>NW_027526214.1:16723737-17323737 GCF_048455015.1 Haemaphysalis longicornis | reverse complement strand
CCCATGGCATGCGGAACCGCTGTATGGTCCGAGTGCAAATGTATACATTGCACTGCCTATGGACAGGAATAAAAAATGCGCACTCAGACTTGAAGCATTCAGTTGAGGAAATAGGACGAACACTGCTTTCGTACGAGAGATTGCCCTCAAGAGCCAAAGTGTCGGCAGTCCCCGCGAGGCCCGTGGTAACAAGCGTTCGGCATTTTCTCTCTCCTAGGGTTTATTGCCAGCTTTTTTTCTAAAGCCATGTGCATGCCGATGACGGCCGGCAGTTGCTGCGAGTGCGAGATGCCCACTCGCGTGCGGTCAGCATTTTCTTGGTATTTTTTCCTGCAACAGTAAAGTTACGGCCAGTAACATCAGCTCCGCTGTTAAAATGTATTTGGCCATAACCCATGGCATGCGGAACCGCTGTACGGTCCGAGTGCAAATGTATGCATTGCACTGCCTATGCACAGGAATAAAAAAATGCGCACTCAGACTTGAAGCATTCAGTTGAAGAAATAGGACGAACACTGCTTTCGTACGAGAGATTGCCTACAAGAGCCAAAGTGTCGACAGTCCCCGCGAGGCCCGTGGTAACAAGCGTTCGGCATTTTCGCTCTCCTAGGGTTTATTGCCAGCTTTTTTTCTAAATCGAATGTGCATGCCGAAGACGGCCGGCAGTTCCCGCGAGTGCGAGATGCCCACTCGCGTGCGGTCAGCATTTTCTTGGTATTTTTTCCTGCAACAGTAAAGTTACGGCCAGTAACATCAGCTCCACTGTTAAAATGTAATTGGCCATAACCCATGGCATGCGGAACCGCTGTACGGTCCGATTGCAAATGTATGCATTGCACTGCCTATGCACAGGAATAACAAAATGCGCACTCAGACTTGAAGCATTCAGTTGAAGAAATAGGACGAACACTGCTTAAGTACGAGAGATTGCCTACAAGAGCCAAAGTGTCGGCAGTCCCCGCGAGGCCGGTGGTAACAAGCGTTCGGCATTTTCTCTCTCCTAGGGTTTATTGCCAGCTTTTTTTCTAAAGCCAACGTGCATGCCGATGACGGCCGGCAGTTGCCGCGAGTGCGAGATGCCCACTCGCGCGCGGTGAGCATTTCCTTGGTATTTTTTCCTGCAACGGTGAAGTTACGGCCAGTAACATCAGCTCCGCTGTTAAAATGTAATTGGCCATAACTCATGGCATGCGGAACAGCTGTACGGTCCGAGTGCAAATGTATACATTGCACTGCCTATGCACATGAATAAAAATGCGCACTCAGACTTGAAGCATTCAGTTGAAGAAATAGGACGAACACTGCTTTCGTACGAGAGATTGCCTACAAGAGCCAAAGTGTCGGCAGTCCCCGCGAGGCCCGTGGTAACAAGCGTTCGGCATTTTCTTTATCCTAGGGTTTATTGCCAGCTTTTTTTCTTAAGCCAATGTGCATGCCGATGACGGCCGGCAGTTGCCGCGAGTGCGAGATGCCCACTCGCGCGCGGTGAGCATTTCCTTGGTATTTTTTCCTGCAACGGTGAAGTTACGGCCAGTAACAGCAGCTCCGCTGTTAAAATGTAATTGGCCATAGCCCATGGCATGCGGAACCGCTGTATGGTCCGAGTGCAAATGTATACATTGCACTGCCTATGCACAGGAATAAAAAATGCGCACTCAGACTTGAAGCATTCAGTTGAGGAAATAGGACGAACACTGCTTTCGTACGAGAGATTGCCCTCAAGAGCCAAAGTGTCGGCAGTCCCCGCGAGGCCCGTGGTAACAAGCGTTCGGCATTTTCTCTCTCCTAGGGTTTATTGCCAGCTTTTTTTCTAAAGCCAATGTGCATGCTGATGACGGCCGGCAGTTGCCGGGAGTGCGAGATGCCCACTCGCGTGCGGTCAGCATTTTCTTGGTATTTTTTCCTGCAACAGTAAAGTTACGGCCAGTAATATCAGCTCCACTGTTTAAATGTAATTGGCCATAACCCATGGCATGCGGAACCGCTGTTCGGTCCGAGTGCAAATGTATGCATTGCACTGCGTATGCACAGGAATAAAAAAATGCGCACTCAGTCTTGAAGCAATCAGTTGAAGAAATAGGACGAACACAGCTTAAGTACGAGAGATTGCCTACAAGAGCCAAAGTGTCGACAGTCCCCGCGAGGCCCGTGGTAACAAGCGTTCGGCATTTTCGCTCTCCTAGGGTTTATTGCCAGCTTTTTTTCTAAATCCAATATGCATGCCGATGACGGCCGGCAGTTGCCGCGAGTGCGAGATGCCCACTCGCGTGCGGTCAGCATTTTATTGGTATTTTTTCCTGCAACAGTAAACTTACGGCCAGTAACATCAGCTCCACTGTTAAAATGTAATTGGCCATAACCCATGACATGCGGAACCGCTGTACGGTCCGAGTGCAAATGTATGCATTGCACTGCCTATGCACAGGAATAAAAAAATGCGCACTCAGACTTGAAGCATTCAGTTGAAGAAAAAGGACGAACACTGCTTAAGTACGAGAGATTGCCTACAAGAGCCAAAGTGTCGGCAGTCAACGCGAGGCCCGTGGTAACAAGCGTTCGGCATTTTCTCTCTCCTAGGGTTTATTGCCAGCTTTTTTTCTAAAGCCAATGTGCATGCCGATGACGGCCGGCAGTTGCCGCGAGTGCGAGATGCCCACTCGCGCGCGGTGAGCATTTGCTTGGTATTTTTCCTGCAACGATGAAGTTACGGCCAGTAACATCAGCTCCGCTGTTAAAATGTAATTGGCCATAACCCATGGCATGCGGAACCGCTGTACGGTCCGAGTGCAAATGTATACATTGCACTGCCTATGCACATGAATAAAAAATGCGCACTCAGACTTGAAACATTCAGTTGAAGAAATAGGACGAACACTGCTTAAGTACGAGAGATTGCCTTCAAGAGCCAAAGTGTCGGCAGTCCCCCCGAGGCCCGTGAAAACAAGCGTTCGGCATTTTCTCTCTCCTAGGGTTTATTGCCAGCTTTTTTTCTATAGCCAATGTGCATGCCGATGACGGCCGGCAGTTGCTGCGAGTACGAGATGCCCACTCGCGTGCGGTCAGGATTTTCTTGGTATTTTTTCCTGCAGCAGTAAAGTTACGGACAGTAACATCAGCTCCGCTGTTAAAATGTAATTGGCCATAACCCATGGCATGCGGAACTGCTGTACGGTCCGAGTTCAAATGTATGCATTGCACAGCCTATGCACAGGAATAAAAAAATGCGCACTCAGACTTGAAACATTCAGTTGAAGAAATAGGACGAACACTGCTTAAGTACGAGAGATTGCCTACAAGAGCCAAAGTGTCGGCAGTCAACGCGAGGCCCGTGGTAACAAGCGTTCGGCATTTTCTCTCTCCTAGGGTTTATTGCCAGCTTTTTTTCTAAAGCCAATGTGCATGCCGATGACGGCCGGCAGTTGCCGCGAGTGCGAGATGCCCACTCGCGCGCGGTGAGCATTTGCTTGGTATTTTTCCTGCAACGATGAAGTTACGGCCAGTAACATCAGCTCCGCTGTTAAAATGTAATTGGCCATAGCCCATGGCATGCGGAACCGCTGTATGGTCCGAGTGCAAATGTATACATTGCACTGCCTATGCACAGGAATAAAAAATGCGCACTCAGACTTGAAGCATTCAGTTGAGGAAATAGGACGAACACTGCTTTCGTACGAGAGATTGCCCTCAAGAGCCAAAGTGTCGGCAGTCCCCGCGAGGCCCGTGGTAACAAGCGTTCGGCATTTTCTCTCTCCTAGGGTTTATTGCCAGCTTTTTTTCTAAAGCCAATGTGCATGCCGATGACGGCCGGCAGTTGCCGCGAGTGCGAGATGCCCACTCGCGTGCGGTCAGCATTTTCTTGGTATTTTTTCCTGCAACAGTAAAGTTACGGCCAGTAACATCAGCTCCGCTGTTAAAATGTAATTGGCCATAACTCATGGCATGCGGAACAGCTGTACGGTCCGAGTGCAAATGTATACATTGCACTGCCTATGCACATGAATAAAAATGCGCACTCAGACTTGAAGCATTCAGTTGAAGAAATAGGACGAACACAGCTTAAGTACGAGAGATTGCCTACAAGAGCCAAAGTGTCGACAGTCCCCGCGAGGCCCGTGGTAACAAGCGTTCGGCATTTTCGCTCTCCTAGGGTTTATTGCCAGCTTTTTTTCTAAATCCAATATGCATGCCGATGACGGCCGGCAGTTGCCGCGAGTGCGAGATGCCCACTCGCGTGCGGTCAGCATTTTCTTGGTATTTTTTCCTGCAACAGTAAACTTACGGCCAGTAACATCAGCTCCACTGTTAAAATGTAATTGGCCATAACCCATGACATGCGGAACCGCTGTACGGTCCGAGTGCAAATGTATGCATTGCACTGCCTATGCACAGGAATAAAAAAATGCGCACTCAGACTTGAAGCATTCAGTTGAGGAAATAGGACGAACACTGCTTTCGTACGAGAGATTGCCCTCAAGAGCCAAAGTGTCGGCAGTCCCCGCGAGGCCCGTGGTAACAAGCGTTCGGCAT
This sequence comes from Haemaphysalis longicornis, assembly GCF_048455015.1. Classification (NCBI taxonomy): domain Eukaryota; kingdom Metazoa; phylum Arthropoda; class Arachnida; order Ixodida; family Ixodidae; genus Haemaphysalis; species Haemaphysalis longicornis. Next base: position 17,319,210 of record NW_027526214.1, on the reverse strand, counting down.
TTTCTCTCTCCTAGGGTTTATTGCCAGCTTTTTTTCTAAAGCCAATGTGCATGCCGATGACGGCCGGCAGTTGCCGCGAGTGCGAGATGCCCACTCGCGCGCGGTGAGCATTTGCTTGGTATTTTTTCCTGCAACAGTAAACTTACGGCCAGTAACATCAGCTCCACTGTTAAAATGTAATTGGCCATAACCCATGACATGCGGAACAGCTGTACGGTCCGAGTGCAAATGTATACATTGCACTGCCTATGCACATGAATAAAAATGCGCACTCAGACTTGAAGCATTCAGTTGAAGAAATAGGACGAACACAGCTTAAGTACGAGAGATTGCCTACAAGAGCCAAAGTGTCGACAGTCCCCGCGAGGCCCGTGGTAACAAGCGTTCGGCATTTTCGCTCTCCTAGGGTTTATTGCCAGCTTTTTTTCTAAATCCAATATGCATGCCGATGACGGCCGGCAGTTGCCGCGAGTGCGAGATGCCCACTCGCGTGCGGTCAGCATTTTCTTGGTATTTTTTCCTGCAACAGTAAACTTACGGCCAGTAACATCAGCTCCACTGTTAAAATGTAATTGGCCATAACCCATGACATGCGGAACCGCTGTACGGTCCGAGTGCAAATGTATGCATTGCACTGCCTATGCACAGGAATAAAAAAATGCGCACTCAGACTTGAAGCATTCAGTTGAGGAAATAGGACGAACACTGCTTTCGTACGAGAGATTGCCCTCAAGAGCCAAAGTGTCGGCAGTCCCCGCGAGGCCCGTGGTAACAAGCGTTCGGCATTTTCTCTCTCCTAGGGTTTATTGCCAGCTTTTTTTCTAAAGCCAATGTGCATGCCGATGACGGCCGGCAGTTGCCGCGAGTGCGAGATGCCCACTCGCGCGCGGTGAGCATTTGCTTGGTATTTTTCCTGCAACGATGAAGTTACGGCCAGTAACATCAGCTCCGCTGTTAAAATGTAATTGGCCATAACCCATGGCATGCGGAACCGCTGTACGGTCCGAGTGCAAATGTATACATTGCACTGCCTATGCACATGAATAAAAATGCGCACTCAGACTTGAAGCATTCAGTTGAAGAAATAGGACGAACACTGCTTTCGTACGAGAGATTGCCTACAAGAGCCAAAGTGTCGGCAGTCCCCGCGAGGCCCGTGGTAACAAGCGTTCGGCATTTTCTTTATCCTAGGGTTTATTGCCAGCTTTTTTTCTTAAGCCAATGTGCATGCCGATGACGGCCGGCAGTTGCCGCGAGTGCGAGATGCCCACTCGCGCGCGGTGAGCATTTGCTTGGTATTTTTCCTGCAACGATGAAGTTACGGCCAGTAACATCAGCTCCGCTGTTAAAATGTAATTGGCCATAGCCCATGGCATGCGGAACCGCTGTATGGTCCGAGTGCAAATGTATACATTGCACTGCCTATGCACAGGAATAAAAAATGCGCACTCAGACTTGAAGCATTCAGTTGAGGAAATAGGACGAACACTGCTTTCGTACGAGAGATTGCCCTCAAGAGCCAAAGTGTCGGCAGTCCCCGCGAGGCCCGTGGTAACAAGCGTTCGGCATTTTCTCTCTCCTAGGGTTTATTGCCAGCTTTTTTTCTAAAGCCAATGTGCATGCTGATGACGGCCGGCAGTTGCCGCGAGTGCGAGATGCCCACCCGCGTGCGGTCAGCATTTTCTTGGTATTTTTTCCTGCAACAGTAAAGTTACGGCCAGTAACATCAGCTCCGCTGTTAAAATGTAATTGGCCATAACTCATGGCATGCGGAACAGCTGTACGGTCCGAGTGCAAATGTATACAATGCACTGCCTATGCACATGAATAAAAATGCGCACTCAGACTTGAAGCATTCAGTTGAAGAAATAGGACGAACACAGCTTAAGTACGAGAGATTGCCTACAAGAGCCAAAGTGTCGACAGTCCCCGCGAGGCCCGTGGTAACAAGCGTTCGGCATTTTCGCTCTCCTAGGGTTTATTGCCAGCTTTTTTTCTAAATCCAATATGCATGCCGATGACGGCCGGCAGTTGCCGCGAGTGCGAGATGCCCACTCGCGTGCGGTCAGCATTTTCTTGGTATTTTTTCCTGCAACAGTAAACTTACGGCCAGTAACATCAGCTCCACTGTTAAAATGTAATTGGCCATAACCCATGACATGCGGAACCGCTGTACGGTCCGAGTGCAAATGTATGCATTGCACTGCCTATGCACAGGAATAAAAAAATGCGCACTCAGACTTGAAGCATTCAGTTGAAGAAAAAGGACGAACACTGCTTAAGTACGAGAGATTGCCTACAAGAGCCAAAGTGTCGGCAGTCAACGCGAGGCCCGTGGTAACAAGCGTTCGGCATTTTCTCTCTCCTAGGGTTTATTGCCAGCTTTTTTTCTAAAGCCAATGTGCATGCCGATGACGGCCGGCAGTTGCCGCGAGTGCGAGATGCCCACTCGCGCGCGGTGAGCATTTGCTTGGTATTTTTCCCGCAACGATGAAGTTACGGCCAGTAACATCAGCTCCGCTGTTAAAATGTAATTGGCCATAACCCATGGCATGCGGAACCGCTGTACGGTCCGAGTGCAAATGTATACATTGCACTGCCTATGCACATGAATAAAAATGCGCACTCAGACTTGAAGCATTCAGTTGAAAAAATAGGACGAACACTGCTTTCGTACGAGAGATTGCCTACAAGAGCCAAAGTGTCGGCAGTCCCCGCGAGGCCCGTGGTAACAAGCGTTCGGCATTTTCTTTATCCTAGGGTTTATTGCCAGCTTTTTTTCTTAAGCCAATGTGCATGCCGATGACGGCCGGCAGTTGCCGGGAGTGCGAGATGCCCACTCGCGTGCGGTCAGCATTTTCTTGGTATTTTTTCCTGCAACAGTAAAGTTACGGCCAGTAATTTCAGCTCCACTGTTTAAATGTAATTGGCCATAACCCATGGCATGCGGAACCGCTGTTCGGTCCGAGTGCAAATGTATGCATTGCACTGCGTATGCACAGGAATAAAAAAATGCGCACTCAGTCTTGAAGCAATCAGTTGAAGAAATAGGACGAACACAGCTTAAGTACGAGAGATTGCCTACAAGAGCCAAAGTGTCGACAGTCCCCGCGAGGCCCGTGGTAACAAGCGTTCGGCATTTTCGCTCTCCTAGGGTTTATTGCCAGCTTTTTTTCTAAATCCAATATGCATGCCGATGACGGCCGGCAGTTGCCGCGAGTGCGAGATGCCCACTCGCGTGCGGTCAGCATTTTCTTGGTATTTTTTCCTGCAACAGTAAACTTACGGCCAGTAACATCAGCTCCACTGTTAAAATGTAATTGGCCATAACCCATGACATGCGGAACCGCTGTACGGTCCGAGTGCAAATGTATGCATTGCACTGCCTATGCACAGGAATAAAAAAATGCGCACTCAGACTTGAAGCATTCAGTTGAAGAAAAAGGACGAACACTGCTTAAGTACGAGAGATTGCCTACAAGAGCCAAAGTGTCGGCAGTCAACGCGAGGCCCGTGGTAACAAGCGTTCGGCATTTTCTCTCTCCTAGGGTTTATTGCCAGCTTTTTTTCTAAAGCCAATGTGCATGCCGATGACGGCCGGCAGTTGCCGCGAGTGCGAGATGCCCACTCGCGCGCGGTGAGCATTTGCTTGGTATTTTTCCTGCAACGATGAAGTTACGGCCAGTAACATCAGCTCCGCTGTTAAAATGTAATTGGCCATAACCCATGGCATGCGGAACCGCTGTACGGTCCGAGTGCAAATGTATACATTGCACTGCCTATGCACATGAATAAAAAATGCGCACTCAGACTTGAAACATTCAGTTGAAGAAATAGGACGAACACTGCTTAAGTACGAGAGATTGCCTTCAAGAGCCAAAGTGTCGGCAGTCCCCCCGAGGCCCGTGAAAACAAGCGTTCGGCATTTTCTCTCTCCTAGGGTTTATTGCCAGCTTTTTTTCTATAGCCAATGTGCATGCCGATGACGGCCGGCAGTTGCTGCGAGTACGAGATGCCCACTCGCGTGCGGTCAGGATTTTCTTGGTATTTTTTCCTGCAGCAGTAAAGTTACGGACAGTAACATCAGCTCCGCTGTTAAAATGTAATTGGCCATAACCCATGGCATGCGGAACCGCTGTACGGTCCGAGTTCAAATGTATGCATTGCACAGCCTATGCACAGGAATAAAAAAATGCGCACTCAGACTTGAAACATTCAGTTGAAGAAATAGGACGAACACTGCTTAAGTACGAGAGATTGCCTACAAGAGCCAAAGTGTCGGCAGTCAACGCGAGGCCCGTGGTAACAAGCGTTCGGTATTTTCTCTCTCCTAGGGTTTATTGCCAGCTTTTTTTCTAAAGCCAATGTGCATGCCGATGACGGCCGGCAGTTGCCGCGAGTGCGAGATGCCCACTCGCGCGCGGTGAGCATTTGCTTGGTATTTTTCCTGCAACGATGAAGTTACGGCCAGTAACATCAGCTCCGCTGTTAAAATGTAATTGGCCATAGCCCATGGCATGCGGAACCGCTGTATGGTCCGAGTGCAAATGTATACATTGCACTGCCTATGCACAGGAATAAAAAATGCGCACTCAGACTTGAAGCATTCAGTTGAGGAAATAGGACGAACACTGCTTTCGTACGAGAGATTGCCCTCAAGAGCCAAAGTGTCGGCAGTCCCCGCGAGGCCCGTGGTAACAAGCGTTCGGCATTTTCTCTCTCCTAGGGTTTATTGCCAGCTTTTTTTCTAAAGCCAATGTGCATGCTGATGACGGCCGGCAGTTGCCGCGAGTGCGAGATGCCCACTCGCGTGCGGTCAGCATTTTCTTGGTATTTTTTCCTGCAACAGTAAAGTTACGGCCAGTAACATCAGCTCCGCTGTTAAAATGTAATTGGCCATAACTCATGGCATGCGGAACAGCTGTACGGTCCGAGTGCAAATGTATACATTGCACTGCCTATGCACATGAATAAAAATGCGCACTCAGACTTGAAGCATTCAGTTGAAGATATAGGACGAACACAGCTTAAGTACGAGAGATTGCCTACAAGAGCCAAAGTGTCGACAGTCCCCGCGAGGCCCGTGGTAACAAGAGTTCGGCATTTTCGCTCTCCTAGGGTTTATTGCCAGCTTTTTTTCTAAATCCAATATGCATGCCGATGACGGCCGGCAGTTGCCGCGAGTGCGAGATGTCCACCCGCGTGCGGTCAGCATTTTCTTGGTATTTTTTCCTGCAACAGTAAACTTACGGCCAGTAACATCAGCTCCACTGTTACAATGTAATTGGCCATAACCCATGACATGCGGAACCGCTGTACGGTCCGAGTGCAAATGTATGCATTGCACTGCCTATGCACAGGAATAAAAAAATGCGCACTCAGACTTGAAGCATTCAGTTGAAGAAAAAGGACGAACACTGCTTAAGTACGAGAGATTGCCTACAAGAGCCAAAGTGTCGGCAGTCAACGCGAGGCCCGTGGTAACAAGCGTTCGGCATTTTCTCTCTCCTAGGGTTTATAGCCTGCTTTTTTTCTAAAGCCAATGTGCATGCCGATGACGGCCGGCAGTTGCCGCGAGTGCGAGATGCCCACTCGCGCGCGGTGAGCATTTGCTTGGTATTTTTCCTGCAACGATGAAGTTACGGCCAGTAACATCAGCTCCGCTGTTAAAATGTAATTGGCCATAACCCATGGCATGCGGAACCGCTGTACGGTCCGAGTGCAAATGTATACATTGCACTGCCTATGCACATGAATAAAAAATGCGCACTCAGACTTGAAACATTCAGTTGAAGAAATAGGACGAACACTGCTTAAGTACGAGAGATTGCCTTCAAGAGCCAAAGTGTCGGCAGTCCCCCCGAGGCCCGTGAAAACAAGCGTTCGGCATTTTCTCTCTCCTAGGGTTTATTGCCAGCTTTTTTTCTATAGCCAATGTGCATGCCGATGACGGCCGGCAGTTGCTGCGAGTACGAGATGCCCACTCGCGTGCGGTCAGGATTTTCTTGGTATTTTTTCCTGCAGCAGTAAAGTTACGGACAGTAACATCAGCTCCGCTGTTAAAATGTAATTGGCCATAACCCATGGCATGCGGAACCGCTGTACGGTCCGAGTTCAAATGTATGCATTGCACAGCCTATGCACAGGAATAAAAAAATGCGCACTCAGACTTGAAACATTCAGTTGAAGAAATAGGACGAACACTGCTTAAGTACGAGAGATTGCCTACAAGAGCCAAAGTGTTTTCAGTCAACGCGAGGCCCGTGGTAACAAGCGTTCGGTATTTTCTCTCTCCTAGGGTTTATTGCCAGCTTTTTTTCTAAAGCCAATGTGCATGCCGATGACGGCCGGCAGTTGCCGCGAGTGCGAGATGCCCACTCGCGCGCGGTGAGCATTTGCTTGGTATTTTTCCTGCAACGATGAAGTTACGGCCAGTAACATCAGCTCCGCTGTTAAAATGTAATTGGCCATAGCCCATGGCATGCGGAACCGCTGTATGGTCCGAGTGCAAATGTATACATTGCACTGCCTATGCACAGGAATAAAAAATGCGCACTCAGACTTGAAGCATTCAGTTGAGGAAATAGGACGAACACTGCTTTCGTACGAGAGATTGCCCTCAAGAGCCAAAGTGTCGGCAGTCCCCGCGAGGCCCGTGGTAACAAGCGTTCGGCATTTTCTCTCTCCTAGGGTTTATTGCCAGCTTTTTTTCTAAAGCCAATGTGCATGCTGATGACGGCCGGCAGTTGCCGCGAGTGCGAGATGCCCACTCGCGTGCGGTCAGCATTTTCTTGGTATTTTTTCCTGCAACAGTAAAGTTACGGCCAGTAACATCAGCTCCGCTGTTAAAATGTAATTGGCCATAACTCATGGCATGCGGAACAGCTGTACGGTCCGAGTGCAAATGTATACATTGCACTGCCTATGCACAGGAATAAAAAAATGCGCACTCAGTCTTGAAGCAATCAGTTGAAGAAATAGGACGAACACAGCTTAAGTACGAGAGATTGCCTACAAGAGCCAAAGTGTCGACAGTCCCCGCGAGGCCCGTGGTAACAAGCGTTCGGCATTTTCTTTATCCTAGGGTTTATTGCCAGCTTTTTTTCTTAAGCCAATGTGCATGCCGATGACGCCCGGCAGTTGCCGCGAGTGCGAGATGCCCACTCGCGCGCGGTGAGCATTTCCTTGGTATTTTTTCCTGCAACGGTGAAGTTACGGCCAGTAACATCAGCTCCGCTGTTAAAATGTAATTGGCCATAGCCCATGGCATGCGGAACCGCTGTATGGTCCGAGTGCAAATGTATACATTGCACTGCCTATGCACAGGAATAAAAAATGCGCACTCAGACTTGAAGCATTCAGTTGAGGAAATAGGACGAACACTGCTTTCGTACGAGAGATTGCCCTCAAGAGCCAAAGTGTCGGCAGTCCCCGCGAGGCCCGTGGTAACAAGCGTTCGGCATTTTCTCTCTCCTAGGGTTTATTGCCAGCTTTTTTTCTAAGCCAATGTGCATGCTGATGACGGCCGGCAGTTGCCGCGAGTGCGAGATGCCCACTCGCGTGCGGTCAGCATTTTCTTGGTATTTTTTCCTGCAACAGTAAAGTTACGGCCAGTAATATCAGCTCCACTGTTTAAATGTAATTGGCCATAACCCATGGCATGCGGAACCGCTGTTCGGTCCGAGTGCAAATGTATGCATTGCACTGCGTATGCACAGGAATAAAAAAATGCGCACTCAGTCTTGAAGCAATCAGTTGAAGAAATAGGACGAACACAGCTTAAGTACGAGAGATTGCCTACAAGAGCCAAAGTGTCGACAGTCCCCGCGAGGCCCGTGGTAACAAGCGTTCGGCATTTTCTCTCTCCTAGGGTTTATTGCCAGCTTTTTTTCTAAAGCCAATGTGCATGCTGATGACGGCCGGCAGTTGCCGCGAGTGCGAGATGCCCACTCGCGTGCGGTCCGCATTTTCTTGGTATTTTTTCCTGCAACAGTAAAGTTACGGCCAGTAACATCAGCTCCGCTGTTAAAATGTAATTGGCCATAACTCATGGCATGCGGAACAGCTGTACGGTCCGAGTGCAAATGTATACATTGCACTGCCTATGCACATGAATAAAAATGCGCACTCAGACTTGAAGCATTCAGTTGAAGAAATAGGACGAACACTGCTTTCGTACGAGAGATTGCCTACAAGAGCCAAAGTGTCGGCAGTCCCCGCGAGGCCCGTGGTAACAAGCGTTCGGCATTTTCTTTATCCTAGGGTTTATTGCCAGCTTTTTTTCTTAAGCCAATGTGCATGCCGATGACGGCCGGCAGTTGCCGCGAGTGCGAGATGCCCACTCGCGCGCGGTGAGCATTTCCTTGGTATTTTTTCCTGCAAGGGTGAAGTTACGGCCAGTAACATCAGCTCCGCTGTTAAAATGTAATTGGCCATAGCCCATGGCATGCGGAACCGCTGTATGGTCCGAGTGCAAATGTATACATTGCACTGCCTATGCACAGGAATAAAAAATGCGCACTCAGACTTGAAGCATTCAGTTGAGGAAATAGGACGAACACTGCTTTCGTACGAGAGATTGCCCTCAAGAGCCAAAGTGTCGGCAGTCCCCGCGAGGCCCGTGGTAACAAGCGTTCGGCATTTTCTCTCTCCTAGGGTTTATTGCCAGCTTTTTTTCTAAAGCCAATGTGCATGCTGATTGCGGCCGGCAGTTGCCGCGAGTGCGAGATGCCCACTCGCGTGCGGTCAGCATTTTCTTGGTATTTTTTCCTGCAACAGTAAAGTTACGGCCAGTAATATCAGCTCCACTGTTTAAATGTAATTGGCCATAACCCATGGCATGCGGAACCGCTGTTCGGTCCGAGTGCAAATGTATGCATTGCACTGCGTATGCACAGGAATAAAAAAATGCGCACTCAGTCTTGAAGCAATCAGTTGAAGAAATAGGACGAACACAGCTTAAGTACGAGAGATTGCCTACAGGACGAACACAGCTTAAGTACGAGAGATTGCCTACAAGAGCCAAAGTGTCGACAGTCCCCGCGAGGCCCGTGGTAACAAGCGTTCGGCATTTTCGCTCTCCTAGGGTTTATTGCCAGCTTTTTTTCTAAATCCAATATGCATGCCGATGACGGCCGGCAGTTGCCGCGAGTGCGAGATGCCCACTCGCGTGCGGTCAGCATTTTCTTGGTATTTTTTCCTGCAACAGTAAACTTACGGCCAGTAACATCAGCTCCACTGTTAAAATGTAATTGGCCATAACCCATGACATGCGGAACCGCTGTACGGTCCGAGTGCAAATGTATGCATTGCACTGCCTATGCACAGGAATAAAAAATGCGCACTCAGACTTGAAGCATTCAGTTGAAGAAAAAGGACGAACACTGCTTAAGTACGAGAGATTGCCTACAAGACCAAAGTGTCGGCAGTCAACTCGAGGCCCGTGGTAACAAGCGTTCGGCATTTTCTCTCTCCTAGGGTTTATTGCCAGCTTTTTTTCTAAAGCCAATGTGCATGCCGATGACGGCCGGCAGTTGCCGCGAGTGCGAGATGCCCACTCGCGCGCGGTGAGCATTTGCTTGGTATTTTTCCTGCAACGATGAAGTTACGGCCATTAACATCAGCTCCGCTGTTAAAATGTAATTGGCCATAACCCATGGCATGCGGAACCGCTGTACGGTCCGAGTGCAAATGTATACATTGCACTGCCTAGGCACATGAATAAAAAATGCGCACTCAGACTTGAAACATTCAGTTGAAGAAATAAGACGAACACTGCTTAAGTACGAGAGATTGCCTTCAAGAGCCAAAGTGTCGGCAGTCCCCCCGAGGCCCGTGAAAACAAGCGTTCGGCATTTTCTCTCTCCTAGGGTTTATTGCCAGCTTTTTTTCTAAAGCCAATGTGCATGCCGATGACGGCCGGCAGTTGCTGCGAGTACGAGATGCCCACTCGCGTGCGGTCAGGATTTTCTTGGTATTTTTTTCTGCAGCAGTAAAGTTACGGACAGTAACATCAGCTCCGCTGTTAAAATGTAATTGGCCATAACCCATGGCATGCGGAACCGCTGTACGGTCCGAGTTCAAATGTATGCATTGCACAGCCTATGCACAGGAATAAAAATATGCGCACTCAGACTTGAAACATTCAGTTGAAGAAATAGGACGAACACTGCTTAAGTACGAGAGATTGCCTACAAGAGCCAAAGTGTCGGCAGTCACCGCGAGGCCCGTGGTAACAAGCGTTCGGCATTTTCTCTCTCCTAGGGTTTATTGCCAGCTTTTTTTCTAAAGACAATGTGCATGCCGATGACGGCCGGCAGTTGCCGCGAGTGCGAGATGCCCACTCGCGCGCGGTGAGCATTTCCTTGGTATTTTTTCCTGCAACGGTGAAGTTACGGCCAGTAACATCAGCTCCGCTGTTAAAATGTAATTGGCCATAGCCCATGGCATGCGGAACCGCTGTATGGTCCGAGTGCAAATGTATACATTGCACTGCCTATGCACAGGAATAAAAAATGCGCACTCAGACTTGAAGCATTCAGTTGAAGAAATAGGACGAACACTGCTTTCGTACGAGAGATTGCCCTCAAGAGCCAAAGTGTCGGCAGTCCCCGCGAGGCCCGTGGTAACAAGCGTTCGGCATTTTCTCTCTCCTAGGGTTTATTGCCAGCTTTTTTTCTAAAGCCAATGTGCATGCTGATGACGGCCGGCAGTTGCCGCGAGTGCGAGATGCCCACTCGCGTGCGGTCAGCATTTTCTTGGTATTTTTTCCTGCAACAGTAAAGTTATGGCCAGTAATATCAGCTCCACTGTTTAAATGTAATTGGCCATAACCCATGGCATGCGGAACCGCTGTACGGTCCGAGTGCAAATGTATGCATTGCACTGCCTATGCACAGGAATAAAAAAATGCGCACTCAGACTTGAAGCAATCAGTTGAAGAAATAGGACGAACACAGCTTAAGTACGAGAGATTGCCTACAAGAGCCAAAGTGTCGACAGTCCCCGCGAGGCGCGTGGTAACAAGCGTTCGGCATTTTCGCTCTCCTAGGGTTTATTGCCAGCTTTTTTTCTAAATCCAATATGCATGCCGATGACGGCCGGCAGTTGCCGCGAGTGCGAGATGCCCACTCGCGTGCGGTCAGCATTTTCTTGGTATTTTTTCCTGCAACAGTAAACTTACGGCCAGTAACATCAGCTCCACTGTTAAAATGTAATTGGCCATAACCCATGACATGCGGAACCGCTGTACGGTCCGAGTGCAAATGTATGCATTGCACTGCCTATGCACAGGAATAAAAAAATGCGCACTCAGACTTGAAGCATTCAGTTGAAGAAAAAGGACGAACACTGCTTAAGTACGAGAGATTGCCTACAAGAGCCAAAGTGTCGGCAGTCCCCGCGAGGCCCGTGGTAACAAGCGTTCGGCATTTTCTCTCTCCTAGGGTTTATTGCCAGCTTTTTTTCTAAAGCCAATGTGCATGCCGATGACTGCCGGCAGTTGCCGCGAGTGCGAGATGCCCACTCGCGCGCGGTGAGCATTTGCTTGGTATTTTTCCTGCAATGATCAAGTTACGGCCAGTAACATCAGCTCCGCTGTTAAAATGTAATTGGCCATAACCCATGGCATGCGGAACCGCTGTTCGGTCCGAGTGCAAATGTATGCATTGCACTGCGTATGCACAGGAATAAAAAAATGCGCACTCAGTCTTGAAGCAATCAGTTGAAGAAATAGGACGAACACAGCTTAAGTACGAGAGATTGCCTACAAGAGCCAAAGTGTCGACAGTCCCCGCGAGGCCCGTGGTAACAAGCGTTCGGCATTTTCTCTCTCCTAGGGTTTATTGCGAGCTTTTTTTCTAAAGCCAATGTGCATGCTGATGACGGCCGGCAGTTGCCGCGAGTGCGAGATGCCCACTCGCGTGCGGTCAGCATTTTCTTGGTATTTTTTCCTGCAACAGTAAAGTTACGGCCAGTAACATCAGCTCCGCTGTTAAAATGTAATTGGCCATAACTCATGGCATGCGGAACAGCTGTACGGTCCGAGTGCAAATGTATACATTGCACTGCCTATGCACATGAATAAAAATGCGCACTCAGACTTGAAGCATTCAGTTGAAGAAATAGGACGAACACTGCTTTCGTACGAGAGATTGCCTACAAGAGCCAAAGTGTCGGCAGTCCCCGCGAGGCCCGTGGTAACAAGCGTTCGGCATTTTCTTTATCCTAGGGTTTATTGCCAGCTTTTTTTCTTAAGCCAATGTGCATGCCGATGACGGCCGGCAGTTGCCGCGAGTGCGAGATGCCCACTCGCGCGCGGTGAGCATTTCCTTGGTATTTTTTCCTGCAAGGGTGAAGTTACGGCCAGTAACATCAGCTCCGCTGTTAAAATGTAATTGGCCATAGCCCATGGCATGCGGAACCGCTGTATGGTCCGAGTGCAAATGTATACATTGCACTGCCTATGCACAGGAATAAAAAATGCGCACTCAGACTTGAAGCATTCAGTTGAGGAAATAGGACGAACACTGCTTTCGTACGAGAGATTGCCCTCAAGAGCCAAAGTGTCGGCAGTCCCCGCGAGGCCCGTGGTAACAAGCGTTCGGCATTTTCTCTCTCCTAGGGTTTATTGCCAGCTTTTTTTCTAAAGCCAATGTGCATGCTGATTGCGGCCGGCAGTTGCCGCGAGTGCGAGATGCCCACTCGCGTGCGGTCAGCATTTTCTTGGTATTTTTTCCTGCAACAGTAAAGTTACGGCCAGTAATATCAGCTCCACTGTTTAAATGTAATTGGCCATAACCCATGGCATGCGGAACCGCTGTTCGGTCCGAGTGCAAATGTATGCATTGCACTGCGTATGCACAGGAATAAAAAAATGCGCACTCAGTCTTGAAGCAATCAGTTGAAGAAATAGGACGAACACAGCTTAAGTACGAGAGATTGCCTACAAGAGCCAAAGTGTCGACAGTCCCCGCGAGGCCCGTGGTAACAAGCGTTCGGCATTTTCGCTCTCCTAGGGTTTATTGCCAGCTTTTTTTCTAAATCCAATATGCATGCCGATGACGGCCGGCAGTTGCCGCGAGTGCGAGATGCCCACTCGCGCGCGGTGAGCATTTGCTTGGTATTTTTCCTGCAACGATGAAGTTACGGCCATTAACATCAGCTCCGCTGTTAAAATGTAATTGGCCATAACCCATGGCATGCGGAACCGCTGTACGGTCCGAGTGCAAATGTATACATTGCACTGCCTATGCACATGAATAAAAAATGCGCACTCAGACTTGAAACATTCAGTTGAAGAAATAAGACGAACACTGCTTAAGTACGAGAGATTGCCTTCAAGAGCCAAAGTGTCGGCAGTCCCCCCGAGGCCCGTGAAAACAAGCGTTCGGCATTTTCTCTCTCCTAGGGTTTATTGCCAGCTTTTTTTTCTAAAGCCAATGTGCATGCCGATGACGGCCGGCAGTTGCTGCGAGTACGAGATGCCCACTCGCGTGCGGTCAGGATTTTCTTGGTATTTTTTTCTGCAGCAGTAAAGTTACGGACAGTAACATCAGCTCCGCTGTTAAAATGTAATTGGCCATAACCCATGGCATGCGGAACCGCTGTACGGTCCGAGTTCAAATGTATGCATTGCACAGCCTATGCACAGGAATAAAAATATGCGCACTCAGACTTGAAACATTCAGTTGAAGAAATAGGACGAACACTGCTTAAGTACGAGAGATTGCCTACAAGAGCCAAAGTGTCGGCAGTCACCGCGAGGCCCGTGGTAACAAGCGTTCGGCATTTTCTCTCTCCTAGGGTTTATTGCCAGCTTTTTTTCTAAAGCCAATGTGCATGCCGATGACTGCCGGCAGTTGCCGCGAGTGCGAGATGCCCACTCGCGCGCGGTGAGTATTTGCTTGGTATTTTTCCTGCAATGATGAAGTTACGGCCAGTAACATCAGCTCCGCTGTTAAAATGTAATTGGCCATAACCCATGGCATGCGGAACCGCTGTACGGTCCGAGTGCAAATGTATACATTGCACTGCGTATGCACAGGAATAAAAAAATGCGCACTCAGTCTTGAAGCAATCAGTTGAAGAAATAGGACGAACACAGCTTAAGTACGAGAGATTGCCTACAAGAGCCAAAGTGTCGACAGTCCCCGCGAGGCCCGTGGTAACAAGCGTTCGGCATTTTCGCTCTCCTAGGGTTTATTGCCAGCTTTTTTTCTAAATCCAATATGCATGCCGATGACGGCCGGCAGTTGCCGCGAGTGCGAGATGCCCACTCGCGCGCGGTGAGCATTTGCTTGGTATTTTTCCTGCAACGATGAAGTTACGGCCATTAACATCAGCTCCGCTGTTAAAATGTAATTGGCCATAACCCATGGCATGCGGAACCGCTGTACGGTCCGAGTGCAAATGTATACATTGCACTGCCTATGCACATGAATAAAAAATGCGCACTCAGACTTGAAACATTCAGTTGAAGAAATAAGACGAACACTGCTTAAGTACGAGAGATTGCCTTCAAGAGCCAAAGTGTCGGCAGTCCCCCCGAGGCCCGTGAAAACAAGCGTTCGGCATTTTCTCTCTCCTAGGGTTTATTGCCAGCTTTTTTTTCTAAAGCCAATGTGCATGCCGATGACGGCCGGCAGTTGCTGCGAGTACGAGATGCCCACTCGCGTGCGGTCAGGATTTTCTTGGTATTTTTTTCTGCGGCAGTAAAGTTACGGACAGTAACATCAGCTCCGCTGTTAAAATGTAATTGGCCATAACCCATGGCATGCGGAACCGCTGTACGGTCCGAGTTCAAATGTATGCATTGCACAGCCTATGCACAGGAATAAAAATATGCGCACTCAGACTTGAAACATTCAGTTGAAGAAATAGGACGAACACTGCTTAAGTACGAGAGATTGCCTACAAGAGCCAAAGTGTCGGCAGTCACCGCGAGGCCCGTGGTAACAAGCGTTCGGCATTTTCTCTCTCCTAGGGTTTATTGCCAGCTTTTTTTCTAAAGCCAATGTGCATGCCGATGACTGCCGGCAGTTGCCGCGAGTGCGAGATGCCCACTCGCGCGCGGTGAGTATTTGCTTGGTATTTTTCCTGCAATGATGAAGTTACGGCCAGTAACATCAGCTCCGCTGTTAAAATGTAATTGGCCATAACCCATGGCATGCGGAACCGCTGTACGGTCCGAGTGCAAATGTATACATTGCACTGCGTATGCACAGGAATAAAAAAATGCGCACTCAGTCTTGAAGCAATCAGTTGAAGAAATAGGACGAACACAGCTTAAGTACGAGAGATTGCCTACAAGAGCCAAAGTGTCGACAGTCCCCGCGGGGCCCGTGGTAACAAGCGTTCGGCATTTTCGCTCTCCTAGGGTTTATTGCCAGCTTTTTTTCTAAATCCAATATGCATGCCGATGACGGCCGGCAGTTGCCGCGAGTGCGAGATGCCCACTCGCGCGCGGTGAGCATTTGCTTGGTATTTTTCCTGCAACGATGAAGTTACGGCCATTAACATCAGCTCCGCTGTTAAAATGTAATTGGCCATAACCCATGGCATGCGGAACCGCTGTACGGTCCGAGTGCAAATGTATACATTGCACTGCCTATGCACATGAATAAAAAATGCGCACTCAGACTTGAAACATTCAGTTGAAGAAATAAGACGAACACTGCTTAAGTACGAGAGATTGCCTTCAAGAGCCAAAGTGTCGGCAGTCCCCCCGAGGCCCGTGAAAACAAGCGTTCGGCATTTTCTCTCTCCTAGGGTTTATTGCCAGCTTTTTTTTCTAAAGCCAATGTGCATGCCGATGACGGCCGGCAGTTGCTGCGAGTACGAGATGCCCACTCGCGTGCGGTCAGGATTTTCTTGGTATTTTTTTCTGCAGCAGTAAAGTTACGGACAGTAACATCAGCTCCGCTGTTAAAATGTAATTGGCCATAACCCATGGCATGCGGAACCGCTGTACGGTCCGAGTTCAAATGTATGCATTGCACAGCCTATGCACAGGAATAAAAATATGCGCACTCAGACTTGAAACATTCAGTTGAAGAAATAGGACGAACACTGCTTAAGTACGAGAGATTGCCTACAAGAGCCAAAGTGTCGGCAGTCACCGCGAGGCCCGTGGTAACAAGCGTTCGGCATTTTCTCTCTCCTAGGGTTTATTGCCAGCTTTTTTTCTAAAGCCAATGTGCATGCCGATGACTGCCGGCAGTTGCCGCGAGTGCGAGATGCCCACTCGCGCGCGGTGAGTATTTGCTTGGTATTTTTCCTGCAATGATGAAGTTACGGCCAGTAACATCAGCTCCACTGTTAAAATGTAATTGGCCATAACCCATGACATGCGGAACCGCTGTACGGTCCGAGTGCAAATGTATGCATTGCACTGCCTATGCACAGGAATAAAAAAATGCGCACTCAGACTTGAAGCATTCAGTTGAAGAAAAAGGACGAACACTGCTTAAGTACGAGAGATTGCGTACAAGACCAAAGTGTCGGCAGTCAACGCGAGGCCCGTGGTAACAAGCGTTCGGCATTTTCTCTCTCCTAGGGTTTATTGCCAGCTTTTTTTCTAAAGCCAATGTGCATGCCGATGACGGCCGGCAGTTGCCGCGAGTGCGAGATGCCCACTCGCGCGCGGTGAGCATTTGCTTGGTATTTTTCCTGCAACGATGAAGTTACGGCCATTAACATCAGCTCCGCTGTTAAAATGTAATTGGCCATAACCCATGGCATGCGGAACCGCTGTACGGTCCGAGTGCAAATGTATACATTGCACTGCCTATGCACATGAATAAAAAATGCGCACTCAGACTTGAAACATTCAGTTGAAGAAATAAGACGAACACTGCTTAAGTACGAGAGATTGCCTTCAAGAGCCAAAGTGTCGGCAGTCCCCCCGAGGCCCGTGAAAACAAGCGTTCGGCATTTTCTCTCTCCTAGGGTTTATTGCCAGCTTTTTTTTCTAAAGCCAATGTGCATGCCGATGACGGCCGGCAGTTGCTGCGAGTACGAGATGCCCACTCGCGTGCGGTCAGGATTTTCTTGGTATTTTTTTCTGCAGCAGTAAAGTTACGGACAGTAACATCAGCTCCGCTGTTAAAATGTAATTGGCCATAACCCATGGCATGCGGAACCGCTGTACGGTCCGAGTTCAAATGTATGCATTGCACAGCCTATGCACAGGAATAAAAATATGCGCACTCAGACTTGAAACATTCAGTTGAAGAAATAGGACGAACACTGCTTAAGTACGAGAGATTGCCTACAAGAGCCAAAGTGTCGGCAGTCACCGCGAGGCCCGTGGTAACAAGCGTTCGGCATTTTCTCTCTCCTAGGGTTTATTGCCAGCTTTTTTTCTAAAGCCAATGTGCATGCCGATGACTGCCGGCAGTTGCCGCGAGTGCGAGATGCCCACTCGCGCGCGGTGAGTATTTGCTTGGTATTTTTCCTGCAATGATGAAGTTACGGCCAGTAACATCAGCTCCGCTGTTAAAATGTAATTGGCCATAACCCATGGCATGCGGAACCGCTGTACGGTCCGAGTGCAAATGTATACATTGCACTGCCTATGCACATGAATAAAAAATGCGCACTCAGACTTGAAACATTCAGTTGAAGAAATAGGACGAACACTGCTTAAGTACGAGAGATTGCCTTCAAGAGCCAAAGTGTCGGCAGTCCCCCCGAGGCCCGTGAAAACAAGCGTTCGGCATTTTCTCTCTCCTACGGTTTATTGCCAGCTTTTTTTCTAAAGCCAATGTGCATGCCGATGACGGCCGGCAGTTGCCGCGAGTGCGAGATGCCCACTCGCGCGCGGTGAGCATTTCCTTGGTATTTTTTCCTGCAACGGTGAAGTTACGGCCAGTAACATCAGCTGCGCTGTTAAAATGTAATTGGCCATAGCCCATGGCATGCGGAACCGCTGTATGGTCCGAGTGCAAATGTATACATTGCACTGCCTATGCACAGGAATAAAAATTGCGCACTCAGACTTGAAGCATTCAGTTGAAGAAAAAGGACGAACACTGCTTTCGTACGAGAGATTGCCCTCAAGAGCCAAAGTGTCGGCAGTCCCCGCGAGGCCCGTGGTAACAAGCGTTCGGCATTTTGTCTCTCCTAGGGTTTATTGCCAGCTTTTTTTCTAAAGCCATTGTGCATGCTGATGACGGCCGGCAGTTGCCGCGAGTGCGAGATGCCCACTCGCGTGCGGTCAGCATTTTCTTGGTATTTTTTCCTGCAACAGTAAAGTTACGGCCAGTAATATCAGCTCCACTGTTTAAATGTAATTGGCCATAACCCATGGCATGCGGAACCGCTGTACGGTCCGAGCGCAAATGTATGCATTGCACTGCCTATGCACAGGAATAAAAAAATGCGCACTCAGACTTGAAGCAATCAGTTGAAGAAATAGGACGAACACAGCTTAAGTACGAGAGATTGCCTACAAGAGCCAAAGTGTCGGCAGTCCCCGCGAGGCCCGTGGTAACAAGCGTTCGGCATTTTCGCTCTCCTAGGGTTTATTGCCAGCTTTTTTTCTAAATCCAATATGCATGCCGATGACTGCCGGCAGTTGCCGCGAGTGCGAGATGCCCACTCGCGTGCGGTCAGCATTTTCTTGGTATTTTTTCCTGCAACAGTAAACTTACGGCCAGTAACATCAGCTCCACTGTTAAAATGTAATTGGCCATAACCCATGACATGCGGAACCGCTGTACGGTCGGAGTGCAAATGTATGCATTGCACTGCCTATGCACAGGAATAAAAAAATGCGCACTCATACTTGAAGCATTCAGTTGAAGAAAAAGGACGAACACTGCTTAAGTACGAGACATTGCCTACAAGAGCCAAAGTGTCGGCAGTCCCCGCGAGGCCCGTGGTAACAAGCGTTCGGCATTTTCTCTCTCCTAGGGTTTATTGCCAGCTTTTTTTCTAAAGCCAATGTGCATGCCGATGACGGCCGGCAGTTGCCGCGAGTGCGAGATGCCCACTCGCGCGCGGTGAGCATTTGCTTGGTATTTTTCCTGCAACGACGAAGTTACGGCCAGTAACATCAGCTCCGCTGTTAAAATGTAATTGGCCATAACCCATGGCATGCGGAACCGCTGTACGGTCCGAGTGCAAATGTATACATTGCACTGCCTATGCACATGAATAAAAAATGCGCACTCAGACTTGAAACATTCAGTTGTAGAAATAGGACGAACACTGCTTAAGTACGAGAGATTGCCTTCAAGAGCCAAAGTGTCGGCAGTCCCCCCGAGGCCCGTGAAAACAAGCGTTCGGCATTTTCTCTCTCCTAGGGTTTATTGCCAGCTTTTTTTCTAAAGCCAATGTGCATGCCGATGACGGCCGGCAGTTGCTGCGAGTACGAGATGCCCACTCGCGTGCGGTCAGGATTTTCTTGGTATTTTTTCCTGCAGCAGTAAAGTTACGGCCAGTAACATCAGCTCCGCTGTTAAAATGTAATTGGCCATAACCCATGGCATGCGGAACCGCTGTACGGTCCGAGTTCAAATGTATGCATTGCACAGCCTATGCACAGGAATAAAAAAATGCGCACTCAGACTTGAAACATTCAGTTGAAGAAATAGGACGAACACAGCTTAAGTACGAGAGATTGCCTACAAGAGCCAAAGTGTCGACAGTCCCCGCGAGGCCCGTGGTAACAAGCGTTCGGCATTTTCGCTCTCCTAGGGTTTATTGCCAGCTTTTTTTCTAAATCCAATATGCATGCCGATGACGGCCGGCAGTTGCCGCGAGTGCGAGATGCCCACTCGCGTGCGGTCAGCATTTTCTTGGTATTTTTTCCTGCAACAGTAAACTTACGGCCAGTAACATCAGCTCCACTGTTAAAATGTAATTGGCCATAACCCATGACATGCGGAACCGCTGTACGGTCCGAGTGCAAATGTATGCATTGCACTGCCTATGCACAGGAATAAAAAAATGCGCACTCAGACTTGAAGCATTCAGTTGAAGAAAAAGGACGAACACTGCTTAAGTACGAGAGATTGCCTACAAGAGCCAAAGTGTCGGCAGTCCCCGCGAGGCCCGTGGTAACAAGCGTTCGGCATTTTCTCTCTCCTAGGGTTTATTGCCAGCTTTTTTTCTAAAGCCAATGTGCATGCCGATGACTGCCGGCAGTTGCCGCGAGTGCGAGATGCCCACTCGCGCGCGGTGAGCATTTGCTTGGTATTTTTCCTGCAATGATGAAGTTACGGCCAGTAACATCAGCTCCGCTGTTAAAATGTAATTGGCCATAACCCATGGCATGCGGAACCGCTGTACGGTCCGAGTGCAAATGTATACATTGCACTGCCTATGCACATGAATAAAAAATGCGCACTCAGACTTGAAACATTCAGTTGAAGAAATAGGACGAACACTGCTTAAGTACGAGAGATTGCCTTCAAGAGCCAAAGTGTCGGCAGTCCCCCCGAGGCCCGTGAAAACAAGCGTTCGGCATTTTCTCTCTCCTAGGGTTTATTGCCAGCTTTTTTTCTAAAGCCAATGTGCATGCCGATGACGGCCGGCAGTTGCTGCGAGTACGGGATGCCCATTCGCGTGCGGTCAGGATTTTCTTGGTATTTTTTCCTGCAGCAGTAAAGTTACGGCCAGTAACATCAGCTCCGCTGTTAAAATGTAATTGGCCATAACCAATGGCATGCGGAACCGCTGTATGGTCCGAGTGCAAATGTATACATTGCACTGCCTATGCACAGGAATAAAAAATGCGCACTCAGACTTGAATCATTCAGTTGAAGAAATAGGACGAACACTGCTTTCGTACGAGAGATTGCCCTCAAGAGCCAAAGTGTCGGCAGTCCCCGCGAGGCCCGTGGAAACAAGCGTTCGGCATTTTCTCTCTCCTAGGGTTTATTGCCAGCTTTTTTTCTAAAGCCAATGTGCATGCTGATGACGGCCGGCAGTTGCCGCGAGTGCGAGATGCCCACTCGCGTGCGGTCAGCATTTTCTTGGTATTTTTTCCTGCAACAGTAAAGTTACGGCCAGTAATATCAGCTCCACTGTTTAAATGTAATTGGCCATAACCCATGGCATGCGGAACCGCTGTACGGTCCGAGTGCAAATGTATGCATTGCACTGCCTATGCACAGGAATAAAAAAATGCGCACTCAGACTTGAAGCAATCAGTTGAAGAAATAGGACGAACACAGCTTAAGTACGAGAGATTGCCTACAAGAGCCAAAGTGTCGGCAGTCCCCGCGAGGCCCGTGGTAACAAGCGTTCGGCATTTTCGCTCTCCTAGGGTTTATTGCCAGCTTTTTTTCTAAATCCAATATGCATGCCGATGACGGCCGGCAGTTGCCGCGAGTGCGAGATGCCCACTCGCGTGCGGTCAGCATTTTCTTGGTATTTTTTCCTGCAACAGTAAACTTACGGCCAGTAACATCAGCTCCACTGTTAAAATGTAATTGGCCATAACCCATGACATGCGGAACCGCTGTACGGTCCGAGTGCAAATGTATGCATTGCACTGCCTATGCACAGGAATAAAAAAATGCGCACTCATACTTGAAGCATTCAGTTGAAGAAAAAGGACGAACACTGCTTAAGTACGAGAGATTGCCTACAAGAGCCAAAGTGTCGGCAGTCCCCGCGAGGCCCGTGGTAACAAGCGTTCGGCATTTTCTCTCTCCTAGGGTTTATTGCCAGCTTTTTTTCTAAAGCCAATGTGCATGCCGATGACGGCCGGCAGTTGCCGCGAGTGCGAGATGCCCACTCGCGCGCGGTGAGCATTTGCTTGGTATTTTTCCTGCAACGACGAAGTTACGGCCAGTAACATCAGCTCCGCTGTTAAAATGTAATTGGCCATAACCCATGGCATGCGGAACCGCTGTACGGT
This sequence comes from Haemaphysalis longicornis, assembly GCF_048455015.1. Lineage (NCBI taxonomy): Eukaryota > Metazoa > Arthropoda > Arachnida > Ixodida > Ixodidae > Haemaphysalis > Haemaphysalis longicornis. Next base: position 17,297,339 of record NW_027526214.1, on the reverse strand, counting down.
CCGAGTGCAAATGTATACATTGCACTGCCTATGCACATGAATAAAAAATGCGCACTCAGACTTGAAACATTCAGTTGTAGAAATAGGACGAACACTGCTTAAGTACGAGAGATTGCCTTCAAGAGCCAAAGTGTCGGCAGTCCCCCCGAGGCCCGTGAAAACAAGCTTTCGGCATTTTCTCTCTCCTAGGGTTTATTGCCAGCTTTTTTTCTAAAGCCAATGTGCATGCCGATGACGGCCGGCAGTTGCTGCGAGTACGAGATGCCCACTCGCGTGCGGTCAGGATTTTCTTGGTATTTTTTCCTGCAGCAGTAAAGTTACGGCCAGTAACATCAGCTCCGCTGTTAAAATGTAATTGGCCATAACCCATGGCATGCGGAACCGCTGTACGGTCCGAGTTCAAATGTATGCATTGCACAGCCTATGCACAGGAATAAAAAAATGCGCACTCAGACTTGAAACATTCAGTTGAAGAAATAGGACGAACACTGCTCAAGTACGAGAGATTGCCTACAAGAGCCAAAGTGTCGGCAGTCACCGCGAGGCCCGTGGTAACAAGCGTTCGGCATTTTCTCTCTCCTAGGGTTCATTGCCAGCTTTTTTTTCTAAAGCCATGTGCATGCCGATGACGGCCGGCAGTTGCTGCGAGTGCGAGATGCCCACTCGCGTGCGGTCAGCATTTTCTTGGTATTTTTTCCTGCAACAGTAAAGTTACGGCCAGTAACATCAGCTCCACTGTTAAAATGTAATTGGCCATAACCCATGGCATGCGGAACCGCTGTACGGTCCAAGTGCAAATGTATACATTGCACTGCCTATGCACATGAATAAAAAATGCGCACTCAGACTTGAAGCATTCAGTTGAAGAAAAAGGACGAACACTGCTTTCGTACGAGAGATTGCCTACAAGAGCCAAAGTGTCGGCAGTCCCCGCGAGGCCCGTGGTAACAAGCGTTCGGTATTTTCTCTCTCCTAGGGTTTATTGCCAGCTTTTTTTCTAAAGCCAATGTGCATGCCGATGACGGCCGGCAGTTGCCGCGAGTGAGAGATGCCCACTCGCGCGCGGTGAGCATTTCCTTGGTATTTTTTCCTGCAACGGTGAAGTTACGGCCAGTAACATCAGCTCCGCTGTTAAAATGTAATTGGCCATAGCCCATGGCATGCGGAACCGCTGTATGGTCCGAGTGCAAATGTATACATTGCACTGCCTATGCACAGGAATAAAAAATGCGCACTCAGACTTGAAGCATTCAGTTGAGGAAATAGGACGAACACTGCTTTCGTACGAGAGATTGCCCTCAAGAGCCAAAGTGTCGGCAGTCCCCGCGAGGCCCGTGGTAACAAGCGTTCGGCATTTTCTCTCTCCTAGGGTTTATTGCCAGCTTTTTTTCTAAAGCCAATGTGCATGCTGATGACGGCCGGCAGTTGCCGCGAGTGCGAGATGCCCACTCGCGTGCGGTCAGCATTTTCTTGGTATTTTTTCCTGCAACAGTAAAGTTACGGCCAGTAATATCAGCTCCACTGTTTAAATGTAATTGGCCATAACCCATGGCATGCGGAACCGCTGTATGGTCCGAGTGCAAATGTATGCATTGCACTGCCTATGCACAGGAATAAAAAAATGCGCACTCAGACTTGAAGCAATCAGTTGAAGAAATAGGACGAACACAGCTTAAGTACGAGAGATTGCCTACAAGAGCCAAAGTGTCGACAGTCCCCGCGAGGCCCGTGGTAACAAGCGTTCGGCATTTTCGCTCTCCTAGGGTTTATTGCCAGCTTTTTTTCTAACTCCAATATGCATGCCGATGACGGCCGGCAGTTGCCGCGAGTGCGAGATGCCCACACGCGTGCGGTCAGCATTTTCTTGGTATTTTTTCCTGCAACAGTAAACTTACGGCCAGTAACATCAGCTCCGCTGTTAAAATGTAATTGGCCATAGCCCATGGCATGCGGAACCGCTGTATGGTCCGAGTGCAAATGTATACATTGCACTGCCTAAGCACAGGAATAAAAAATGCGCACTCAGACTTGAAGCATTCAGTTGAAGAAATAGGACGAACACTGCTTTCGTACGAGAGATTGCCCTCAAGAGCCAAAGTGTCGGCAGTCCCCGCGAGGCCCGTGGTAACAAGCGTTCGGCATTTTCTCTCTCCTAGGGTTTATTGCCAGCTTTTTTTCTAACGGCAATGTGCATGCTGATGACGGCCGGCAGTTGCCGCGAGTGCGAGATGCCCACTCGCGTGCGGTCAGCATTTTCTTGGTATTTTTTCCTGCAACAGTAAAGTTACGGCCAGTAATATCAGCTCCACTGTTTAAATGTAATTGGCCATAACCCATGGCATGCGGAACCGCTGTACGGTCCGAGTGCAAATGTATGCATTGCACTGCCTATGCACAGGAATAAAAAAATGCGCACTCAGACTTGAAGCAATCAGTTGAAGAAATAGGACGAACACAGCTTAAGTACGAGAGATTGCCTACAAGAGCCAAAGTGTCGACAGTCCCCGCGAGGCCCGTGGTAACAAGCGTTCGGCATTTTCGCTCTCCTAGGGTTTATTGCCAGCTTTTTTTCTAAATCCAATATGCATGCCGATGACGGCCGGCAGTTGCCGCGAGTGCGAGATGCCCACTCGCGTGCGGTCAGCATTTTCCTGGTATTTTTTCCTGCAACAGTAAACTTACGGCCAGTAACATCAGCTCCACTGTTAAAATGTAATTGGCCATAACCCATGACATGCGGAACCGCTGTACGGTCCGAGTGCAAATGAATGCATTGCACTGCCTATGCACAGGAATAAAAAAATGCGCACTCAGACTTGAAGCATTCATTTGAAGAAAAAGGACGAACACTGCTTAAGTACGAGAGATTGCCTACAAGAGCCAAAGTGTCGGCAGTCCCCGCGAGGCCCGTGGTAACAAGCGTTCGGCATTTTCTCTCTCCTAGGGTTTATTGCCAGCTTTTTTTCTAAAGCCAATGTGCATGCCGATGACGGCCGGCAGTTGCCGCGAGTGCGAGATGCCCACCCGCGCGCGGTGAGCATTTGCTTGGTATTTTTCCTGCAACGATGAAGTTACGGCCAGTAACATCAGCTCCGCTGTTAAAATGTAATTGGCCATAACCCATGGCATGCGGAACCACTGTGCGGTCCGAGTGCAAATGTATACATTGCACTGCCTATGCACATGAATAAAAAATGCGCACTCAGACTTGAAACATTCAGTTGAAGAAATAGGACGAACACTGCTTAAGTACGAGAGATTGCCTACAAGAGCCAAAGTGTCGGCAGTCACCGCGAGGCCCGTGGTAACAAGCGTTCGGCATTTTCTCTCTCCTAGGGTTCATTGCCAGCTTTTTTTTCTAAAGCCATGTGCATGCCGATGACGGCCGGCAGTTGCTGCGAGTGCGAGATGCCCACTCGCGTGCGGTCAGCATTTTCTTGGTATTTTTTCCTGCAACAGTAAAGTTACGGCCAGTAACATCAGCTCCACTGTTTAAATGTAATTGGCCATAACCCATGGCATGCGGAACCGCTGTACGGTCCGAGTGCAAATGTATGCATTGCACTGCCTATGCACAGGAATAAAAAAATGCGCACTCAGACTTGAAGCATTCGGTTGAAGAAATAGGACGAACACAGCTTAAGTACGAGAGATTGCCTACAAGAAGCAAAGTGTCGACAGTCCCCGCGAGGCCCGTGGTAAAAGGCGTTCGGCATTTTCGCTCTCCTGGGGTTTATTGCCAGCTTTTTTCTAAATCCAATGTGCATGCCGATGACGGCCGGCAGTTGCCGCGATTGCGAGATGCCCACTCGCGTGCGGTCAGCATTTTCTTGGTATTTTTTCCTGCAACAGTAAAGTTACGGCCAGTAACATCAGCTCCACTGTTAAAATGTAATTGGCCATAACCCATGGCATGCGGAACCGCTGTACGGTCCGAGTGCAAATGCATGCATTGCACTGCCTATGCACAGGAATAAAAAAATGCGCACTCAGACTTGAAGCATTCAGTTGAAGAAATAGGACGAACACTGCTTAAGTACGAGAGATTGCCTACAAGAGCCAAAGTGTCGGCAGTCCCCTCGAGGCCCGTGGTAACAAGCGTTCGGCATTTTCTCTCTCCTACGGTTTATTGCCAGCTTTTTTTCTAAAGCCAATGTGCATGCCGATGACGGCCGGCAATTGCCGCGAGTGCAAGATGCCCACTCGCGCGCGGTGAGCATTTCCTTGGTATTTTTTCCTGCAACGGTGAAGTTACGGCCAGTAACATCAGCTCCGCTGTTAAAATGTAATTGGCCATAACCCATGGCATGCGGAACCGCTGTACGGTCCAAGTGCAAATGTATACATTGCACTGCCTATGCACATGAATAAAAAATGCGCACTCAGACTTCAAGCATTCAGTTGAAGAAATAGGACGAACACTGCTTTCGTACGAGAGATTGCCTACAAGAGCCAAAGTGTCGGCAGTCCCCGCGAGGCCCGTGGTAACAAGCGTTCGGTATTTTCTCTCTCCTAGGGTTTATTGCCAGCTTTTTTTCTAAAGCCAATGTGCATGCCGATGACGGCCGGCAGTTGCCGCGAGTGAGAGATGCCCACTCGCGCGCGGTGAGCATTTCCTTGGTATTTTTTCCTGCAACAGTAAAGTTACGGCCAGTAACATCAGCTCCACTGTTAAAATGTAATTGGGCATAACCCATGGCATGCGGAACCGCTGTACGGTCCGAGTGCAAATGTATGCATTGCACTGCCGATGCACAGGAATAAAAAAATGCGCACTCAGATTTGAAGCATTCAGTTGAAGAAATAGACGAACACTGCTTAAGTACGAGAGATTGCCTACAAGAGCCAAAGTGACGACAGTCCCCGCGAGGCCCGTGGTAACAAGCGTTCGGCATTTTCTCTCTCCTAGGGTTTATTGCCAGCTTTTTTTCTAAAGCCAATGTGCATGCCGATGACGGCCGGCAGTTGCTGCGTTTGCGAGATGCCCACTCGCGTGCGGTCAGCCTTTTCTTGGTATTTTTTCCTGCAACAGTAAAGTTACGGCCAGTAACATCAGCTCCGCTGTTAAAATGTAATTGGCCATAACCCATGGCATGCGCAACCGCTGTACGATCCGAGTGCAAATGTATGCATTGCACTGCCTATGCACAGGAATGAAAAAATGCGCACTCAGACTTGAAGTATTCAGTTGAAGAAATAGGACGAACACAGCTTAAGTACGAGAGATTGCCTACAAGAGCCAAAGTGTCGACAGTCCCCGCGAGGCCCGTGGTAACAAGCGCTCGGCATTTTCGCTCTCCTAGGGTTTATTGCCAGCTTTTTTTCTAAAGCCAATGTGCATGCCGATGACGGCCGGCAGTTGCCGCGAGTGCGAGATGCCCACTCGCGCGCGGTGAGCATTTCCTTGGTATTTTTTCCTGCAACGGTGAAGTTACGGCCAGTAACATCAGCTCCGCATTTAAAATGTAATTGGCCATAACTCATGGCATGCGGAACAGCTGTACGGTCCGAGTGCAAATGTATACATTGCACTGCCTATGCACATGAATAAAAATGCGCACTCAGACTTGAAGCATTCAGTTGAAGAAATAGGACGAACACTGCTTTCGTACGAGAGATTGCCTACAAGAGCCAAAGTGTCGGCAGTCCCCGCGAGGCCCGTGGTAACAAGCGTTCGGCATTTTCTTTATCCTAGGGTTTATTGCCAGCTTTTTTTCTAAAGCCAATGTGCATGCCGATGACGGCCGGCAGTTGCCGCAAGTGCGAGATGCCCACTCGCGTGCGGTCAGCATTTTCTTGGTATTTTTTCCTGCCACAGTAAAGTTACGGCCAGTAACATCAGCTCCGCTGTTAAAATGTAATTGGCCATAACCCATGGCATGCGCAACCGCTGTACGGTCCGAGTGCAAATGTATGCATTGCACTGCCTATGCACAGGAATGAAAAAATGCGCACTCAGACTTGAAGTATTCAGTTGAAGAAATAGGACGAACACAGCTTAAGTACGAGAGATTGCCTACAAGAGCCAAAGTGTCGACAGTCCCCGCGAGGCCCGTGGTAACAAGCGCTCGGCATTTTCGCTCTCCTAGGGTTTATTGCCAGCTTTTTTTCTAAAGCCAATGTGCATGCCGATGACGGCCGGCAGTTGCCGCGAGTGCGAGATGCCCACTCGCGCGCGGTGAGCATTTCCTTGGTATTTTTTCCTGCAACGGTGAAGTTACGGCCAGTAACATCAGCTCCGCATTTAAAATGTAATTGGCCATAACTCATGGCATGCGGAACAGCTGTACGGTCCGAGTGCAAATGTATACATTGCACTGCCTATGCACATGAATAAAAATGCGCACTCAGACTTGAAGCATTCAGTTGAAGAAATAGGACGAACACTGCTTTCGTACGAGAGATTGCCTACAAGAGCCAAAGTGTCGGCAGTCCCCGCGAGGCCCGTGGTAACAAGCGTTCGGCATTTTCTTTATCCTAGGGTTTATTGCCAGCTTTTTTTCTAAAGCCAATGTGCATGCTGATGACAGCCGGCAGTTGCCGCGAGTGCGAGATGCCCACTCGCGTGCGGTAAGCATTTTCTTGGTATTTTTTCCTGCAACAGTGAAGTTACGGCCAGTAACATCAGCTCCTCTGTTAAAATGTAATTGGCCATAACCCATGGCATGCGGAACCGCTGTACGGTCCGAGTGCAAATGTATGCATTGCACTGCCTATGCACAGGAATAAAAAATGCGCACCCAGTCTTGAAACATTCAGTTGAAGAAATAGGACGAACACTGCTTAAGTACGAGAGATTGCCTTCAAGAGCCAAAGCGTCGTCAGTCCCCCCGAGGCTCGTGGTAACAAGCGTTCGGCATTTTCTCTCTCCTAGGGTTTATTGCCAGCCTTTTTTCTAAATCCAATGTGCATGCCGATGACGGCCGGCAGTTGCCGCGAGTGCGAGATGCCCACTCGCGTGCGGTCAGCATTTTCTTGGTATTTTTTCCTGCAACAGTAAAGTTACGGCCTGTAACATCAGCTCCACTGTTAAAATGTAATTGGCCATAACCCATGGCATGCGGAACCGCTGTACGGCCCGAGTGCAAATGTATGCATTGCACTGCCTATGCACAGGAATAAAAAATGCGCACCCAGTCTTGAAACATTCAGTTGAAGAAATAGGACGAACACTGCTTAAGTACGAGAGATTGCCTTCAAGAACCAAAGCGTCGTCAGTCCCCCCGAGGCGCGTGGTAACAAGCGTTCGGCATTTTCTCTCTCCTAGGGTTTATTGCCAGCCTTTTTTCTAAATCCAATGTGCATGCCGATGACGGCCGGCAGTTGCCGCGAGTGCGAGATGCCCACTCGCGTGCGGTCAGCATTTTCTTGGTATTTTTTCCTGCAACAGTAAAGTTACGGCCTGTAACATCAGCTCCACTGTTAAAATGTAATTGGCCATAACCCATGGCATGCGGAACCGCTGTACGGCCCGAGTGCAAATGTATGCATTGCACTGCCTATGCACAGGAATAAAAAATGCGCACTCAGACTTGAAGCATTCAGTTGAAGAAATACGACGAACACTGCTTAAGTACGAGATATTGCCTACAAGAGCCAAAGTGTCGTCAGTCCCCGCGAGGACCGTGGTAACAAGCCTTCGGCATTTTCTCTCTCCTAGCGTTTATTGCCAGCTTTTTTTCTAAAGCCAATGTGCATGCCGATGACGGCCGGCAGTTGCCGCGAGTGCGAGATGCCCACTCGCGGGCGGTGAGCATTTCCTTGGTAGTTTTTCCTGCAACGGTGAAGTTACGGCCAGTAAAATCAGCTCCGCTGTTAAAATGTAATTGGCCATAACCCATGGCATGCGGAACCGCGGTACGGTCCGAGTGCAAATGTATACATTGCACTGCCTATGCACATGAATAAAAAATGCGCACTCAGACGTGAAGCATTCAGTTGAAGAAATAGGACGAACACTGCTTTCGTACGAGAGATTGCCTACAAGAGCCAAAGTGTCGGCAGTTCCCGCGAGGCCCGTGGTAACAAGCGTTCGGCATTTTCTCTCTCCTAGGGTTTATTGCCAGCTTTTTTTCTAAAGCCAATGTGCATGATGATGACGGCCGGCAGTTGCCGCAAGGGCGAGATGCCCACTCGCGTGCGGTCAGCATTTTCTTGGTATTTTTTCCTGCCACAGTAAAGTTACGGCCAGTAACATCAGCTCCGCTGTTAAAATGTAATTGGCCATAACCCATGGCATGCGCAACCGCTGTACGGTCCGAGTGCAAATGTATGCATTGCACTGCCTATGCACAGGAATGAAAAAATGCGCACTCAGACTTGAAGTATTCAGTTGAAGAAATAGGACGAACACAGCTTAAGTACGAGAGATTGCCTACAAGAGCCAAAGTGTCGACAGTCCCCGCGAGGCCCGTGGTAACAAGCGCTCGGCATTTTCGCTCTCCTAGGGTTTATTGCCAGCTTTTTTTCTAAAGCCAATGTGCATGCCGATGACGGCCGGCAGTTGCCGCGAGTGCGAGATGCCCACTCGCGCGCGGTGAGCATTTCCTTGGTATTTTTTCCTGCAACGGTGAAGTTACGGCCAGTAACATCAGCTCCGCATTTAAAATGTAATTGGCCATAACTCATGGCATGCGGAACAGCTGCACGGTCCGAGTGCAAATGTATACATTGCACTGCCTATGCACATGAATAAAAATGCGCACTCAGACTTGAAGCATTCAGTTGAAGAAATAGGACGAACAGTGCTTTCGTACGAGAGATTGCCTACAAGAGCCAAAGTGTCGGCAGTCCCCGCGAGGCCCGTGGTAACAAGCGTTCGGCATTTTCTCTCTCCTAGGGTTTATTGCCAGCCTTTTTTCTAAATCCAATGTGCATGCCGATGACGGCCGGCAGTTGCCGCGAGTGCGAGATGCCCACTCGCGTGCGGTCAGCATTTTCTTGGTATTTTTTCCTGCAACAGTAAAGTTACGGCCTGTAACATCAGCTCCACTGTTAAAATGTAATTGGCCATAACCCATGGCATGCGGAACCGCTGTACGGCCCGAGTGCAAATGTATGCATTGCACTGCCTATGCACAGGAATAAAAAAATGCGCACTCAGACTTGAAGCATTCAGTTGAAGAAATACGACGAACACTGCTTAAGTACGAGATATTGCCTACAAGAGCCAAAGTGTCGTCAGTCCCCGCGAGGACCGTGGTAACAAGCCTTCGGCATTTTCTCTCTCCTAGCGTTTATTGCCAGCTTTTTTTCTAATGCCAATGTGCATGCCGATGACGGCCGGCAGTTGCCGCGAGTGCGAGATGCCCACTCGCGGGCGGTGAGCATTTCCTTGGTATTTTTTCCTGCAACGGTGAAGTTACGGCCAGTAAAATCAGCTCCGCTGTTAAAATGTAATTGGCCATAACCCATGGCATGCGGAACCGCGGTACGGTCCGAGTGCAAATGTATACATTGCACTGCCTATGCACATGAATAAAAAATGCGCACTCAGACGTGAAGCATTCAGTTGAAGAAATAGGACGAACACTGCTTTCGTACGAGAGATTGCCTACAAGAGCCAAAGTGTCGGCAGTTCCCGCGAGGCCCGTGGTAACAAGCGTTCGGCATTTTCTCTCTCCTAGGGTTTATTGCCAGCTTTTTTTCTAAAGCCAATGTGCATGCCGATGACGGCCGGCAGTTGCCGCAAGTGCGAGATGCCCACTCGCGTGCGGTCAGCATTTTCTTGGTATTTTTTCCTGCCACAGTAAAGTTACGGCCAGTAACATCAGCTCCGCTGTTAAAATGTAATTGGCCATAACTCATGGCATGCGGAACAGCTGTACGGTCCGAGTGCAAATGTATACATTGCACTGCCTATGCACATGAATAAAAATGCGCACTCAGACTTGAAGCATTCAGTTGAAGAAATAGGATGAACACTGCTTTCGTACGAGAGATTGCCTACAAGAGCCAAAGTGTCGGCAGTCCCCGCGAGGCCCGTGGTAACAAGCGTTCGGCATTTTCTTTATCCTAGGGTTTATTGCCAGCTTTTTTTCTAAAGCCAATATGCATGCCGATGACGGACGGCAGTTTCCGCGAGTGCGAGGTGCCCACTCGCGCGCGGTGAGCATTTCCTTGGTATTTTTTCCTGCAACGGTGAAGTTACGGCCAGTAACATCAGCTCCGCTGTTAAAATGTAATTGGCCATAGCCCATGGCATGCGGAACCGCTGTACGGTCCGAGTGCAAATGTATACATTGGACTGCCTATGCACAGGAATAAAAAATGCGCACTCAGACTTGAAGCATTTAGTTGAAGAAATAGGACGAACACTGCTTTCGTACGAGAGATTGCCCTCAAGAGCCAAAGTGTCGGCAGTCCCCGCGAGGCCCGTGGTAACAAGCGTTCGGCATTTTCTCTCTCCTAGGGTTTATTGCCAGCTTTTTTTCTAAAGCCAATGTGCATGCTGATGACAGCCGGCAGTTGCCGCGAGTGCGAGATGCCCACTCGCGTGCGGTAAGCATTTTCTTGGTATTTTTTCCTGCAACAGTGAAGTTACGGCCAGTAACATCAGCTCCGCTGTTAAAATGTAATTGGCCATAACCCATGGCATGCGGAACCGCTGTACGGTCCGAGTGCAAATGTATGCATTGCACTGCCTATGCACAGGAATAAAAAATGCGCACCCAGTCTTGAAACATTCAGTTGAAGAAATAGGACGAACACTGCTTAAGTACGAGAGATTGCCTTCAAGAGCCAAAGCGTCGTCAGTCCCCCCGAGGCCCGTGGTAACAAGCGTTCGGCATTTTCTCTCTCCTAGGGTTTATTGCCAGCCTTTTTTCTAAATCCAATGTGCATGCCGATGACGGCCGGCAGTTGCCGCGAGTGCGAGATGCCCACTCGCGTGCGGTCAGCATTTTCTTGGTATTTTTTCCTGCAACAGTAAAGTTACGGCCTGTAACATCAGCTCCACTGTTAAAATGTAATTGGCCATAACCCATGGCATGCGGAACCGCTGTACGGCCCGAGTGCAAATGTATGCATTGCACTGCCTATGCACAGGAATAAAAAAATGCGCACTCAGACTTGAAGCATTCAGTTGAAGAAATACGACGAACACTGCTTAAGTACGAGATATTGCCTACAAGAGCCAAAGTTCAGTCCCCGCGAGGACCGTGGTAACAAGCCTTCGGCATTTTCTCTCTCCTAGCGTTTATTGCCAGCTTTTTTTCTAAAGCCAATGTGCATGCCGATGACGGCCGGCAGTTGCCGCGAGTGCGAGATGCCCACTCGCGGGCGGTGAGCATTTCCTTGGTATTTTTTCCTGCAACGGTGAAGTTACGGCCAGTAAAATCAGCTCCGCTGTTAAAATGTAATTGGCCATAACCCATGGCATGCGGAACCGCGGTACGGTCCGAGTGCAAATGTATACATTGCACTGCCTATGCACATGAATAAAAAATGCGCACTCAGACGTGAAGCATTCAGTTGAAGAAATAGGACGAACACTTCTTTCGTACGAGAGATTGCCTACAAGAGCCAAAGTGTCGGCAGTTCCCGCGAGGCCCGTGGTAACAAGCGTTCGGCATTTTCTCTCTCCTAGGGTTTATTGCCAGCTTTTTTTCTAAAGCCAATGTGCATGCCGATGACGGCCGGCAGTTGCCGCAAGTGCGAGATGCCCACTCGCGCGCGGTGAGCATTTCCTTGGTATTTTTTCCTGCAACGGTGAAGTTACGGCCAGTAACATCAGCTCCTCTGTTAAAATGTAATTGGCCATAACCCATGGCATGCGGAACCGCTGTACGGTCCGAGTGGAAATGTATACATTGCACTGCCTATGCACATGAATAAAAAATGCGCACTCAGACGTGAAGCATTCAGTTGAAGAAATAGGACGAACACTGCTTTCGTACGAGAGATTGCCCTCAAGAGCCAAAGTGTCGGCAGTCCCCGCGAGGCCCGTGGTAACAAGCGTTCGGCATTTTCTCTCTCCTAGGGTTTATTGCCAGCTTTTTTTCTAAAGCCAATGTGCATACTGATGACGGCCGGCAGTTGCCGCGAGTGCGAGATGCCCACTCGCGTGCGGTCAGCATTTTCTTGGTATTTTTTCCTGCAACGGTGAAGTTACGGCCAGTAACATCAGCTCCGCTGTTAAAATGTAATTGGCCATAACCCATGGCATGCGGAACCGCTGTAGGGTCCGAGTGCAAATGTATGCATTGCACTGCCTATGCACAGGAATAAAAAATGCGCACTCAGTCTTGAAACATTCAGTTGAAGAAATAGGACGAACACTGCTTAAGTACGAGAGATTGCCTTCAAGAGCCAAAGTGTCGGCAGTCCCCCCGAGGCCCGTGGGAACAAGCGTTCGGCATTTTCTCTCTACTAGGGTTTATTGCCAGCTTTTTTTCTAAATCCAATGTGCATGCCGATGACGGCCGGCAGTTGCCGCGAGTGCGAGATGCCCACTCGCGTGCGGTCAGCATTTTCTTGGTATTTTTCCTGCAACAGTAAAGTTACGGCCAGTAACATCAGCTCCACTGTTAAAATGTAATTGGCCATAACCCATGCCATGCGGAACCGCTGTACGGTCCGAGTGCAAATGTATGCATTGCACTGCCTATGCACAGGAATAAAAAAATGCGCACTCAGACTTGAAGCATTCATTTGAAGAAATACGACGAACACTGCTTAAGTACGAGATATTGCCTACAAGAGCCAAAGTGTCGTCAGTCCCTGCGAGGCCCGTGGTAACAAGCCTTCGGCATTTTCTCTCTCCTAGGGTTTATTGCCAGCTTTTTTTCTAAAGCCAATGTGCATGCCGATGACGGCCGGCAGTTGCCGCGAGTGCGAGATGCCCACTCGCGCGCGGTGAGCATTTCCTTGGTATTTTTTCCTGCAACGATGAAGTTACGGCCAGTGAAATCAGCTCCGCTGTTAAAATGTAATTGGCCATAACCCATGGCATGCGGAACCGCGGTACGGTCCGAGTGCAAATGTATACATTGCACTGCCTATGCACATGAATAAAAAATGCGCACTCAGACGTGAAGCATTCAGTTGAAGAAATAGGACGAACACTGCTTTCGTACGAGAGATTGCCTACAAGAGCCAAAGTGTCGGCAGTTCCCGCGAGGCCCGTGGTAACAAGCGTTCGGCATTTTCTCTCTCCTAGGGTTTGTTGCCACCTTTTTTTCTAAAGCCAATGTGCATGCCGATGACGGCCGGCAGTTGCCGCAAGTGCGAGATGCCCACTCGCGCGCGGTGAGCATTTCCTTGGTATTTTTTCCTGCAACGGTGAAGTTACGGCCAGTAACATCAGCTCCTCTGTTAAAATGTAATTGGCCATAACCCATGGCATGCGAAACCGCTGTACGGTCCGAGTGCAAATGTATACATTGCACTGCCTATGCACAGGAATAAAAAATGCGCACTCACACTTGAAGCATTCAGTTGAAGAAATAGGACGAACACTGCTCTCTCTCCTAGGGTTTATTGCCAGCTTTTTTTCTAAAGCCAATGTGCATGCCGATGACGGCCGGCAGTTGCCGCGAGTGCGAGATGCCCACTCGCGTGCGGTCAGCATTTTCTTGGTATTTTTTCCTGCAACAGTAAAGTTACGGCCAGTAACATCAGCTCCGCTGTTAAAATGTAATTGGCCATAACCCATGGCATGCGGAACCGCTGTACGGTCCGAGTGCAAATGTATGCATTGCACTGCCAATACGCAGGAATAAAAAAATGCGCACTCAGACTTGAAACATTCAGTTGAAGAAATAGGACGAACACTGCTTAAGTACGAGAGATTGCCTACAAGAGCCAAAGTGTCGACAGTCCCCGCGAGGCCCGTGGTAACAAGCGTTCGGCATTTTCTCTCTCCTAGGGTTTATTGCCAGCTTTTTTTCTAAAGCCTATGTGCATGCCGATGACAGCCAGCAGTTGCCGCGAGTGCGAGATGCCCACTCGCGTGCGGTCAGCATTTTCTTGAAATTTTTTCCTGCAACAGTAAACTTACGACCAGTAACATCAGCTCCACTGTTAAAATGTAATTGGCCATAACCCATGACATGCGGAACCGCTGTACGGTCCGAGTGCAAATGTATGCATTGCACTGCCTATGCACAGGAATAAAAAAATGCGCACTCAGACTTGAAGCATTCAGTTGAAGAAATAGGACGAACACTGCTTAAGTACGAGAGATTGCCTACAAGAGCCAAAGTGTCGGCAGTCCCCGCGACGCCCGTAGTAACAAGGGTTCGGCATTTTCTCTCTCCTAGGGTTTATTGCCAGTTTTTTTTCTAAAGGCAATGTGCATACCGATGACGGCCGGTAGTTGCCGCGAGTGCGAGATGCCCACTCGCGCGCGTCGAGCATTTCCTTGGTATTTTTTCCTGCAACGGTGAAGTTACGGCCAGTAACATCAGCTCCGCTGTCAAAATGTAATGGCCATAACCCATGGCATGCGGAACCGCTGTACGGTCCGAGTGCAAATGTATGCATTGCACTGCCTATGCACAGGAATAAAAAAATGCGCACTCAGATTTGAAGCATTCAGTTGAAGAAATAGGACGAACACTGCTTAAGTACGAGAGATTGCCTATAAGAGCCAAAGTGTCGACAGTCCCCGCGAGGCCCGTGGTAACAAGCGTTCGGCATTTTCTCTCTCCTAGGGTTTATTGCCAGCTTTTTTTCTAAAGCCAATGTGCATGTCGATGACGGCCGGCAGTTGCTGCGTTTGCGAGATGCCCACTCGCGTGCGGTAAGCATTTTCTTGGTATTTTATCCTGCAACAGTAAAGTTACGGCCAGTAACATCAGCTCCGCTATTAAAATGTAATTTGCCATAACCCATGGCATGCGGAACCGCTGTACGGTCCGAGTGCAAATGTATGCATTGCACTGCCTATGCACAGGAATGAAAAAATGCGCACTCAGACTTGAAGTATTCAGTTGTTGAAGAAATAGGACGAACACAGCTTAAGTACGAGAGATTGCCTACAAGAGCCAAAGTGTCGACAGTCCCCGCGAGGCCCTTGGTAACAAGCGCTCGGCATTTTCGCTCTCCTAGGGTTTATTGCCAGCTTTTTTTTAAAGCCAATGTGCATGCCGATGACGGCCGGCAGTTGCCGCGAGTGCGAGATGCCCACTCGCGCGCGGTGAGCATTTCCTTGGTATTTTTTCCTGCAACGGTGAAGTTACGGCCAGTAACATCAGCTCCGCATTTAAAATGTAATTGGCCATAACTCATGGCATGCGGAACAGCTGTACGGTCCCAGTGCAAATGTATACATTGCACTGCCTATGCACATGAATAAAAATGCGCACTCAGACTTGAAGCATTCAGTTGAAGAAATAGGACGAACACTGCTTTCGTACGAGAGATTGCCTACAAGAGCCAAAGTGTCGGCAGTCCCCGCGAGGCCCGTGGTAACAAGCGTTCGGCATTTTCTTTATCCTAGGGTTTATTGCCAGCTTTTTTTCTAAAGCCAATGTGCATGCCGATGACGGCCGGCAGTTTCCGCGAGCGCGAGGTGCCCACTCGCGCGCGGTGAGCATTTCCTTGGTATTTTTTCCTGCAACGGTGAAGTTACGGCCAGTAACATCAGCTCCGCTGTTAAAATGTAATTGGCCATAGCCCATGGCATGCGGAACCGCTGTACGGTCCGAGTGCAAATGTATACATTGGACTGCCTATGCACAGGAATAAAAAATGCGCACACAGACTTGAAGCATTCAGTTGAAGAAATAGGACGAACACTGCTTTCGTACGAGAGATTGCCCTCAAGAGCCAAAGTGTCGGCAGTCCCCGCGAGGCCCGTGGTAACAAGCGTTCGGCATTTTCTCTCTCCTAGGGTTTATTGCCAGCTTTTTTTCTAAAGCCAATGTGCATGCTGATGACAGCCGGCAGTTGCCGCGAGTGCGAGATGCCCACTCGCGTGCGGTAAGCATTTTCTTGGTATTTTTTCCTGCAACAGTGAAGTTACGGCCTGTAACATCAGCTCCACTGTTAAAATGTAATTGGCCATAACCCATGGCATGCGGAACCGCTGTACGGCCCGAGTGCAAATGTATGCATTGCACTGCCTATGCACAGGAATAAAAAAATGCGCACTCAGACTTGAAGCATTCAGTTGAAGAAATACGACGAACACTGCTTAAGTACGAGATATTGCCTACAAGAGCCAAAGTGTCGTCAGTCCCCGCGAGGACCGTGGAAACAAGCCTTCGGCATTTTCTCTCTCCTAGCGTTTATTGCCAGCTTTTTTTCTAAAGCCAATGTGCATGCCGATGACGGCCGGCAGTTGCCGCGAGTGCGAGATGCCCACTCGCGGGCGGTGAGCATTTCCTTGGTATTTTTTCCTGCAACGGTGAAGTTACGGCCAGTAAAATCAGCTCCGCTGTTAAAATGTAATTGGCCATAACCCATGGCATGCGGAACCGCGGTACGGTCCGAGTGCAAATGTATACATTGCACTGCCTATGCACATGAATAAAAAATGCGCACTCAGACGTGAAGCATTCAGTTGAAGAAATAGGACGAACACTGCTTTCGTACGAGAGATTGCCTACAAGAGTCAAAGTGTCGGCAGTTCCCGCGAGGCCCGTGGGAACAAGCGTTCGGCATTTTCTCTCTCCTAGGGTTTATTGCCAGCTTTTTTTCTAAAGCCAATGTGCATGCCGATGACGGCCGGCAGTTGCCGCAAGTGCGAGATGCCCACTCGCGCGCGGTGAGCATTTCCTTGGTATTTTTTCCTGCAACGGTGAAGTTACGGCCAGTAACATCAGCTCCTCTGTTAAAATGTAATTGGCCATAACCCATGGCATGCGGAACCGCTGTACGGTCCGAGTGCAAATGTATGCATTGCACTGCCTATGCACAGGAATAAAAAATGCGCACTCAGTCCTGACACATTCAGTTGAAGAAATAGGACGAACACTGCTTAAGTACGAGAGATTGCCTTCAAGAGCCAAAGTGTCGGCAGTCCCCCCGAGGCCCGTGGGAACAAGCGTTCGGCATTTTCTCTCTACTAGGGTTTATTGCCAGCTTTTTTTCTAAATCCAATGTGCATGCCGATGACGGCCGGCAGTTGCCGCGAGTGCGAGATGCCTACTCGCGTGCGGTCAGCATTTTCTTGGTATTTTTCCTGAAACAGTAAAGTTACGGCCAGTAACATCAGCTCCACTGTTAAAATGTAATTGGTCATAACCCATGGCATGCGGAACCGCTGTACGGTCCGAGTGCAAATGTATGCATTGCACTGCCTATGCACAGGAATAAAAAAATGCGCACTCAGACTTGAAGCATTCATTTGAAGAAATACGACGAACACTGCTTAAGTACGAGATATTGCCTACAAGAGCCAAAGTGTCGTCAGTCCCCGCGAGGCCCGTGGTAACAAGCCTTCGGCATTTTCTCTCTCCTAGGGTTTATTGCCAGCTTTTTTTCTAAAGCCAATGTGCATGCCGATGACGGCCGGCAGTTGCCGCGAGTGCGAGATGCCCACTCGCGCGCGGTGAGCATTTCCTTGGTATTTTTTCCTGCAACGATGAAGTTACGGCCAGTAAAATCAGCTCCGCTGTTAAAATGTAATTGGCCATAACCCATGGCATGCGGAACCGCGGTACGGTCCGAGTGCAAATGTATACATTGCACTGCCTATGCACATGAATAAAAAATGCGCACTCAGACGTGAAGCATTCAGTTGAAGAAATAGGACGAACACTGCTTTCGTACGAGAGATTGCCTACAAGAGCCAAAGTGTCGGCAGTTCCCGCGAGGCCCGTGGTAACAAGCGTTCGGCATTTTCTCTCTCCTAGGGTTTATTGCCAGCTTTTTTTCTAAAGCCAATGTGCATGCCGATGACGGCCGGCAGTTGCCGCGAGTGCGAGATGCCCACTCGCGTGCGGTCAGCATTTTCTTGGTATTTTTTCCTGCAACAGTAAAGTTACGGCTAGTAACATCAGCTCCGCTGTTAAAATGTAATTGGCCATAACCCATGGCATGCGGAACCGCTGTACGGTCCGAGTGCAAATGTATGCATTGCACTGCCAATGCACAGGAATAAAAAAATACGCACTCACACTTGAAACATTCAGTTGAAGAAATAGGACGAACACTGCTTAAGTACGAGAGATTGCCTACAAGAGCCAAAGTGTCGACAGTCCCCGCGAGGCCCGTGGTAACAAGCGTTCGGCATTTTCTCTCTCCTAGGGTTTATTGCCAGCTTTTTTTCTAAAGCCTATGTGCATGCCGATGACAGCCAGCAGTTGCCGCGAGTGCGAGATGCCCACTCGCGTGCGGTCAGCATTTTCTTGAAATTTTTTCCTGCAACAGTAAACTTACGGCCAGTAACATCAGCTCCACTGTTAAAATGTAATTGGCCATAACCCATGACATGCGGAACCGCTCTACGGTCCGAGTGCAAATGTATGCATTGCACTGCCTATGCACAGGAATAAAAAAATGCGCACTCAGACTTGAAGCATTCAGTTGAAGAAATAGGACGAACACTGCTTAAGTACGAGAGATTGCCTACAAGAGCCAAAGTGTCGGCAGTCACCGCGACGCCCGTAGTAACAAGGGTTCGGCATTTTCTCTCTCCTAGGGTTTATTGCCAGTTTTTTTTCTAAAGCCAATGTGCATACCGATGACGGCCGGCAGTTGCCGCTAGTGCGAGATGCCCACTCGCGAGCGTCGAGCATTTCCTTGGTATTTTTTCCTGCAACGGTGAAGTTACGGCCAGTAACATCAGCTCCGCTGTCAAAATGTAATGGCCATAACCCATGGCATGCGGAACCGCTGTACGGTCCGAGTGCAAATGTATGCATTGCACTGCCTATGCACAGGAATAAAAAAATGCGCACTCAGATTTGAAGCATTCAGTTGAAGAAATAAGACGAACACTGCTTAAGTAGGAGAGATTGCCTATAAGAGCCAAAGTGTCGACAGTCCCCGCGAGGCCCGTGGTAACAAGCGTTCGGCATTTTCTCTCTCCTAGGGTTTATTGCCAGCTTTTTTTCTAAAGCCAATGTGCATGTCGATGACGGCCGGCAGTTGCTGCGTTTGCGAGATGCCCACTCGCGTGCGGTAAGCATTTTCTTGGTATTTTTTCCTGCAACAGTAAAGTTACGGCCAGTAACATCAGCTCCGCTATTAAAATGTAATTGGCCATAACCCATGGCATGCGGAACTGCTGTACGGTCCGAGTGCAAATGTATGCATTGCACTGCCTATGCACAGGAATGAAAAAATCCGCACTCAGACTTGAAGTATTCAGTTGAAGAAATAGGACGAACACAGCTTAAGTACGAGAGATTGCCTACAAGAGCCAAAGTGTCGACAGTCCCCGCGAGGCCCGTGGTAACAAGCGCTCGGCATTTTCGCTCTCCTAGGGTTTATTGCCAGCTTTTTTTCTAAATCCAATGTGCATGCCGATGACGGCAGGCAGTTCCCGCGAGTGCGAGATGCCCACTCGCGTGCGGTCAGCATTTTCTTGGTATTTTTTCCTGCAACAGTAAAGTTACGGCCAGTAACATCAGCTCCACTGTTAAAATGTAATTGGCCATAACCCATGGCATGCGGAACCGCTGTACGGTCCGATTGCAAATGTATGCATTGCACTGCCTATGCACAGGAATAAAAAAATGCGCACTCAGACTTGAAGCATTCAGTTGAAGAAATAGGACGAACACTGCTTTCGTACGAGAGATTGCCTACAAGAGCCAAAGTGTCGGCAGTCCCCGCCAGGCCCGTGGTAACAAGAGTTCGGCATTTTCTCTCTCCTAGGGTTTATTGCCATCTTTTTTTCTAAAGCGAATGTGCATGCCGATGACGGCCGGCAGTTGCCGCGAGTGCGAGATGCCCACTCGCGCGCGGTGAGCATTTCCTTGGTATTTTTTCCTGCAACGGTGAAGTTACGGCCAGTAACATCAGCTCCGCTGTTAAAATGTAATTGGCCATAGCCCATGGCATGCGAAACCGCTGTACAGTCCGAGTGCAAATGTATACATTGCACTGCCTATGCACAGGAATAAAAAATACGCACTCAGACTTGAAGCATTCAGTTGAAGAAATAGGACGAACACTGCTTTCGTACGAGAGATTGCCCTCAAGAGCCAAAGTGTCGGCAGTCCCCGCGAGGCCCGTGGTAACAAGCGTTCGGCATTTTCTCTCTCCTAGGGTTTATTGCCAGCTTTTTTCTAAAGCCAATGTGCATGCTGATGACGGCCGGCAGTTGCCGCGAGTGCGAGATGCCTACTCGCGTGCGGTCAGCATTTTCTTGGTATTTTTCCTGCAACAGTAAAGTTACGGCCAGTAACATCAGCTCCACTGTTAAAATGTAATTGGCCATAACCCATGGCATGCGGAACCGCTATACGGTCCGAGTGCAAATGTATGCATTGCACTGCCTATGCACAGGAATAAAAAAATGCGCACTCAGACTTGAAGCATTCATTTGAAGAAATACGACGAACACTGCTTAAGTACGAGATATTGCCTACAAGAGCCAAAGTGTCGTCAGTCCCCGCGAGGCCCGTGGTAACAAGCCTTCGGCATTTTCTCTCTCCTAGGGTTTATTGCCAGCTTTTTTTCTAAAGCCAATGTGCATGCCGATGAAGGCCGGCAGTTGCCGCGAGTGCGAGATGCCCACTCGCGCGCGGTGAGCATTTCCTTGGTATTTTTTCCTGCAACGATGAAGTTACGGCCAGTAAAATCAGCTCCGCTGTTAAAATGTAATTGGCCATAACCCATGGCATGCGGAACCGCGGTACGGTCCGAGTGCAAATGTATACATTGCACTGCCTATGCACATGAATAAAAAATGCGCACTCAGACGTGAAGCATTCAGTTGAAGAAATAGGACGAACACTGCTTTCGTACGAGAGATTGCCTACAAGAGCCAAAGTGTCGGCAGTTCCCGCGAGGCCCGTGGTAACAAGCGTTCGGCATTTTCTCTCTCCTAGGGTTTATTGCCAGCTTTTTTTCTAAAGCCAATGTGCATGCCGATGACGGCCGGCAGTTGCCGCAAGTGCGAGATGCCCACTCGCGCGCGGTGAGCATTTCCTTGGTATTTTTTCCTGCAACGGTGAAGTTACGGCCAGTAACATCAGCTCCTCTGTTAAAATGTAATTGGCCATAACCCATGGCATGCGAAACCGCTGTACGGTCCGAGTGCAAATGTATACATTGCACTGCCTATGCACAGGAATAAAAAATGCGCACTCAGACTTGAAGCATTCAGTTGAAGAAATAGGACGAACACTGCTCTCTCTCCTAGGGTTTATTGCCAGCTTTTTTTCTAAAGCCAATGTGCATGCCGATGACGGCCGGCAGTTGCCGCGAGTGCGAGATGCCCACTCGCGTGCGGTCAGCATTTTCTTGGTATTTTTTCCTGCAACAGTAAAGTTACGGCCAGTAACATCAGCTCCGCTGTTAAAATGTAATTGGCCATAACCCATGGCATGCGGAACCGCTGTACGGTCCGAGTGCAAATGTATGCATTGCACTGCCAATGCACAGGAATAAAAAAATGCGCACTCAGACTTGAAACATTCAGTTGAAGAAATAGGACGAACACTGCTTAAGTACGAGAGATTGCCTACAAGAGCCAAAGTGTCGACAGTCCCCGCGAGGCCCGTGGTAACAAGCGTTCGGCATTTTCTCTCTCCTAGGGTTTATTGCCAGCTTTTTTTCTAAAGCCTATGTGCATGCCGATGACAGCCAGCAGTTGCCGCGAGTGCGAGATGCCCACTCGCGTGCGGTCAGCATTTTCTTGAAATTTTTTCCTGCAACAGTAAACTTACGGCCAGTAACATCAGCTCCACTGTTAAAATGTAATTGGCCATAACCCATGACATGCGGAACCGCTGTACGGTCCGAGTGCAAATGTATGCATTGCACTGCCTGTGCACAGGAATAAAAAAATGCGCACTCAGACTTGAAGCATTCAGTTGAAGAAATAGGACGAACACTGCTTAAGTACGAGAGATTGCCTACAAGAGCCAAAGTGTCGGCAGTCCCCGCGACGCCCGTAGTAACAAGGGTTCGGCATTTTCTCTCTCCTAGGGTTTATTGCCAGTTTTTTTTCTAAAGCCAATGTGCATACCGATGACGGCCGGCAGTTGCCGCGAGTGCGAGATGCCCACTCGCGCGCGTCGAGCATTTCCTTGGTATTTTTTCCTGCAACGGTGAAGTTACGGCCAGTAACATCAGCTCCGCTGTCAAAATGTAATGGCCATAACCCATGGCATGCGGAACCGCTGTACGGTCCGAGTGCAAATGTATGCATTGCACTGCCTATGCACAGGAATAAAAAAATGCGCACTCAGATTTGAAGCATTCAGTTGAAGAAATAAGACGAACACTGCTTAAGTACGAGAGATTGCCTATAAGAGCCAAAGTGTCGACAGTCCCCGCGAGGCCCGTGGTAACAAGCGTTCGGCATTTTCTCTCTCCTAGGGTTTATTGCCAGCTTTTTTTCTAAAGCCAATGTGCATGTCGATGACGGCCGGCAGTTGCTGCGTTTGCGAGATGCCCACTCGCGTGCGGTAAGCATTTTCTTGGTATTTTTTCCTGCAACAGTAAAGTTACAGCCAGTAACATCAGCTCCGCTATTAAAATGTAATTGGCCATAACCCATGGCATGCGGAACCGCTGTACGGTCCGAGTGCAAATGTATGCAGTGCACTGCCTATGCACAGGAATGAAAAAATCCGCACTCAGACTTGAAGTATTCAGTTGAAGAAATAGGACGAACACAGCTTAAGTACGAGAGATTGCCTACAAGAGCCAAAGTGTCGAGAGTCCCCGCGAGGCCCGTGGTAACAAGCGCTCAGCATTTTCGCTCTCCTAGGGTTTATTGCCAGCTTTTTTTCTAAATCCAATGTGCATGCCGATGACGGCAGGCAGTTCCCGCGAGTGCGAGATGCCCACTCGCGCGCGGTGAGCATTTCCTTGGTATTTTTTCCTGCAACGGTGAAGTTACGGCCAGTAACATCAGCTCCGCAGTTAAAATGTAATTGGCCATAACCCATGGCATGCGGAACCGCTGTACGGTCCGAGTGCAAATGTGTGCATTGCACTGCCTATGCACAGGAATAAAAAATGCGCACTCAGTCTTGAAACATTCAGTTGAAGAAATAGGACGAACACTGCTTAAGTACGAGAGATTGCCTTCAAGAGCCAAAGTGTCGGCAGTCCCCCCGAGGCCCGTGGTAACAAGCGTTCGGCATTTTCTCTCTACTAGGGTTTATTGCCAGCTTTTTTTCTAAATCCAATGTGCATGCCGATGACGGCCGGCAGTTGCCGCGAGTGCGAGATGCCCACTCGCGTGCGGTCAGCATTTTCTTGGTATTTTTCCTGCAACAGTAAAGTTACGGCCAGTAACATCAGCTCCACTGTTAAAATGTAATTGGCCATAACCCATGGCATGCGGAACCGCTGTACGGTCCGAGTGCAAATGTATGCATTGCACTGCCTATGCACAGGAATAAAAAAATGCGCACTCAGACTTGAAGCATTCAGTTGAAGAAATAGGACGAACACTGCTTTCGTACGAGAGATTGCCTACAAGAGCCAAAGTGTCGGCAGTCCCCGCCAGGCCCGTGGTAACAAGAGTTCGGCATTTTCTCTCTCGTAGGGTTTATTGCCAGCTTTTTTTCTAAAGCCAATGTGCATGCCGATGACGGCCGGCAGTTGCCGCGAGTGCGAGATGCCCACTCGCGCGCGGTGAGCATTTCCTTGGTATTTTTTCCTGCAACGGTGAAGTTACGGCCAGTAACATCATCTCCGCTGTTAAAATGTAATTGGCCATAGCCCATGGCATGCGGAACCGCTGTACGGTCCGAGTGCAAATGTATACATTGCACTGCCTATGCACAGGAATAAAAAATACGCACTCAGACTTGAAGCATTCAGTTGAAGAAATAGGACGAACACTGCTTAAGTACGAGAGATTGCCTAGAAGAGCCAAAGTGTCGGCAGTCACCGCGACGCCCGTAGTAACAAGGGTTCGGCATTTTCTCTCTCCTAGGGTTTATTGCCAGTTTTTTTTCTAAAGCCAATGTGCATACCGATGACGGCCGGCAGTTGCCGCGAGTGCGAGATGCCCACTCGCGAGCGTCGAGCATTTCCTTGGTATTTTTTCCTGCAACGGTGAAGTTACGGCCAGTAACATCAGCTCCGCTGTCAAAATGTAATGGCCATAACCCATGGCATGCGGAACCGCTGTACGGTCCGAGTGCAAATGTATGCATTGCACTGCCTATGCACAGGAATAAAAAAATGCGCACTCAGATTTGAAGCATTCAGTTGAAGAAATAAGACGAACACTGCTTATTACGAGAGATTGCCTATAAGAGCCAAAGTGTTGACAGTCCCCGCGAGGCCCGTGGTAACAAGCGTTCGGCATTTTCTCTCTCCTAGGGTTTATTGCCAGATTTTTTTCTAAAGCCAATGTGCATGTCGATGACGGCCGGCAGTTGCTGCGTTTGCGAGATGCCCACTCGCGTGCGGTAAGCATTTTCTTGGTATTTTTTCCTGCAACAGTAAAGTTACGGCCAGTAACATCAGCTCCGCTATTAAAATGTAATTGGCCATAACCCATGGCATGCGGAACCGCTGTACGGTCCGAGTGCAAATGTATGCATTGCACTGCCTATGCACAGGAATGAAAAAATCCGCACTCAGACTTGAAGTATTCAGTTGAAGAAATAGGACGAACACAGCTTAAGTACGAGAGATTGCCTACAAGAGCCAAAGTGTCGACAGTCCCCGCGAGGCCCGTGGTAACAAGCGCTCGGCATTTTCGCTCTCCTAGGGTTTATTGCCAGCTTTTTTTCTAAATCCAATGTGCATGCCGATGACGGCAGGCAGTTCCCGCGAGTGCGAGATGCCCACTCGCGTGCGGTCAGCATTTTCTTGGTATTTTTTCCTGCAACAGTAAAGTTACGGCCAGTAACATCAGCTCCACTGTTAAAATGTAATTGGCCATAACCCATGGCATGCGGAACCGCTGTACGGTCCGATTGCAAATGTATGCATTGCACTGCCTATGCACAGGAATAAAAAAATGCGCACTCAGACTTGAAGCATTCAGTTGAAGAAATAGGACGAACACTGCTTTCGTACGAGATGTTGCCTACAAGAGCCAAAGTGTCGGCAGTCCCCGCCAGGCCCGTGGTAACAAGAGTTCGGCATTTTCTCTCTCCTAGGGTTTATTGCCAGCTTTTTTTCTAAAGCGAATGTGCATGCCGATGACGGCCGGCAGTTGCCGCGAGTGCGAGATGCCCACTCGCGCGCGGTGAGCATTTCCTTGGTATTTTTTCCTGCAACGGTGAAGTTACGGCCAGTAACATCAGCTCCGCTGTTAAAATGTAATTGGCCATAGCCCATGGCATGCGGAACCGCTGTACAGTCCGAGTGCAAATGTATACATTGCACTGCCTATGCACAGGAATAAAAAATACGCACTCAGACTTGAAGCATTCAGTTGAAGAAATAGGACGAACACTGCTTTCGTACGAGAGATTGCCCTCAAGAGCCAAAGTGTCGGCAGTCCCCGCGAGGCCCGTGGTAACAAGCGTTCGGCATTTTCTCTCTCCTAGGGTTTATTGCCAGCTTTTTTCTAAAGCCAATGTGCATGCTGATGACGGCCGGCAGTTGCCGCGAGTGCGAGATGCCTACTCGCGTGCGGTCAGCATTTTCTTGGTATTTTTCCTGCAACAGTAAAGTTACGGCCAGTAACATCAGCTCCACTGTTAAAATGTAATTGGCCATAACCCATGGCATGCGGAACCGCTGTACGGTCCGAGTGCAAATGTATGCATTGCACTGCCTATGCACAGGAATAAAAAAATGCGCACTCAGACTTGAAGCATTCATTTGAAGAAATACGACGAACACTGCTTAAGTACGAGATATTGCCTACAAGAGCCAAAGTGTCGTCAGTCCCCGCGAGGCCCGTGGTAACAAGCCTTCGGCATTTTCTCTCTCCTAGGGTTTATTGCCAGCTTTTTTTCTAAAGCCAATGTGCATGCCGATGAAGGCCGGCAGTTGCCGCGAGTGCGAGATGCCCACTCGCGCGCGGTGAGCATTTCCTTGGTATTTTTTCCTGCAACGATGAAGTTACGGCCAGTAAAATCAGCTCCGCTGTTAAAATGTAATTGGCCATAACCCATGGCATGCGGAACCGCGGTACGGTCCGAGTGCAAATGTATACATTGCACTGCCTATGCACATGAATAAAAAATGCGCACTCAGACGTGAAGCATTCAGTTGAACAAATAGGACGAACACTGCTTAAATACGAGAGATTGCCTACAAGAGCCAAAGTGTCGGCAGTTCCCGCGAGGCCCGTGGTAACAAGCGTTCGGCATTTTCTCTCTCCTAGGGTTTATTGCCAGCTTTTTTTCTAAAGCCAATGTGCATGCCGATGACGGCCGGCAGTTGCCGCAAGTGCGAGATGCCCACTCGCGCGCGGTGAGCATTTCCTTGGTATTTTTTCCTGCAACGGTGAAGTTACGGCCAGTAACATCAGCTCCTCTGTTAAAATGTAATTGGCCATAACCCATGGCATGCGAAACCGCTGTACGGTCCGAGTGCAAATGTATACATTGCACTGCCTATGCACAGGAATAAAAAATGCGCACTCAGACTTGAAGCATTCAGTTGAAGAAATAGGACGAACACTGCTCTCTCTCCTAGGGTTTATTGCCAGCTTTTTTTCTAAAGCCAATGTGCATGCCGATGACGGCCGGCAGTTGCCGCGAGTGCGAGATGCCCACTCGCGTGCGGTCAGCATTTTCTTGGTATTTTTTCCTGCAACAGTAAAGTTACAGCCAGTAACATCAGCTCCGCTATTAAAATGTAATTGGCCATAACCCATGGCATGCGGAACCGCTGTACGGTCCGAGTGCAAATGTATGCAGTGCACTGCCTATGCACAGGAATGAAAAAATCCGCACTCAGACTTGAAGTATTCAGTTGAAGAAATAGGACGAACACAGCTTAAGTACGAGAGATTGCCTACAAGAGCCAAAGTGTCGAGAGTCCCCGCGAGGCCCGTGGTAACAAGCGCTCAGCATTTTCGCTCTCCTAGGGTTTATTGCCAGCTTTTTTTCTAAATCCAATGTGCATGCCGATGACGGCAGGCAGTTCCCGCGAGTGCGAGATGCCCACTCGCGCGCGGTGAGCATTTCCTTGGTATTTTTTCCTGCAACGGTGAAGTTACGGCCAGTAACATCAGCTCCGCAGTTAAAATGTAATTGGCCATAACCCATGGCATGCGGAACCGCTGTACGGTCCGAGTGCAAATGTGTGCATTGCACTGCCTATGCACAGGAATAAAAAATGCGCACTCAGTCTTGAAACATTCAGTTGAAGAAATAGTACGAACACTGCTTAAGTACGAGAGATTGCCTTCAAGAGCCAAAGTGTCGGCAGTCCCCCCGAGGCCCGTGGTAACAAGCGTTCGGCATTTTCTCTCTACTAGGGTTTATTGCCAGCTTTTTTTCTAAATCCAATGTGCATGCCGATGACGGCCGGCAGTTGCCGCGAGTGCGAGATGCCCACTCGCGTGCGGTCAGCATTTTCTTGGTATTTTTCCTGCAACAGTAAAGTTACGGCCAGTAACATCAGCTCCACTGTTAAAATGTAATTGGCCATAACCCATGGCATGCGGAACCGCTGTACGGTCCGAGTGCAAATGTATGCATTGCACTGCCTATGCACAGGAATAAAAAAATGCGCACTCAGACTTGAAGCATTCAGTTGAAGAAATAGGACGAACACTGCTTTCGTACGAGAGATTGCCTACAAGAGCCAAAGTGTCGGCAGTCCCCGCCAGGCCCGTGGTAACAAGAGTTCGGCATTTTCTCTCTCGTAGGGTTTATTGCCAGCTTTTTTTCTAAAGCCAATGTGCATGCCGATGACGGCCGGCAGTTGCCGCGAGTGCGAGATGCCCACTCGCGCGCGGTGAGCATTTCCTTGGTATTTTTTCCTGCAACGGTGAAGTTACGGCCAGTAACATCATCTCCGCTGTTAAAATGTAATTGGCCATAGCCCATGGCATGCGGAACCGCTGTACGGTCCGAGTGCAAATGTATACATTGCACTGCCTATGCACAGGAATAAAAAATACGCACTCAGACTTGAAGCATTCAGTTGAAGAAATAGGACGAACACTGCTTAAGTACGAGAGATTGCCTAGAAGAGCCAAAGTGTCGGCAGTCACCGCGACGCCCGTAGTAACAAGGGTTCGGCATTTTCTCTCTCCTAGGGTTTATTGCCAGTTTTTTTTCTAAAGCCAATGTGCATACCGATGACGGCCGGCAGTTGCCGCGAGTGCGAGATGCCCACTCGCGAGCGTCGAGCATTTCCTTGGTATTTTTTCCTGCAACGGTGAAGTTACGGCCAGTAACATCAGCTCCGCTGTCAAAATGTAATGGCCATAACCCATGGCATGCGGAACCGCTGTACGGTCCGAGTGCAAATGTATGCATTGCACTGCCTATGCACAGGAATAAAAAAATGCGCACTCAGATTTGAAGCATTCAGTTGAAGAAATAAGACGAACACTGCTTATTACGAGAGATTGCCTATAAGAGCCAAAGTGTTGACAGTCCCCGCGAGGCCCGTGGTAACAAGCGTTCGGCATTTTCTCTCTCCTAGGGTTTATTGCCAGATTTTTTTCTAAAGCCAATGTGCATGTCGATGACGGCCGGCAGTTGCTGCGTTTGCGAGATGCCCACTCGCGTGCGGTAAGCATTTTCTTGGTATTTTTTCCTGCAACAGTAAAGTTACGGCCAGTAACATCAGCTCCGCTATTAAAATGTAATTGGCCATAACCCATGGCATGCGGAACCGCTGTACGGTCCGAGTGCAAATGTATGCATTGCACTGCCTATGCACAGGAATGAAAAAATCCGCACTCAGACTTGAAGTATTCAGTTGAAGAAATAGGACGAACACAGCTTAAGTACGAGAGATTGCCTACAAGAGCCAAAGTGTCGACAGTCCCCGCGAGGCCCGTGGTAACAAGCGCTCGGCATTTTCGCTCTCCTAGGGTTTATTGCCAGCTTTTTTTCTAAATCCAATGTGCATGCCGATGACGGCAGGCAGTTCCCGCGAGTGCGAGATGCCCACTCGCGTGCGGTCAGCATTTTCTTGGTATTTTTTCCTGCAACAGTAAAGTTACGGCCAGTAACATCAGCTCCACTGTTAAAATGTAATTGGCCATAACCCATGGCATGCGGAACCGCTGTACGGTCCGATTGCAAATGTATGCATTGCACTGCCTATGCACAGGAATAAAAAAATGCGCACTCAGACTTGAAGCATTCAGTTGAAGAAATAGGACGAACACTGCTTTCGTACGAGATGTTGCCTACAAGAGCCAAAGTGTCGGCAGTCCCCGCCAGGCCCGTGGTAACAAGAGTTCGGCATTTTCTCTCTCCTAGGGTTTATTGCCAGCTTTTTTTCTAAAGCGAATGTGCATGCCGATGACGGCCGGCAGTTGCCGCGAGTGCGAGATGCCCACTCGCGCGCGGTGAGCATTTCCTTGGTATTTTTTCCTGCAACGGTGAAGTTACGGCCAGTAACATCAGCTCCGCTGTTAAAATGTAATTGGCCATAGCCCATGGCATGCGGAACCGCTGTACAGTCCGAGTGCAAATGTATACATTGCACTGCCTATGCACAGGAATAAAAAATACGCACTCAGACTTGAAGCATTCAGTTGAAGAAATAGGACGAACACTGCTTTCGTACGAGAGATTGCCCTCAAGAGCCAAAGTGTCGGCAGTCCCCGCGAGGCCCGTGGTAACAAGCGTTCGGCATTTTCTCTCTCCTAGGGTTTATTGCCAGCTTTTTTCTAAAGCCAATGTGCATGCTGATGACGGCCGGCAGTTGCCGCGAGTGCGAGATGCCTACTCGCGTGCGGTCAGCATTTTCTTGGTATTTTTCCTGCAACAGTAAAGTTACGGCCAGTAACATCAGCTCCACTGTTAAAATGTAATTGGCCATAACCCATGGCATGCGGAACCGCTGTACGGTCCGAGTGCAAATGTATGCATTGCACTGCCTATGCACAGGAATAAAAAAATGCGCACTCAGACTTGAAGCATTCATTTGAAGAAATACGACGAACACTGCTTAAGTACGAGATATTGCCTACAAGAGCCAAAGTGTCGTCAGTCCCCGCGAGGCCCGTGGTAACAAGCCTTCGGCATTTTCTCTCTCCTAGGGTTTATTGCCAGCTTTTTTTCTAAAGCCAATGTGCATGCCGATGAAGGCCGGCAGTTGCCGCGAGTGCGAGATGCCCACTCGCGCGCGGTGAGCATTTCCTTGGTATTTTTTCCTGCAACGATGAAGTTACGACCAGTAAAATCAGCTCCGCTGTTAAAATGTAATTGGCCATAACCCATGGCATGCGGAACCGCGGTACGGTCCGAGTGCAAATGTATACATTGCACTGCCTATGCACATGAATAAAAAATGCGCACTCAGACGTGAAGCATTCAGTTGAACAAATAGGACGAACACTGCTTAAATACGAGAGATTGCCTACAAGAGCCAAAGTGTCGGCAGTTCCCGCGAGGCCCGTGGTAACAAGCGTTCGGCATTTTCTCTCTCCTAGGGTTTATTGCCAGCTTTTTTTCTAAAGCCAATGTGCATGCCGATGACGGCCGGCAGTTGCCGCAAGTGCGAGATGCCCACTCGCGCGCGGTGAGCATTTCCTTGGTATTTTTTCCTGCAACGGTGAAGTTACGGCCAGTAACATCAGCTCCTCTGTTAAAATGTAATTGGCCATAACCCATGGCATGCGAAACCGCTGTACGGTCCGAGTGCAAATGTATACATTGCACTGCCTATGCACAGGAATAAAAAATGCGCACTCAGACTTGAAGCATTCAGTTGAAGAAATAGGACGAACACTGCTCTCTCTCCTAGGGTTTATTGCCAGCTTTTTTTCTAAAGCCAATGTGCATGCCGATGACGGCCGGCAGTTGCCGCGAGTGCGAGATGCCCACTCGCGTGCGGTCAGCATTTTCTTGGTATTTTTTCCTGCAACAGTAAAGTTACGGCCAGTAACATCAGCTCCGCTGTTAAAATGTAATTGGCCATAACCCATGGCATGCGGAACCGCTGTACGGTCCGAGTGCAAATGTATGCATTGCACTGCCAATGCACAGGAATAAAAAAATGCGCACTCAGACTTGAAACATTCAGTTGAAGAAATAGGACGAACACTGCTTAAGTACGAGAGATTGCCTACAAGAGCCAAAGTGTCGACAGTCCCCGCGAGGCCCGTGGTAACAAGCGTTCGGCATTTTCTCTCTCCTAGGGTTTATTGCCAGCTTTTTTTCTAAAGCCTATGTGCATGCCGATGACAGCCAGCAGTTGCCGCGAGTGCGAGATGCCCACTCGCGTGCGGTCAGCATTTTCTTGAAATTTTTTCCTGCAACAGTAAACTTACGGCCAGTAACATCAGCTCCACTGTTAAAATGTAATTGGGCATAACCCATGACATGCGGAACCGCTGTACGGTCCGAGTGCAAACGTATGCATTGCACTGCCTGTGCACAGGAATAAAAAAATGCGCACTCAGACTTGAAGCATTCAGTTGAAGAAATAGGACGAACACTGCTTAAGTACGAGAGATTGCCTACAAGAGCCAAAGTGTCGGCAGTCCCCGCGACGCCCGTAGTAACAAGGGTTCGGCATTTTCTCTCTCCTGGGGTTTATTGCCAGTTTTTTTTCTAAAGCCAATGTGCATACCGATGACGGCCGGCAGTTGCCGCGAGTGCGAGATGCCCACTCGCGCGCGTCGAGCATTTCCTTGGTATTTTTTCCTGCAACGGTGAAGTTACGGCCAGTAACATCAGCTCCGCTGTCAAAATGTAATGGCCATAACCCATGGCATGCGGAACCGCTGTACGGTCCGAGTGCAAATGTATGCATTGCACTGCCTATGCACAGGAATAAAAAAATGCGCACTCAGATTTGAAGCATTCAGTTGAAGAAATAAGACGAACACTGCTTAAGTACGAGAGATTGCCTATAAGAGCCAAAGTGTCGACAGTCCCCGCGAGGCCCGTGGTAACAAGCGTTCGGCATTTTCTCTCTCCTAGGGTTTATTGCCAGCTTTTTTTCTAAAGCCAATGTGCATGTCGATGACGGCCGGCAGTTGCTGCGTTTGCGAGATGCCCACTCGCGTGCGGTAAGCATTTTCTTGGTATTTTTTCCTGCAACAGTAAAGTTACAGCCAGTAACATCAGCTCCGCTATTAAAATGTAATTGGCCATAACCCATGGCATGCGGAACCGCTGTACGGTCCGAGTGCAAATGTATGCAGTGCACTGCCTATGCACAGGAATGAAAAAATCCGCACTCAGACTTGAAGTATTCAGTTGAAGAAATAGGACGAACACAGCTTAAGTACGAGAGATTGCCTACAAGAGCCAAAGTGTCGACAGTCCCCGCGAGGCCCGTGGTAACAAGCGCTCGGCATTTTCGCTCTCCTAGGGTTTATTGCCAGCTTTTTTTCTAAATCCAATGTGCATGCCGATGACGGCAGGCAGTTCCCGCGAGTGCGAGATGCCCACCCGCGTGCGGTCAGCATTTTCTTGGTATTTTTTCCTGCAACAGTAAAGTTACGGCCAGTAACATCAGCTCCACTGTTAAAATGTAATTGGCCATAACCCATGGCATGCGGAACCGCTGTACGGTCCGATTGCAAATGTATGCATTGCACTGCCTATGCACAGGAAAAAAAAAATGCGCACTCAGACTTGAAGCATTCAGTTGAAGAAATAGGACGAACACTGCTTTCGTACGAGAGATTGCCTACAAGAGCCAAAGTGTCGGCAGTCCCCGCCAGGCCCGTGGTAACAAGAGTTCGGCATTTTCTCTCTCCTAGGGTTTATTGCCAGCTTTTTTTCTAAAGCCAATGTGCATGCCGATGACGGCCGGCAGTTGCCGCGAGTGCGAGATGCCCACTCGCGCGCGGTGAGCATTTCCTTGGTATTTTTTCCTGCAACGGTGAAGTTACCGCCAGTAACATCAGCTCCGCTGTTAAAATGTAATTGGCCATAGCCCATGGCATGTGGAACCGCTGTACGGTCCGAGTGCAAATGTATACATTGCACTGCCTATGCACAGGAATAAAAAATACGCACTCAGACTTGAAGCATTCAGTTGAAGAAATAGGACGAACACTGCTTTCGTACGAGAGATTGCCCTCAAGAGCCAAAGTGTCGGCAGTCCCCGCGAGGCCCGTGGTAACAAGCGTTCGGCATTTTCTCTCTCCTAGGGTTTATTGCCAGCTTTTTTTCTAAAGCCAATGTGCATGCTGATGACGGCCGGCAGTTGCCGCGTGTGCGAGATGCCCACTCGCGTGCGGTAAGCATTTTCTTGGTATTTTTTCCTGCAACAGTGAAGTTACCGCCAGTAACATCAGCTCCGCTGTTAAAATGTAATTGGCCATAACCCATGGCATGCGGAACCGCTGTACGGTCCGAGTGCAAATGTATACATTGCACTGCCTATGCACAGGAATAAAAAATACGCACTCAGACTTGAAGCATTCAGTTGAAGAAATAGGACGAACACAGCTTAAGTACGAGAGATTGCCTACAAGAGCCAAAGTGTCGACAGTCCCCGCGAGGCCCGTGGTAACAAGCGCTCGGCATTTTCGCTCTCCTAGGGTTTATTGCCAGCTTTTTTTCTAAATCCAATGTGCATGCCGATGACGGCCGGCAGTTGCCGCGAGTGCGAGATGCCCACTCGCGCGCGGTGAGCATTTCCTTGGTATTTTTTCCTGCAACGGTGAAGTTACGGCCAGTAACATCAGCTCCGCAGTTAAAATGTAATTGGCCATAACCCATGGCATGCGGAACCGCTGTACGGTCCGAGTGCAAATGTATGCATTGCACTGCCTATGCACAGGAATAAAAAATGCGCACTCAGTCTTGAAACATTCAGTTGAAGAAATAGGACGAACACTGCTTAAGTACGAGAGATTGCCTTCAAGAGCCAAAGTGTCGGCAGTCCCCCCGAGGCCCGTGGTAACAAGCGTTCGGCATTTTCTCTCTACTAGGGTTTATTGCCAGCTTTTTTTCTAAATCCAATGTGCATGCCGATGACGGCCGGCAGTTGCCGCGAGTGCGAGATGCCCACTCGCGTGCGGTCAGCATTTTCTTGGTATTTTTCCTGCAACAGTAAAGTTACGGCCAGTAACATCAGCTCCACTGTTAAAATGTAATTGGCCATAACCCATGGCATGCGGAACCGCTGTACGGTCCGAGTGCAAATGTATGCATTGCACTGCCTATGCACAGGAATAAAAAAATGCGCACTCAGACTTGAAGCATTCAGTTGAAGAAATAGGACGAACACTGCTTTCGTACGAGAGATTGCCTACAAGAGCCAAAGTGTCGGCAGTCCCCGCAAGGCCCGTGGTAACAAGAGTTCGGCATTTTCTCTCTCGTAGGGTTTATTGCCAGCTTTTTTTCTAAAGCCAATGTGCATGCCGATGACGGCCGGCAGTTGCCGCGAGTGCGAGATGCCCACTCGCGCGCGGTGAGCATTTCCTTGGTATTTTTTCCTGCAACGGTGAAGTTACGGCCAGTAACATCATCTCCGCTGTTAAAATGTAATTGGCCATAGCCCATGGCATGCGGAACCGCTGTACGGTCCGAGTGCAAATGTATACATTGCACTGCCTATGCACAGGAATAAAAAATACGCACTCAGACTTGAAGCATTCAGTTGAAGAAATAGGACGAACACTGCTTTCGTACGAGAGATTGCCCTCAAGAGCCAAAATGTCGGCAGTCCCCGCGAGGCCCGTGGTAACAAGCGTTCGGCATTTTCTCTCTCCTAGGGTTTATTGCCAGCTTTTTTTCTAAAGCCAATGTGCATGCTGATGACGGCCGGCAGTTGCCGCGAGTGCGAGATGCCCACTCGCGTGCGGTAAGCATTTTCTTGGTATTTTTTCCTGCAACAGTGAAGTTACCGCCAGTAACATCAGCTCCGCTGTTAAAATGTAATTGGCCATAACCCATGGCATGCGGAACCGCTGTACGGTCCGAGTGCAAATGTATACATTGCACTGCCTATGCACAGGAATAAAAAATACGCACTCAGACTTGAAGCATTCAGTTGAAGAAATAGGACGAACACAGCTTAAGTACGAGAGATTGCCTACAAGAGCCAAAGTGTCGACAGTCCCCGCGAGGCCTGTGGTAACAAGCGCTCGGCATTTTCGCTCTCCTAGGGTTTATTGCCAGCTTTTTTTCTAAATCCAATGTGCATGCCGATGACGGCCGGCAGTTGCCGCGAGTGCGAGATGCCCACTCGCGCGCGGTGAGCATTTCCTTGGTATTTTTTCCTGCAACGGTGAAGTTACGGCCAGTAACATCATCTCCGCTGTTAAAATGTAATTGGCCATAGCCCATGGCATGCGGAACCGCTGTACGGTCCGAGTGCAAATGTATACATTGCACTGCCTATGCACAGGAATAAAAAATACGCACTCAGACTTGAAGCATTCAGTTGAAGAAATAGGACGAACACTGCTTTCGTACGAGAGATTGCCCTCAAGAGCCAAAATGTCGGCAGTCCCCGCGAGGCCCGTGGTAACAAGCGTTCGGCATTTTCTCTCTCCTAGGGTTTATTGCCAGCTTTTTTTCTAAAGCCAATGTGCATGCTGATGACGGCCGGCAGTTGCCGCGAGTGCGAGATGCCCACTCGCGTGCGGTAAGCATTTTCTTGGTATTTTTTCCTGCAACAGTGAAGTTACCGCCAGTAACATCAGCTCCGCTGTTAAAATGTAATTGGCCATAACCCATGGCATGCGGAACCGCTGTACGGTCCGAGTGCAAATGTATACATTGCACTGCCTATGCACAGGAATAAAAAATACGCACTCAGACTTGAAGCATTCAGTTGAAGAAATAGGACGAACACAGCTTAAGTACGAGAGATTGCCTACAAGAGCCAAAGTGTCGACAGTCCCCGCGAGGCCCGTGGTAACAAGCGCTCGGCATTTTCGCTCTCCTAGGGTTTATTGCCAGCTTTTTTTCTAAATCCAATGTGCATGCCGATGACGGCCGGCAGTTGCCGCGAGTGCGAGATGCCCACTCGCGCGCGGTGAGCATTTCCTTGGTATTTTTTCCTGCAACGGTGAAGTTACGGCCAGTAACATCAGCTCCGCTGTTAAAATGTAATTGGCCATAACCCATGGCATGCGGAACCGCTGTACGGTCCGAGTGCAAATGTATGCATTGCACTGCCTATGCACAGGAATAAAAAATGCGCACTCAGTCTTGAAACATTCAGTTGAAGAAATAGGACGAACACTGCTTAAGTACGAGAGATTGCCTTCAAGAGCCAAAGTGTCGGCAGTCCCCCCGAGGCCCGTGGTAACAAGCGTTCGGCATTTTCTCTCTACTAGGGTTTATTGCCAGCTTTTTTTCTAAATCCAATGTGCATGCCGATGACGGCCGGCAGTTGCCGCGAGTGCGAGATGCCCACTCGCGTGCGGTCAGCATTTTCTTGGTATTTTTCCTGCAACAGTAAAGTTACGGCCAGTAACATCAGCTCCACTGTTAAAATGTAATTGGCCATAACCCATGGCATGCGGAACCGCTGTACGGTCCGAGTGCAAATGTATGCATTGCACTGCCTATGCACAGGAATAAAAAAATGCGCACTCAGACTTGAAGCATTCATTTGAAGAAATACGACGAACACTGCTTAAGTACGAGATATTGCCTACAAGAGCCAAAGTGTCGTCAGTCCCCGCGAGGCCCGTGGTAACAAGCCTTCGGCATTTTCTCTCTCCTAGGGTTTATTGCCAGCTTTTTTTCTAAAGCCAATGTGCATGCCGATGACGGCCGGCAGTTGCCGCGAGTGCGAGATGCCCACTCGCGCGCGGTGAGCATTTCCTTGGTATTTTTTCCTGCAACGATGAAGTTACGGCCAGTAAAATCAGCTCCGCTATTAAAATGTAATTGGCCATAACCCATGGCATGCGGAACCGCGGTACGGTACGAGTGCAAATGTATACATTGCACTGCCTATGCACAAGAATAAAAAATGCGCACTCAGACTTGAAGCATTCAGTTGAAGAAATAGGACGAACACTGCTCTCTCTCCTAGGGTTTATTGCCAGCTTTTTTTCTAAAGCCAATGTGCATGCCGGTGACGGCCGGCAGTTGCCGCGAGTGCGAGATGCCCACTCGCGTGCGGTCAGCATTTTCTTGGTATTTTTTCCTGCAACAGTAAAGTTACGGCCAGTAACATCAGCTCCACTGTTAAAATGTAATTGGCCATAACCCATGGCATGCGGAACCGCTGTACGGTCCGAGTGCAAATGTATGCATTGCACTGCCTATGCACAGGAATAAAAAAATGCGCACTCAGATTTGAAGCATTCAGTTGAAGAAATAGGACCAACACTGCTTAAGTACGAGAGATTGCCCTCAAGAGCCAAAGTGTCGGCAGTCCCCGCGAGACCCGTGGTAACAAGCGTTCGGCATTTTCTCTCTCCTAGGGTTTATTGCCAGCTTTTTTTCTAAAGCCAATATGCATGCCGATGACGGCCGGCAGTTGCCGCGAGTGCGAGATGCCCACTCGCGCGCGGTGAGCATTTCCTTGGTATTTTTTCCTGCAACGGTGAAGTTACGACTAGTTACATCAGCTCCGCTGTTAAAATGTAATTGGCCATAGCCCATGGCATGCGGAACCGCTGTACGGTCCGAGTACAAATGTATACATTGCACTGCCTATGCACAGGAATAAAAAATGCGCACTCAGACTTGAAGCATTCAGTTGAAGAAATAGGACGAACACTGCTTTCGTACGAGAGATTGCCCTCAAGAGCCAAAGTGTCGGCAGTCCCCGCGAGGCCCGTGGTAACAAGCGTTCGGCAATTTCTCTCTCCTAGGGTTTATTGCCAGCTTTTTTTCTTAAGCCAATGTGCATGCTGATGACGGCCGGCAGTTGCCGCGAGTGCGAGATGCCCACTCGCGTGCGGTCAGCATTTTCTTGGTATTTTTTCCTGCAACAGTAAAGTTACGGCAAGTAACATCAGCTCCGCTGTTAAAATGTAATTGGCCATAACCCATGGCATGCGGAACCGCTGTACGGTCCGAGTGCAAATGTATGGATTGCACTGCCTATGCACAGGAATAAAAAAAATGCGCACTCAGACTTGAAGTATTCAGTTGAAGAAATAGGACGAACACAGCTTAAGTACGAGATATTGCCTACAAGAACCAAAGTGTCGACAGTCCCCGCGAGGCCCGTGGTAACAAGCCTTCGGCATTTTCTCTCTCCTAGGGTTTATTGCCAGCTTTTTTTCTAAAGCCAATGTGCATGCCGATGACGGCCGGCAGTTGCCGCGAGTGCGAGATGCCCACTCGCGCGCGGTGAGCATTTCCTTGGTATTTTTTCCTGCAACGATGAAGTTACGGCCAGTAAAATCAGCTCCGCTGTTAAAATGTAATTGGCCATAACCCATGGCATGCGGAACCGCGGTACGGTCCGAGTGCAAATGTATACATTGCACTGCCTATGCACATGAATAAAAAATGCGCACTCAGACGTGAAGCATTCAGTTGAAGAAATAGGACGAACACTGCTTTCGTACGAGAGATTGCCTACAAGAGCCAAAGTGTCGGCAGTTCCCGCGAGGCCCGTGGTAACAAGCGTTCGGCATTTTCTCTCTCCTAGGGTTTATTGCCAGCTTTTTTTCTAAAGCCAATGTGCATGCCGATGACGGCCGGCAGTTGCCGCAAGTGCGAGATGCCCACTCGCGCGCGGTGAGCATTTCCTTGGTATTTTTTCCTGCAATGGTGAAGTTACGGCCAGTAACATCAGCTCCTCTGTTAAAATGTAATTGGCCATAACCCATGGCATGCGGAACCGCTGTACGGTCCGAGTGCAAATGTATACATTGCACTGCCTATGCACAGGAATAAAAAATGCGCACTCAGACTTGAAGCATTCAGTTGAAAAAATAGGACGAACACTGCTCTCTCTCCTAGGGTTTATTGCCAGCTTTTTTTCTAAAGCCAATGTGCATGCCGATGACGGCCGGCAGTCGCCGCGAGTGCGAGATGCCCACTCGCGTGCGGTCAGCATTTTCTTGGTATTTTTTCCTGCAACAGTAAAGTTACGGCCAGTAACATCAGCTCCACTGTTAAAATGTAATTGGGCATAACCCATGGCATGCGGAACCGCTGTACGGTCCGAGTGCAAATGTATGCATTGCACTGCCTATGCACAGGAATAAAAAAATGCGTACTCAGATTTCAAGCATTCAGTTGAAGAAATAGGACCAACACTGCTTAAGTACGAGAGATTGCCTACAAGAGCCAAAGTGTCGACAGTCCCCGCGAGGCCCGTGGTAACAAGCGTTCGGCATTTTCTCTCTCCTAGGGTTTATTGCCAGCTTTTTTTCTAAAGCCAATGTGCATGCCGATGACGGCCGGCAGTTGCCGCGAGTGCGAGATGCCCACTCGCGTGCGGTCAGCAGTTTCTTGGTATTTTTTCCTGCAACGGTGAAGTTACGACCAGTTACATCAGCTCCGCTGTTAAAATGTAATTGGCCATAGCCCCTGGCATGCGGAACCGCTGTACGGTCCGAGTGCAAATGTATACATTGCACTGCCTATGCACAGGAATAAAAAATGCGCACTCAGACTTGAAGCATTCAGTTGAAGAAATAGGACGAACACTGCTTTCGTACGAGAGATTGCCCTCAAGAGCCAAAGTGTCGGCAGTCCCCGCGAGGCCCGTGGTAACAAGCGTTCGGCAATTTCTCTCTCCTAGGGTTTATTGCCAGCTTTTTTTCTAAAGCCAATGTGCATGCTGATGACGGCCGGCAGTTGCCGCGAGTGCGAGATGCCCACTCGCGTGCGGTCAGCATTTTCTTGGTATTTTTTCCTGCAACAGTAAAGTTACGGCAAGTAACATCAGCTCCGCTGTTAAAATGTAATTGGCCATAACCCATGGCATGCGGAACCGCTGTACGGTCCGAGTGCAAATGTATGGATTGCACTGCCTATGCACAGGAATAAAAAAAATGCGCTCTCAGACTTGAAGTATTCAGTTGAAGAAATAGGACGAACACAGCTTAAGTACGAGATATTGCCTACAAGAGCCAAAGTGTCGACAGTCCCCGCGAGGCCCGTGGTAACAAGCCTTCGGCATTTTCTCTCTCCTAGGGTTTATTGCCAGCTTTTTTTCTAAAGCCAATGTGCATGCCGATGACGGCCGGCAGTTGCCGCGAGTGCGAGATGCCCACTCGCGCGCGGTGAGCATTTCCTTGGTATTTTTTCCTGCAACGATGAAGTTACGGCCAGTAAAATCAGCTCCGCTGTTAAAATGTAATTGGCCATAACCCATGGCATGCGGAACCGCGGTACGGTCCGAGTGCAAATGTATGGATTGCACTGCCTATGCACAGGAATAAAAAAAATGCGCTCTCAGACTTGAAGTATTCAGTTGAAGAAATAGGACGAACACAGCTTAAGTACGAGATATTGCCTACAAGAGCCAAAGTGTCGACAGTCCCCGCGAGGCCCGTGGTAACAAGCCTTCGGCATTTTCTCTCTCCTAGGGTTTATTGCCAGCTTTTTTTCTAAAGCCAATGTGCATGCCGATGACGGCCGGCAGTTGCCGCGAGTGCGAGATGCCCACTCGCGCGCGGTGAGCATTTCCTTGGTATTTTTTCCTGCAACGATGAAGTTACGGCCAGTAAAATCAGCTCCGCTGTTAAAATGTAATTGGCCATAACCCATGGCATGCGGAACCGCAGTACGGTCCGAGTGCAAATGTATACATTGCACTGCCTATGCACATGAATAAAAAATGCGCACTCAGACGTGAAGCATTCAGTTGAAGAAATAGGACGAACACTGCTTTCGTAGGAGAGATTGCCTACAAGAGCCAAAGTGTCGGCAGTTCCCGCGAGGCCCGTGGTAACAAGCGTTCGGCATTTTCTCTCTCCTAGGGTTTATTGCGAGCTTTTTTTCTAAAGCCAATGTGCATGCCGATGACGGCCGGCAGTTGCCGCAAGTGCGAGATGCCCACTCGCGCGCGGTGAGCATTTCCTTGGTATTTTTTCCTGCAATGGTGAAGTTACGGCCAGTAACATCAGCTCCTCTGTTAAAATGTAATTGGCCATAACCCATGGCATGCGGAACCGCTGTACGGTCCGAGTGCAAATGTATACATTGCACTGCCTATGCACAGAAATAAAAAATGCGCACTCAGACTTGAAGCATTCAGTTGAAAAAATAGGACGAACACTGCTCTCTCTCCTAGGGTTTATTGCCAGCTTTTTTTCTAAAGCCAATGTGCATGCCGATGACGGCCGGCAGTTGCCGCGAGTGCGAGATGCCCACTCGCGTGCGGTCAGCATTTTCTTGGTATTTTTTCCTGCAACAGTAAAGTTACGGCCAGTAACATCAGCTCCACTGTTAAAATGTAATTGGGCATAACCCATGGCATGCGGAACCGCTGTACGGTCCGAGTGCAAATGTATGCATTGCACTGCCTATGCACAGGAATAAAAAAATGCGTACTCAGATTTCAAGCATTCAGTTGAAGAAATAGGACCAACACTGCTTAAGTACGAGAGATTGCCTACAAGAGCCAAAGTGTCGACAGTCCCCGCGAGGCCCGTGGTAACAAGCGTTCGGCATTTTCTCTCTCCTAGGGTTTATTGCCAGCTTTTTTTCTAAAGCCAATGTGCATGCCGATGACGGCCGGCAGTTGCCGCGAGTGCGAGATGCCCACTCGCGTGC
Source organism: Haemaphysalis longicornis (assembly GCF_048455015.1). Lineage (NCBI taxonomy): Eukaryota > Metazoa > Arthropoda > Arachnida > Ixodida > Ixodidae > Haemaphysalis > Haemaphysalis longicornis. The sequence continues at coordinate 17,255,538 of NW_027526214.1, read as the reverse complement.
GGTCAGCATTTTCTTGGTATTTTTTCCTGCAACGGTGAAGTTACGACCAGTTACATCAGCTCCGCTGTTAAAATGTAATTGGCCATAGCCCATGGCATGCGGAACCGCTGTACGGTCCGAGTGCAAATGTATACATTGCACTGCCTATGCACAGGAATAAAAAATGCGCACTCAGACTTGAAGCATTCAGTTGAAGAAATAGGACGAACACTGCTTTCGTACGAGAGATTGCCCTCAAGAGCCAAAGTGTCGGCAGTCCCCGCGAGGCCCGTGGTAACAAGCGTTCGGCAATTTCTCTCTCCTAGGGTTTATTGCCAGCTTTTTTTCTAAAGCCAATGTGCATGCTGATGACGGCCGGCAGTTGCCGCGAGTGCGAGATGCCCACTCGCGTGCGGTCAGCATTTTCTTGGTATTTTTTCCTGCAACAGTAAAGTTACGGCAAGTAACATCAGCTCCGCTGTTAAAATGTAATTGGCCATAACCCATGGCATGCGGAACCGCGATACGGTCCGAGTGCAAATGTATACATTGTACTGCCTATGCACATGAATAAAAAATGCGCACTCAGACGTGAAGCATTCAGTTGAAGAAATAGGACGAACACTGCTTTCGTACGAGAGATTGCCTACAAGAGCCAAAGTGTCGGCAGTTCCCGCGAGGCCCGTGGTAACAAGCGTTCGGCATTTTCTCTCTCCTAGGGTTTATTGCCAGCTTTTTTTCTAAAGCCAATGTGCATGCCGATGACGGCCGGCAGTTGCCGCAAGTGCGAGATGCCCACTCGCGCGCGGTGAGCATTTCCTTGGTATTTTTTCCTGCAACGGTGAAGTTACGGCCAGTAACATCAGCTCCTCTGTTAAAATGTAATTGGCCATAACCCATGGCATGCGGAACCGCTGTACGGTCCGAGTGCAAATGTATACATTGCACTGCCTATGCACAGGAATAAAAAATGCGCTCTCAGACTTGAAGCATTCAGTTGAAGAAATAGGACGAACACTGCTCTCTCTCCTAGGGTTTATTGCCAGCTTTTTTTCTAAAGCCAATGTGCATGCCGATGACGGCCGGCAGTTGCCGCGAGTGCGAGATGCCCACTCGCGTGCGGTCAGCATTTTCTTGGTATTTTTTCCTGCAACAGTAAAGTTACGGCCAGTAACATCAGCTCCACTGTTAAAATGTAATTGGGCATAACCCATGGCATGCGGAACCGCTGTACGGTCCGAGTGCAAATGTATGCATTGCACTGCCTATGCACAGGAATAAAAAAATGCGTACTCAGATTTCAAGCATTCAGTTGAAGAAATAGGACCAACACTGCTTAAGTACGAGAGATTGCCTACAAGAGCCAAAGTGTCGACAGTCCCCGCGAGGCCCGTGGTAACAAGCGTTCGGCATTTTCTCTCTCCTAGGGTTTATTGCCAGCTTTTTTTCTAAAGCCAATGTGCATGCCGATGACGGCCGGCAGTTGCCGCGAGTGCGAGATGCCCACTCGCGTGCGGTCAACATTTTCTTGGTATTTTTTCCTGCAACAGTAAAGTTACGGCCAGTAACATCAGCTCCGCTGTTAAAATGTAATTGGCCATAACCCATGGCATGCGGAACCGCTGTACGGTCCGAGTGCAAATGTATGCATTGCACTGCCAATGCACAGGAATAAAAAAATGCGCACTCAGACTTGAAACATTCAGTTGAAGAAATAGGACGAACACTGCTTAAGTACGAGAGATTGCCCTCAAGAGCCAAAGTGTCGGCAGTCCCCGCGAGGCCCGTGGTAACAAGTGTTCGGCAATTTCTCTCTCCTAGGGTTTATTGCCAGCTTTTTTTCTAAAGCCAATGTGCATGCCGATGACGGCCGGCAGTTGCCGCGAGTGCGAGATGCCCACTCGCGCGCGGTGAGCATTTCCTTGGTATTTTTTCCTGCAACGATGAAGTTACGGCCAGTAAAATCAGCTCCGCTGTTAAAATGTAATTGGCCATAACCCATGGCATGCGGAACCGCGGTACGGTCCGAGTGCAAATGTATACATTGCACTGCCTATGCACATGAATAAAAAATGCGCACTCAGACGTGAAGCATTCAGTTGAAGAAATAGGACGAACACTGCTTTCGTACGAGAGATTGCCTACAAGAGCCAAAGTGTCGGCAGTTCCCGCGAGGCCCGTGGTAACAAGCGTTCGGCATTTTCTCTCTCCTAGGGTTTATTGCCAGCTTTTTTTCTAAAGCCAATGTGCATGCCGATGACGGCCGGCAGTTGCCGCAAGTGCGAGATGCCCACTCGCGCGCGGTGAGCATTTCCTTGGTATTTTTTCCTGCAACGGTGAAGTTACGGCCAGTAACATCAGCTCCTCTGTTAAAATGTAATTGGCCATAACCCATGGCATGCGGAACCGCTGTACGGTCCGAGTGCAAATGTATACATTGCACTGCCTATGCACAGGAATATAAAATGCGCTCTCAGACTTGAAGCATTCAGTTGAAGAAATAGGACGAACACTGCTCTCTCTCCTAGGGTTTATTGCCAGCTTTTTTTCTAAAGCCAATGTGCATGCCGATGACGGCCGGCAGTTGCCGCGAGTGCGAGATGCCCAGTCGCGTGCGGTCAGCATTTTCTTGGTATTTTTTCCTGCAACAGTAAAGTTACGGCCAGTAACATCAGCTCCACTGTTAAAATGTAATTGGGCATAACCCATGGCATGCGGAACCGCTGTACGGTCCGAGTGCAAATGTATGCATTGCACTGCCTATGCACAGGAATAAAAAAATGCGTACTCAGATTTCAAGCATTCAGTTGAAGAAATAGGACACACACTGCTTAAGTACGAGAGATTGCCTACAAGAGCCAAAGTGTCGACAGTCCCCGCGAGGCCCGTGGTAACAAGCGTTCGGCATTTTCTCTCTCCTAGGGTTTATTGCCAGCTTTTTTTCTAAAGCCAATGTGCATGCCGATGACGGCCGGCAGTTGCCGCGAGTGCGAGATGCCCACTCGCGTGCGGTCAGCATTTTCTTGGTATTTTTTCCTGCAACAGTAAAGTTACGGCCAGTAACATCAGCTCCGCTGTTAAAATGTAATTGGCCATAACCCATGGCATGCGGAACCGCTGTACGGTCCGAGTGCAAATGTATGCATTGCACTGCCAATGCACAGGAATAAAAAAATGCGCACTCAGACTTGAAACATTCAGTTGAAGAAATAGGACGAACACTGCTTAAGTACGAGAGATTGCCTACAAGAGCCAAAGTGTCGACAGTCCCCGCGAGGCCCGTGGTAACAAGCGTTCGGCATTTTCTCTCTCCTAGGGTTTATTGCCAGCTTTTTTTCTAAAGCCTATGTGCATGCCGATGACAGCCAGCAGTTGCCGCGAGTGCGAGATGCCCACTCGCGTGCGGTCAGCATTTTCCTGAAATTTTTTCCTGCAACGATGAAGTTACGGCCAGTAAAATCAGCTCCGCTGTTAAAATGTAATTGGCCATAACCCATGGCATGCGGAACCGCGGTACGGTCCGAGTGCAAATGTATACATTGCACTGCCTATGCACATGAATAAAAAATGCGCACTCAGACGTGAAGCATTCAGTTGAAGAAATAGGACGAACACTGCTTTCGTACGAGAGATTGCCTACAAGAGCCAAAGTGTCGGCAGTTCCCGCGAGGCCCGTGGTAACAAGCGTTCGGCATTTTCTCTCTCCTAGGGTTTATTGCCAGCTTTTTTTCTAAAGCCAATGTGCATGCCGATGACGGCCGGCAGTTGCCGCAAGTGCGAGATGCCCACTCGCGCGCGGTGAGCATTTCCTTGGTATTTTTTCCGGCAACGGTGAAGTTACGGCCAGTAACATCAGCTCCTCTGTTAAAATGTAATTGGCCATAACCCATGGCATGCGGAACCGCTGTACGGTCCGAGTGCAAATGTATACATTGCACTGCCTATGCACAGGAATAAAAAATGCGCTCTCAGACTTGAAGCATTCAGTTGAAGAAATAGGACGAACACTGCTCTCTCTCCTAGGGTTTATTGCCAGCTTTTTTTCTAAAGCCAATGTGCATGCCGATGACGGCCGGCAGTTGCCGCGAGTGCGAGATGCCCACTCGCGTGCGGTCAGCATTTTCTTGGTATTTTTTCCTGCAACAGTAAAGTTACGGCCAGTAACATCAGCTCCACTGTTAAAATGTAATTGGGCATAACCCATGGCATGCGGAACCGCTGTACGGTCCGAGTGCAAATGTATGCATTGCACTGCCTATGCACAGGAATAAAAAAATGCGTACTCAGATTTCAAGCATTCAGTTGAAGAAATAGGACCAACACTGCTTAAGTACGAGAGATTGCCTACAAGAGCCAAAGTGTCGACAGTCCCCGCGAGGCCCGTGGTAACAAGCGTTCGGCATTTTCTCTCTCCTAGGGTTTATTGCCAGCTTTTTTTCTAAAGCCTATGTGCATGCCGATGACAGCCAGCAGTTGCCGCGAGTGCGAGATGCCCACTCGCGTGCGGTCAGCATTTTCCTGAAATTTTTTCCTGCAACAGTAAACTTACGGCCAGTAACATCAGCTCCACTGTTAAAATGTAATTGGCCATAACCCATGACATGCGGAACCGCTGTACGGTCCGAGTGCAAATGTATGCATTGCACTGCCTATGCACAGGAATAAAAAAATGCGCACTCAGATTTGAAGCATTCAGTTGAAGAAATAGGACGAACACTGCTTAAGTACGAGAGATTGCCTATAAGAGCCAAAGTGTCGACAGTCCCCGCGAGGCCCGTGGTAACCAGCGTTCGGCATTTTCTCTCTCCTAGGGTTTATTGCCAGCTTTTTTTCTAAAGCCAATGTGCATGCCGATGACGGCCGGCAGTTGCTGCGTTTGCGAGATGCCCACTCGCGTGCGGTCAGCATTTTCTTGGTATTTTTTCCTGCAACAGTAAAGTTACGGCCAGTAACATCAGCTCCGCTATTAAAATGTAATTGGCCATAACCCATGGCATGCGGAACCGCTGTACGGTCCGAGTGCAAATGTATGCATTGCACTGCCTATGCACAGGAATGAAAAAATCCGCACTCAGACTTGAAGTATTCAGTTGAAGAAATAGGACGAACACTGCGTAAGTACGAGAGATTGCCTTCAAGAGCCAAAGTGTCGGCAGTCCCCCCGAGGCCCGTGGTAACAAGCGTTCGGTATTTTCTCTCTCCTAGGGTTTATTGCCAGCTTTTTTTCTAAATCCAATGTGCATGCCGATGACGGCCGGCAGTTGCCGCGAGTGCGAGATGCCCACTCGCGTGCGGTCAGCATTTTCTTGGTATTTTTTCCTGCAACAGTAAAGTTACGGCCAGTAACATCAGCTCCACTGTTAAAATGTAATTGGTCATAACCCATGGCATGCGGAACCGCTGTACGGCCCGAGTGCAAATGTATGCATTGCACTGCCTATGCACAGGAATAAAAAAATGCGCACTCAGACTTGACGCATTCAGTTGAAGAAATACGACGAACACTGCTTAAGTACGAGATATTGCCTACAAGAGCCAAAGTGTCGTCAGTCCTCGCGAGGACCGTGGTAACAAGCCTTCGGCATTTTCTCTCTCTTAGGGTTTATTGCCAGCTTTTTTTCTAAAGCCAATGTGCATGCCGATGACGGCCGGCAGTTGCCGCGAGTGCGACATGCCCACTCGGGGCCGGTGAGCATTTCCTTGGTATTTTTTCCTGCAACGGTGAAGTTACGGCCAGTAAAATCAGCTCCGCTGTTAAAATGTAATTGGCCATAACCCATGGCATGCGGAACCGCGGTACGGTCCGAGTGCAAATGTATACATTGCACTGCCTATGCACATGAATAAAAAATGCGCACTTAGACGTGAAGCATTCAGTTGAAGAAATAGGACGAACACTGCTTTCGTACGAGAGATTGCCTACAAGAGCCAAAGTGTCGGCAGTTCCCGCGAGGCCCGTGGTAACAAGCGTTCGGCATTTTCTCTCTCCTAGGGTTTATTGCCAGCTTTTTTTCTAACGCCAATATGCATGCCGATGACGGCCGGCAGTTGCCGCGAGTGCGAGATGCCCACTCGCGCGCGGTGAGCATTTCCTTGGTATTTTTTCCTGCAACGGTGAAGTTACGGCCAGTAACATCAGCTCTGCTGTTAAAATGTAATTGGCCATAACCCATGGCATGCGGAACCGCTGTACGGTCCGAGTGCAAATGTATGGATTGCACTGCCTATGCACAGGATTAAAAAAAATGCGCACTCAGACTTGAAGTATTCAGTTGAAGAAACAGGACGAACACAGCTGAAGTACGAGAGATTGCCTACAAGAGCCAAAGTGTCGACAGTCCCCGCGAGGCCCGTGGTAAGGAGCGCTCGGCATTTTCGCTCTCCTAGGGTTTAGTGCCAGCTTTTTTTCTAAATCCAATGTGCATGCCGATGACGGCCGGCAGTTGCCGCGAGTGCGAGATGCCCACTCGCGCGCGGTGAGCATTTCCTTGGTATTTTTTCCTGCAACGGTGAAGTTACGGCCAGTAACATAAGCTCCGCTGTTAAAATGTAATTGGCCATAACCCATGGCATGCGGAACCGCTGTACGGTCCGAGTGCAAATGTATGCATTGCACTGCCTATGCACAGGAATAAAAATGCGCACTCAGTCTTGAAACATTCAGTTGAAGAAATAGGACGAACACTGCTTAAGTACGAGAGATTGCCTTCAAGAGCCAAAGTGTCGGCAGTCCCCCCGAGGCCCGTGGTAACAAGCGTTCGGCATTTTCTCTCTACTAGGGTTTATTGCCAGCTTTTTTTCTAAATCCAATGTGCATGCCGATGACGGCCGGCAGTTGCCGCGTGTGCGAGATGCCCACTCGTGTGCGGTCAGCATTTTCTTGGTATTTTTTCCTGCAACAGTAAAGTTACGGCCAGTAACATCAGCTCCACTGTTAAAATGTAATTGGCCATAACCCATGGCATGCGGAACCGCTGTACGGTCCGAGTGCAAATGTATGCATTGCACTGCCTATGCACAGGAATAAAAAAATGCGCACTCAGACTTGAAGCATTCATTAGAAGAAATACGACGAACACTGCTTAAGTACGAGATATTGCCTACAAGAGCCAAAGTGTCGTCAGTCCCCGCGAGGCCCGTGGTAACAAGCCTTCGGCATTTTCTCTCTCCTAGGGTTTATTGCCAGCTTTTTTTCTAAAGCCAATGTGCATGCCGATGACGGCCGGCAGTTGCCGCGAGTGCGAGATGCCCACTCGCGCGCGGTGAGCATTTCCTTGGTATTTTTTCCTGCAACGATGAAGTTACGGCCAGTAAAATCAGTTCCGCTGTTAAAATGTAATTGGCCATAACCCATGGCATGCGGAACCGCGGTACAGTCCGAGTGCAAATGTATACATTGCACTGCCTATGCACATGAATAAAAAATGCGCACTCAGACGTGAAGCATTCAGTTGAAGAAATAGGATGAACACTGCTTTCGTACGAGAGATTGCCTACAAGAGCCAAAGTGTCGGCAGTTCCCGCGAGGCCCGTGGTAACAAGCGTTCGGCATTTTCTCTCTCCTAGGGTTTATTGCCAGCTTTTTTTCTAAAGCCAATGTGCATGCCGATGACGGCCGGCAGTTGCCGCAAGTGCGAGATGCCCACTCGCGCGCGGTGAGCATTTCCTTGGTATTTTTTCCTGCAACGGTGAAGTTACGGCCAGTAACATCAGCTCCTCTGTTAAAATGTAATTGGCCATAACCCATGGCATGCGGAACCGCTGTACGGTCCGAGTGCAAATGTATACATTGCACTGCCTATGCACAGAAATAAAAAATGCGCACTCAGACTTGAAGCATTCAGTTGAAAAAATAGGACGAACACTGCTCTCTCTCCTAGGGTTTATTGCCAGCTTTTTTTCTAAAGCCAATGTGCATGCCGATGACGGCCGGCAGTTGCCGCGAGTGCGAGATGCCCACTCGCGTGCGGTCAGCATTTTCTTGGTATTTTTTCCTGCAACAGTAAAGTTACGGCCAGTAACATCAGCTCCACTGTTAAAATGTAATTGGGCATAACCCATGGCATGCGGAACCGCTGTACGGTCCGAGTGCAAATGTATGCATTGCACTGCCTATGCACAGGAATAAAAAAATGCGTACTCAGATTTCAAGCATTCAGTTGAAGAAATAGGACCAACACTGCTTAAGTACGAGAGATTGCCTACAAGAGCCAAAGTGTCGACAGTCCCCGCGAGGCCCGTGGTAACAAGCGTTCGGCATTTTCTCTCTCCTAGGGTTTATTGCCAGCTTTTTTTCTAAAGCCAATGTGCATGCCGATGACGGCCGGCAGTTGCCGCGAGTGCGAGATGCCCACTCGCGTGCGGTCAGCATTTTCTTGGTATTTTTTCCTGCAACGGTGAAGTTACGACCAGTTACATCAGCTCCGCTGTTAAAATGTAATTGGCCATAGCCCATGGCATGCGGAACCGCTGTACGGTCCGAGTGCAAATGTATACATTGCACTGCCTATGCACAGGAATAAAAAATGCGCACTCAGACTTGAAGCATTCAGTTGAAGAAATAGGACGAACACTGCTTTCGTACGAGAGATTGCCCTCAAGAGCCAAAGTGTCGGCAGTCCCCGCGAGGCCCGTGGTAACAAGCGTTCGGCAATTTCTCTCTCCTAGGGTTTATTGCCAGCTTTTTTTCTAAAGCCAATGTGCATGCTGATGACGGCCGGCAGTTGCCGCGAGTGCGAGATGCCCACTCGCGTGCGGTCAGCATTTTCTTGGTATTTTTTCCTGCAACAGTAAAGTTACGGCAAGTAACATCAGCTCCGCTGTTAAAATGTAATTGGCCATAACCCATGGCATGCGGAACCGCGGTACGGTCCGAGTGCAAATGTATGGATTGCACTGCCTATGCACAGGATTAAAAAAAATGCGCACTCAGACTTGAAGTATTCAGTTGAAGAAACAGGACGAACACAGCTGAAGTACGAGAGATTGCCTACAAGAGCCAAAGTGTCGACAGTCCCCGCGAGGCCCGTGGTAAGGAGCGCTCGGCATTTTCGCTCTCCTAGGGTTTAGTGCCAGCTTTTTTTCTAAATCCAATGTGCATGCCGATGACGGCCGGCAGTTGCCGCGAGTGCGAGATGCCCACTCGCGCGCGGTGAGCATTTCCTTGGTATTTTTTCCTGCAACGGTGAAGTTACGGCCAGTAACATAAGCTCCGCTGTTAAAATGTAATTGGCCATAACCCATGGCATGCGGAACCGCTGTACGGTCCGAGTGCAAATGTATGCATTGCACTGCCTATGCACAGGAATAAAAATGCGCACTCAGTCTTGAAACATTCAGTTGAAGAAATAGGACGAACACTGCTTAAGTACGAGAGATTGCCTTCAAGAGCCAAAGTGTCGGCAGTCCCCCCGAGGCCCGTGGTAACAAGCGTTCGGCATTTTCTCTCTACTAGGGTTTATTGCCAGCTTTTTTTCTAAATCCAATGTGCATGCCGATGACGGCCGGCAGTTGCCGCGTGTGCGAGATGCCCACTCGTGTGCGGTCAGCATTTTCTTGGTATTTTTTCCTGCAACAGTAAAGTTACGGCCAGTAACATCAGCTCCACTGTTAAAATGTAATTGGCCATAACCCATGGCATGCGGAACCGCTGTACGGTCCGAGTGCAAATGTATGCATTGCACTGCCTATGCACAGGAATAAAAAAATGCGCACTCAGACTTGAAGCATTCATTAGAAGAAATACGACGAACACTGCTTAAGTACGAGATATTGCCTACAAGAGCCAAAGTGTCGTCAGTCCCCGCGAGGCCCGTGGTAACAAGCCTTCGGCATTTTCTCTCTCCTAGGGTTTATTGCCAGCTTTTTTTCTAAAGCCAATGTGCATGCCGATGACGGCCGGCAGTTGCCGCGAGTGCGAGATGCCCACTCGCGCGCGGTGAGCATTTCCTTGGTATTTTTTCCTGCAACGATGAAGTTACGGCCAGTAAAATCAGTTCCGCTGTTAAAATGTAATTGGCCATAACCCATGGCATGCGGAACCGCGGTACAGTCCGAGTGCAAATGTATACATTGCACTGCCTATGCACATGAATAAAAAATGCGCACTCAGACGTGAAGCATTCAGTTGAAGAAATAGGATGAACACTGCTTTCGTACGAGAGATTGCCTACAAGAGCCAAAGTGTCGGCAGTTCCCGCGAGGCCCGTGGTAACAAGCGTTCGGCATTTTCTCTCTCCTAGGGTTTATTGCCAGCTTTTTTTCTAAAGCCAATGTGCATGCCGATGACGGCCGGCAGTTGCCGCAAGTGCGAGATGCCCACTCGCGCGCGGTGAGCATTTCCTTGGTATTTTTTCCTGCAACGGTGAAGTTACGGCCAGTAACATCAGCTCCTCTGTTAAAATGTAATTGGCCATAACCCATGGCATGCGGAACCGCTGTACGGTCCGAGTGCAAATGTATACATTGCACTGCCTATGCACAGAAATAAAAAATGCGCACTCAGACTTGAAGCATTCAGTTGAAAAAATAGGACGAACACTGCTCTCTCTCCTAGGGTTTATTGCCAGCTTTTTTTCTAAAGCCAATGTGCATGCCGATGACGGCCGGCAGTTGCCGCGAGTGCGAGATGCCCACTCGCGTGCGGTCAGCATTTTCTTGGTATTTTTTCCTGCAACAGTAAAGTTACGGCCAGTAACATCAGCTCCACTGTTAAAATGTAATTGGGCATAACCCATGGCATGCGGAACCGCTGTACGGTCCGAGTGCAAATGTATGCATTGCACTGCCTATGCACAGGAATAAAAAAATGCGTACTCAGATTTCAAGCATTCAGTTGAAGAAATAGGACCAACACTGCTTAAGTACGAGAGATTGCCTACAAGAGCCAAAGTGTCGACAGTCCCCGCGAGGCCCGTGGTAACAAGCGTTCGGCATTTTCTCTCTCCTAGGGTTTATTGCCAGCTTTTTTTCTAAAGCCAATGTGCATGCCGATGACGGCCGGCAGTTGCCGCGAGTGCGAGATGCCCACTCGCGTGCGGTCAGCATTTTCTTGGTATTTTTTCCTGCAACGGTGAAGTTACGACCAGTTACATCAGCTCCGCTGTTAAAATGTAATTGGCCATAGCCCATGGCATGCGGAACCGCTGTACGGTCCGAGTGCAAATGTATACATTGCACTGCCTATGCACAGGAATAAAAAATGCGCACTCAGACTTGAAGCATTCAGTTGAAGAAATAGGACGAACACTGCTTTCGTACGAGAGATTGCCCTCAAGAGCCAAAGTGTCGGCAGTCCCCGCGAGGCCCGTGGTAACAAGCGTTCGGCAATTTCTCTCTCCTAGGGTTTATTGCCAGCTTTTTTTCTAAAGCCAATGTGCATGCTGATGACGGCCGGCAGTTGCCGCGAGTGCGAGATGCCCACTCGCGTGCGGTCAGCATTTTCTTGGTATTTTTTCCTGCAACAGTAAAGTTACGGCAAGTAACATCAGCTCCGCTGTTAAAATGTAATTGGCCATAACCCATGGCATGCGGAACCGCGGTACGGTCCGAGTGCAAATGTATACATTGTACTGCCTATGCACATGAATAAAAAATGCGCACTCAGACGTGAAGCATTCAGTTGAAGAAATAGGACGAACACTGCTTTCGTACGAGAGATTGCCTACAAGAGCCAAAGTGTCGGCAGTTCCCGCGAGGCCCGTGGTAACAAGCGTTCGGCATTTTCTCTCTCCTAGGGTTTATTGCCAGCTTTTTTTCTAAAGCCAATGTGCATGCCGATGACGGCCGGCAGTTGCCGCAAGTGCGAGATGCCCACTCGCGCGCGGTGAGCATTTCCTTGGTATTTTTTCCTGCAACGGTGAAGTTACGGCCAGTAACATCAGCTCCTCTGTTAAAATGTAATTGGCCATAACCCATGGCATGCGGAACCGCTGTACGGTCCGAGTGCAAATGTATACATTGCACTGCCTATGCACAGGAATAAAAAATGCGCTCTCAGACTTGAAGCATTCAGTTGAAGAAATAGGACGAACACTGCTCTCTCTCCTAGGGTTTATTGCCAGCTTTTTTTCTAAAGCCAATGTGCATGCCGATGACGGCCGGCAGTTGCCGCGAGTGCGAGATGCCCACTCGCGTGCGGTCAGCATTTTCTTGGTATTTTTTCCTGCAACAGTAAAGTTACGGCCAGTAACATCAGCTCCACTGTTAAAATGTAATTGGGCATAACCCATGGCATGCGGAACCGCTGTACGGTCCGAGTGCAAATGTATGCATTGCACTGCCTATGCACAGGAATAAAAAAATGCGTACTCAGATTTCAAGCATTCAGTTGAAGAAATAGGACCAACACTGCTTAAGTACGAGAGATTGCCTACAAGAGCCAAAGTGTCGACAGTCCCCGCGAGGCCCGTGGTAACAAGCGTTCGGCATTTTCTCTCTCCTAGGGTTTATTGCCAGCTTTTTTTCTAAAGCCAATGTGCATGCCGATGACGGCCGGCAGTTGCCGCGAGTGCGAGATGCCCACTCGCGTGCGGTCAACATTTTCTTGGTATTTTTTCCTGCAACAGTAAAGTTACGGCCAGTAACATCAGCTCCGCTGTTAAAATGTAATTGGCCAACACCCATGGCATGCGGAACCGCTGTACGGTCCGAGTGCAAATGTATGCATTGCACTGCCAATGCACAGGAATAAAAAAATGCGCACTCAGACTTGAAACATTCAGTTGAAGAAATAGGACGAACACTGCTTAAGTACGAGAGATTGCCCTCAAGAGCCAAAGTGTCGGCAGTCCCCGCGAGACCCGTGGTAACAAGCGTTCGGCATTTTCTCTCTCTTCGGGTTTATTGCCAGCTTTTTTTCTAAAGCCAATATGCATGCCGATGACGGCCGGCAGTTGCCGCGAGTGCGAGATGCCCACTCGCGCGCGGTGAGCATTTCCTTGGTATTTTTTCCTGCAACGGTGAAGTTACGACCAGTTACATCAGCTCCGCTGTTAAAATGTAATTGGCCATAGCCCATGTCATGCGGAACCGCTGTACGGTCCGAGTGCAAATGTATACATTGCACTGCCTATGCACAGGAATAAAAAATGCGCACTCAGACTTGAAGCATTCAGTTGAAGAAATAGGACGAACACTGCTTTCGTACGAAAGATTGCCCTCAAGAGCCAAAGTGTCGGCAGTCCCCGCGAGGCCCGTGGTAACAAGTGTTCGGCAATTTCTCTCTCCTAGGGTTTATTGCCAGCTTTTTTTCTAAAGCCAATGTGCATGCCGATGACGGCCGGCAGTTGCCGCGAGTGCGAGATGCCCACTCGCGCGCGGTGAGCATTTCCTTGGTATTTTTTCCTGCAACGATGAAGTTACGGCCAGTAAAATCAGCTCCGCTGTTAAAATGTAATTGGCCATAACCCATGGCATGCGGAACCGCGGTACGGTCCGAGTGCAAATGTATACATTGCACTGCCTATGCACATGAATAAAAAATGCGCACTCAGACGTGAAGCATTCAGTTGAAGAAATAGGACGAACACTGCTTTCGTACGAGAGATTGCCTACAAGAGCCAAAGTGTCGGCAGTTCCCGCGAGGCCCGTGGTAACAAGCGTTCGGCATTTTCTCTCTCCTAGGGTTTATTGCCAGCTTTTTTTCTAAAGCCAATGTGCATGCCGATGACGGCCGGCAGTTGCCGCAAGTGCGAGATGCCCACTCGCGCGCGGTGAGCATTTCCTTGGTATTTTTTCCTGCAACGGTGAAGTTACGGCCAGTAACATCAGCTCCTCTGTTAAAATGTAATTGGCCATAACCCATGGCATGCGGAACCGCTGTACGGTCCGAGTGCAAATGTATACATTGCACTGCCTATGCACAGGAATATAAAATGCGCTCTCAGACTTGAAGCATTCAGTTGAAGAAATAGGACGAACACTGCTCTCTCTCCTAGGGTTCATTGCCAGCTTTTTTTCTAAAGCCAATGTGCATGCCGATGACGGCCGGCAGTTGCCGCGAGTGCGAGATGCCCAGTCGCGTGCGGTCAGCATTTTCTTGGTATTTTTTCCTGCAACAGTAAAGTTACGGCCAGTAACATCAGCTCCACTGTTAAAATGTAATTGGGCATAACCCATGGCATGCGGAACCGCTGTACGGTCCGAGTGCAAATGTATGCATTGCACTGCCTATGCACAGGAATAAAAAAATGCGTACTCAGATTTCAAGCATTCAGTTGAAGAAATAGGACACACACTGCTTAAGTACGAGAGATTGCCTACAAGAGCCAAAGTGTCGACAGTCCCCGCGAGGCCCGTGGTAACAAGCGTTCGGCATTTTCTCTCTCCTAGGGTTTATTGCCAGCTTTTTTTCTAAAGCCAATGTGCATGCCGATGACGGCCGGCAGTTGCCGCGAGTGCGAGATGCCCACTCGCGTGCGGTCAGCATTTTCTTGGTATTTTTTCCTGCAACAGTAAAGTTACGGCCAGTAACATCAGCTCCGCTGTTAAAATGTAATTGGCCATAACCCATGGCATGCGGAACCGCTGTACGGTCCGAGTGCAAATGTATGCATTGCACTGCCAATGCACAGGAATAAAAAAATGCGCACTCAGACTTGAAACATTCAGTTGAAGAAATAGGACGAACACTGCTTAAGTACGAGAGATTGCCTACAAGAGCCAAAGTGTCGACAGTCCCCGCGAGGCCCGTGGTAACAAGCGTTCGGCATTTTCTCTCTCCTAGGGTTTATTGCCAGCTTTTTTTCTAAAGCCTATGTGCATGCCGATGACAGCCAGCAGTTGCCGCGAGTGCGAGATGCCCACTCGCGTGCGGTCAGCATTTTCCTGAAATTTTTTCCTGCAACGATGAAGTTACGGCCAGTAAAATCAGCTCCGCTGTTAAAATGTAATTGGCCATAACCCATGGCATGCGGAACCGCGGTACGGTCCGAGTGCAAATGTATACATTGCACTGCCTATGCACATGAATAAAAAATGCGCACTCAGACGTGAAGCATTCAGTTGAAGAAATAGGACGAACACTGCTTTCGTACGAGAGATTGCCTACAAGAGCCAAAGTGTCGGCAGTTCCCGCGAGGCCCGTGGTAACAAGCGTTCGGCATTTTCTCTCTCCTAGGGTTTATTGCCAGCTTTTTTTCTAAAGCCAATGTGCATGCCGATGACGGCCGGCAGTTGCCGCAAGTGCGAGATGCCCACTCGCGCGCGGTGAGCATTTCCTTGGTATTTTTTCCGGCAACGGTGAAGTTACGGCCAGTAACATCAGCTCCTCTGTTAAAATGTAATTGGCCATAACCCATGGCATGCGGAACCGCTGTACGGTCCGAGTGCAAATGTATACATTGCACTGCCTATGCACAGGAATAAAAAATGCGCTCTCAGACTTGAAGCATTCAGTTGAAGAAATAGGACGAACACTGCTCTCTCTCCTAGGGTTTATTGCCAGCTTTTTTTCTAAAGCCAATGTGCATGCCGATGACGGCCGGCAGTTGCCGCGAGTGCGAGATGCCCACTCGCGTGCGGTCAGCATTTTCTTGGTATTTTTTCCTGCAACAGTAAAGTTACGGCCAGTAACATCAGCTCCACTGTTAAAATGTAATTGGGCATAACCCATGGCATGCGGAACCGCTGTACGGTCCGAGTGCAAATGTATGCATTGCACTGCCTATGCACAGGAATAAAAAAATGCGTACTCAGATTTCAAGCATTCAGTTGAAGAAATAGGACCAACACTGCTTAAGTACGAGAGATTGCCTACAAGAGCCAAAGTGTCGACAGTCCCCGCGAGGCCCGTGGTAACAAGCGTTCGGCATTTTCTCTCTCCTAGGGTTTATTGCCAGCTTTTTTTCTAAAGCCAATGTGCATGCCGATGACGGCCGGCAGTTGCCGCGAGTGCGAGATGCCCACTCGCGTGCGGTCAGCATTTTCTTGGTATTTTTTCCTGCAACAGTAAAGTTACGGCCAGTAACATCAGCTCCGCTGTTAAAATGTAATTGGCTATAACCCATGGCATGCGGAACCGCTGTACGGTCCGAGTGCAAATGTATGCATTGCACTGCCAATGCACAGGAATAAAAAAATGCGCACTCAGACTTGAAACATTCAGTTGAAGAAATAGGACGAACACTGCTTAAGTACGAGAGATTGCCTACAAGAGCCAAAGTGTCGACAGTCCCCGCGAGGCCCGTGGTAACAAGCGTTCGGCATTTTCTCTCTCCTAGGGTTTATTGCCAGCTTTTTTTCTAAAGCCTATGTGCATGCCGATGACAGCCAGCAGTTGCCGCGAGTGCGAGATGCCCACTCGCGTGCGGTCAGCATTTTCCTGAAATTTTTTCCTGCAACAGTAAACTTACGGCCAGTAACATCAGCTCCACTGTTAAAATGTAATTGGCCATAACCCATGACATGCGGAACCGCTGTACGGTCCGAGTGCAAATGTATGCATTGCACTGCCTATGCACAGGAATAAAAAAATGCGCACTCAGATTTGAAGCATTCAGTTGAAGAAATAGGACGAACACTGCTTAAGTACGAGAGATTGCCTATAAGAGCCAAAGTGTCGACAGTCCCCGCGAGGCCCGTGGTAACCAGCGTTCGGCATTTTCTCTCTCCTAGGGTTTATTGCCAGCTTTTTTTCTAAAGCCAATGTGCATGCCGATGACGGCCGGCAGTTGCTGCGTTTGCGAGATGCCCACTCGCGTGCGGTCAGCATTTTCTTGGTATTTTTTCCTGCAACAGTAAAGTTACGGCCAGTAACATCAGCTCCGCTATTAAAATGTAATTGGCCATAACCCATGGCATGCGGAACCGCTGTACGGTCCGAGTGCAAATGTATGCATTGCACTGCCTATGCACAGGAATGAAAAAATCCGCACTCAGACTTGAAGTATTCAGTTGAAGAAATAGGACGAACACTGCGTAAGTACGAGAGATTGCCTTCAAGAGCCAAAGTGTCGGCAGTCCCCCCGAGGCCCGTGGTAACAAGCGTTCGGTATTTTCTCTCTCCTAGGGTTTATTGCCAGCTTTTTTTCTAAATCCAATGTGCATGCCGATGACGGCCGGCAGTTGCCGCGAGTGCGAGATGCCCACTCGCGTGCGGTCAGCATTTTCTTGGTATTTTTTCCTGCAACAGTAAAGTTACGGCCAGTAACATCAGCTCCACTGTTAAAATGTAATTGGCCATAACCCATGGCATGCGGAACCGCTGTACGGCCCGAGTGCAAATGTATGCATTGCACTGCCTATGCACAGGAATAAAAAAATGCGCACTCAGACTTGACGCATTCAGTTGAAGAAATACGACGAACACTGCTTAAGTACGAGATATTGCCTACAAGAGCCAAAGTGTCGTCAGTCCTCGCGAGGACCGTGGTAACAAGCCTTCGGCATTTTCTCTCTCTTAGGGTTTATTGCCAGCTTTTTTTCTAAAGCCAATGTGCATGCCGATGACGGCCGGCAGTTGCCGCGAGTGCGACATGCCCACTCGGGGGCGGTGAGCATTTCCTTGGTATTTTTTCCTGCAACGGTGAAGTTACGGCCAGTAAAATCAGCTCCGCTGTTAAAATGTAATTGGCCATAACCCATGGCATGCGGAACCGCGGTACGGTCCGAGTGCAAATGTATACATTGCACTGCCTATGCACATGAATAAAAAATGCGCACTTAGACGTGAAGCATTCAGTTGAAGAAATAGGACGAACACTGCTTTCGTACGAGAGATTGCCTACAAGAGCCAAAGTGTCGGCAGTTCCCGCGAGGCCCGTGGTAACAAGCGTTCGGCATTTTCTCTCTCCTAGGGTTTATTGCCAGCTTTTTTTCTAACGCCAATATGCATGCCGATGACGGCCGGCAGTTGCCGCGAGTGCGAGATGCCCACTCGCGCGCGGTGAGCATTTCCTTGGTATTTTTTCCTGCAACGGTGAAGTTACGGCCAGTAACATCAGCTCTGCTGTTAAAATGTAATTGGCCATAACCCATGGCATGCGGAACCGCTGTACGGTCCGAGTGCAAATGTATGGATTGCACTGCCTATGCACAGGATTAAAAAAAATGCGCACTCAGACTTGAAGTATTCAGTTGAAGAAACAGGACGAACACAGCTGAAGTACGAGAGATTGCCTACAAGAGCCAAAGTGTCGACAGTCCCCGCGAGGCCCGTGGTAAGGAGCGCTCGGCATTTTCGCTCTCCTAGGGTTTAGTGCCAGCTTTTTTTCTAAATCCAATGTGCATGCCGATGACGGCCGGCAGTTGCCGCGAGTGCGAGATGCCCACTCGCGCGCGGTGAGCATTTCCTTGGTATTTTTTCCTGCAACGGTGAAGTTACGGCCAGTAACATCAGCTCCGCTGTTAAAATGTAATTGGCCATAACCCATGGCATGCGGAACCGCTGTACGGTCCGAGTGCAAATGTATGCATTGCACTGCCTATGCACAGGAAGAAAAATGCGCACTCAGTCTTGAAACATTCAGTTGAAGAAATAGGACGAACACTGCTTAAGTACGAGAGATTGCCTTCAAGAGCCAAAGTGTCGGCAGTCCCCCCGAGGCCCGTGGTAACAAGCGTTCGGCATTTTCTCTCTACTAGGGTTTATTGCCAGCTTTTTTTCTAAATCCAATGTGCATGCCGATGACGGCCGGCAGTTGCCGCGTGTGCGAGATGCCCACTCGTGTGCGGTCAGCATTTTCTTGGTATTTTTTCCTGCAACAGTAAAGTTACGGCCAGTAACATCAGCTCCACTGTTAAAATGTAATTGGCCATAACCCATGGCATGCGGAACCGCTGTACGGTCCGAGTGCAAATGTATGCATTGCACTGCCTATGCACAGGAATAAAAAAATGCGCACTCAGACTTGAAGCATTCATTAGAAGAAATACGACGAACACTGCTTAAGTACGAGATATTGCCTACAAGAGCCAAAGTGTCGTCAGTCCCCGCGAGGCCCGTGGTAACAAGCCTTCGGCATTTTCTCTCTCCTAGGGTTTATTGCCAGCTTTTTTTCTAAAGCCAATGTGCATGCCGATGACGGCCGGCAGTTGCCGCGAGTGCGAGATGCCCACTCGCGCGCGGTGAGCATTTCCTTGGTATTTTTTCCTGCAACGATGAAGTTACGGCCAGTAAAATCAGTTCCGCTGTTAAAATGTAATTGGCCATAACCCATGGCATGCGGAACCGCGGTACAGTCCTAGTGCAAATGTATACATTGCACTGCCTATGCACATGAATAAAAAATGCGCACTCAGACGTGAAGCATTCAGTTGAAGAAATAGGATGAACACTGCTTTCGTACGAGAGATTGCCTACAAGAGCCAAAGTGTCGGCAGTTCCCGCGAGGCCCGTGGTAACAAGCGTTCGGCATTTTCTCTCTCCTAGGGTTTATTGCCAGCTTTTTTTCTAAAGCCAATGTGCATGCCGATGACGGCCGGCAGTTGCCGCAAGTGCGAGATGCCCACTCGCGCGCGGTGAGCATTTCCTTGGTATTTTTTCCTGCAACGGTGAAGTTACGGCCAGTAACATCAGCTCCTGTGTTAAAATGTAATTGGCCATAACCCATGGCATGCGGAACCGCTGTACGGTCCGAGTGCAAATGTATACATTGCACTGCCTATGCACAGGAATAAAAAATGCGCACTCAGACTTGAAGCATTCAGTTGAAGAAATAGGACGAACACTGCTCTCTCTCCTAGGGTTTATTGCCAGGTTTTTTTCTAAAGCCAATGTGCATGCCGATGACGGCCGGCAGTTGCCGCGAGTGCGAGATGCCCACTCGCGTGCGGTCAGCATTTTCTTGGTATTTTTTCCTGCAACAGTAAAGTTACGGCCAGTAACATCAGCTCCACTGTTAAAATGTAATTGGGCATAACACATGGCATGCGGAACCGCTGTACGGTCCGAGTGCAAATGTATGCATTGCACTGCCTATGCACAGGAATAAAAAAATGCGTACTCAGATTTCAAGCATTCAGTTGAAGAAATAGGACCAACACTGCTTAAGTACGAGAGATTGCCTACAAGAGCCAAAGTGTCGACAGTCCCCGCGAGGCCCGTGGTAACAAGC
The DNA here is from genome assembly GCF_048455015.1 of Haemaphysalis longicornis. Lineage (NCBI taxonomy): Eukaryota > Metazoa > Arthropoda > Arachnida > Ixodida > Ixodidae > Haemaphysalis > Haemaphysalis longicornis. The sequence continues at coordinate 17,235,505 of NW_027526214.1, read as the reverse complement.
GTTCGGCATTTTCTCTCTCCTAGGGTTTATTGCCAGCTTTTTTTCTAAAGCCAATGTGCATGCCGATGACGGCCGGCAGTTGCCGCGAGTGCGAGATGCCCACTCGCGTGCGGTCAGCATTTTCTTGGTATTTTTTCCTGCAACAGTAAAGTTACGGCCAGTAACATCAGCTCCGCTGTTAAAATGTAATTGGCCATAACCCATGGCATGCGGAACCGCTGTACGGTCCGAGTGCAAATGTATGCATTGCACTGCCAATGCACAGGAATAAAAAAATGCGCACTCAGACTTGAAACATTCAGTTGAAGAAATAGGACGAACACTGCTTAAGTACGAGAGATTGCCTATAAGAGCCAAAGTGTCGACAGTCCCCGCGAGGCCCGTGGTAACCAGCGTTCGGCATTTTCTCTCTCCTAGGGTTTATTGCCAGCTTTTTTTCTAAAGCCAATGTGCATGCCGATGACGGCCGGCAGTTGCTGCGTTTGCGAGATGCCCACTCGCGTGCGGTCAGCATTTTCTTGGTATTTTTTCCTGCAACAGTAAAGTTACGGCCAGTAACATCAGCTCCGCTATTAAAATGTAATTGGCCATAACCCATGGCATGCGGAACCGCTGTACGGTCTGAGTGCAAATGTATGCATTGCACTGCCTATGCACAGGAATGAAAAAATCCGCACTCAGACTTGAAGTATTCAGTTGAAGAAATAGGACGAACACAGCTTAAGTACGAGAGATTGCCTACAAGAGCCAAAGTGTCGACAGTCCCCGCGAGGCCCGTGGTAACAAGCGCTCGGCATTTTCGCTCTCCTAGGGTTTATTGCCAGCTTTTTTTCTAAATCCAATGTGCATGCCGATGACGGCCAGCAGTTCCCGCGAGTGCGAGATGCCCACTCGCGTGCGGTCAGCATTTTCTTGGTATTTTTTCCTGCAACAGTAAAGTTACGGCCAGTAACTCAGCTCCACTGTTAAAATGTAATTGGCCATAACCCATGGCATGCGGAACCGCTGTACGGTCCGAGTGCAAATGTATACATTGCACTGCCTATGCACAGGAATAAAAAATACGCACTCAGACTTGAAGCATTCAGTTGAAGAAATAGGACGAACACTGCGTAAGTACGAGAGATTGCCTTCAAGAGCCAAAGTGTCGGCAGTCCCCCCGAGGCCCGTGGTAACAAGCGTTCGGCATTTTCTCTCTCCTAGGGTTTATTGCCAGCTTTTTTTCTAAATCCAATGTGCATGCCGATGACGGCCGGCAGTTGCCGCGAGTGCGAGATGCCCACTCGCGTGCGGTCAGCATTTTCTTGGTATTTTTTCCTGCAACAGTAAAGTTACGGCCAGTAACATCAGCTCCACTGTTAAAATGTAATTGGCCATAACCCATGGCATGCGGAACCGCTGTACGGCCCGAGTGCAAATGTATGCATTGCACTGCCTATGCACAGGAATAAAAAAATGCGCACTCAGACTTGACGCATTCAGTTGAAGAAATACGACGAACACTGCTTAAGTACGAGATATTGCCTACAAGAGCCAAAGTGTCGTCAGTCCTCGCGAGGACCGTGGTAACAAGCCTTCGGCATTTTCTCTCTCCTAGGGTTTATTGCCAGCTTTTTTTCTAAAGCCAATGTGCATGCCGATGACGGCCGGCAGTTGCCGCGAGTGCGACATGCCCACTCGGGGGCGGTGAGCATTTCCTTGGTATTTTTTCCTGCAACGGTGAAGTTACGGCCAGTAAAATCAGCTCCGCTGTTAAAATGTAATTGGCCATAACCCATGGCATGCGGAACCGCGGTACGGTCCGAGTGCAAATGTATACATTGCACTGCCTATGCACATGAATAAAAAATGCGCACTCAGACGTGAAGCATTCAGTTGAAGAAATAGGACGAACACTGCTTTCGTACGAGAGATTGCCTACAAGAGCCAAAGTGTCGGCAGTTCCCGCGAGGCCCGTGGTAACAAGCGTTCGGCATTTTCGCTCTCCTAGGGTGTAGTGCCAGCTTTTTTTCTAAATCCAATGTGCATGCCGATGACGGCCGGCAGTTGCCGCGAGTGCGAGATGCCCACTCGCGCGCGGTGAGCATTTCCTTGGTATTTTTTCCTGCAACGGTGAAGTTACGGCCAGTAACATCAGCTCCGCTGTTAAAATGTAATTGGCCATAACCCATGGCATGCGGAACCGCTGTACGGTCCGAGTGCAAATGTATGCATTGCACTGCCTATGCACAGGAATAAAAAATGCGCACTCAGTCTTGAAACATTCAGTTGAAGAAATAGGACGAACACTGCTTAAGTACGAGAGATTGCCTTCAAGAGCCAAAGTGTCGGCAGTCCCCCCGAGGCCCGTGGTAACAAGCGTTCGGCATTTTCTCTCTACTAGGGTTTATTGCCAGCTTTTTTTCTAAATCCAATGTGCATGCCGATGACGGCCGGCAGTTGCCGCGAGTGCGAGATGCCCACTCGTGTGCGGTCAGCATTTTCTTGGTATTTTTTCCTGCAACAGTAAAGTTACGGCCAGTAACATCAGCTCCACTGTTAAAATGTAATTGGCCATAACCCATGGCATGCGGAACCGCTGTACGGTCCGAGTGCAAATGTATGCATTGCACTGCCTATGCACAGGAATAAAAAAATGCGCACTCAGACTTGAAGCATTCATTTGAAGAAATACGACGAACACTGCTTAAGTACGAGATATTGCCTACAAGAGCCAAAGTGTCGTCAGTCCCCGCGAGGCCCGTGGTAACAAGCCTTCGGCATTTTCTCTCTCCTAGGGTTTATTGCCAGCTTTTTTTCTAAAGCCAATGTGCATGCCGATGACGGCCGGCAGTTGCCGCGAGTGCGAGATGCCCACTCGCGCGCGGTGAGCATTTCCTTGGTATTTTTTCCTGCAACGATGAAGTTACGGCCAGTAAAATCAGTTCCGCTGTTAAAATGTAATTGGCCATATCCCATGGCATGCGGAACCGCGGTACAGTCCGAGTGCAAATGTATACATTGCACTGCCTATGCACATGAATAAAAAATGCGCACTCAGACGTGAAGCATTCAGTTGAAGAAATAGGATGAACACTGCTTTCGTACGAGAGATTGCCTACAAGAGCCAAAGTGTCGGCAGTTCCCGCGAGGCCCGTGGTAACAAGCGTTCGGCATTTTCTCTCTCCTAGGGTTTATTGCCAGCTTTTTTTCTAAAGCCAATGTGCATGCCGATGACGGCCGGCAGTTGCCGCAAGTGCGAGATGCCCACTCGCGCGCGGTGAGCATTTCCTTGGTATTTTTTCCTGCAACGGTGAAGTTACGGCCAGTAACATCAGCTCCTCTGTTAAAATGTAATTGGCCATAACCCATGGCATGCGGAACCGCTGTACGGTCCGAGTGCAAATGTATACATTGCACTGCCTATGCACAGGAATAAAAAATGCGCACTCAGACTTGAAGCATTCAGTTGAAGAAATAGGACGAACACTGCTCTCTCTCCTAGGGTTTATTGCCAGGTTTTTTTCTAAAGCCAATGTGCATGCCGATGACGGCCGGCAGTTGCCGCGAGTGCGAGATGCCCACTCGCGTGCGGTCAGCATTTTCTTGGTATTTTTTCCTGCAACAGTAAAGTTACGGCCAGTAACATCAGCTCCACTGTTAAAATGTAATTGGGCATAACCCATGGCATGCGGAACCGCTGTACGGTCCGAGTGCAAATGTATGCATTGCACTGCCTATGCACAGGAATAAAAAAATGCGTACTCAGATTTCAAGCATTCAGTTGAAGAAATAGGACCAACACTGCTTAAGTACGAGAGATTGCCTACAAGAGCCAAAGTGTCGACAGTCCCCGCGAGGCCCGTGGTAACAAGCGTTCGGCATTTTCTCTCTCCTAGGGTTTATTGCCAGCTTTTTTTCTAAAGCCAATGTGCATGCCGATGACGGCCGGCAGTTGCCGCGAGTGCGAGATGCCCACTCGCGTGCGGTCAGCATTTTCTTGGTATTTTTTCCTGCAACAGTAAAGTTACGGCCAGTAACATCAGCTCCGCTGTTAAAATGTAATTGGCCATAACCCATGGCATGCGGAACCGCTGTACGGTCCGAGTGCAAATATATGCATTGCACTGCCAATGCACAGGAATAAAAAAATGCGCACTCAGACTTGAAACATTCAGTTGAAGAAATAGGACGAACACTGCTTAAGTACGAGAGATTGACTACAAGAGCCAAAGTGTCGACAGTCCCCGCGAGGCCCGTGGTAACAAGCGTTCGGCATTTTCTCTCTCCTAGGGTTTATTGCCAGCTTTTTTTCTAAAGCCTATATGCATGCCGATGACAGCCAGCAGTTGCCGCGAGTGCGAGATGCCCACTCGCGTGCGGTCAGCATTTTCTTGAAATTTTTTCCTGCAACAGTAAACTTACGGCCAGTAACATCAGCTCCACTGTTAAAATGTAATTGGCCATAACCCATGACATGCGGAACCGCTGTACGGTCCGAGTGCAAATGTGTGCATTGCACTGCCTATGCACAGGAATAAAAAAATGCGCACTCAGACTTGAAGCATTCAGTTGAAGAAATAGGACGAACACTGCTTAAGTACGAGAGATTGCCTACAAGAGCCAAAGTGTCGGCAGTCCCCGCGACGCCCGTAGTAACAAGGGTTCGGCATTTTCTCTCTCCTAGGGTTTATTGCCAGTTTTTTTTCTAAAGCCAATGTGCATACCGATGACGGCCGGCAGTTGCCGCGAGTGCGAGATGCCCACTCGCGCGCGTCGAGCATTTCCGTGGTATTTTTTCCTGCAACGGTGAAGTTATGGCCAGTAACATCATCTCCGCTGTCAAAATGTAATGGCCATAACCCATGGCATGCGGAACCGCTGTACGGTCCGAGTGCAAATGTATGCATTGCACTGCCTATGCACAGGAATAAAAAAATGCGCACTCAGATTTGAAGCATTCAGTTGAATAAATAGGACGAACACTGCTTAAGTACGAGAGATTGCCTATAAGAGCCAAAGTGTCGACAGTCCCCGCGAGGCCCGTGGTAACAAGCGTTCGGCATTTTCTCTCTCCTAGGGTTTATTGCCAGCTTTTTTTCTAAAGCCAATGTGCATGCCGATGACGGCCGGCAGTTGCTGCGTTTGCGAGATGCCCACTCGCGTGCGGTCAGCATTTTCTTGGTATTTTTTCCTGCAACAGTAAAGTTACGGCCAGTAACATCAGCTCCGCTATTAAAATGTAATTGGCCATAACCCATGGCATGCGGAACCGCTGTACGGTCTGAGTGCAAATGTATGCATTGCACTGCCTATGCACAGGAATGAAAAAATCCGCACTCAGACTTGAAGTATTCAGTTGAAGAAATAGGACGAACACAGCTTTAGTACGAGAGATTGCCTACAAGAGCCAAAGTGTCGACAGTCCCCGCGAGGCCCGTGGTAACAAGCGCTCGGCATTTTCGCAATCCTAGGGTTTATTGCCAGCTTTTTTTCTAAATCCAATGTGCATGCCGATGACGGCCGGCAGTTCCCGCGAGTGCGAGATGCCCACTCGCGTGCGGTCAGCATTTTCTTGGTATTTTTTCCTGCAACAGTGAAGTTACCGCCAGTAACATCAGCTCCGCTGTTAAAATGTAATTGGCCATAACCCATGGCATGCGGAACCGCTGTACGGTCCGAGTGCAAATGTATGCATTGCACTGCCAATGCACAGGAATAAAAAAATGCGCACTTAGACTTGAAACATTCAGTTGAAGAAATAGGACGAACACTGCTTAAGTACGAGAGATTGCCTACAAGAGCCAAAGTGTCGACAGTCCCCGCGAGGCCCGTGGTAACAAGCGTTCGGCATTTTCTCTCTCCTAGGGTTTATTGCCAGCTTTTTTTCTAAAGCCTATGTGCATGCCGATGACAGCCAGCAGTTGCCGCGAGTGCGAGATGCCCACTCGCGCGCGTCGAGCATTTCCTTGGTATTTTTTCCTGCAACGGTGAAGTTACGGCCAGTAACATCAGCTCCGCTGTCAAAATGTAATGGCCATAACCCATGGCATGCGGAACCGCTGTACGGTCCGAGTGCAAATGTATGCATTGCACTGCCAATGCACAGGAATAAAAAAATGCGCACTCAGACTTGAAACATTCAGTTGAAGAAATAGGACGAACACTGCTTAAGTACGAGAGATTGCCTACAAGAGCCAAAGTGTCGGCAGTTCCCGCGAGGCCCGTGGTAACAAGCGTTCGGCATTTTCTCTCTCCTAGGGTTTATTGCCAGCTTTTTTTCTAAAGCCAATGTGCATGCCGATGACGGCCGGCAGTTGCCGCAAGTGCGAGATGCCCACTCGCGCGCGGTGAGCATTTCCTTGGTATTTTTTCCTGCAACGGTGAAGTTACGGCCAGTAACATCAGCTCCTCTGTTAAAATGTAATTGGCCATAACCCATGGCATGCGGAACCGCTGTACGGTCCGAGTGCAAATGTATACATTGCACTGCCTATGCACAGGAATAAAAAATGCGCACTCAGACTTGAAGCATTCAGTTGAAGAAATAGGACGAACACTGCTCTCTCTCCTAGGGTTTATTGCCAGCTTTTTTTCTAAAGCCAATGTGCATGCCGATGACGGCCGGCAGTTGCCGCGAGTGCGAGATGCCCACTCGCGTGCGGTCAGCATTTTCTTGGTATTTTTTCCTGCAACAGTAAAGTTACGGCCAGTAACATCAGCTCCACTGTTAAAATGTAATTGGGCATAACCCATGGCATGCGGAACCGCTGTACGGTCCGAGTGCAAATGTATGCATTGCACTGCCTATGCACAGGAATAAAAAAATGCGTACTCAGATTTCAAGCATTCAGTGGAAGAAATAGGACCAACACTGCTTAAGTACGAGAGATTGCCTACAAGAGCCAAAGTGTCGACAGTCCCCGCGAGGCCCGTGGTAACAAGCGTTCGGCATTTTCTCTCTCCTAGGGTTTATTGCCAGCTTTTTTTCTAAAGCCAATGTGCATGCCGATGACGGCCGGCAGTTGCCGCGAGTGCGAGATGCCCACTCGCGTGCGGTCAGCATTTTCTTGGTATTTTTTCCTGCAACAGTAAAGTTACGGCCAGTAACATCAGCTCCGCTGTTAAAATGTAATTGGCCATAACCCATGGCATGCGGAACCGCTGTACGGTCCGAGTGCAAATGTATGCATTGCACGGCCAATGCACAGGAATAAAAAAATGCGCACTCAGATTTGAAACATTCAGTTGAAGAAATAGGACGAACACTGCTTAAGTACGAGAGATTGCCTACAAGAGCCAAAGTGTCGACAGTCCCCGCGAGGCCCGTGGTAACAAGCGTTCGGCATTTTCTCTCTCCTAGGGTTTATTGCCAGGTTTTTTTCTAAAGCCTATGTGCATGCCGATGACAGCCAGCAGTTGCCGCGAGTGCGAGATGCCCACTCGCGCGCGTCGAGCATTTCCTTGGTATTTTTTCCTGCAACGGTGAAGTTACGGCCAGTAACATCAGCTCCGCTTTCAAAATGTAATGGCCATAACCCATGGCATGCGGAACCGCTGTACGGTCCGAGTGCAAATGTATGCATTGCACTGCCTATGCACAGGAATAAAAAAATGCGCACTCAGATTTGAAGCATTCAGTTGAAGAAATAGGACGAGCACTGCTTAAGTACGAGAGATTGCCTATAAGAGCCAAAGTGTCGACAGTCCCCGCGAGGCCCGTTGTAACAAGCGTTCGGCATTTTCTCTCTCCTAGGGTTTATTGCCAGCTTTTTTTCTAAAGCCAATGTGCATGCCGATGACGGCCGGCAGTTGCTGCGTTTGCGAGATGCCCACTCGCGTGCGGTCTGCATTTTCTTGGTATTTTTTCCTGCAACAGTAAAGTTACGGCCAGTAACATCAGCTCCGCTATTAAAATGTAATTGGCCATAACCCATGGCATGCGGAACCGCTGTACGGTCCGAGTGCAAATGTATGCATTGCACTGCCTATGCACAGGAATGAAAAAATCCGCACTCAGACTTGAAGTATTCAGTTGAAGAAATAGGACGAACACAGCTTAAGTACGAGAGATTGCCTACAAGAGCCAAAGTGTCGACAGTCCCCGCGAGGCCCGTGGTAACAAGCGCTCGGCATTTTCGCTCTCCTAGGGTTTATTGCCAGCTTTTTTTCTAAATCCAATGTGCATGCCGATGACGGCCGGCAGTTCCCGCGAGTGCGAGATGCCCACTCGCGTGCGGTCAGCATTTTCTTGGTATTTTTTCCTGCAACAGTAAAGTTACGGCCAGTAACATCAGCTCCACTGTTAAAATGTAATTGGCCATAACCCATGGCATGCGGAACCGCTGTACGGTCCGATTGCAAATGTATGCATTGCACTGCCTATGCACAGGAATAAAAAAATGCGCACTCAGACTTGAAGCATTCAGTTGAAGAAATAGGACGAACACTGCTTTCGTACGAGAGATTGCCTACAAGAGCCAAAGTGTCGGCAGTCCCCGCGAGGCCCGTGGTAACAAGAGTTCGGCATTTTCTCTCTCCTAGGGTTTATTGCCAGCTTTTTTTCTAAAGCCAATGTGCATGCCGATGACGGCCGGCAGTTGCCGCGAGTGCGAGATGCCCACTCGCGCGCGGTGAGCATTTCCTTGGTATTTTTTCCTGCAACGGTGAAGTTACGGCCAGTAACATCAGCTCCGCTGTTAAAATGTAATTGGCCATAGCCCATGGCATGCGGAACCGCTGTACGGTCTGAGTGCAAATGTATGCATTGCACTGCCTATGCACAGGAATAAAAAAATGCGCACTCAGACTTGAAGCATTCAGTTGAAGAAATAGGACGAACACTGCTTAAGTACGAGAGATTGCCTACAAGAGCCAAAGTGTCGGCAGTCCCCGCGACGCCCGTAGTAACAAGGGTTCGGCATTTTCTCTCTCCTAGGTTTTATTGCCAGTTTTTTTTCTAAAGCCAATGTGCATTCCGATGACGGCCGGCAGTTGCCGCGAGTGCGAGATGCCCACTCGCGCGCGTCGAGCATTTCCTTGGTATTTTTTCCTGCAACGGTGAAGTTACGGCCAGTAACATCAGCTCCGCTGTCAAAATGTAATGGCCATAACCCATGGCATGCGGAACCGCTGTACGGTCCGAGTGCAAATGTATGCATTGCACTGCCTATGCACAGGAATAAAAAAATGCGCACTCAGATTTGAAGCATTCAGTTGAAGAAATAGGACGAACACTGCTTAAGTACGAGAGATTGCCTATAAGAGCCAAAGTGTCGACAGTCCCCGCGAGGCCCGTGGTAACAAGCGTTCGGCATTTTCTCTCTCCTAGGGTTTATTGCCAGCTTTTTTTCTAAAGCCAATGTGCATGCTGATGACGGCCGGCAGTTGCCGCGAGTGCGAGATGCCCACTGGCGTGCGGTCAGCATTTTCTTGGTATTTTTTCCTGCAACAGTAAAGTTACGGCAAGTAACATCAGCTCCACTGTTAAAATGTAATTGGCCATAACCCATGGCATGCGGAACCGCGGTACGGTCCGAGTGCAAATGTATACATTGCACTGCCTATGCACATGAATAAAAAATGCGCACTCAGACGTGAAGCATTCAGTTGAAGAAATAGGACGAACACTGCTTTCGTACGAGAGATTGCCTACAAGAGCCAAAGTGTCGGCAGTTCCCGCGAGGCCCGTGGTAACAAGCGTTCGGCATTTTCTCTCTCCTAGGGTTTATTGCCAGCTTTTTTTCTAAAGCCAATGTGCATGCCGATGACGGCCGGCAGTTGCCGCAAGTGCGAGATGCCCACTCGCGCGCGGTGAGCATTTCCTTGGTATTTTTTCCTGCAACGGTGACGTTACGGCCAGTAACATCAGCTCCTCTGTTAATATGTAATTGGCCATAACCCATGGCATGCGGAACCGCTGTACGGTCCGAGTGCAAATGTATACATTGCACTGCCTATGCACAGGAATAAAAAATGCGCACTCAGACTTGAAGCATTCAGTTGAAGAAATAGGACGAACACTGCTCTCTCTCCTAGGGTTTATTTCCAGCTTTTTTTCTAAAGCCAATGTGCATGCCGATGACGGCCGGCAGTTGCCGCGAGTGCGAGATGCCCACTCGCGTGCGGTCAGCATTTTCTTGGTATTTTTTCCTGCAACAGTAAAGTTACGGCCAGTAACATCAGCTCCACTGTTAAAATGTAATTGGGCATAACCCATGGCATGCGGAACCGCTGTACGGTCCGAGTGCAAATGTATGCATTGCACTGCCTATGCACAGGAATAAAAAAATGCGTACTCAGATTTCAAGCATTCAGTTGAAGAAATAGGACCAACACTGCTTAAGTACGAGAGATTGCCTACAAGAGCCAAAGTGTCGACAGTCCCCGCGAGGCCCGTGGTAACAAGCGTTCGGCATTTTCTCTCTCCTAGGGTTTATTGCCAGCTTTTTTTCTAAAGCCAATGTGCATGCCGATGACGGCCGGCAGTTGCCGCGAGTGCGAGATGCCCACTCGCGTGCGGTCAGCATTTTCTTGGTATTTTTTTCTGCAACAGTAAAGTTACGGCCAGTAACATCAGCTCCGCTGTTAAAATGTAATTGGCCATAACCCATGGCATGCGGAACCGCTGTACGGTCCGAGTGCAAATTTATGCATTGCACTGCCAATGCACAGGAATAAAAAAATGCGCACTCAGATTTGAAACATTCAGTTGAAGAAATAGGACGAACACTGCTTAAGTACGAGAGATTGCCTACAAGAGCCAAAGTGTCGACAGTCCCCGCGAGGCCCGTGGTAACAAGCGTTCGGCATTTTCTCTCTCCTAGGGTTTATTGCCAGCTTTTTTTTTAAAGCCAATGTGCATGCCGATGACGGCCGGCAGTTGCTGCGTTTGCGAGATGGCCACTCGCGTGCGGTCAGCATTTTCTTGGTATTTTTTCCTGCAACAGTAAAGTTACGGCCAATAACATCAGCTCCGCTATTAAAATGTAATTGGCCATAACCCATGGCATGCGGAACCGCTGTACGGTCTGAGTGCAAATGTATGCATTGCACTGCCTATGCACAGGAATGAAAAAATCCGCACTCAGACTTGAAGTATTCAGTTGAAGAAATAGGACGAACACAGCTTAAGTACGAGAGATTGCCTACAAGAGCCAAAGTGTCGACAGTCCCCGCGAGGCCCGTGGTAACAAGCGCTCGGCATTTTCGCTCTCCTAGGGTTTATTGCCAGCTTTTTTCTAAATCCAATGTGCATGCCGATGACGGCCGGCAGTTCCCGCGAGTGCGAGATGCCCACTCGCGTGCGGTCAGCATTTTCTTGGTATTTTTTCCTGCAACAGTAAAGTTACGGCCAGTAACATCAGCTTCACTGTTAAAATGTAATTGGCCATAACCCATGGCATGCGGAACCGCTGTACGGTCCGATTGCAAATGTATGCATTGCACTGCCTATGCACAGGAATAAAAAATATGCACTCAGACTTGAAGCATTCAGTTGAAGAAATAGGACGAACACTGCTTTCGTACGAGAGATTGCCCTCAAGAGCCAAAGTGTCGGCAGTCCCCGCGAGGCCCGTGGTAACAAGCGTTCGGCATTTTCTCTCTCCTAGGGTTTATTGCCAGCTTTTTTTCTAAAGCCAATGTGCATGCTGATGACGGCCGGCAGTTGCCGCGAGTGCGAGATGCCCACTCGCGTGCGGTAAGCATTTTCTTGGTATTTTTTCCTGCAACAGTGAAGTTACCGCCAGTAACATCAGCTCCGCTGTTAAAATGTAATTGGCCATAACCCATGGCATGCGGAACCGCTGTACGGTCCGAGTGCAAATGTATGCATTGCACTGCCAATGCACAGGAATAAAAAAATGCGCACTCAGACTTGAAACATTCAGTTGAAGAAATAGGACGAACACTGCTTAAGTACGAGAGATTGCCTACAAGAGCCAAAGTGTCGACAGTCCCCGCGAGGCCCGTGGTAACAAGCGTTCGGCATTTTCTCTCTCCTAGGGTTTATTGCCAGCTTTTTTTCTAAAGCCAATATGCATGCCGATGACGGCCGGCAGTTGCTGCGTTTGCGAGATGCCCACTCGCGTGCGGTCAGCATTTTCTTGGTATTTTTTCCTGCAACAGTAAAGTTACGGCCAGTAACATCAGCTCCGCTATTAAACTGTAATTGGCCATAACCCATGGCATGCGGAACCGCTGTACGGTCCGAGTGCAAATGTATGCATTGCACTGCCTATGCACAGGAATGAAAAAATCCGCACTCAGACTTGAAGTATTCAGTTGAAGAAATAGGACGAACACAGCTTAAGTACGAGAGATTGCCTACAAGAGCCAAAGTGTCGACAGTCCCCGCGAGGCCCGTGGTAACAAGCGCTCGGCATTTTCGCTCTCCTAGGGTTTATTGCCAGCTTTTTTTCTAAATCCAATGTGCATGCCGATGACGGCCGGCAGTTCCCGCGAGTGCGAGATGCCCACTCGCGTGCGGTCAGCATTTTCTTGGTATTTTTTCCTGCAACAGTAAAGTTACGGCCAGTAACATCAGCTCCACTGTTAAAATGTAATTGGCCATAACCCATGGCATGCGGAACCGCTGTACGGTCCGATTGCAAATGTATGCATTGCACTGCCTATGCACAGGAATAAAAAAATGCGCACTCAGACTTGAAGCATTCAGTTGAAGAAATAGGACGAACACTGCTTTTGTACGAGAGATTGCCTACAAGAGCCAAAGTGTCGGCAGTCCCCGCGAGGCCCGTGGTAACAAGAGTTCGGCATTTTCTCTCTCCTAGGGTTTATTGCCAGCTTTTTTTCTAAAGCCAATGTGCATGCCGATGACGGCCGGCAGTTGCCGCGAGTGCGAGATGCCCACTCGCGGGCGGTGAGCATTTCCTTGGTATTTTTTCCTGCAACGGTGAAGTTACAGCCAGTAAAATCAGCTCCGCTGTTAAAATGTAATTGGCCATAACCCATGGCATGCGGAACCGCGGTACGGTCCTAGTGCAAATGTATACATTGCACTGCCTATGCACATGAATAAAAAATGCGCACTCAGACGTGAAGCATTCAGTTGAAGAAATAGGACGAACACTGCTCTCTCTCCTAGGGTTTATTGCCAGCTTTTTTTCTAAAGCCAATGTGCATGCCGATGACGGCCGGCAGTTGCCGCGAGTGCGAGATGCCCACTCGCGGGCGGTCAGCATTTTCTTGGTATTTTTTCCTGCAACAGTAAAGTTACGGCCAGTAACATCAGCTCCACTGTTAAAATGTAATTGGGCATAACCCATGGCAAGCGGAACCGCTGCACGGTCCGAGTGCAAATGTATGCATTGCACTGCCTATGCACAGGAATAAAAAAATGCGCACTCAGATTTGAAGCATTCAGTTGAAGAAATAGGACCAACACTGCTTAAGTACGAGAGATTGCCTACAAGAGCCAAAGTGTCGACAGTCCCCGCGAGGCCCGTGGTAACAAGCGTTCGGCATTTTCTCTCTCCTAGTGTTTATTGCCAGCTTTTTTTCTAAAGCCAATGTGCATGCCGATGACGGCCGGCAGTGGCCGCGAGTGCGAGATGCCCACTCGCGTGCGGTCAGCATTTTCTTGGTATTTTTTCCTGCAACAGTAAAGTTACGGCCAGTAACATCAGCTCCGCTGTTAAAATGTAATTGGCCATAACCCATGGCATGCGGAACCGCTGTACGGTCCGAGTGCAAATGTATGCATTGCACTGCCAATGCACAGGAATAAAAAAATGCGCACTCAGACTTCAAACATTCAGTTGAAGAAATAGGACGAACACTGCTTAAGTACGAGAGATTGCCTACAAGAGCCAAAGTGTCGACAGTCCCCGCGAGGCCCGTGGTAACAAGCGTTCGGCATTTTCTCTCTCCTAGGGTTTATTGCCAGCTTTTTTTCTAAAGCCCATGTGCATGCCGATGACGGCCGGCAGTTGCTGCGAGTGCGAGATCCCACTCGCGTGCGGTCAGCATTTTCTTGGTATTTTTTACTGCAACAGTAAAGTTACGGCCAGTAACATCAGCTCGACTGTTAAAATGTAATTGGCCATAACCCATGGCATGCGGAACCGCTGTACGGTCCGAGTGCAAATGTATGGATTGCACTGCCTATGCACAGGAATAAAAAAATGCGCACTCAGACTTGAAGTTTTCAGTTGAAGAAATAGGACGAACACAGCTTAAGTACGAGAGATTGCCTACAAGAGCCAAAGTGTCGACAGTCCCCGTGAGGCCCGTGGTAAGGAGCGCTCGGCATTTTCGCTCTCCTAGGGTTTAGTGCCAGCTTTTTTCTAAATCCAATGTGCATGCCGATGACGGCCGGCAGTTGCCGCGAGTGCGAGATGCCCACTCGCGCGCGGTGAGCATTTCCTTGGTATTTTTTCCTGCAACGGTGAAGTTACGGCCAGTAACATCAGCTCCGCTGTTAAAATGTAATTGGCCATAACCCATGGCATGCGGAACCGCTGTACGGTCCGAGTGCAAATGTATGCATTGCACTGCCTATGCACAGGAATAAAAAATGCGCACTCAGTCTTGAAACATTCAGTTGAAGAAATAGGACGAACACTGCTTAAGTACGAGAGATTGCCTTCAAGAGCCAAAGTGTCGGCAGTCCCCCCGAGGCCCGTGGTAACAAGCGTTCGGCATTTTCTCTCTACTAGGGTTTATTGCCAGCTTTTTTTCTAAATCCAATGTGCATGCCGATGACGGCCGGCAGTTGCCGCGAGTGCGAGATGCCCACTCGTGTGCGGTCAGCATTTTCTTGGTATTTTTTCCTGCAACAGTAAAGTTACGGCCAGTAACATCAGCTCCACTGTTAAAATGTAATTGGCCATAACCCATGGCATGCGGAACCGCTGTACGGTCCGAGTGCAAATGTATGCATTGCACTGCCTATGCACAGGAATAAAAAAATGCGCACTCAGATTTCAAGCATTCAGTTGAAGAAATAGGACCAACACTGCTTAAGTACGAGAGATTGCCTACAAGAGCCAAAGTGTCGACAGTCCCCGCGAGGCCCGTGGTAACAAGCGTTCGGCATTTTCTCTCTCCTAGGGTTTATTGCCAGCTTTTTTTCTAAAGCCAATGTGCATGCCGATGACGGCCGGCAGTTGCCGCGAGTGCGAGATGCCCACTCGCGTGCGGTAAGCATTTTCTTGGTATTTTTTCCTGCAACAGTAAAGTTACGGCCAGTAACATCAGCTCCGCTGTTAAAATATAATTGGCCATAACCCATGGCATGCGGAACCGCTGTACGGTCCGAGTGCAAATGTATGCATTGCACTGCCAATGCACAGGAATAAAAAAATGCGCACTCAGATTTGAAACATTCAGTTGAAGAAATAGGACGAACACTGCTTAAGTACGAGAGATTGCCTACAAGAGCCAAAGTGTCGGCAGTCCCCGCGACGCCCGTAGTAACAAGGGTTCGGCATTTTCTCTCTCCTAGGGTTTATTGCCAGTTTTTTTTTTCTAAAGCCAATGTGCATACCGATGACGGCCGGTAGTTGCCGCGATTGCGAGATGCCCACTCGCGCGCGTCGAGCATTTCCTTGGTATTTTTTCCTGCAACGGTGAAGTTACGGCCAGTAACATCAGCTCCGCTGTCAAAATGTAATGGCCATAACCCATGGCATGCGGAACCGCTGTACGGTCCGAGTGCAAATGTATGCATTGCACTGCCTATGCACAGGAATAAAAAAATGCGCACTCAGATTTGAAGCATTCAGTTGAAGAAATAGGACGAACACTGCTTAAGTACGAGAGATTGCCTACAAGAGCCAAAGTGTCGACAGTCCCCGCGAGGCCCGTGGTAACAAGTGTTCGGCATTTTCTCTCTCCTAGGGTTTATTGCCAGCTTTTTTTCTAAAGCCTATGTGCATGCCGATGACAGCCAGCAGTTGCCGCGAGTGCGAGATGCCCACTCGCGTGCGGTCAGCATTTTCTTGAAATTTTTTCCTGCAACAGTAAACTTACGGCCAGTAACATCAGCTCCACTGTTAAAATGTAATTGGCCATAACCCATGACATGCGGAACCGCTGTACGGTCCGAGTGCAAATGTATGCATTGCACTGCCTATGCACAGGAATAAAAAAATGCGCACTCAGACTTGAAGCATTCAGTTGAAGAAATAGGACGAACACTGCTTAAGTACGAGAGATTGCCTACAAGAGCCAAAGTGTCGGCAGTCCCCGCGACGCCCGTAGTAACAAGGGTTCGGCATTTTCTCTCTCCTAGGGTTTATTGCCAGTTTTTTTTCTAAAGCCAATGTGCATACCGATGACGGCCGGCAGTTGCCGCGATTGCGAGATGCCCACTCGCGCGCGTCGAGCATTTCCCTGGTATTTTTTCCTGCAACGGTGAAGTTACGGCCAGTAACATCAGCTCCGCTGTCAAAATGTAATGGCCATAACCCATGGCATGCGGAACCGCTGTACGGTCCGAGTGCAAATGTATGCATTGCACTGCCTATGCACAGGAATAAAAAAATGCGCACTCAGATTTGAAGCATTCAGTTGAAGAAATAGGACGAACACTGCTTAAGTACATGAGATTGCCTATAAGAGCCAAAGTGTCGACAGTCCCCGCGAGGCCCGTGGTAACAAGCGTTCGGCATTTTCTCTCTCCTAGGGTTTATTGCCAGCTTTTTTTTTTAAAGCCAATGTGCATGCCGATGACGGCCGGCAGTTGCTGCGTTTGCGAGATGCCCACTCGCGTGCGGTCAGCATTTTCTTGGTATTTTTTCCTGCAACAGTAAAGTTACGGCCAGTAACATCAGCTCCGCTATTAAAACGTAATTGGCCATACCCCATGGCATGCGGAACCGCTGTACGGTCCGATTGCAAATGTATGCATTGCACTGCCTATGCACAGGAATAAAAAATATGCACTCAGACTTGAAGCATTCAGTTGAAGAAATAGGACGAACACTGCTTTCGTACGAGAGATTGCCCTCAAGAGCCAAAGTGTCGGCAGTCCCCGCGAGGCCCGTGGTAACAAGCGTTCGGCATTTTCTCTCTCCTAGGGTTTATTGCCAGCTTTTTTTCTAAAGCCAATGTGCATGCTGATGACGGCCGGCAGTTGCCGCGAGTGCGAGATGCCCACTCGCGTGCGGTAAGCATTTTCTTGGTATTTTTTCCTGCAACAGTGAAGTTACCGCCAGTAACATCAGCTCCGCTGTTAAAATGTAATTGGCCATAACCCATGGCATGCGGAACCGCTGTACGGTCCGAGTGCAAATGTATGCATTGCACTGCCAACGCACAGGAATAAAAAAATGCGCTCTCAGACTTGAAACATTCAGTTGAAGAAATAGGACGAACACTGCTTAAGTACGAGAGATTGCCTACAAGAGCCAAAGTGTCGACAGTCCCCGCGAGGCCCGTGGTAACAAGCGTTCGGCATTTTCTCTCTCCTAGGGTTTATTGCCAGCTTTTTTTCTAAAGCCAATGTGCATGCCGATGACGGCCGGCAGTTGCTGCGTTTGCGAGATGCCCACTCGCGTGCGGTCAGCATTTTCTTGGTATTTTTTCCTGCAACAGTAAAGTTACGGCCAGTAACATCAGCTCCGCTATTAAAATGTAATTGGCCATAACCCATGGCATGCGGAACCCCTGTACGGTCCGAGTGCAAATGTATGCATTGCACTGCCTATGCACAGGAATGAAAAAATCCGCACTCAGACTTGAAGTATTCAGTTGAAGAAATAGGACGAACACAGCTTAAGTACGAGAGATTGCCTACAAGAGCCAAAGTGTCGACAGTCCCCGCGAGGCCCGTGGTAACAAGCGCTCGGCATTTTCGCTCTCCTAGGGTTTATTGCCAGCTTTTTTTCTAAATCCAATGTGCATGCCGATGACGGCCGGCAGTTCCCGCGAGTGCGAGATGCCCACTCGCGTGCGGTCAGCATTTTCTTGGTATTTTTTCCTGCAACAGTAAAGTTACGGCCAGTAACATCAGCTCCACTGTTAAAATGTAATTGGCCATAACCCATGGCATGCGGAACCGCTGTACGGTCCGATTGCAAATGTATGCATTGCACTGCCTATGCACAGGAATAAAAAAATGCGCACTCAGACTTGAAGCATTCAGTTGAAGAAATAGGACGAACACTGCTTTCGTACGAGAGATTGCCTACAAGAGCCAAAGTGTCGGCAGTCCCCGCGAGGCCCGTGGTAACAAGAGTTCGGCATTTTCTCTCTCCTAGGGTTTATTGCCAGCTTTTTTTCTAAAGCCAATGTGCATGCCGATGACGGCCGGCAGTTGCCGCGAGTGCGAGATGCCCACTCGCGCGCGGTGAGCATTTCCTTGGTATTTTTTCCTGCAACGGTGAAGTTACGGCCAGTAACATCAGCTCCGCTGTTAAAATGTAATTGGCCATAGCCCATGGCATGTGGAACCTCTGTACGGTCCGAGTGCAAATGTATACATTGCACTGCCTATGCACAGGAATAAAAAATACGCACTCAGACTTGAAGCATTCAGTTGAAGAAATAGGACGAACACTGCTTTCGTACGAGAGGTTGCCCTCAAGAGCCAAAGTGTCGGCAGTCCCCGCGAGGCCCGTGGTAACGAGCGTTCGGCATTTTCTCTCTCCTAGGGTTTATTGCCAGCTTTTTTTCTAAAGCCAATGTGCATGCTGATGACGGCCGGCAGTTGCCGCGAGTGCGAGATGCCCACTCGCGTGCGGTAAGCATTTTCTTGGTATTTTTTCCTGCAACAGTGAAGTTACCGCCAGTAACATCAGCTCCGCTGTTAAAATGTAATTGGCCATAACCCATGGCATGCGGAACCGCTGTACGGTCCGAGTGCAAATGTATGCATTGCACTGCCTATGCACAGGAATAAAAATGCGCACCCAGTCTTGAAACATTCAGTTGAAGAAATAGGACGAACACTGCGTAAGTACGAGAGATTGCCTTCAAGAGCCAAAGTGTCGTCAGTCCCCGCGAGGACCGTGGTAACAAGCCTTCGGCATTTTCTCTCTCCTAAGGTTTATTGCCAGCTTTTTTTCTAAAGCCAATGTGCATGCCGATGACGGCCGGCAGTTGCCGCGAGTGCGAGATGCCCACTCGCGGGCGGTGAGCATTTCCTTGGTATTTTTTCCTGCAACGGTGAAGTTACAGCCAGTAAAATCAGCTCCGCTGTTAAAATGTAATTGGCCATAACCCATGGCATGCGGAACCGCGGTACGGTCCGAGTGCAAATGTATACATTGCACTGCCTATGCACATGAATAAAAAATGCGCACTCAGACGTGAAGCATTCAGTTGAAGAAATAGGACGAACACTGCTTTCGTACGAGAGATTGCCTACAAGAGCCAAAGTGTCGGCAGTTCCCGCGAGGCCCGTGGTAACAAGCGTTCGGCATTTTCTCTCTCCTAGGGTTTATTGCCAGCTTTTTTTCTAAAGCCAATGTGCATGTCGATGACGGCCGGCAGTTGCCGCAAGTGCGAGATGCCCACTCGCGCGCGGTGAGCATTTCCTTGGTATTTTTTCCTGCAACGGTGAAGTTACGGCCAGTAACATCAGCTCCTCTGTTAAAATGTAATTGGCCATAACCCATGGCATGCGGAACCACTGTACGGTCCGAGTGCAAATGTATACATTGCACTGCCTATGCACAGGAATAAAAAATGCGCACTCAGACTTGAAGCATTCAGTTGAAGAAATAGGACGAACATTGCTCTCTCTCCTAGGGTTTATTGCCAGCTTTTTTTCTAAAGCCAATGTGCATGCCGATGACGGCCGGCAGTTGCCGCGAGTGCGAGATGCCCACTCGCGGGCGGTCAGCATTTTCTTGGTATTTTTTCCTGCAACAGTAAAGTTACGGCCAGTAACATCAGCTCCACTGTTAAAATGTAATTGGGCATAACCCATGGCATGCGGAACCGCTGCACGGTCCGAGTGCAAATGTATGCATTGCACTGCCTATGCACAGGAATAAAAAAATGCGCACTCAGATTTGAAGCATTCAGTTGAAGAAATAGGACCAACACTGCTTAAGTACGAGAGATTGCCTACAAGAGCCAAAGTGTCGACAGTCCCCGCGAGGCCCGTGGTAACAAGCGTTCGGCATTTTCTCTCTCCTAGTGTTTATTGCCAGCTTTTTTTCTAAAGCCAATGTGCATGCCGATGACGGCCGGCAGTGGCCGCGAGTGCGAGATGCCCACTCGCGTGCGGTCAGCATTTTCTTGGTATTTTTTCCTGCAACAGTAAAGTTACGGCCAGTAACATCAGCTCCGCTGTTAAAATGTAATTGGCCATAACCCATGGCATGCGGAACCGCTGTACGGTCCGAGTGCAAATGTATGCATTGCACTGCCAATGCACAGGAATAAAAAAATGCGCACTCAGACTTCAAACATTCAGTTGAAGAAATAGGACGAACACTGCTTAAGTACGAGAGATTGCCTACAAGAGCCAAAGTGTCGACAGTCCCCGCGAGGCCCGTGGTAACAAGCGTTCGGCATTTTCTCTCTCCTAGGGTTTATTGCCAGCTTTTTTTCTAAAGCCTATGTGCATGCCGATGACGGCCAGCAGTTGCTGCGAGTGCGAGATCCCACTCGCGTGCGGTCAGCATTTTCTTGGTATTTTTTACTGCAACAGTAAAGTTACGGCCAGTAACATCAGCTCCACTGTTTAAATGTAATTGGCCATAACCCATGGCATGCGGAACCGCTGTACGGTCCGAGTGCAAATGTATGCATTGCACTGCCTATGCACAGGAATAAAAAATGCGCACTCAGACTTGAAGCATTCAGTTGAAGAAATAGGACGAACACAGCTTAAGTACGAGAGATTGCCTACAAGAGCCAAAGTGTCGACAGTCCCCGCGAGGCCCGTGGTAACAAGCGTTCGGCATTTTCGCTCTCCTAGGGTTTATTGCAAGCTTTTTTCCTAAATCCAATGTGCATGCCGATGACGGCCGGCAGTTGCCGCGAGTGCGAGATGCCCACTCGCGTGCGGTAATCATTTTCTTGGTATTTTTTCCGGCAACAGTGAAGTTACGGCCAGTAACGTCAGCTCCGCTGTTAAAATGTAATTGGCCATAACCCATGTCATGCGGAACCGCGGTACGGTCCGAGTGCAAATGTATGCATTGCACTGCCTATGCACAGGAATAAAAAATGCGCACTCAGACTTGAAACATTCAGTTGAAGAAATAGGACGAGCACTGCTTAAGTACGAGAGATTGCCTTCAAGAGCCAAAGTGTCGGCAGTCCCCCCGAGGCCCGTGGTAACAAGCGTTCGGCATTTTCTCTCTCCTAGGGTTTATTGCCAGCTTTTTTTCTAAAGCCAATGTGCATGCCGATGACGTCCGGCAGTTGCTGCGAGTGCGAGATGCCCACTCGCGTGCGGTCAGCATTTTCTTGGTATTTTTTCCTGCAACAGTAAAGTTACGGCCAGTAACATCAGCTCCACTGTTAAAATGTAATTGGCCATAACCCATGGCATGCGGAACCACTGTACGGTCCGAGTGCAAATGTATGCATTGCACTGCCTATGCACAGGAATAAAAAATGCGCACTCAGTCTTGAAACATTCAGTTGAAGAAATAGGACGAACACTGCTTAAGTACGAGAGATTGCCTTCAAGAGCCAAAGTGTCGGCAGTCCCCCCGAGGCCCGTGGTAACAAGCGTTCGGCATTTTCTCTCTACTAGGGTTTATTGCCAGCTTTTTTTCTAAATCCAATGTGCATGCCGATGACGGCCGGCAGTTGCCGCGAGTGCGAGATGCCCACTCGTGTGCGGTCAGCATTTTCTTGGTATTTTTTCCTGCAACAGTAAAGTTACGGCCAGTAACATCAGCTCCACTGTTAAAATGTAATTGGCCATAACCCATGGCATGCGGAACCGCTGTACGGTCCGAGTGCAAATGTATGCATTGCACTGCCTATGCACAGGAATAAAAAAATGCGCACTCAGACTTGAAGCATTCATTTGAAGAAATACGACGAACACTGCTTAAGTACGAGATATTGCCTACAAGAGCCAAAGTGTCGTCAGTCCCCGCGAGGCCCGTGGTAACAAGCCTTCGGCATTTTCTCTCTCCTAGGGTTTATTGCCAGCTTTTTTTCTAAAGCCAATGTGCATGCCGATGACGGCCGGCAGTTGCCGCGAGTGCGAGATGCCCACTCGCGCGCGGTGAGCATTTCCTTGGTATTTTTTCCTGCAACGGTGAAGTTACGGCCAGTAAAATCAGCTCCGCTGTTAAAATGTAATTGGCCATAACCCATGGCATGCGGAACCGCGGTACGGTCCGAGTGCAAATGTATACATTGAACTGCCTATGCACATGAATAAAAAATGCGCACTCAGACATGAAGCATTCAGTTGAAGAAATAGGACGAACACTGCTTTCGTACGAGAGATTGCCTACAAGAGCCAAAGTGTCGGCAGTTCCCGCGAGGCCCGTGGTAACAAGCGTTCGGCATTTTCTCTCTCCTAGGGTTTATTGCCAGCTTTTTTTCTAAAGCCAATGTGCATGCCGATGACGGCCGGCAGTTGCCGCAAGTGCGAGATGCCCACTCGCGCGCGGTGAGCATTTCCTTGGTATTTTTTCCTGCAACGGTGAAGTTACGGCCAGTAACATCAGCTCCTCTGTTATAATGTAATTGGCCATAACCCATGGCATGCGGAACCGCTGTACGGTCCGAGTGCAAATGTATACATTGCACTGCCTATGCACAGGAATAAAAAATGCGCACTCAGACTTGAAGCATTCAGTTGAAGAAATAGGACGAACACTGCTCTCTCTCCTAGGGTTTATTGCCAGCTTTTTTTCTAAAGCCAATGTGCATGCCGATGACGGCCGGCAGTTGCCGCGAGTGCGAGATGCCCACTCGCGGGCGGTCAGCATTTTCTTGGTATTTTTTCCTGCAACAGTAAAGTTACGGCCAGTAACATCAGCTCCACTGTTAAAATGTAATTGGGCATAACCCATGGCATGCGGAACTGCTGTACCGTCCGAGTGCAAATGTATGCATTGCACTGCCTATGCACAGGAATAAAAAAATGCGCACTCAGATTTGAAGCATTCAGTAG
Organism: Haemaphysalis longicornis; assembly: GCF_048455015.1. NCBI lineage: Eukaryota > Metazoa > Arthropoda > Arachnida > Ixodida > Ixodidae > Haemaphysalis > Haemaphysalis longicornis. The sequence continues at coordinate 17,212,458 of NW_027526214.1, read as the reverse complement.
AAGAAATAGGACCAACACTGCTTAAGTACGAGAGATTGCCTACAAGAGCCAAAGTGTCGGCAGTCCCCGCGACGCCCGTAGTAACAAGGGTTCGGCATTTTCTCTCTCCTACGGTTTATTGCAAGTTTTTTTTTCTAAAGCCAATGTGCATACCGATGACGGCCGGCATTTGCCGCAAGTGCGAGATGCCCACTCGCGCGCGTCGAGCATTTCCTTGGTATTTGTTCCTGCAACGGTGAAGTTACGGCCAGTAACATCAGCTCCGCTGTCAAAATGTAATGGCCATAACCCATGGCATGCGGAACCGCTGTACGGTCCGAGTGCAAATGTATGCATTGCACTGCCTATGCACAGGAATAAAAAATGCGCACTCAGACTTGAAACATTCAGTTCAAGAAATAGGACGAACACTGCTTAAGTACGAGAGATTGCCTTCAAGAGCCAAAGTGTCGGCAGTCCCCCCGAGGCCCGTGGTAACAAGCGTTCGGCATTTTCTCTCTCCTAGGGTTTATTGCCAGCTTTTTTTCTAAAGCCAATGTGCATGCCGATGACGGCCGGCAGTTGCTGCGAGTGCGAGATGCCCACTCGCGTGCGGTCAGCATTTTCTTGGTATTTTTTCCTGCAACAGTAAAGTTACGGCCAGTAACATCAGCTCCACTGTTAAAATGTAATTGGCCATAACCCATGGCATGCGGAACCGCTGTACAGTCCGAGTGCAAATGTATGCATTGCACTGCCTATGCACAGGAATAAAAAAATGCGCACTCAGACTTGAAACATTCAGTTGAAGAAATAGGACGAACACTGCTTAAGTACGAGAGATTGCCTACAAGAGCCAAAGTGTCGGCAGTCCCCGCGAAGCCCGTGGTAACAAGCGTTCGGCATTTTCTGTCTCCTAGGGTTTATTGCCAGCTTTTTTTCTAAAGCCATGTGCATGCCGATGAAGGCCGGCAGTTGCTGCGAGTGCGAGATGCCCACTCGCGTGCGGTCAGCATTTTCTTGGTATTTTTTCCTGCAACAGTAAAGTTACGGCCAGTAACATCAGCTCCACTGTTTAAATGTAATTGGCCATAACCCATGGCATGCGGAACCGCTGTACGGTCCGAGTGCAAATGTATGCATTGCACTGCCTATGCACAGGAATTAAAAATGCGCACTCAGACTTGAAGCATTCAGTTGAAGAAATAGGACGAACACAGCTTAAGTACGAGAGAGTGCCTACAAGAGCCAAAGTGTCGACAGTCCCCGCGAGGCCCGTGGTAACAAGCGTTCGGCATTTTCGCTCTCCTAGGGTTTATTGCCAGCTTTTTTTCTAAATCCAATGTGCATGCCGATGACGGCCGGCAGTTGCCGCGAGTGCGAGATGCCCACTCGCGTGCGGTCAGCATTTTCTTGGTATTTTTTCCTGCAACAGTAAAGTTACGGCCAGTAACATCAGCTCGACTGTTAAAATGTAATTGGCCATAACCCATGGCATGCGGAACCGCTGTACGGTCCGAGTGCAAATGTATGCATTGCACTGCCTATGCACAGGAATAAAAAAATGCGCACTCAGACTTGAAGCATTCATTTGAAGAAATACGACGAACACTGCTTAAGTACGAGATATTGCCTACAAGAGCCAAAGTGTCGTCAGTCCCCGCGAGGCCCGTGGTAAGAAGCCTTCGGCATTTTCTCTCTCCTAGGGTTTATTGCCAGCTTTTTTTCAAAAGCCAATGTGCATGCCGATGACGGCCGGCAGTTGCCGCGAGTGCGAGATGCCCACTCGCGCGCGGTGAGCATTTCCTTGGTATTTTTTCCTGCAACGGTGAAGTTACGGCCAGTAAAATCAGCTCCGCTGTTAAAATGTAATTGGCCATAACCCATGGCATGCGGAACCGCGGTACGGTCCGAGTGCAAATGCATACATTGAACTGCCTATGCACATGAATAAAAAATGCGCACTCAGAAGTGAAGCATTCAGTTGAAGAAATAGGACGAACACTGCTTTCGTACGAGAGATTGCCTACAAGAGCCAAAGTGTCGGCAGTTCCCGCGAGGCCCGTGGTAACAAGCGTTCGGCATTTTATCTCTCCTAGGGTTTATTGCCAGCTTTTTTTCTAAAGCCAATGTGCATGCCGATGACGGCCGGCAGTTGCCGCAAGTGCGAGATGCCCACTCGCGCGCGGTGAGCATTTCCTTGGTATTTTTTCCTGCAACGGTGAAGTTACGGCCAGTAACATCAGCTCCTCTGTTAAAATGTAATTGGCCATAACCCATGGCATGCGGAACCGCTGTACGGTCCGAGTGCAAATGTATACATTGCACTGCCTATGCACAGGAATAAAAAATGCGCACTCAGACTTGAAGCATTCAGTTGAAGAAATAGGACGAACACTGCTCTCTCTCCTAGGGTTTATTGCCAGCTTTTTTTCTAAAGCCAATGTGCATGCCGATGACGGCCGGCAGTTGCCGCGAGTGCGAGATGCCCACTCGCGGGCGGTCAGCATTATCTTGGTATTTTTTCCTGCAACAGTAAAGTTACGGCCAGTAATATCAGCTCCACTGTTAAAATGTAATTGGGCATAACCCATGGCATGCGGAACCGCTGTACGGTCCTAGTGCAAATGTATGCATTGCACTGCCTATGCGCAGGAACAAAAAAATGCGCACTCAGATTTGAAGCATTCAGTTGAAGAAATAGGACCAACACTGCTTAAGTACGAGAGATTGCCTACAAGAGCCAAAGTGTCGGCAGTCCCCGCGACGCCAGTAGTAACAAGGGTTCGGCATTTTCTCTCTCCTACGGTTTATTGCCAGTTTTTTTTCTAAAGCCAATGTCCATACCGATGACGGCCGGCATTTGCCGCAAGTGCGAGATGCCCACTCGCGCGCGTCGAGCATTTCCTTGGTATTTTTTCCTGCAACGGTGAAGTTACGGCCAGTAACATCAGCTCCGCTGTCAAAATGTAATGGCCATAACCCATGGCATGCGGAACCGCTGTACGGTCCGAGTGCAAATGTATGCATTGCACTGCCTATGCACAGGAATAAAAAATGCGCACTCAGACTTGAAACATTCAGTTCAAGAAATAGGACGAACACTGCTTAAGTACGAGAGATTGCCTTCAAGAGCCAAAGTGTCGGCAGTCCCCCGAGGCCCGTGGTAACAAGCGTTCGGCATTTTCTCTCTCCTAGGGTTTATTGCCAGCTTTTTTTCTAAAGCCAATGTGCATGCCGATGACGGCCGGCAGTTGCTGCGAGTGCGAGATGCCCACTCGCGTGCGGTCAGCATTTTCTTGGTATTTTTTCCTGCAACAGTAAAGTTACGGCCAGTAACATCAGCTCCGCTGTTAAAATGTAATTGGCCATAACCCATGGCATGCGGAACCGCTGTACGGTCCTAGTGCAAATGTATGCATTGCACTGCCTATGCGCAGGAACAAAAAAATGCGCACTCAGATTTGAAGCATTCAGTTGAAGAAATAGGACCAACACTGCTTAAGTACGAGAGATTGCCTACAAGAGCCAAAGTGTCGGCAGTCCCCGCGACGCCAGTAGTAACAAGGGTTCGGCATTTTCTCTCTCCTACGGTTTATTGCCAGTTTTTTTTCTAAAGCCAATGTCCATACCGATGACGGCCGGCATTTGCCGCAAGTGCGAGATGCCCACTCGCGCGCGTCGAGCATTTCCTTGGTATTTTTTCCTGCAACGGTGAAGTTACGGCCAGTAACATCAGCTCCGCTGTCAAAATGTAATGGCCATAACCCATGGCATGCGGAACCGCTGTACGGTCCGAGTGCAAATGTATGCATTGCACTGCCTATGCACAGGAATAAAAAATGCGCACTCAGACTTGAAACATTCAGTTCAAGAAATAGGACGAACACTGCTTAAGTACGAGAGATTGCCTTCAAGAGCCAAAGTGTCGGCAGTCCCCCGAGGCCCGTGGTAACAAGCGTTCGGCATTTTCTCTCTCCTAGGGTTTATTGCCAGCTTTTTTTCTAAAGCCAATGTGCATGCCGATGACGGCCGGCAGTTGCTGCGAGTGCGAGATGCCCACTCGCGTGCGGTCAGCATTTTCTTGGTATTTTTTCCTGCAACAGTAAAGTTACGGCCAGTAACATCAGCTCCGCTGTTAAAATGTAATTGGCCATAACCCATGGCATGCGGAACCGCTGTACAGTCCGAGTGCAAATGTATGCATTGCACTGCCTATGCACAGGAATAAAAAAATGCGCACTCAGACTTGAAACATTAAGCTGAAGAAATAGGACGAACACTGCTTAAGTACGAGAGATTGCCTACAAGAGCCAAAGTGTCGGCAGTCCCCGCGAGGCCCGTGGTAACAAGCGTTCGGCATTTTCTGTCTCCTAGGGTTTATTGCCAGCTTTTTTTCTAAAGCCATGTGCATGCCGATGACGGCCGGCAGTTGCTGCGAGTGCGAGATGCCCACTCGCGTGCGGTCAGCATTTTCTTGGTATTTTTTCCTGCAACAGTAAAGTTACGGCCAGTAACATCAGCTCCACTGTTTAAATGTAATTGGCCATAACCCATGGCATGCGGAACCGCTGTACGGTCCGAGTGCAAATGTTTGCATTGCACTGCCTATGCACAGGAATAAAAACTGCGCACTCAGACTTGAAGCATTCAGTTGAAGAAATAGGACGAACACAGCTTAAGTACGAGAGATTGCCTACAAGATCCAAAGTGTCGACAGTCCCCGCGAGGCCCGTGGTAACAAGCGTTCGGCATTTTCGCTCTCCTAGGGTTTATTGCCAGCTTTTTTTCTAAATCTAATGTGCATGCCGATGACGGGCGGCAGTGGCCGCGAGTGCGAGATGCCCACTCGCGTGCGGTCAGCATTTTCTTGGTATTTTTTCCTGCAACAGTAAAGTTACGGCCAGTAACATCAGCTCGACTGTTAAAATGTAATTGGCCATAACCCATGGCATGCGGAACCGCTGTACGGTCCGAGTGCAAATGTATGCATTGCACTGCCTATGCCCAGGAATAAAAAAATGCGCACTCAGACTTGAAGCATTCATTTGAAGAAATACGACGAACACTGCTTAAGTACGAGATATTGCCTACAAGAGCCAAAGTGTCGTCAGTCCCCGCGAGGCCCGTGGTAACAAGCCTTCGGCATTTTCTCTCTCCTAGGGTTTATTGCCAGCTTTTTTTCTAAAGCCAATGTGCATGCCGATGACGGCCGGCAGTTGCCGCGAGTGCGAGATGCCCACTCGCGCGCGGTGAGGATTTGCTTGGTATTTTTCCTGCAACGATGAAATTACGGCCAGTAACATCAGCTCCGCTGTTAAAATGTAATTGGCCATAACCCATGGCATGCGGAACCGCTGTACGGTCCGAGTGCAAATGTATACATTGCACTGCCTATGCACATGAATAAAAAATGCGCACTCAGACTTGAAGCATTCAGTTGAAGAAATAGGACGAACACTGCTTTCGTACGAGAGATTGCCCTCAAGAGCCAAAGTGTCGGCAGTCCCCGCGAGGCCCGTAGTAACAAGCGTTCGGCATTTTCTCTCTCCTAGGGTTTATTGCCAGTTTTTTTTTCTAAAGCCAATGTGCATACCGATGACGGCCGGCAGTTGCCGCGAGTGCGAGATGCCCACTCACGCGCGTCGAGCATTTCCTTGGTATTTTTTCCTGCAACGGTGAAGTTACGGCCAGTAACATCAGCTCCGCTGTTAAAATGTAATTGGCCATAACCCATGGCATGCGGAACCGCTGTACGGTCCGAGTGCAAATGTATGCATTGCACTGCCTATGCACAGGAATAAAAAAAATGTGCACTCAGACTTGTAGTATTCAGTTGAAGAAATAGGACGAACACAGCTTAAGTACGAGAGATTGCCTACAAGAGCCAAAGTGTCGACAGTCCCCGCGAGGCCCGTGGTAACAAGAGTTCGGCATTTTCGCTCTCCTAGGGTTTATTGCCAGCTTTTTTTCTAAATCCAATGTGCATGCCGATGACGGCCGGCAGTTGCCGCGAGTGCGAGATGCCCACTCGCGTGCGGTCAGCATTTTCTTGGTAATTTTTCCTGCAACAGTAAAGTTACGGCCAGTAACATCAGCTCCACTGTTAAAATGTAATTGGCCATAACCCATGGCATGCGGAACCGCATTACGGTCCGATGGCAAATGTATGCATTGCACTGCCTATGCACAGGAATAAAAAAATGCGCACTCAGACTTGAAGCATTCAGTTGAAGAAATAGGACGAACACTGCTTAAGTACGAGAGATTGCCTACAAGAGCCAAAGTGTCGGCAGTCCCCGCGAGGCCCGTGGTAACAAGCGTTCGGCATTTTCTCTCTCCTAGGGTTTATTGCCAGCTTTTTTTCTAAAGCCAATGTGCATGCCGATGACGGCCGGCAGTTGCCGCGAGTGCGAGATGCCCACTCGCGCGCGGTGAGCATTTCCTTGGTATTTTTTCCTGCAACGGTGAAGTTACGGCCAGTAACATCAGCTCCGCTGTTAAAATGTAATTGGCCATAACCCATGGCATGCGGAACAGCTGTACGGTCCGAGTGCAAATGTATACATTGCACTGCCTATGCACATGAATAAAAATGCGCACTCAGACTTGAAGCATTCAGTCGAAGAAATAGGACGAACACTGCTTTCGTACGAGAGATTGCCCTCAAGAGCCAAAGTGTCAGCAGTCCCCGCTAGGCCCGTGGTAACAAGCGTTCGGCATTTTCTCTCTCCTAGGGTTTATTGCAAGCTTTTTTTCTAAAGCCAATGTGCATGCTGATGACGGCCGGCAGTTGCCGCGAGTGCGAGATGCCCACTCGCGTGCGGTAATCATTTTCTTGGTATTTTTTCCGGCAACAGTGAAGTTACGGCCAGTAACGTCAGCTCCGCTGTTAAAATGTAATTGGCCATAACCCATGTCATGCGGAACCGCTGTACGGTCCGAGTGCAAATGTATGCATTGCACTGCCTATGCACAGGAATAAAAAATGCGCACTCAGACTTGAAACATTCAGTTGAAGAAATAGGACGAGCACTGCTTAAGTACGAGAGATTGCCTTCAAGAGCCAAAGTGTCGGCAGTCCCCCCGAGGCCCGTGGTAACAAGCGTTCGGCATTTTCTCTCTCCTAGGGTTTATTGCCAGCTTTTTTTCTAAAGCCAATGTGCATGCCGATGACGTCCGGCAGTTGCTGCGAGTGCGAGATGCCCACTCGCGTGCGGTCAGCATTTTCTTGGTATTTTTTCCTGCAACAGTAAAGTTACGGCCAGTAACATCAGCTCCACTGTTAAAATGTAATTGGCCATAACCCATGGCATGCGGAACCACTGTACGGTCCGAGTGCAAATGTATGCATTGCACTGCCTATGCACAGGAATAAAAAAATGCGCACTCAGACTTGAAGCATTCAGTTGAAGAAATAGGACGAACACTGCTTAAGTACGAGAGATTGCCTACAAGAGCCAAAGTGTCGGCAGTCCCCGCGAGGCCCGTGGTAACAAGCGTTCGGCATTTTCTCTCTCCTAGGGTTTATTGCCAGCTTTTTTTCTAAAGCCAATGTGCATGCCGATGACGGCCGGCAGTTGCCGCGAGTGCGAGATGCCCACTCGCGCGCGGTGAGCATTTCCTTGGTATTTTTTCCTGCAATGGTGAAGTTACGGCCAGTAACATCAGCTCCGCTGTTAAAATGTAATTGGCCATAACCCATGGCATGCGGAACAGCTGTACGGTCTGAGTGCAAATGTATACATTGCACTGCCTATGCACATGAATAAAAATGCGCACTCAGACTTGAAGCATTCAGTTGAAGAAATAGGACGAACACTGCTTTCGTACGAGAGATTGCCTACAAGAGCCAAAGTGTCGACAGTCCCCGCGAGGCCCGTGGTAACAAGCGTTCGGCATTTTCTCTCTCCTAGGGTTTATTGCCAGCTTTTTTTCTAAAGCCAATGTGCATACGGATGACGGCCGGCAGTTGCCGCGAGTGCGAGATGCCCACTCGCGCGCGTGGAGCATTTCCTTGGTATTTTTTCCTGCAACGGTGAAGTTACGGCCAGTAACATCAGCTCCGCTGTTAAAATGTAATTGGCCATAACCCATGGCATGCGGAACCGCTGTACGGTCCGAGTGCAAATGTATGCATTGCACTGCCTATGCACAGGAATAAAAAAAATGTGCACTCAGACTTGTAGTATTCAGTTGAAGAAATAGGACGAACACAGCTTAAGTACGAGAGATTGCCTACAAGAGCCAAAGTGTCGACAGTCCCCGCGAGGCCCGTGGTAACAAGAGTTCGGCATTTTCGCTCTCCTAGGGTTTATTGCCAGCTTTTTTTCTAAATCCAATGTGCATGCCGATGACGGCCGGCAGTTGCCGCGAGTGCGAGATGCCCACTCGCGTGCGGTCAGCATTTTCTTGGTAATTTTTCCTGCAACAGTAAAGTTACGGCCAGTAACATCAGCTCCACTGTTAAAATGTAATTGGCCATAACCCATGGCATGCGGAACCGCATTACGGTCCGATGGCAAATGTATGCATTGCACTGCCTATGCACAGGAATAAAAAAATGCGCACTCAGACTTGAAGCATTCAGTTGAAGAAATAGGACGAACACTGCTTAAGTACGAGAGATTGCCTACAAGAGCCAAAGTGTCGGCAGTCCCCGCGAGGCCCGTGGTAACAAGCGTTCGGCATTTTCTCTCTCCTAGGGTTTATTGCCAGCTTTTTTTCTAAAGCCAATGTGCATGCCGATGACGGCCGGCAGTTGCCGCGAGTGCGAGATGCCCACTCGCGCGCGGTGAGCATTTCCTTGGTATTTTTTCCTGCAACGGTGAAGTTACGGCCAGTAACATCAGCTCCGCTGTTAAAATGTAATTGGCCATAACCCATGGCATGCGGAACAGCTGTACGGTCCGAGTGCAAATGTATACATTGCACTGCCTATGCACATGAATAAAAATGCGCACTCAGACTTGAAGCATTCAGTCGAAGAAATAGGACGAACACTGCTTTCGTACGAGAGATTGCCCTCAAGAGCCAAAGTGTCAGCAGTCCCCGCTAGGCCCGTGGTAACAAGCGTTCGGCATTTTCTCTCTCCTAGGGTTTATTGCAAGCTTTTTTTCTAAAGCCAATGTGCATGCTGATGACGGCCGGCAGTTGCCGCGAGTGCGAGATGCCCACTCGCGTGCTGTAATCATTTTCTTGGTATTTTTTCCGGCAACAGTGAAGTTACGGCCAGTAACGTCAGCTCCGCTGTTAAAATGTAATTGGCCATAACCCATGTCATGCGGAACCGCTGTACGGTCCGAGTGCAAATGTATGCATTGCACTGCCTATGCACAGGAATAAAAAATGCGCACTCAGACTTGAAACATTCAGTTGAAGAAATAGGACGAGCACTGCTTAAGTACGAGAGATTGCCTTCAAGAGCCAAAGTGTCGGCAGTCCCCCCGAGGCCCGTGGTAACAAGCGTTCGGCATTTTCTCTCTCCTAGGGTTTATTGCCAGCTTTTTTTCTAAAGCCAATGTGCATGCCGATGACGTCCGGCAGTTGCTGCGAGTGCGAGATGCCCACTCGCGTGCGGTCAGCATTTTCTTGGTATTTTTTCCTGCAACAGTAAAGTTACGGCCAGTAACATCAGCTCCACTGTTAAAATGTAATTGGCCATAACCCATGGCATGCGGAACCACTGTACGGTCCGAGTGCAAATGTATGCATTGCACTGCCTATGCACAGGAATAAAAAAATGCGCACTCAGACTTGAAGCATTCAGTTGAAGAAATAGGACGAACACTGCTTAAGTACGAGAGATTGCCTACAAGAGCCAAAGTGTCGGCAGTCCCCGCGAGGCCCGTGGTAACAAGCGTTCGGCATTTTCTCTCTCCTAGGGTTTATTGCCAGCTTTTTTTCTAAAGCCAATGTGCATGCCGATGACGGCCGGCAGTTGCCGCGAGTGCGAGATGCCCACTCGCGCGCGGTGAGCATTTCCTTGGTATTTTTTCCTGCAATGGTGAAGTTACGGCCAGTAACATCAGCTCCGCTGTTAAAATGTAATTGGCCATAACCCATGGCATGCGGAACAGCTGTACGGTCTGAGTGCAAATGTATACATTGCACTGCCTATGCACATGAATAAAAATGCGCACTCAGACTTGAAGCATTCAGTTGAAGAAATAGGACGAACACTGCTTTCGTACGAGAGATTGCCTACAAGAGCCAAAGTGTCGACAGTCCCCGCGAGGCCCGTGGTAACAAGCGTTCGGCATTTTCTCTCTCCTAGGGTTTATTGCCAGCTTTTTTTCTAAAGCCAATGTGCATACGGATGACGGCCGGCAGTTGCCGCGAGTGCGAGATGCCCACTCGCGCGCGTGGAGCATTTCCTTGGTATTTTTTCCTGCAACGGTGAAGTTACGGCCAGTAACATCAGCTCCGCTGTTAAAATGTAATTGGCCATAACCCATGGCATGCGGAACCGCTGTACGGTCCGAGTGCAAATGTATGCATTGCACTGCCTATGCACAGGAATAAAAAATGCGCACTAAGACTTGAAGCATTCAGTTGAAGAAATAGGACGAACACTGTTTTAGTACGAGAGATCGCCTACAAGAGCCAAAGTGTCGACAGTCCCCGCGAGGCCCGTGGTAACAAGCGTTCGGCATTTTCTCTCTCCTAGGGTTTATTGCCAGCTTTTTTTCTAAAGCCAATGTGCATGCCGATGACGGCCGGCAGTTTCCGCGAGTGCGAGATGCCCACTCGCGTGCGGTAAGCATTTTCTTGGTATTTTTTCCTGCAACAGTGAAGTTACGGCCAGTAACATCAGCTCCGCTGTTAAAATGTAATTGGCCATAACCCATGGCATGCGGAACCGCTGCACGGTCCGAGTGCAAATGTATGCATTGCACTGCCTATGCACAGGAATAAAAAATGCGCACTCAGACTTGAAACATTCAGTTGAAGAAATAGGACGAACACTGCTTAAGTACGAGAGATTGCCTTCAAGAGCCAAAGTGTCGGCAGTCCCCCCGAGGCCCGTGGTAACAAGCGTTCGGCATTTTCTCTCTCCTAGGGTTTATTGCCAGCTTTTTTTCTAAAGCCAATGTGCATGCCGATGACGGCCGGCAGTTGCTGCGAGTGCGAGATGCCCACAAGCGTGCGGTCAGCATTTTCTTGGTATTTTTTCCTGCAACAGTAAAGTTACGGCCAGTAACATCAGCTCCACTGTTAAAATGTAATTGGCCATAACCCATGGCATGCGGAACCACTGTACGGTCCGAGTGCAAATGTATGCATTGCACTGCCTATGCACAGGAATAAAAAATGCGCACTCAGATTTGAAGCACTCAGTTGAAGAAATAGGACGAACACTGCTTAAGTACGAGAGATTGCCTACAAGAGCCAAAGTGTCGACAGTCCCCGCGAGGCCCGTGGTAACAAGCGTTCGGCATTTTCTCTCTCCTAGGGTTTATTGCCAGCTTTTTTTCTAAAGCCAATGTGCATGCCGATGACGGCCGGCAGTTGCCGCGAGTGCGAGATGCCCACTCGCCCACAGGTCAGCATTTTCTTGGTATTTTTTCCTGCAACAGTAAAATTACGGCCAGTAACATCAGCTCCGCTGTTAAAATGTAATTGGCCATAACCCATGGCATGCGGAACCGCTGTACGGTCCGAAAGCAAATGTATGCGTTGCACTGCCTATGCACAGGAATAAAAAATGCGCACTCAGACTTGAAGTATTCAGTTGAAGAAATAGGACGAACACAGCTTAAGTACGAGAGATTGCCTACAAGAGCCAAAGTGTCGACAGTCCCCGCGAGGCCCGTGGTAACAAGCGTTCGGCATTTTCGCTCTCCTAGTGTTTATTGCCAGCTTTTTTTCTAAATCCAATGTGCATGCCGATGACGGCCGGCAGTTCCCGCGATTTCGAGATGCCCACTCGCGTGCGGTCAGCATTTTCTTGGTATTTTTTTCCTCCAACAGTAAAGTTACGGCCAGTAACATCAGCTCCACTGTTAAAATGTAATTGGCCATAACCCATGGCATGCGGAACCGCTGTACGGTCCGATTGCAAATGTATGCATTGCACTGCCTATGCACAGGAATAAAAAAATGCGCACTCAGACTTGAAGCATTCAGTTGAAGAAATAGGACGAACACTGCTTAAGTACGAGAGATTGCCTACAAGAGCCAAAGTGTCGGCAGTCCCCGCGAGGCCCGTGGTAACAAGCGTTCGGCATTTTCTCTCTCCTAGGGTTTATTGCCAGCTTTTTTTCTAAAGCCAATGTGCATGCCGATGACGGCCGGCAGTTGCCGCGAGTGCGAGATGCCCACTCGCGCGCGGTGAGCATTTCCTTGGTGTTTTTTCCTGCAACGGTGAAGTTACGGCCATTAACATCAGCTCCGCTGTTAAAATGTAATTGGCCATAACCCATGGCATGCGCAACAGCTGTACGGTCCGACTGCAAATGTATACATTGCACTGCCTATGCACATGAATAAAAATGCGCACTCAGACTTGAAGCATTCAGTTGAAGAAATAGGACGAACACTGCTTTCGTACGAGAGATTGCCCTCAAGAGCCAAAGTGTCGGCAGTCCCCGCGAGGCCCGTGGTAACAAGCGGTCGGCATTTTCTCTCTCCTAGGGTTTATTGCCAGCTTTTTTCTAAAGCCAATGTGCATGCTGATGACGGCCGGCAGTTGCCGCGAGTGCGAGATGCCCACTCGCGTGCGGTAAGCATTTTCTTGGTATTTTTTCCTGCAACAGTGAAGTTACGGCCAGTAACATCAGCTCCGCTGTTAAAATGTAATTGGCCATAACCCATGGCATGCGGAACCGCTGTACGGTCCGAGTGCAAATGTATGCATTGCACTGCCTATGCACAGGAATAAAAAAATGCGCACTCAGACTTGAAGCATTCAGTTGAAGAAATAGGACGAACACAGCTTAAGTACGAGAGATTGCATACAAGAGCCAAAGTGTCGGCAGTCCCCGCGAGGCCCGTGGTAACAAGCGTTCGGCATTTTCTCTCTCCTAGGGTTCATTGCCAGCTTTTTTTTCTAAAGCCATGTGCATGCCGATGACGGCCGGCAGTTGCTGCGAGTGCGAGATGCCCTCTCGCGTGCGGTCAGCATTTTCTTGGTATTTTTTCCTGCAACAGTAAAGTTACGGCCAGTAACATCAGCTCCACTGTTTAAATGTAATTGGCCATAACCCATGGCATGCGGAACCGCTGTACGGTCCGAGTGCAAATGTATGCATTGCACTGCCTATGCACAGGAATAAAAAAATGCGCACTCAGACTTGAAGCATTCAGTTGAAGAAATAGGACGAACACAGCTTAAGTACAAGTTATTGCCTACGAGAAACAAAGTGTCGACAGTCCCCGCGAGGCCCGTGGTAACAAGCGTTCGGCATTTTCGCTCTCCTAGGGTTTATTGCCAGCTTTTTTCTAAATCCAATGTGCATGCCGATGACGGCCGGCAGTACCGCGAGTGCGAGATGCCCACTCGCGTGCGGTCAGCATTTTCTTGGTATTTTTTCCTGCAACAGTAAGGTTACAGCCAGTAACATCAGCTCCACTGTTAAAATGTAATTGGCCTAAACCCATGGCATGCGGAACCGCTGTACGGTCCGAGTGCAAATGCATGCATTGCACTGCCTATGCACAGGAATAAAAAATGCGCACTCAGACTTGAAGCATTCAGTTGAAGAAATAGGACGAACACTGCTTAAGTACGAGAGATTGCCTACAAGAGCCAAAGTGTCGGCAGTCCCCGCGAGGCCCGTAATAACAAGCGTTCGGCATTTTCTCTCTCCTAGGGTTTATTGCCAGCTTTTTTTCTAAAGCCAATGTGCATGCCAATGACGGCCGGCAGTTGCCGCGAGTGCGAGATGCCCACTCGCGCGCGGTGAGCATTTCCTTGGTATTTTTTCCTGCAACGGTGAAGTTACGGCCAGTAACATCAGCTCCGCTGTTAAAATGTAATTGGCCATAACCCATGGCATGCGGAACAGCTGTACGGTCTGAGTGCAAATGTATACATTGCACTGCCTATGCACATGAATAAAAATGCGCACTCAGACTTGAAGCATTCAGTTGAAGAAATAGGACGAACACTGCTTTCGTACGAGAGATTGCCTACAAGAGCCAAAGTGTCGACAGTCCCCGCGAGGCCCGTGGTAACAAGCGTTCGGCATTTTCTCTCTCCTAGGGTTTATTGCCAGCTTTTTTTCTAAAGCCAATGTGCATACGGATGACGGCCGGCAGTTGCCGCGAGTGCGAGATGCCCACTCGCGCGCGTGGAGCATTTCCTTGGAATTTTTTCCTGCAACGGTGAAGTTACGGCCAGTAACATCAGCTCCGCTGTTAAAATGTAATTGGCCATAACCCATGGCATGCGGAACCGCTGTACGGTCCGAGTGCAAATGTATGCATTGCACTGCCTATGCACAGGAATAAAAAATGCGCACTAAGACTTGAAGCATTCAGTTGAAGAAATAGGACGAACACTGTTTTAGTACGAGAGATCGCCTACAAGAGCCAAAGTGTCGACAGTCCCCGCGAGGCCCGTGGTAACAAGCGTTCGGCATTTTCTCTCTCCTAGGGTTTATTGCCAGCTTTTTTTCTAAAGCCAATGTGCATGCCGATGACGGCCGGCAGTTTCCGCGAGTGCGAGATGCCCACTCGCGTGCGGTAAGCATTTTCTTGGTATTTTTTCCTGCAACAGTGAAGTTACGGCCAGTAACATCAGCTCCGCTGTTAAAATGTAATTGGCCATAACCCATGGCATGCGGAACCGCTGCACGGTCCGAGTGCAAATGTATGCATTGCACTGCCTATGCACAGGAATAAAAAATGCGCACTCAGACTTGAAACATTCAGTTGAAGAAATAGGACGAACACTGCTTAAGTACGAGAGATTGCCTTCAAGAGCCAAAGTGTCGGCAGTCCCCCCGAGGCCCGTGGTAACAAGCGTTCGGCATTTTCTCTCTCCTAGGGTTTATTGCCAGCTTTTTTTCTAAAGCCAATGTGCATGCCGATGACGGCCGGCAGTTGCTGCGAGTGCGAGATGCCCACAAGCGTGCGGTCAGCATTTTCTTGGTATTTTTTCCTGCAACAGTAAAGTTACGGCCAGTAACATCAGCTCCACTGTTAAAATGTAATTGGCCATAACCCATGGCATGCGGAACCACTGTACGGTCCGAGTGCAAATGTATGCATTGCACTGCCTATGCACAGGAATAAAAAATGCGCACTCAGATTTGAAGCACTCAGTTGAAGAAATAGGACGAACACTGCTTAAGTACGAGAGATTGCCTACAAGAGCCAAAGTGTCGACAGTCCCCGCGAGGCCCGTGGTAACAAGCGTTCGGCATTTTCTCTCTCCTAGGGTTTATTGCCAGCTTTTTTTCTAAAGCCAATGTGCATGCCGATGACGGCCGGCAGTTGCCGCGAGTGCGAGATGCCCACTCGCCCACAGGTCAGCATTTTCTTGGTATTTTTTCCTGCAACAGTAAAATTACGGCCAGTAACATCAGCTCCGCTGTTAAAATGTAATTGGCCATAACCCATGGCATGCGGAACCGCTGTACGGTCCGAAAGCAAATGTATGCGTTGCACTGCCTATGCACAGGAATAAAAAATGCGCACTCAGACTTGAAGTATTCAGTTGAAGAAATAGGACGAACACAGCTTAAGTACGAGAGATTGCCTACAAGAGCCAAAGTGTCGACAGTCCCCGCGAGGCCCGTGGTAACAAGCGTTCGGCATTTTCGCTCTCCTAGTGTTTATTGCCAGCTTTTTTTCTAAATCCAATGTGCATGCCGATGACGGCCGGCAGTTCCCGCGATTTCGAGATGCCCACTCGCGTGCGGTCAGCATTTTCTTGGTATTTTTTTCCTGCAACAGTAAAGTTACGGCCAGTAACATCAGCTCCACTGTTAAAATGTAATTGGCCATAACCCATGGCATGCGGAACCGCTGTACGGTCCGATTGCAAATGTATGCATTGCACTGCCTATGCACAGGAATAAAAAAATGCGCACTCAGACTTGAAGCATTCAGTTGAAGAAATAGGACGAACACTGCTTAAGTACGAGAGATTGCCTACAAGAGCCAAAGTGTCGGCAGTCCCCGCGAGGCCCGTGGTAACAAGCGTTCGGCATTTTCTCTCTCCTAGGGTTTATTGCCAGCTTTTTTTCTAAAGCCAATGTGCATGCCGATGACGGCCGGCAGTTGCCGCGAGTGCGAGATGCCCACTCGCGCGCGGTGAGCATTTCCTTGGTGTTTTTTCCTGCAACGGTGAAGTTACGGCCATTAACATCAGCTCCGCTGTTAAAATGTAATTGGCCATAACCCATGGCATGCGCAACAGCTGTACGGTCCGACTGCAAATGTATACATTGCACTGCCTATGCACATGAATAAAAATGCGCACTCAGACTTGAAGCATTCAGTTGAAGAAATAGGACGAACACTGCTTTCGTACGAGAGATTGCC
This sequence comes from Haemaphysalis longicornis, assembly GCF_048455015.1. Classification (NCBI taxonomy): domain Eukaryota; kingdom Metazoa; phylum Arthropoda; class Arachnida; order Ixodida; family Ixodidae; genus Haemaphysalis; species Haemaphysalis longicornis. Next base: position 17,195,985 of record NW_027526214.1, on the reverse strand, counting down.
CTCAAGAGCCAAAGTGTCGGCAGTCCCCGCGAGGCCCGTGGTAACAAGCGGTCGGCATTTTCTCTCTCCTAGGGTTTATTGCCAGCTTTTTTCTAAAGCCAATGTGCATGCTGATGACGGCCGGCAGTTGCCGCGAGTGCGAGATGCCCACTCGCGTGCGGTAAGCATTTTCTTGGTATTTTTTCCTGCAACAGTGAAGTTACGGCCAGTAACATCAGCTCCGCTGTTAAAATGTAATTGGCCATAACCCATGGCATGCGGAACCGCTGTACGGTCCGAGTGCAAATGTATGCATTGCACTGCCTATGCACAGGAATAAAAAAATGCGCACTCAGACTTGAAGCATTCAGTTGAAGAAATAGGACGAACACAGCTTAAGTACGAGAGATTGCATACAAGAGCCAAAGTGTCGGCAGTCCCCGCGAGGCCCGTGGTAACAAGCGTTCGGCATTTTCTCTCTCCTAGGGTTCATTGCCAGCTTTTTTTTCTAAAGCCATGTGCATGCCGATGACGGCCGGCAGTTGCTGCGAGTGCGAGATGCCCTCTCGCGTGCGGTCAGCATTTTCTTGGTATTTTTTCCTGCAACAGTAAAGTTACGGCCAGTAACATCAGCTCCACTGTTTAAATGTAATTGGCCATAACCCATGGCATGCGGAACCGCTGTACGGTCCGAGTGCAAATGTATGCATTGCACTGCCTATGCACAGGAATAAAAAAATGCGCACTCAGACTTGAAGCATTCAGTTGAAGAAATAGGACGAACACAGCTTAAGTACAAGTTATTGCCTACGAGAAACAAAGTGTCGACAGTCCCCGCGAGGCCCGTGGTAACAAGCGTTCGGCATTTTCGCTCTCCTAGGGTTTATTGCCAGCTTTTTTCTAAATCCAATGTGCATGCCGATGACGGCCGGCAGTACCGCGAGTGCGAGATGCCCACTCGCGTGCGGTCAGCATTTTCTTGGTATTTTTTCCTGCAACAGTAAGGTTACAGCCAGTAACATCAGCTCCACTGTTAAAATGTAATTGGCCTAAACCCATGGCATGCGGAACCGCTGTACGGTCCGAGTGCAAATGCATGCATTGCACTGCCTATGCACAGGAATAAAAAATGCGCACTCAGACTTGAAGCATTCAGTTGAAGAAATAGGACGAACACTGCTTAAGTACGAGAGATTGCCTACAAGAGCCAAAGTGTCGGCAGTCCCCGCGAGGCCCGTAATAACAAGCGTTCGGCATTTTCTCTCTCCTAGGGTTTATTGCCAGCTTTTTTTCTAAAGCCAATGTGCATGCCAATGACGGCCGGCAGTTGCCGCGAGTGCGAGATGCCCACTCGCGCGCGGTGAGCATTTCCTTGGTATTTTTTCCTGCAACGGTGAAGTTACGGCCAGTAACATCAGCTCCGCTGTTAAAATGTAATTGGCCATAACCTATGGCATGCGGAACCGCTGTACGGTCCGAGTGCAAATGTATACATTGCACTGCCTATGCACAGGAATAAAAAATGCGCACTCAGACTTGAAGCATTCAGTTGAAGAAATAGGACGAACACTGCTTTCGTACGAGAGATTGCCTACAAGAGCCAAAGTGTCGGCAGTCCCCGCGAGGCCCGTGGTAACAAGCGTTCGGCATTTTCAGTCTCCTAGGGTTTATTGCCAGCTTTTTTTCTAAAGCCAATGTGCATGCCGATGACGGCCGACAGTTGCCGCGAGTGCGAGATGCCCACTCGCGCGCGGTGAGCATTTCCTTGGTATTTTTTCCTGCAACAGTAAAGTTACGGCCAGTAACATCAGCTCCACTGTTAAAATATAATTGGGCATAACCCATGGCATGCGGAACAGCTGTACGGTCCGAGTGCAAATGTATGCATTGCACTGCCGATGTACAGGAATAAAAAAATGCGCACTCAGATTTGAAGTATTCAGTTGAAGAAATAGGACGAACACAGCTTAAGTACGAGAGATTGCCTACAAGAGCCAAAGTGTCGACAGTCCCCGCGAGGCCCGTGGTAACAAGCGTTCGGCATTTTCGCTCTCCTAGTGTTTATTGCCAGCTTTTTTTCTAAATCCAATGTGCATGCCGATGACGGCCGGCAGTTCCCGCGATTTCGAGATGCCCACTCGCGTGCGGTCAGCATTTTCTTGGTATTTTTTCCTGCAACAGTAAAGTTACGGCCAGTAACATCAGCTCCACTGTTAAAATGTAATTGGCCATAACCCATGGCATGCGGAACCGCTGTACGGTCCGATTGCAAATGTATGCATTGCACTGCCTATGCACAGGAATAAAAAAATGCGCACTCAGACTTGAAGCATTCAGTTGAAGAAATAGGACGAACACTGCTTAAGTACGAGAGATTGCCTACAAGAGCCAAAGTGTCGGCAGTCCCCGCGAGGCCCGTGGTAACAAGCGTTCGGCATTTTCTCTCTCCTAGGGTTTATTGCCAGCTTTTTTTCTAAAGCCAATGTGCATGCCGATGACGGCCGGCAGTTGCCGCGAGTGCGAGATGCCCACTCGCGCGCGGTGAGCATTTCCTTGGTGTTTTTTCCTGCAACGGTGAAGTTACGGCCATTAACATCAGCTCCGCTGTTAAAATGTAATTGGCCATAACCCATGGCATGCGCAACAGCTGTACGGTCCGACTGCAAATGTATACATTGCACTGCCTATGCACATGAATAAAAATGCGCACTCAGACTTGAAGCATTCAGTTGAAGAAATAGGACGAACACTGCTTTCGTACGAGAGATTGCCCTCAAGAGCCAAAGTGTCGGCAGTCCCCGCGAGGCCCGTGGTAACAAGCGGTCGGCATTTTCTCTCTCCTAGGGTTTATTGCCAGCTTTTTTTCTAAAGCCAATGTGCATGCCAATGACGGCCGGCAGTTGCCGCGAGTGCGAGATGCCCACTCGCGCGCGGTGAGCATTTCCTTGGTATTTTTTCCTGCAACGGTGAAGTTACGGCCAGTAACATCAGCTCCGCTGTTAAAATGTAATTGGCCATAACCTATGGCATGCGGAACCGCTGTACGGTCCGAGTGCAAATGTATACATTGCACTGCCTATGCACAGGAATAAAAAATGCGCACTCAGACTTGAAGCATTCAGTTGAAGAAATAGGACGAACACTGCTTTCGTACGAGAGATTGCCTACAAGAGCCAAAGTGTCGGCAGTCCCCGCGAGGCCCGTGGTAACAAGCGTTCGGCATTTTCAGTCTCCTAGGGTTTATTGCCAGCTTTTTTTCTAAAGCCAATGTGCATGCCGATGACGGCCGACAGTTGCCGCGAGTGCGAGATGCCCACTCGCGCGCGGTGAGCATTTCCTTGGTATTTTTTCCTGCAACAGTAAAGTTACGGCCAGTAACATCAGCTCCACTGTTAAAATATAATTGGGCATAACCCATGGCATGCGGAACAGCTGTACGGTCCGAGTGCAAATGTATGCATTGCACTGCCGATGTACAGGAATAAAAAAATGCGCACTCAGATTTGAAGTATTCAGTTGAAGAAATAGGACGAACACAGCTTAAGTACGAGAGATTGCCTACAAGAGCCAAAGTGTCGACAGTCCCCGCAGAGGCCCGTGGTAACAAGCGTTCGGCATTTTCGCTCTCCTAGTGTTTATTGCCAGCTTTTTTTCTAAATCCAATGTGCATGCCGATGACGGCCGGCAGTTCCCGCGATTTCGAGATGCCCACTCGCGTGCGGTCAGCATTTTCTTGGTATTTTTTCCTGCAACAGTAAAGTTACGGCCAGTAACATCAGCTCCACTGTTAAAATGTAATTGGCCATAACCCATGGCATGCGGAACCGCTGTACGGTCCGATTGCAAATGTATGCATTGCACTGCCTATGCACAGGAATAAAAAAATGCGCACTCAGACTTGAAGCATTCAGTTGAAGAAATAGGACGAACACTGCTTAAGTACGAGAGATTGCCTACAAGAGCCAAAGTGTCGGCAGTCCCCGCGAGGCCCGTGGTAACAAGCGTTCGGCATTTTCTCTCTCCTAGGGTTTATTGCCAGCTTTTTTTCTAAAGCCAATGTGCATGCCGATGACGGCCGGCAGTTGCCGCGAGTGCGAGATGCCCACTCGCGCGCGGTGAGCATTTCCTTGGTGTTTTTTCCTGCAACGGTGAAGTTACGGCCATTAACATCAGCTCCGCTGTTAAAATGTAATTGGCCATAACCCATGGCATGCGCAACAGCTGTACGGTCCGACTGCAAATGTATACATTGCACTGCCTATGCACATGAATAAAAATGCGCACTCAGACTTGAAGCATTCAGTTGAAGAAATAGGACGAACACTGCTTTCGTACGAGAGATTGCCCTCAAGAGCCAAAGTGTCGGCAGTCCCCGCGAGGCCCGTGGTAACAAGCGGTCGGCATTTTCTCTCTCCTAGGGTTTATTGCCAGCTTTTTTTCTAAAGCCAATGTGCATGCTGATGACGGCCGGCAGTTGCCGCGAGTGCGAGATGCCCACTCGCGTGCGGTAAGCATTTTCTTGGTATTTTTTCCTGCAACAGTGAAGTTACGGCCAGTAACATCAGCTCCGCTGTTAAAATGTAATTGGCCATAACCCATGGCATGCGGAACCGCTGTACGGTCCGAGTGCAAATGTATGCATTGCACTGCCTATGAACAGGAATAAAAAATGCGCACTCAGACTTGAAACATTCAGTTGAAGAAATAGGACGAGCACTGCTTAAGTACGAGAGATTGCCTTCAAGAGCCAAAGTGTCGGCAGTCCCCCCGAGGCCCGTGGTAACAAGCGTTCGGCATTTTCTCTCTCCTAGGGTTTATTGCCAGCTTTTTTTCTAAAGCCAATGTGCATGCCGATGACGGCCGGCAGTTGCTGCGAGTGCGAGATGCCCACTCGCGTGCGGTCAGCATTTTCTTGGTATTTTTTCCTGCAACAGTAAAGTTACGGCCAGTAACATCAGCTCGACTGTTAAAATGTAATTGGCCATAACCCATGGCATGCGGAACCACTGTACGGTCCGAGTGCAAATGTATGCATTGCACTGCCTATGCACAGGAATAAAAAATGCGCACTCAGACTTGAAGCATTCAGTTGAAGAAATAGGACGAACACTGCTTAAGTAGGAGAGATTGCCTACAAGAGCCAAAGTGTCGGCAGTCCCCGCGAGGCCCGTGGTAACAAGCGTTCGGCATTTTCTCTCTCCTAGGGTTTATTGCCAGCTTTTTTTCTAAAGCCAATGTGCATGCCGATGACGGCCGGCAGTTGCCGCGAGTGCGAGATGCCCACTCGCGCGCGGTGAGCATTTCCTTGGTATTTTTTCCTGCAACGGTGAAGTTACGGCCAGTAACATCAGCTCCACTGTTAAAATGTAATTGGCCATAACCTATGGCATGCGGAACCGCTGTACGGTCCGAGTGCAAATGTATACATTGCACTGCCTATGCACATGAATAAAAAATGCGCACTCAGACTTGAAGCATTCAGTTGAAGAAATAGGACGAACACTGCTTTCGTACGAGAGATTGCCTACAAGAGCCAAAGTGTCGGCAGTCCCCGCGAGGCCCGTGGTAACAAGCGTTCGGCATTTTCAGTCTCCTAGGGTTTATTGCCAGCTTTTTTTCTAAAGCCAATGTGCATGCCGATGACGGCCGACAGTTGCCGCGAGTGCGAGATGCCCACTCGCGCGCGGTGAGCATTTTCTTGGTATTTTTTCCTGCAACAGTAAAGTTACGGCCAGTAACATCAGCTCCACTGTTAAAATGTAATTGGGCAAAACCCATGGCATGCGGAACAGCTGTACGGTCCGAGTGCAAATGTATGCATTGCACTGCCTATGTACAGGAATAAAAAATGCGCACTCAGATTTGAAGCATTCAGTTGAAGAAATAGGACGAACACTGCTTAAGTACGAGAGATTGCCTACAAGAGCCAAAGTGTCGACAGTCCCCGCGAGGCCCGTGGTAACAAGCGTTCGGCATTTTCTCTCTCCTAGGGTTTATTGCCAGCTTTTTTTCTAAAGCCAATGTGCATGCCGATGACGGCCGGCAGTTGCTGCGAGTGCGAGATGCCCACTCACGTGCGGTCAGCATTTTCTTGGTATTTTTTCCTGCAACAGTAAAGTTACATCCAGTAACATCAGCTCCGCTGTTAAAATGTAATTGGCCGTAACCCATGGCATGCGGAACCGCTGTACGGTCCGAAAGCAAATGTATGCGTTGCACTGCCTATGGACAGGAATAAAAAAATGCGCACTCAGACTTGAAGTATTCAGTTGAAGAAATAGGACGAACACAGCTTAAGTACGAGAGATTGCCTACAAGAGCCAAAGTGTCGACAGTTCCCGCGAGGCCCGTGGTAACAAGCGTTCGGCATTTCCGCTCTCCTAGTGTTTATTGCCAGCTGTTTTTCTAAATCCAATGTGCATGCCGATGACGGCCGGCAGTTTCCGCGATTTCGAGATGCCCACTCGCGTGCGGTCAGCATTTTCTTGGTATTTTTTTCTGCAACAGTAAAGTTACGGCCAGTAACATCAGCTCCACTGTTAAAATGTAATTGACCATAACCCATGGCATGCGGAACCGCTGTACGGTCCGATTGCAAATGTATGCATTGCACTGCCTATGCACAGGAATAAAAAAATGCGCACTCAGACTTGAAGCATTCAGTTGAAGAAATTGGACGAACACTGCTTAAGTACGAGAGATTGCCTACAAGAGCCAAAGTGTCGACAGTCCCCGCGAGGCCCGTGGTAACAAGCGTTCGGCATTTTCGCTCTCCTAGGGTTTATTGCCAGCTTTTTTTCTAAATCCAATGTGCATGCCGATGACGGCCGGCAGTTGCCGCGAGTGCGAGATGCCCACTCGCGCGCGGTGAGCATTTCCTTGGTATTTTTTCCTGCAACGGTGAAGTTACGGCCAGTAACATCAGCTCCGCTGTTAAAATGTAATTGGCCATAACCTATGGCATGCGGAACCGCTGTACGGTCCGAGTGCAAATGTATACATTGCACTGCCTATGCACATGAATAAAAAATGCGCACTCAGACTTGAAGCATTCAGTTGAAGAAATAGGACGAACACTGCTTTCGTACGAGAGATTGCCTACAAGAGCCAAAGTGTCGGCAGTCCCCGCGAGGCCCGTGGTAACAAGCGTTCGGCATTTTCAGTCTCCTAGGGTTTATTGCCAGCTTTTTTTCTAAAGCCAATGTGCATGCCGATGACGGCCGACAGTTGCCGCGAGTGCGAGATGCCCACTCGCGCGCGGTGAGCATTTCCTTGGTATTTTTTCCTGCAACAGTAAAGTTACGGCCAGTAATATCAGCTCCACTGTTAAAATGTAATTGGGCATAACCCATGGCATGCGGAACAGCTGTACGGTCCGAGTGCAAATGTATGCATTGCACTGCCTATGCACAGGAATAAAAAAATGCGCACTCAGATTTGAAGCATTCAGTTGAAGAAATAGGACGAACACTGCTTAAGTACGAGAGATTGCCTACAAGAGCCAAAGTGTCGACAGTCCCCGCGAGGCCCGTGGTAACAAGCGTTCGGCATTTTCTCTCTCCTAGGGTTTATTGCCAGCTTTTTTTCTAAAGCCAATGTGCATGCCGATGACGGCCGACAGTTGCCGCGAGTGCGAGATGCCCACTCGCGCGCGGTGAGCATTTCCTTGGTATTTTTTCCTGCAACTGTAAAGTTACGGCCAGTAACATCAGCTCCACTGTTAAAATGTAATTGGGCATAACCCATGGCATGCGGAACAGCTGTACGGTCCGAGTGCAAATGTATGCATTGCACTGCCTATGCACAGGAATAAAAAAATGCGCACTCAGATTTGAAGCATTCAGTTGAAGAAATAGGACGAACACTGCTTAAGTACGAGAGATTGCCTACAAGAGCCAAAGTGTCAACAGTCCCCGCGAGGCCCGTGGTAACAAGCGTTCGGCATTTTCTCTCTCCTAGGGTTTATTGCCAGCTTTTTTTCTAAAGCCAATGTGCATGCCGATGACGGCCGACAGTTGCCGCGAGTGCGAGATGCCCACTCGCGCGCGGTGAGCATTTCCTTGGTATTTTTTCCTGCAACAGTAAAGTTACGGCCAGTAACATCAGCTCCACTGTTAAAATGTAATTGGGCATAACCCATGGCATGCGGAACAGCTGTACGGTCCGAGTGCAAATGTATGCATTGCACTGCCTATGCACAGGAATAAAAAAATGCGCACTCAGATTTGAAGCATTCAGTTGAAGAAATAGGACGAACACTGCTTAAGTACGAGAGATTGCCTACAAGAGCCAAAGTGTCGACAGTCCCCGCGAGGCCCGTGGTAACAAGCGTTCGGCATTTTCTCTCTCCTAGGGTTTATTGCCAGCTTTTTTTCTAAAGCCAATGTGCATGCCGATGACGGCCGGAAAGTTGCTGCGAGTGCGAGATGCCCACTCGCGTGCGGTCAGCATTTTCTTGGTATTTTTTCCTGCAACAGTAAAGTTACGGCCAGTAACATCAGCTCCGCTGTTAAAATGTAAAATGTAATTGGCCGTAACCCATGGCATGCGGAACCGCTGTACGGTCCGAAAGCAAATGTATGCGTTGCACTGCCTATGGACAGGAATAAAAAAATGCGCACTCAGACTTGAAGTATTGAGTTGAAGAAATAGGACGAACACAGCTTAAGTACGAGAGATTGCCTACAAGAGCCAAAGTGTCGACAGTCCCCGCGAGGCCCGTGGTAACAAGCGTTCGGCATTTCCGCTCTCCTAGTGTTTATTGCCAGCTTTTTTTCTAAATCCAATGTGCATGCCGATGACGGCCGGCAGTTCCCGCGATTTCGAGATGCCCACTCGCGTGCGGTCAGCATTTTCTTGGTATTTTTTTCTGCAACAGTAAAGTTACGGCCAGTAACATCAGCTCCACTGTTAAAATGTAATTGACCATAACCCATGGCATGCGGAACCGCTGTACGGTCCGATTGCAAATGTATGCATTGCACTGCCTATGCACAGGAATAAAAAAATGCGCACTCAGACTTGAAGCATTCAGTTGAAGAAATTGGACGAACACTGCTTAAGTACGAGAGATTGCCTACAAGAGCCAAAGTGTCGGCAGTCCCCGCGAGGCCCGTGGTAACAAGCGTTCGGCATTTTCTCTCTCCTAGGGTTTATTGCCAGCTTTTTTTCTAAAGCCAATGTGCATGCCGATGACGGCCGTCAGTTGCCGCGAGTGCGAGATGCCCACTCGCGCGCGGTGAGCATTTCCTTGGTATTTTTTCCTGCAACGGTGAAGTTACGGCCAGTAACATCAGCTCCGCTGTTAAAATGTAATTGGCCATAACCCATGGCATGCGCAACAGCTGTACGGTCCGAGTGCAAATGTATACATTGCACTGCCTATGCACATGAATAAAAATGCGCACTCAGACTTGAAGCATTCAGTTGAAGAAATAGGACGAACACTGCTTAAGTACGAGAGATTGCCTACAAGAGCCAAAGTGTCGACAGTCCCCGCGAGGCCCGTGGTAACAAGCGTTCGGCATTTTCTCTCTCCTACGGTTTATTGCCAGTTTTTTTTCTAAAGCCAATGTGCATACCGATGACGGCCGGCATTTGCCGCAAGTGCGAGATGCCCACTCGCGCGCGTCGAGCATTTCCTTGGTATTTTTTCCTGCAACGGTGAAGTTACGGCCAGTAACATCAGCTCCGCTGTCAAAATGTAATGGCCATAACCCATGGCATGCGGAACCGCTGTACGGTCCGAGTGCAAATGTATGCATTGCACTGCCTATGCACAGGAATAAAAAATGCGCACTCAGACTTGAAACATTCAGTTCAAGAAATAGGACGAACACTGCTTAAGTACGAGAGATTGCCTTCAAGAGCCAAAGTGTCGGCAGTCCCCCCGAGGCCCGTGGTAACAAGCGTTCGGCATTTTCTCTGTCCTAGGGTTTATTGCCAGCTTTTTTTCTAAAGCCAATGTGCATGCCGATGACGGCCGGCAGTTGCTGCGAGTGCGAGATGCCCACTCGCGTGCGGTCAGCATTTTCTTGGTATTTTTTCCTGCAACAGTAAAGTTACGGCCAGTAACATCAGCTCCGCTGTTAAAATGTAATTGGCCATAACCCATGGCATGCGGAACCGCTGTACAGTCCGAGTGCAAATGTATGCATTGCACTGCCTATGCACAGGAATAAAAAAATGCGCACTCAGACTTGAAACATTCAGTTGAAGAAATAGGACGAACACTGCTTTCGTACGAGAGATTGCCCTCAAGAGCCAAAGTGTCGGCAGTCCCCGCGAGGCCCGTAGTAACAAGCGTTCGGCATTTTCTCTCTCCTAGGGTTTATTGCCAGTTTTTTTTTCTAAAGCCAATGTGCATACCGATGACGGCCGGCAGTTGCCGCGAGTGCGAGATGCCCACTCACGCGCGTCGAGCATTTCCTTGGTATTTTTTCCTGCAACGGTGAAGTTACGGCCAGTAACATCAGCTCCGCTGTTAAAATGTAATTGGCCATAACCCATGGCATGCGGAACCGCTGTACGGTCCGAGTGCAAATGTATGCATTGCACTGCCTATGCACAGGAATAAAAAAAATGTGCACTCAGACTTGTAGTATTCAGTTGAAGAAATAGGACGAACACAGCTTAAGTACGAGAGATTGCCTACAAGAGCCAAAGTGTCGACAGTCCCCGCGAGGCCCGTGGTAACAAGAGTTCGGCATTTTCGCTCTCCTAGGGTTTATTGCCAGCTTTTTTTCTAAATCCAATGTGCATGCCGATGACGGCCGGCAGTTGCCGCGAGTGCGAGATGCCCACTCGCGTGCGGTCAGCATTTTCTTGGTAATTTTTCCTGCAACAGTAAAGTTACGGCCAGTAACATCAGCTCCACTGTTAAAATGTAATTGGCCATAACCCATGGCATGCGGAACCGCATTACGGTCCGATGGCAAATGTATGCATTGCACTGCCTATGCACAGGAATAAAAAAATGCGCACTCAGACTTGAAGCATTCAGTTGAAGAAATAGGACGAACACTGCTTAAGTACGAGAGATTGCCTACAAGAGCCAAAGTGTCGGCAGTCCCCGCGAGGCCCGTGGTAACAAGCGTTCGGCATTTTCTCTCTCCTAGGGTTTATTGCCAGCTTTTTTTCTAAAGCCAATGTGCATGCCGATGACGGCCGGCAGTTGCCGCGAGTGCGAGATGCCCACTCGCGCGCGGTGAGCATTTCCTTGGTATTTTTTCCTGCAACGGTGAAGTTACGGCCAGTAACATCAGCTCCGCTGTTAAAATGTAATTGGCCATAACCCATGGCATGCGGAACAGCTGTACGGTCCGAGTGCAAATGTATACATTGCACTGCCTATGCACATGAATAAAAATGCGCACTCAGACTTGAAGCATTCAGTCGAAGAAATAGGACGAACACTGCTTTCGTACGAGAGATTGCCCTCAAGAGCCAAAGTGTCGGCAGTCCCCGCTAGGCCCGTGGTAACAAGCGTTCGGCATTTTCTCTCTCCTAGGGTTTATTGCAAGCTTTTTTTCTAAAGCCAATGTGCATGCTGATGACGGCCGGCAGTTGCCGCGAGTGCGAGATGCCCACTCGCGTGCGGTAATCATTTTCTTGGTATTTTTTCCGGCAACAGTGAAGTTACGGCCAGTAACGTCAGCTCCGCTGTTAAAATGTAATTGGCCATAACCCATGTCATGCGGAACCGCTGTACGGTCCGAGTGCAAATGTATGCATTGCACTGCCTATGCACAGGAATAAAAAATGCGCACTCAGACTTGAAACATTCAGTTGAAGAAATAGGACGAGCACTGCTTAAGTACGAGAGATTGCCTTCAAGAGCCAAAGTGTCGGCAGTCCCCCCGAGGCCCGTGGTAACAAGCGTTCGGCATTTTCTCTCTCCTAGGGTTTATTGCCAGCTTTTTTTCTAAAGCCAATGTGCATGCCGATGACGTCCGGCAGTTGCTGCGAGTGCGAGATGCCCACTCGCGTGCGGTCAGCATTTTCTTGGTATTTTTTCCTGCAACAGTAAAGTTACGGCCAGTAACATCAGCTCCACTGTTAAAATGTAATTGGCCATAACCCATGGCATGCGGAACCACTGTACGGTCCGAGTGCAAATGTATGCATTGCACTGCCTATGCACAGGAATAAAAAAATGCGCACTCAGACTTGAAGCATTCAGTTGAAGAAATAGGACGAACACTGCTTAAGTACGAGAGATTGCCTACAAGAGCCAAAGTGTCGGCAGTCCCCGCGAGGCCCGTGGTAACAAGCGTTCGGCATTTTCTCTCTCCTAGGGTTTATTGCCAGCTTTTTTTCTAAAGCCAATGTGCATGCCGATGACGGCCGGCAGTTGCCGCGAGTGCGAGATGCCCACTCGCGCGCGGTGAGCATTTCCTTGGTATTTTTTCCTGCAATGGTGAAGTTACGGCCAGTAACATCAGCTCCGCTGTTAAAATGTAATTGGCCATAACCCATGGCATGCGGAACAGCTGTACGGTCTGAGTGCAAATGTATACATTGCACTGCCTATGCACATGAATAAAAATGCGCACTCAGACTTGAAGCATTCAGTTGAAGAAATAGGACGAACACTGCTTTCGTACGAGAGATTGCCTACAAGAGCCAAAGTGTCGACAGTCCCCGCGAGGCCCGTGGTAACAAGCGTTCGGCATTTTCTCTCTCCTAGGGTTTATTGCCAGCTTTTTTTCTAAAGCCAATGTGCATACGGATGACGGCCGGCAGTTGCCGCGAGTGCGAGATGCCCACTCGCGCGCGTGGAGCATTTCCTTGGTATTTTTTCCTGCAACGGTGAAGTTACGGCCAGTAACATCAGCTCCGCTGTTAAAATGTAATTGGCCATAACCCATGGCATGCGGAACCGCTGTACGGTCCGAGTGCAAATGTATGCATTGCACTGCCTATGCACAGGAATAAAAAATGCGCACTAAGACTTGAAGCATTCAGTTGAAGAAATAGGACGAACACTGTTTTAGTACGAGAGATCGCCTACAAGAGCCAAAGTGTCGACAGTCCCCGCGAGGCCCGTGGTAACAAGCGTTCGGCATTTTCTCTCTCCTAGGGTTTATTGCCAGCTTTTTTTCTAAAGCCAATGTGCATGCCGATGACGGCCGGCAGTTTCCGCGAGTGCGAGATGCCCACTCGCGTGCGGTAAGCATTTTCTTGGTATTTTTTCCTGCAACAGTGAAGTTACGGCCAGTAACATCAGCTCCGCTGTTAAAATGTAATTGGCCATAACCCATGGCATGCGGAACCGCTGCACGGTCCGAGTGCAAATGTATGCATTGCACTGCCTATGCACAGGAATAAAAAATGCGCACTCAGACTTGAAACATTCAGTTGAAGAAATAGGACGAACACTGCTTAAGTACGAGAGATTGCCTTCAAGAGCCAAAGTGTCGGCAGTCCCCCCGAGGCCCGTGGTAACAAGCGTTCGGCATTTTCTCTCTCCTAGGATTTATTGCCAGCTTTTTTTCTAAAGCCAATGTGCATGCCGATGACGGCCGGCAGTTGCTGCGAGTGCGAGATGCCCACAAGCGTGCGGTCAGCATTTTCTTGGTATTTTTTCCTGCAACAGTAAAGTTACGGCCAGTAACATCAGCTCCACTGTTAAAATGTAATTGGCCATAACCCATGGCATGCGGAACCACTGTACGGTCCGAGTGCAAATGTATGCATTGCACTGCCTATGCACAGGAATAAAAAATGCGCACTCAGATTTGAAGCACTCAGTTGAAGAAATAGGACGAACACTGCTTAAGTACGAGAGATTGCCTACAAGAGCCAAAGTGTCGACAGTCCCCGCGAGGCCCGTGGTAACAAGCGTTCGGCATTTTCTCTCTCCTAGGGTTTATTGCCAGCTTTTTTTCTAAAGCCAATGTGCATGCCGATGACGGCCGGCAGTTGCCGCGAGTGCGAGATGCCCACTCGCCCACAGGTCAGCATTTTCTTGGTATTTTTTCCTGCAACAGTAAAATTACGGCCAGTAACATCAGCTCCGCTGTTAAAATGTAATTGGCCATAACCCATGGCATGCGGAACCGCTGTACGGTCCGAAAGCAAATGTATGCGTTGCACTGCCTATGCACAGGAATAAAAAATGCGCACTCAGACTTGAAGTATTCAGTTGAAGAAATAGGACGAACACAGCTTAAGTACGAGAGATTGCCTACAAGAGCCAAAGTGTCGACAGTCCCCGCGAGGCCCGTGGTAACAAGCGTTCGGCATTTTCGCTCTCCTAGTGTTTATTGCCAGCTTTTTTTCTAAATCCAATGTGCATGCCGATGACGGCCGGCAGTTCCCGCGATTTCGAGATGCCCACTCGCGTGCGGTCAGCATTTTCTTGGTATTTTTTTCCTGCAACAGTAAAGTTACGGCCAGTAACATCAGCTCCACTGTTAAAATGTAATTGGCCATAACCCATGGCATGCGGAACCGCTGTACGGTCCGATTGCAAATGTATGCATTGCACTGCCTATGCACAGGAATAAAAAAATGCGCACTCAGACTTGAAGCATTCAGTTGAAGAAATAGGACGAACACTGCTTAAGTACGAGAGATTGCCTACAAGAGCCAAAGTGTCGGCAGTCCCCGCGAGGCCCGTGGTAACAAGCGTTCGGCATTTTCTCTCTCCTAGGGTTTATTGCCAGCTTTTTTTCTAAAGCCAATGTGCATGCCGATGACGGCCGGCAGTTGCCGCGAGTGCGAGATGCCCACTCGCGCGCGGTGAGCATTTCCTTGGTGTTTTTTCCTGCAACGGTGAAGTTACGGCCATTAACATCAGCTCCGCTGTTAAAATGTAATTGGCCATAACCCATGGCATGCGCAACAGCTGTACGGTCCGACTGCAAATGTATACATTGCACTGCCTATGCACATGAATAAAAATGCGCACTCAGACTTGAAGCATTCAGTTGAAGAAATAGGACGAACACTGCTTTCGTACGAGAGATTGCCCTCAAGAGCCAAAGTGTCGGCAGTCCCCGCGAGGCCCGTGGTAACAAGCGGTCGGCATTTTCTCTCTCCTAGGGTTTATTGCCAGCTTTTTTTCTAAAGCCAATGTGCATGCTGATGACGGCCGGCAGTTGCCGCGAGTGCGAGATGCCCACTCGCGTGCGGTAAGCATTTTCTTGGTATTTTTTCCTGCAACAGTGAAGTTACGGCCAGTAACATCAGCTCCGCTGTTAAAATGTAATTGGCCATAACCCATGGCATGCGGAACCGCTGTACGGTCCGAGTGCAAATGTATGCATTGCACTGCCTATGAACAGGAATAAAAAATGCGCACTCAGACTTGAAACATTCAGTTGAAGAAATAGGACGAGCACTGCTTAAGTACGAGAGATTGCCTTCAAGAGCCAAAGTGTCGGCAGTCCCCCCGAGGCCCGTGGTAACAAGCGTTCGGCATTTTCTCTCTCCTAGGGTTTATTGCCAGCTTTTTTTCTAAAGCCAATGTGCATGCCGATGACGGCCGGCAGTTGCTGCGAGTGCGAGATGCCCACTCGCGTGCGGTCAGCATTTTCTTGGTATTTTTTCCTGCAACAGTAAAGTTACGGCCAGTAACATCAGCTCGACTGTTAAAATGTAATTGGCCATAACCCATGGCATGCGGAACCACTGTACGGTCCGAGTGCAAATGTATGCATTGCACTGCCTATGCACAGGAATAAAAAAATGCGCACTCAGACTTGAAGCATTCAGTTGAAGAAATAGGACGAACACAGCTTAAGTACGAGAGATTGCATACAAGAGCCAAAGTGTCGGCAGTCCCCGCGAGGCCCGTGGTAACAAGCGTTCGGCATTTTCTCTCTCCTAGGGTTCATTGCCAGCTTTTTTTTCTAAAGCCATGTGCATGCCGATGACGGCCGGCAGTTGCTGCGAGTGCGAGATGCCCTCTCGCGTGCGGTCAGCATTTTCTTGGTATTTTTTCCTGCAACAGTAAAGTTACGGCCAGTAACATCAGCTCCACTGTTTAAATGTAATTGGCCATAACCCATGGCATGCGGAACCGCTGTACGGTCCGAAAGCAAATGTATGCGTTGCACTGCCTATGCACAGGAATAAAAAAATGCGCACTCAGACTTGAAGTATTCAGTTGAAGAAATAGGACGAACACAGCTTAAGTACGAGAGATTGCCTACAAGAGCCAAAGTGTCGACAGTCCCCGCGAGGCCCGTGGTAACAAGCGTTCGGCATTTTCGCTCTCCTAGTGTTTATTGCCAGCTTTTTTTCTAAATCCAATGTGCATGCCGATGACGGCCGGCAGTTCCCGCGATTTCGAGATGCCCACTCGCGTGCGGTCAGCATTTTCTTGGTATTTTTTCCTGCAACAGTAAAGTTACGGCCAGTAACATCAGCTCCACTGTTAAAATGTAATTGGCCATAACCCATGGCATGCGGAACCGCTGTACGGTCCGATTGCAAATGTATGCATTGCACTGCCTATGCACAGGAATAAAAAAATGCGCACTCAGACTTGAAGCATTCAGTTGAAGAAATAGGACGAACACTGCTTAAGTACGAGAGATTGCCTACAAGAGCCAAAGTGTCGGCAGTCCCCGCGAGGCCCGTGGTAACAAGCGTTCGGCCTTTTCTCTCTCCTAGGGTTTATTGCCAGCTTTTTTTCTAAAGCCAATGTGCATGCCGATGACGGCCGGCAGTTGCCGCGAGTGCGAGATGCCCACTCGCGCGCGGTGAGCATTTCCTTGGTGTTTTTTCCTGCAACGGTGAAGTTACGGCCATTAACATCAGCTCCGCTGTTAAAATGTAATTGGCCATAACCCATGGCATGCGCAACAGCTGTACGGTCCGACTGCAAATGTATACATTGCACTGCCTATGCACATGAATAAAAATGCGCACTCAGACTTGAAGCATTCAGTTGAAGAAATAGGACGAACACTGCTTTCGTACGAGAGATTGCCCTCAAGAGCCAACGTGTCGGCAGTCCCCGCGAGGCCCGTGGTAACAAGCGGTCGGCATTTTCTCTCTCCTAGGGTTTATTGCCAGCTTTTTTTCTAAAGCCAATGTGCATGCTGATGACGGCCGGCAGTTGCCGCGAGTGCGAGATGCCCACTCGCGTGCGGTAAGCATTTTCTTGGTATTTTTTCCTGCAACAGTGAAGTTACGGCCAGTAACATCAGCTCCGCTGTTAAAATGTAATTGGCCATAACCCATGGCATGCGGAACCGCTGTACGGTCCGAGTGCAAATGTATGCATTGCACTGCCTATGAACAGGAATAAAAAATGCGCACTCAGACTTGAAACATTCAGTTGAAGAAATAGGACGAGCACTGCTTAAGTACGAGAGATTGCCTTCAAGAGCCAAAGTGTCGGCAGTCCCCCCGAGGCCCGTGGTAACAAGCGTTCGGCATTTTCTCTCTCCTAGGGTTTATTGCCAGCTTTTTTTCTAAAGCCAATGTGCATGCCGATGACGGCCGGCAGTTGCTGCGAGTGCGAGATGCCCACTCGCGTGCGGTCAGCATTTTCTTGGTATTTTTTCCTGCAACAGTAAAGTTACGGCCAGTAACATCAGCTCGACTGTTAAAATGTAATTGGCCATAACCCATGGCATGCGGAACCACTGTACGGTCCGAGTGCAAATGTATGCATTGCACTGCCTATGCACAGGAATAAAAAAATGCGCACTCAGACTTGAAGCATTCAGTTGAAGAAATAGGACGAACACAGCTTAAGTACGAGAGATTGCATACAAGAGCCAAAGTGTCGGCAGTCCCCGCGAGGCCCGTGGTAACAAGCGTTCGGCATTTTCTCTCTCCTAGGGTTCATTGCCAGCTTTTTTTTCTAAAGCCATGTGCATGCCGATGACGGCCGGCAGTTGCTGCGAGTGCGAGATGCCCTCTCGCGTGCGGTCAGCATTTTCTTGGTATTTTTTCCTGCAACAGTAAAGTTACGGCCAGTAACATCAGCTCCACTGTTTAAATGTAATTGGCCATAACCCATGGCATGCGGAACCGCTGTACGGTCCGAGTGCAAATGTATGCATTGCACTGCCTATGCACAGGAATAAAAAAATGCGCACTCAGACTTGAAGCATTCAGTTGAAGAAATAGGACGAACACAGCTTAAGTACAAGTTATTGCCTACGAGAAACAAAGTGTCGACAGTCCCCGCGAGGCCCGTGGTAACAAGCGTTCGGCATTTTCGCTCTCCTAGGGTTTATTGCCAGCTTTTTTCTAAATCCAATGTGCATGCCGATGACGGCCGGCAGTACCGCGAGTGCGAGATGCCCACTCGCGTGCGGTCAGCATTTTCTTGGTATTTTTTCCTGCAACAGTAAGGTTACAGCCAGTAACATCAGCTCCACTGTTAAAATGTAATTGGCCTAAACCCATGGCATGCGGAACCGCTGTACGGTCCGAGTGCAAATGCATGCATTGCACTGCCTATGCACAGGAATAAAAAATGCGCACTCAGACTTGAAGCATTCAGTTGAAGAAATAGGACGAACACTGCTTAAGTACGAGAGATTGCCTACAAGAGCCAAAGTGTCGGCAGTCCCCGCGAGGCCCGTGGTAACAAGCGTTCGGCATTTTCTCTCTCCTAGGGTTTATTGCCAGCTTTTTTTCTAAAGCCAATGTGCATGCCGATGACGGCCGGCAGTTGCCGCGAGTGCGAGATGCCCACTCGCGCGCGGTGAGCATTTCCTTGGTATTTTTTCCTGCAACGGTGAAGTTACGGCCAGTAACATCAGCTCCGCTGTTAAAATGTAATTGGCCATAACCTATGGCATGCGGAACCGCTGTACGGTCCGAGTGCAAATGTATACATTGCACTGCCTATGCACATGAATAAAAAATGCGCACTCAGACTTGAAGCATTCAGTTGAAGAAATAGGACGAACACTGCTTTCGTACGAGAGATTGCCTACAAGAGCCAAAGTGTCGGCAGTCCCCGCGAGGCCCGTGGTAACAAGCGTTCGGCATTTTCAGTCTCCTAGGGTTTATTGCCAGCTTTTTTTCTAAAGCCAATGTGCATGCCGATGACGGCCGACAGTTGCCGCGAGTGCGAGATGCCCACTCGCGCGCGGTGAGCATTTCCTTGGTATTTTTTCCTGCAACAGTAAAGTTACGGCCAGTAACATCAGCTCCACTGTTAAAATGTAATTGGGCATAACCCATGACATGCGGAACAGCTGTACGGTCCGAGTGCAAATGTATGCATTGCACTGCCTATGTACAGGAATAAAAAATGCGCACTCAGATTTGAAGCATTCAGTTGAAGAAATAGGACGAACACTGCTTAAGTACGAGAGATTGCCTACAAGAGCCAAAGTGTCGACAGTCCCCGCGAGGCCCGTGGTAACAAGCGTTCGGCATTTTCTCTCTCCTAGGGTTTATTGCCAGCTTTTTTTCTAAAGCCAATGTGCATGCCGATGACGGCCGGCAGTTGCTGCGAGTGCGAGATGCCCACTCACGTGCGGTCAGCATTTTCTTGGTATTTTTTCCTGCAACAGTAAAGTTACATCCAGTAACATCAGCTCCGCTGTTAAAATGTAATTGGCCGTAACCCATGGCATGCGGAACCGCTGTACGGTCCGAAAGCAAATGTATGCGTTGCACTGCCTATGGACAGGAATAAAAAAATGCGCACTCAGACTTGAAGTATTCAGTTGAAGAAATAGGACGAACACAGCTTAAGTACGAGAGATTGCCTACAAGAGCCAAAGTGTCGACAGTTCCCGCGAGGCCCGTGGTAACAAGCGTTCGGCATTTCCGCTCTCCTAGTGTTTATTGCCAGCTTTTTTTCTAAATCCAATGTGCATGCCGATGACGGCCGGCAGTTTCCGCGATTTCGAGATGCCCACTCGCGTGCGGTCAGCATTTTCTTGGTATTTTTTTCTGCAACAGTAAAGTTACGGCCAGTAACATCAGCTCCACTGTTAAAATGTAATTGACCATAACCCATGGCATGCGGAACCGCTGTACGGTCCGATTGCAAATGTATGCATTGCACTGCCTATGCACAGGAATAAAAAAATGCGCACTCAGACTTGAAGCATTCAGTTGAAGAAATTGGACGAACACTGCTTAAGTACGAGAGATTGCCTACAAGAGCCAAAGTGTCGACAGTCCCCGCGAGGCCCGTGGTAACAAGCGTTCGGCATTTTCGCTCTCCTAGGGTTTATTGCCAGCTTTTTTTCTAAATCCAATGTGCATGCCGATGACGGCCGGCAGTTGCCGCGAGTGCGAGATGCCCACTCGCGCGCGGTGAGCATTTCCTTGGTATTTTTTCCTGCAACGGTGAAGTTACGGCCAGTAACATCAGCTCCGCTGTTAAAATGTAATTGGCCATAACCTATGGCATGCGGAACCGCTGTACGGTCCGAGTGCAAATGTATACATTGCACTGCCTATGCACATGAATAAAAAATGCGCACTCAGACTTGAAGCATTCAGTTGAAGAAATAGGACGAACACTGCTTTCGTACGAGAGATTGCCTACAAGAGCCAAAGTGTCGGCAGTCCCCGCGAGGCCCGTGGTAACAAGCGTTCGGCATTTTCAGTCTCCTAGGGTTTATTGCCAGCTTTTTTTCTAAAGCCAATGTGCATGCCGATGACGGCCGACAGTTGCCGCGAGTGCGAGATGCCCACTCGCGCGCGGTGAGCATTTCCTTGGTATTTTTTCCTGCAACAGTAAAGTTACGGCCAGTAACATCAGCTCCACTGTTAAAATGTAATTGGGCATAACCCATGGCATGCGGAACAGCTGTACGGTCCGAGTGCAAATGTATGCATTGCACTGCCTATGCACAGGAATAAAAAAATGCGCACTCAGATTTGAAGCATTCAGTTGAAGAAATAGGACGAACACTGCTTAAGTACGAGAGATTGCCTACAAGAGCCAAAGTGTCGACAGTCCCCGCGAGGCCCGTGGTAACAAGCGTTCGGCATTTTCTCTCTCCTAGGGTTTATTGCCAGCTTTTTTTCTAAAGCCAATGTGCATGCCGATGACGGCCGACAGTTGCCGCGAGTGCGAGATGCCCACTCGCGCGCGGTGAGCATTTCCTTGGTATTTTTTCCTGCAACAGTAAAGTTACGGCCAGTAACATCAGCTCCACTGTTAAAATGTAATTGGGCATAACCCATGGCATGCGGAACAGCTGTACGGTCCGAGTGCAAATGTATGCATTGCACTGCCTATGCACAGGAATAAAAAAATGCGCACTCAGATTTGAAGCATTCAGTTGAAGAAATAGGACGAACACTGCTTAAGTACGAGAGATTGCCTACAAGAGCCAAAGTGTCAACAGTCCCCGCGAGGCCCGTGGTAACAAGCGTTCGGCATTTTCTCTCTCCTAGGGTTTATTGCCAGCTTTTTTTCTAAAGCCAATGTGCATGCCGATGACGGCCGACAGTTGCCGCGAGTGCGAGATGCCCACTCGCGCGCGGTGAGCATTTCCTTGGTATTTTTTCCTGCAACAGTAAAGTTACGGCCAGTAACATCAGCTCCACTGTTAAAATGTAATTGGGCATAACCCATGGCATGCGGAACAGCTGTACGGTCCGAGTGCAAATGTATGCATTGCACTGCCTATGCACAGGAATAAAAAAATGCGCACTCAGATTTGAAGCATTCAGTTGAAGAAATAGGACGAACACTGCTTAAGTACGAGAGATTGCCTACAAGAGCCAAAGTGTCGACAGTCCCCGCGAGGCCCGTGGTAACAAGCGTTCGGCATTTTCTCTCTCCTAGGGTTTATTGCCAGCTTTTTTTCTAAAGCCAATGTGCATGCCGATGACGGCCGGAAAGTTGCTGCGAGTGCGAGATGCCCACTCGCGTGCGGTCAGCATTTTCTTGGTATTTTTTCCTGCAACAGTAAAGTTACGGCCAGTAACATCAGCTCCGCTGTTAAAATGTAAAATGTAATTGGCCGTAACCCATGGCATGCGGAACCGCTGTACGGTCCGAAAGCAAATGTATGCGTTGCACTGCCTATGGACAGGAATAAAAAAATGCGCACTCAGACTTGAAGTATTGAGTTGAAGAAATAGGACGAACACAGCTTAAGTACGAGAGATTGCCTACAAGAGCCAAAGTGTCGACAGTCCCCGCGAGGCCCGTGGTAACAAGCGTTCGGCATTTCCGCTCTCCTAGTGTTTATTGCCAGCTTTTTTTCTAAATCCAATGTGCATGCCGATGACGGCCGGCAGTTCCCGCGATTTCGAGATGCCCACTCGCGTGCGGTCAGCATTTTCTTGGTATTTTTTTCTGCAACAGTAAAGTTACGGCCAGTAACATCAGCTCCACTGTTAAAATGTAATTGACCATAACCCATGGCATGCGGAACCGCTGTACGGTCCGATTGCAAATGTATGCATTGCACTGCCTATGCACAGGAATAAAAAAATGCGCACTCAGACTTGAAGCATTCAGTTGAAGAAATTGGACGAACACTGCTTAAGTACGAGAGATTGCCTACAAGAGCCAAAGTGTCGGCAGTCCCCGCGAGGCCCGTGGTAACAAGCGTTCGGCATTTTCTCTCTCCTAGGGTTTATTGCCAGCTTTTTTTCTAAAGCCAATGTGCATGCCGATGACGGCCGTCAGTTGCCGCGAGTGCGAGATGCCCACTCGCGCGCGGTGAGCATTTCCTTGGTATTTTTTCCTGCAACGGTGAAGTTACGGCCAGTAACATCAGCTCCGCTGTTAAAATGTAATTGGCCATAACCCATGGCATGCGCAACAGCTGTACGGTCCGAGTGCAAATGTATACATTGCACTGCCTATGCACATGAATAAAAATGCGCACTCAGACTTGAAGCATTCAGTTGAAGAAATAGGACGAACACTGCTTAAGTACGAGAGATTGCCTACAAGAGCCAAAGTGTCGACAGTCCCCGCGAGGCCCGTGGTAACAAGCGTTCGGCATTTTCGCTCTCCTAGGGTTTATTGCCAGCTTTTTTTCTAATTCCAATGTGCATGCCGATGACGGCCGGCAGTTGCCGCGAGAGCGAGATGCCCACTGCGTGCGGTCAGAATTTTCTTGGTATTTTTTCCTGCAACAGTAAAGTTACGGCCAGTAACATCAGCTCCACTGTTAAAATGTAATTGGCCATAACCCATGGCATGCGGAACCGCTGTACGGTCCGAGTGCAAATGTATGCATTGCACTGCCTATGCACAGGAATAAAAAAATGCGCACTCAGACTTGAAGCATTCAGTTGAAGAAATAGGACGAACACAGCTTAAGTACAAGATATTGCCTACAAGAGCCAAAGTGTCGGCAGTCCCCGCGAGGCCCGTGGTAACAAGCCTTCGGCATTTTCTCTCTCCTAGGGTTTATTGCCAGCTTTTTTTCTAAAGCCAATGTGCATGCCGATGACGGCCGGCAGTTGCCGCGAGTGCGAGATGGCCACTCGCGCGCGGTGAGCATTTCCTTGGTATTTTTTCCTGCAACGGTGAAGTTACGGCCAGTAACATCAGCTCCGCTGTTAAAATGTAATTGGCCATAACCCATGGCATGCGGAACCGCTGTACGGTCCGAGTGCAAATGTATGCATTGCACTGCCTATGCACATGAATAAAAAATGCGCACTCAGACTTGAAGCATTCAGTTGAAGAAATAGGACGAACACTGCTTTCGTACGAGAGATTGCCTACAAGAGCCAAAGTGTCGGCAGTCCCCGCGAGGCCCGTGGTAACAAGCGTTCGGCATTTTCAGTCTCCTAGGGTTTATTGCCAGCTTTTTTTCTAAAGCCAATGTGCATGCCGATGACGGCCGACAGTTGCCGCGAGTGCGAGATGCCCACTCGCGCGCGGTGAGCATTTCCTTGGTATTTTTTCCTGCAACAGTAAAGTTACGGCCAGTAACATCAGCTCCACTGTTAAAATGTAATTGGGCCTAACCCATGGCATGCGGAACAGCTGTACGGTCCGAGTGCAAATGTATGCATTGAACTGCCTATGCACTTGAATAAAAAAATGCGCCCTCAGATTTGAAGCATTCAGTTGAAGAAATAGGACGAACACTGCTTAAGTACGAGAGATTGCCTACAAGAGCCAAAGTGTCGACAGTCCCCGCGAGGCCCGTGGTAACAAGCGTTCGGCATTTTCTCTCTCCTAGGGTTTATTGTCAGCTTTTTTTCTAAAGCCAATGTGCATGCCGATGACGGCCGGCAGTTGCTGCGAGTGCGAGATGCCCACTCGCGTGCGGTCAGCATTTTCTTGGTATTTTTTCCTGCAACAGTAAAGTAACGGCCAGTAACATCAGCTCCGCTGTTAAAATGTAATTGGCCGTAACCCATGGCATGCGGAACCGCTGTACGGTCCGAAAGCAAATGTATGCGTTGCACTGCCTATGGACAGGAATAAAAAAATGCGCACTCAGACTTGAAGTATTCAGTTAAAGAAATAGGACGAACACAGCTTAAGTACAAGAGATTGCCTACAAGAGCCAAAGTGTCGACAGTCCCGCGAGGCCCGTGGTAACAAGCGTTCGGCATTTCCGCTCTCCTAGTGTTTATTGCCAGCTTTTTTTCTAAATCCAATGTGCATGCCGATGACGGCCGGCAGTTCCCGCGATTTCGAGATGCCCACTCGCGTGCGGTCAGCATTTTCTTGGTATTTTTTTCTGCAACAGTAAAGTTACGTCCAGTAACATCAGCTCCACTGTTAAAATATAATTGACCATAACCCATGGCATGCGCAACAGCTGTACGGTCCGAGTGCAAATGTATACATTGCACTGCCTATGCACATGAATAAAAATGCGCACTCAGACTTGAAGCATTCAGTTGAAGAAATAGGACGAACACTGCTTTCCTACGAGAGATTGCCTACAAGAGCCAAAGTGTCGACAGTCGCCGCGAGGCCCGTGGTAACAAGCGTTCGGCATTTTCGCTCTCCTAGGGTTTATTGCCAGCTTTTTTTCTAAATCCAATGTGCATGCCGATGACGGCCGGCAGTTGCCGCGAGTGCGAGATGCCCACTCGCGTGCGGTCAGAATTTTCTTGGTATTTTTCCCTGCAACAGTAAAGTTACGGCCAGTAACATCAGCTCCACTGTTAAAATGTAATTGGCCATAACCCATGGCATGCGGAACCGCTGTACGGTCCGAGTGCAAATGTATGCATTGCACTGTCTATGCACAGGAATAAAAAAATGCGCACTCAGACTTGAAGCATTCAGTTGAAGAAATAGGACGAACACTGCTTAAGTACGAGAGATTGCCTACAAAAGCCAAAGTGTCGGCAGTCCCCGCGAGGCCCGTGGTAACAAGCCTTCGGCATTTTCTCTCTCCTAGGGTTTATTGCCAGCTTTTTTTCTAAAGCCAATGTGCATGCCGATGACGGCCGGCAGTTGCCGCGAGTGCGAGATGCCCACTCGCGTGCGGTGAGCATTTCCTTGGTATTTTTTCCTGCAACGGTGAAGTTACGGCCAGTAACATCAGCTCCGCTGTTAAAATGTAATTGGCCATAACCCATGGCATGCGGAACCGCTGTACGGTCCGAGTGCAAATGTATGCATTGCACTGACAATGCACAGGAATAAAAAAATGCGCACTCAGACTTGAAACATTCAGTTGAAGAAATAGGACGAACACTGCTTAAGTACGAGAGATTGCCTACTAGAGGCAAAGTGTCGACAGTCCCCGCGAGGCCCGTGGTAACAAGCGTTCGGCATTTTCGCTCTCCTAGGGTTTATTGCCAGCTTTTTTTCTAAAGCCAATGTGCATGCCGATGACAGCCGGCAGTTGCCGCGAGTGCGAGATGCCCACTCGCGTGCGGTCAGCATTTTCTTGGTATTTTTTCCTGCAACAGTAAACTTACGGCCAGTAACATCAGCTCCACTGTTAAAATGTAATTGGCCATAACCCATGACATGCGGAACCGCTGTACGGTCCGAGTGCAAATGTACGCATTGCACTGCCTATGCACAGGAATAAAAAAATGCGCACTCAGACTTGAAGCATTCAGTTGAAGAAATAGGACGAACACTGCTTAAGTACGAGACATTGCCTACAAGAGCCAAAGTGTCGGCAGTCCCCGCGAGGCCTGTGGTAACAAACGTTCGGCATTTTCTCTCTCCTAGGGTTTATTGCCAGCTTTTTTTCTAAAGCCAATGTGCATGCCGATGACGGCCGGCAGTTGCCGCGAGTGCGAGATGCCCACTCGGGCGCGGTGAGCATTTCCTTGGTATTTTTTCCTGCAACGGTGAAGTTACGGCCAGTAACATCAGCTACGCTGTTAAAATGTAATTGGCCATAGCCCATGGCATGCGGAACCGCTGTACGGTCCGAGGGCAAATGTGTACATTGCACTGCCTATGCACAGGAATAAAAAATGCGCACTCAGACTTGAAGCATTCAGTTGAAGAAATAGGACGAACACTGCTTTCGTACGAGAGATTGCCCTCAAGAGCCAAAGTGTCGGCAGTCCCCGCGAGGCCCGTGGTAACAAGCGTTCGGCATTTTCTCTCTCCTAGGGTTTATTGCCAGCTTTTTTTCTAAAGCCAATGTGCTTGCTGATGACGGCCGGCAGTTGCCGCGAGTGCGAGATGCCCACTCGCATGCGGTAAGCATTTTCTTGGTATTTTTTCCTGCAACAGTGAAGTTACGGCCAGTAACATCAGCTCCGCTGTTAAAAGGTAATGGGCCATAACCCATGGCATGCGGAACCGCTGTACGGTCCGAGTGCAAATGTATGCATTGCACTGCCTATGCGCAGGAATAAAAAATGCGCACTCAGACTTGAAACATTCAGTGGAACAAATAGGACGAGCACTGCTTAAGTACGAGAGATTGCCTTCAAGAGCCAAAGTGTCGGCAGTCCCCCCGAGGCCCGTGGTAACAAGCGTTCGGCATTTTCTCTCTCCTAGGGTTTATTGCCAGCTTTTTTTCTAAAGCCAATGTGCATGCCGATGACGGCCGGCAGTTGCTGCGAGTGAGAGATGCCCACTCGCGTGCGGTCAGCATTTTCTCTGTATTTTTTCCTGCAACAGTAAAGTTACGGCCAGTAACATCAGCTCCGCTGTTAAAATGTAATTGGCCATAACCCATGGCATGCGGAACCGCTGTACGGTCCGAGTGCAAATGTATGCATTGCACTGTCTATGCACAGGAATAAAAAAATGCGCACTCAGACTTGAAGCATTCAGTTGAAGAAATAGGACGAACACTGCTTAAGTACGAGAGATTGCCTACAAGAGCCAAAGTGTCGGCAGTCCCCACGAGGCCCGTGGTAACAAGCCTTCGGCATTTTCTGTCTCCTAGGGTTTATTGCCAGCTTTTTTTCTAAAGCCAATGTGCATGCCGATGACGGCCGGCAGTTGCCGCGAGTGCGAGATGCCCACTCGCGCGCGGTGAGCATTTCCTTGGTATTTTTTCCTGCAACGGTGAAGTTACGGCCAGTAACATCAGCTCCGCTGTTAAAATGTTATTGGCCATAACCCATGGCAAGCGGAACCGCTGTACGGTCCGAGTGCAAATGTATGCATTGCACTGACAATGCACAGGAATAAAAAAATGCGCACTCAGACTTGAAACATTCAGTTGAAGAAATAGGACGAACACTGCTTAAGTACGAGAGATTGCCTACTAGAGCCAAAGTGTCGACAGTCCCCGCGAGGCCCGTGGTAAAAAGCGTTCGGCATTTTCGCTCTCCTAGGGTTTATTGCCAGCTTTTTTTCTAAAGCCGATGTGCATGCCGATGACAGCCGGCAGTTGCCGCGAGTACGAGATGCCCACTCGCGTGCGGTCAGCATTTTCTTGGTATTTTTTCCTGCAACAGTAAACTTACGGCCAGTAACATCAGCTCCGCTGTTAAAATGTAATTGGCCATAACCCATGGCATGCGGAACCGCTGTACGGTCCGAGTGCAAATGTATGCATTGCACTGCCTATGCACAGGAATAAAAAATGCGCACTCAGACTTGAAGCATTCAGTTGAAGAAATAGGACGAACACTGTTTTAGTACGAGAGATTACCTACAAGAGCCAAAGTGTCGACAGGCCCCGCGAGGCCCGTGGTAACAAGCGTTCGGCATTTTCTCTCTCCTAGGGTTTATTGCCAGCTTTTTTACTAAAGCCAATGTGCATGCCGATGACGGCCGGCAGTTGCCGCGAGTGCGAGATGCCCACTCGCGTGCTGTAAGCATTTTCTTGGTATTTTTTCCTGCAACAGTGAAGTTACGGCCAGTAACATCAGCTCCGCTGTTAAAATGTAATTGGCCATAACCCATGGCATGCGGAACCGCTGTACGGTCCGAGTGCAAATGTATGCATTGCACTGCCTATGCACAGGAATAAAAAATGCGCACTCAGACTTGAAACATTCAGTTGAAGAAATAGGACGAACACTGCTTAAGTACGAGAGATTGCCTTCAAGAGCCAAAGTGTCGGCAGTCCCCCCGAGGCCCGTGGTAACAAGCGTTCGGCATTTTCTCTCTCCTAGGGTTTATTGCCAGCTTTTTTTCTAAAGCCAATGTGCATGCCCATGACGGCCGGCAGTTGCTGCGAGTGCGAGATGCCCACTCGCGTGCGGTCAGCATTTTCTTGGTATTTTTTCCTGCAGCAGTAAAGTTACGTCGAGTAACATCAGCTCCGCGGTTAAAATGTAATTGGCCATAACCCATGGCACGCGGAACCGCTGTACGGTCCGAGTGCAAATGTATGCATTGCACTGCCTATGCACAGGAATAAAAAAATGCGCACTCAGACCTAAAGCATTCAGTTGAAGAAATAGGACGAACACTGCTTAAGTACGAGAGATTGCCTACAAGAGCCAAAGTGTCGGCAGTCCCCGCGAGGCCCGTGGTAACAAGCGTTCGGCATTTTCTCTCTCCTAGGGTTTTTTGCCAGCTTTTTTTCTAAAGCCAATGTGCATGCCGATGACGGCCGGCAGTTGCCGCGAGTGCGAGATGCCCACTCGCGCGCGGTGAGCATTTGCTTGGTATTTTTCCTGCAACGATGAAGTTACGGCCAGTAACATCAGCTCCGCTGTTAAAATGTAATTGGCCATAACCCATGGCATGCGGAACCGCTGTACGGTCCGAGTGAAAATGTATACATTGCACTGCCTATGCACATGAATAAAAAATGCGCACTCAGACTTGAAGCATTCAGTTGAAGAAATAGGACGAACACTGCTTTCGTACGAGAGATTGCCCTCAAGAGCCAAAGTGTCGGCAGTCCCCGCGAGGCCCGTAGAAACAAGCGTTCGGCATTTTCTCTCTCCTAGGGTTTATTGCCAGTTTTTTTTTTCTAAAGCCTGTGCATACCGATGACGGCCGGCAGTTGCCGCGAGTGCGAGATGCCCACTCGCGCGCGTCGAGCATTTTCTTGGTATTTTTTCCTGCAATGGTGAAGTTACGGCCAGTAACATCAGCTCCGCTGTTAAAATGTAATTGGCCATAACCCATGGCATGCGGAACCGCTGTACGGTCCGAGTGCAAATGTATGCATTGCACTGCCTATGCACAGGAATAAAAAATGCGCACTCAGACTTGAGTCATTCAGTTGAAGAAATAGGACGAACACTGTTTTAGTACGAGAGATTACCTACAAGAGCCAAAGTGTCGACAGTCCCCGCGAGGCCCGTGGTAACAAGCATTCGGCATTTTGTCTCTCCTAGGGTTTATTGCCAGCTTTTTTTCTAAAGCCAATGTGCATGCCGATGAAGGCCGGCACTTGCCGCGAGTGCGAGATGCCCACTCGCGTGTGGTAAGCATTTTCTTGGTATTTTTTCCTGCAACAGTGAAGTTACGGCCAGTAACATCAGCTCCGCTGTTAAAATGTAATTGGCCATAACCCATGGCATGCGGAACCGCTGTACGGTCCGAGTGCAAATGTATGCATTGCACTGCCTATGCACAGGAATAAAAAATGCGCACTCAGACTTGAAACATTCAGTTGAAGAAATAGGACGAACACTGCTTAAGTACGAGAGATTGCCTTCAAGAGCCAAAGTGTCGGCAATCCCCCCGAGGCCCGTGGTAACAAGCGTTCGGCATTTTCTCTCTCCTAGGGTTTATTGCCATCTTTTTTTCTAAAGCCATTGTGCATGCCGATGACGGCCGGCAGTTGCCGCGAGTGCGAGATGCCCACTCGCGCGCGGTGAGCATTTGCTTGGTATTTTTCCTGCAACGATGAAGTTACGGCCAGTAACATCAGCTCCGCTGTTAAAATGTAATTGGCCATAACCCATGGCATGCGGAACCGCTGTACGGTCCGAGTGAAAATGTATACATTGCACTGCCTATGCACATGAATAAAAAATGCGCACTCAGACTTGAAGCATTCAGTTGAAGAAATAGGACGAACACTGCTTTCGTACGAGAGATTGCCCTCAAGAGCCAAAGTGTCGGCAGTCCCCGCGAGGCCCGTAGAAACAAGCGTTCGGCATTTTCTCTCTCCTAGGGTTTATTGCCAGTTTTTTTTCTAAAGCCAATGTGCATACCGATGACGGCCGGCAGTTGCCGCGAGTGCGAGATGCCCACTCGCGCGCGTCGAGCATTTTCTTGGTATTTTTTCCTGCAATGGTGAAGTTACGGCCAGTAACATCAGCTCCGCTGTTAAAATGTAATTGGCCATAACCCATGGCATGCGGAACCGCTGTACGGTCCGAGTGCAAATGTATGCATTGCACTGCCTATGCACAGGAATAAAAAATGCGCACTCAGACTTGAATCATTCAGTTGAAGAAATAGGACGAACACTGTTTTAGTACGAGAGATTACCTACAAGAGCCAAAGTGTGGACAGTCCCCGCGAGGCCCGTGGTAACAAGCGTTCGGCATTTTCTCTCTCCTAGGGTTTATTGCCAGCTTTTTTTCTAAAGCCAATGTGCATGCCGATGAAGGCCGGCACTTGCCGCGAGTGCGAGATGCCCACTCGCGTGTGGTAAGCATTTTCTTGGTATTTTTTCCTGCAACAGTGAAGTTACGGCCAGTAACATCAGCTCCGCTGTTAAAATGTAATTGGCCATAACCCATGGCATGCGGAACCGCTGTACGGTCCGAGTGCAAATGTATGCATTGCACTGCCTATGCACAGGAATAAAGAATGCGCACTCAGACTTGAAACATTCAGTTGAAGAAATAGGACGAACACTGCTTAAGTACGAGAGATTGCCTTCAAGAGCCAAAGTGTCGGCAATCCCCCCGAGGCCCGTGGTAACAAGCGTTCGGCATTTTCTCTCTCCTAGGGTTTATTGCCAGCTTTTTTTCTAAAGCCAATGTGCATGCCGATGACGGCCGGCAGTTGCTGCGAGTGCGAGATGCCCACTCGCGTGCGGTCAGCATTTTCTTGGTATTTTTTCCTGCAGCAGTAAAGTTACGGCCAGTAACATCAGCTCCGCGGTTAAAACGTAATTGACCATAACCCATGGCATGCGGAACCGCTGTACGGTCCGAGTTCAAATGTATGCATTGCACTGCCTATGCACAGGAATAAAAAAATGCGCACTCAGACTTGAAACATTCAGTTGAAGAAATAGGACGAACACTGCTTAAGTACGAGAGATTGCCTACAAGAGCCAAAGTGTCGGCAGTCCCCGCGAGGCCCGTGGTAACAAGCGTTCGGCAATTTCTCTCTCCTAGGGTTCATTGCCAGCTTTTTTTCTAAAGCCATGTGGATGCCGATGACGGCCGGCAGTTGCTGCGAGTGCGAGATGCCCACTCGCGTGCGGTCAGCATTTTCTTGGTATTTTTTCCTGCAACAGTAAAGTTACGGCCAGTAACATCAAATCCACTGTTTAAATGTAATTGGCCATAACTCATGGCATGCGGAACCGCTGTACGGTCCGAGTGCAAATGTATGCATTGCACTGCCTATGCACAGGAATAAAAAAATGCGCACTCAGACTTGAAGCATTCAGTTGAAGAAATAGGACGAACACTGCTTTCGTACGAGAGATTGCCTACAATAGCCAAAGTGTCGGCAGTCCCCGCGAGGCCCGTGGTAACAAGCGTTCGGCATTTTCTCTCTCCTAGGGTTTATTGCCAGCTTTTTTTCTAAAGCCAATGTGCATGCCGATGACGGCCGGCAGTTGCCGCGAGTGCGAGATGCCCACTCGCGCGCGGTGAGCATTTCCTTGGTATTTTTTCCTGCAACAGTAAAGTTACGGCCAGTAACATCAGCTCCACTGTTAAAATGTAATTGGGCATAAACCATGGCATGCGGAACCGCTGTACGGTCCGAGTGCAAATGTATGCATTGCACTGCCTATGCACAGGAATAAAAAATGCGCACTCAGACTTGAAACATTCAGTTGAAGAAATAGGACGAACACTGCTTAAGTACGAGAGATTGCCTTCAAGAGCCAAAGTGTCGGCAGTCCCCCCGAGGCCCGTGGTAACAAGCGTTCGGCATTTTCTCTCTCCTAGGGTTTATTGCCAGCTTTTTTCTAAAGCCAATGTGCATGCCGATGACGGCCGGCAGTTGCCGCGAGTGCGAGATGCCCACTCGCGTGCGGTCAGCATTTTCTTGGTATTTTTTCCTGCAACAGTAAAGTTACGGCCAGTAACATCAGCTCCACTGTTAAAATGTAATTGGCCATAACCCATGGCATGCGGAACCGCTGTACGGTCCGAGTGCAAATGCATGCATTGCACTGCCTATGCACAGGAATAAAAAATGCGCACTCAGACTTGAAGCATTCAGTTGAAGAAATAGGACGAACACTGCTTTCGTACGAGAGATTGCCTACAAGAGCCAAAGTGTCGGCAGTCCCCGCGAGGCCCGTGGTAACAAGCGTTCGGCATTTTCTCTCTCCTAGGGTTTATTGCCAGCTTTTTTTCTAAAGCCAATGTGCATGCCGATGACGGCCGGCAGTTGCCGCGAGTGCGAGATGCCCACTCGCGTGCGGTCAGCATTTTCTTGGTATTTTTTCCTGCAACAGTAAAGTTACGGCCAGTAACATCAGCACCGCTGTTAAAATGTAATTGGCCATAACCCATGGCACACCATGTTTGGCTTCCGTAACCACCTTTCCACACAAGACGTTCTTCTTCAGCTAAAAGAACAGGTCATAGACAACTTCAGCAAAATTCATCCCAGCGCAATCTTAGCGTTAGATGTACGTGGAGCCTTTGACAACGTCACCCATGAAGCCATCCTCAATGGGATAAACACCACACGCTGCGGTCAAAGCACCTTCGACTATGTACGGGCATTTTTATCCGACCGAACTGCCACAATCCGACTCGGATCATTGATCTCCCTAACGTTCTCCACACCCCCCAAGGGCACCCCACAGGGTCTGTTATCTCCCCCTTATTGTTTAATATCGCCCTTCCAGACCTGCCTAAGCAGCTTTCCGGGATTCCTAACCTTCACCATGCTCTTTACGCGGATGATCTTACCATCTGGATCACCAAAGGATCACCCGGCACCCAGCAATCCGCTTTACAACAAGGGGTGGACACCGTCCTCAACTACCTAGCACCACGCGGCCTCACCTGTCACCACTCAAAATCAGCCCTTCTCGTCCTTCGTGCACGTACCCGTGGAAGACCCCCTTGAACCGGCACCGGCCCCTCAGGTCATGATTCACCAGGAACCTGTCCCGCAAGTGAAGACACTACGAATCCTGGGTGTAACCTTCCACGCCGATGGATCTGTAAGAGCACTACTACCCCAACTACACTCCACAATATCGCAACTCGCGCACCTCATCCGTCGTATATGCATGCACAAACACGGTCTTAAAGAACAAGACACGTGTCAACTTGTGCAAGCATTACTGCTCAGCAGGCTTACATATGGCACTCCCTATGTCCAACTCCGACCCCAAGAACACTCCAAATTGGATGCTGTCATCCGTCGAGCCTACAAGATAGCCCTGGGACTACCGGCTTTCACTTCCACCAACAAGCTTCTTCAACTTGGCATACATAATTCGCTCTCCGAACTTATAGAAGCCCAAAGAACCAGCCAACTCTCTCGCCATACGCTCACCCCCACAGGCCGCACAGTCCTCCAGAATTTAGGCCGTCCTACACCAGAACCCCACGAAGCACTACAGGCGATACCACCTCATATTCGGGACACCATCAAAGTCACCCCCATTCCACGACATATGCATCCCGAGTACAACAAAGGACGTCGCAACGCTCGTGTTCACTACCTACATAAGAAGTACTCATCGGTCAACGACACCCGCTACACCGACATCGCTCACTCAACTTCCCACTCAACCCTAGTGGTCACCGACACCAACGGCACCTTATACACTGCGGCCACATACCGCCACCTCTCCCCATCTGCAGCGGAAGCTACTGCAATAGCCCTAGCAATGCATACAGCAACGTGCGACTACCTCACAATTATCACGGACTCGCAGCAAGCCTGTCGAAGATACCTCCTTGGAAGAATTCCTCCACCTGCCCTCAAGCTTCTACAAGCCGTAGTATCACCTCCTAACGTGACCATCGTTTGGACCCCAGGTCATGCCTCCCTCCCCGGGAACGAAGCAGCCCATGCTGCGGCCCGCGAACTTCACTTCCGGGCACTCCCGACGAGGCCGGGCGACTTGGACACCCTGACTGACACGCTACAGCCACAACCAGCCACCTACACCGACATCTTAGCGCACTATCGCCACACCCACCGAGAATACCCTCCCCCACACCCTGCACTCACCAACGAAGAATCCCGCATCTGGCGACGTCTCCAAACAAATACATTCTACAACGGCACCATCCTCTCCCATATCTCCCCCAGCCGTTTCTACTATAACTACCGTGACTGCCACACCCCAGACACAACCCCCACCTCCTATTCTTCTGCCCAAACCACCCCTCCCCACTCCCCACACCTACTCTCGAGCAGTGGGAATGCGCGCTGACCAGCTCGGACCTGCAGGACCAGCAAAGCCTGATCCAGCGGGCCACCCGAGCAGCGACAGCACGCGGCTACCTGGACTAAGGCGGCCGCCCATCTGCTCTAAATATGTAAAATAAACGTTTGTTCCTCCTCTTCCTCGCCATGACATGCGGAACCGCAGTACGCTCCGAGTGCAAATGTATGCATTGCACTGCCTATGCACAGGAATAAAAAAATGCGCACTCAGACTTGAAACATTCAGTTGAAGAAATAGGACGAACACTGCTTAAGTACGAGAGATTGCATACAAGAGCCAAAGTGTCGGCAGTCCCCGCGAGGCCCGTGGTAACAAGCGTTCGGCATTTTCTCTCTCCTAGGGTTCATTGCCAGCTTTTTTTCTAAAGCCATGTGCATGCCGATGACGGCCGGCAGTTGCTGCTAGTGCGAGATGCCCTCTCGCGTGCGGTCAGCATTTTCTTGGTATTTTTTCCTGCAACAGTAAAGTTACGGCCAGTAACATCAGCTCCACTGTTAAAATGTAATTGGCCATAACCCATGGCATGCGGAACCGCTGTACGGTCCGAGTGCAAATGCATGCATTGCACTGCCTATGCACAGGAATAAAAAATGCGCACTCAGACTTGAAGCATTCAGTTGAAGAAATAGGACGAACACTGCTTAAGTACGAGAGATTGCCTACAAGAGCCAAAGTGTCGGCAGTCCCCGCGAGGCCCGTGGTAACAAGCGTTCGGCATTTTCTCTCTCCTAGGGTTTATTGCCAGCTTTTTTTGTAAAGCAAATGTGCATGCCGATGACGGCCGGCAGTTGCCGCGATTGCGAGATGCCCACTCGCGCGCGGTGAGCATTTCCTTGGTATTTTTTCCTGCAACGGTGAAGTTACGGCCAGTAACATCAGCTCCGCTGTTAAAATGTAATTGGCCATAACCCATGGCATGCGGAACCGCTGTACGGTCCGAGTGCAAATGTATGCATTGCACTGCCTATGCACAGGAATAAAAAAATGCGCACTCAGACTTAAAGCATTCAGTTGAAGAAATTGGACGAACACTGCTTAAGTACGAGAGATTGCCTACAAGAGCCAAAGTGTCGGCAGTCCCCGCGAGGCCCGTGGTAACAAGCGTTCGGCATTTTCTCTCTCCTAGGGTTTTTTGCCAGCTTTTTTTCTAAAGCCAATGTGCATGCCGATGACGGCCGGCAGTTGCCGCGAGTGCGAGATGCCCACTCGCGCGCGGTGAGCATTTGCTTGGTATTTTTCCTGCAACGATGAAGTTACGGCCAGTAACATCAGCTCCGCTGTTAAAATGTAATTGGCCATAACCCATGGCATGCGGAACCGCTGTACGGTCCGAGTGCAAATGTATGCATTGCACTGCCTATGCACAGGAATAAAAAAATGCGCACTCAGACTTAAAGCATTCAGTTGAAGAAATAGGACGAACACTGCTTAAGTACGAGAGATTGCCTACAAGAGCCAAAGTGTCGGCAGTCCCCGCGAGGCCCGTGGTAACAAGCGTTCGGCATTTTCTCTCTCCTAGGGTTTTTTGCCAGCTTTTTTTCTAAAGCCAATGTGCATACCGATGATGGCCGGCAGTTGCCGCGAGTGCGAGATGCCCACTCGCGCGCGTCGAGCATTTCCTTGGTATTTTTTCCTGCAACGGTGAAGTTACGGCCAGTAACATCAGCTCCGCTGTTAAAATGTAATTGGCCATAACCCATGGCATGCGGAACCGCTGTACGGTCCGAGTGCAAATGTATGCATTGCACTGCCTATGCACAGGAATAAAAAATGCGCACTCAGACTTGAAGCATTCGTTTGAAGAAATAGGACGAACACTGTTTTAGTACGAGAGATTACCTACAAGAGCCAAAGTGTCGACAGTCCCCGCGAGGCCCGTGGTAACAAGCGTTCGGCAGTTTCTCTCTCCTAGGGTTTATTGCCAGCTTTTTTTCTAAAGCCAATGTGCATGCCGATGACGGCCGGCACTTGCCGCGAGTGCGAGATGCGCACTCGCGTGTGGTAAGCATTTTCTTGGTATTTTTTCCTGCAACGGTGAAGTTACGGCCAGTAACATCAGCTCCGCTGTTAAAATGTAATTGGCCATAACCCATGGCATGCGGAACCGCTGTACGGTCCGAGTGCGAATGTATGCATTGCACTGCCTATGCACAGGAATAAAAAATGCGCACTCAGACTTGAAGCATTCGTTTGAAGAAATAGGACGAACACTGCTTAAGTACGAGAGATTGCCTTCAAGAGCCAAAGTGTCGGCAGTTTCCCGAGGCCCGTGGTAACAAGCGTTCGGTATTTTCTCTCTCCTAGGGTTTATTGCCAGCTTTTTTTCTAAAGCCAATGTGCATGCCGATGACGGCTGGCAGTTGCTGCGAGTGCGAGATGCCCACTCGCGTGCGGTCAGCATTTTCTTTGTATTTTTGCCTGCAACAGTAAAGTTACGGCCAGTAACATCAGCTCCACTGTTAAAATGTAATTGTGCATAAACCATGGCATGCGTAACCGCTGTACGGTCCGAGTGCAAATGTATGCATTGCACTGCCTATGCACAGGAATAAAAAATGCGCACTCAGACTTGAAACATTCAGTTGAAGAAATAGGACGAACACTGCTTAAGTACGAGAGATTGCCTTCAAGAGCCAAAGTGTCGGCAGTCCCCCCGAGGCCCGTGGTAACAAGCGTTCGGCATTTTCTCTCTCCTAGGGTTTATTGCCAGCTTTTTTCTAAAGCCAATGTGCATGCCGATGACGGCCGGCAGTTGCCGCGAGTGCGAGATGCCCACTCGCGCGCGGTGAGCATTTCCTTGGTATTTTTTTCCTACAACGGTGAAGTTAGGCCAGTAACATCAGCTCCGCTGTTAAAATGTAATTGGCCATAACCCATGGCATGCGGAACCGCTGTACGGTCCGAGTGCAAATGTATGCATTGCAATGCCTATGCACAGGAATAAAAAATGCGCACTCAGACTTGAAGCATTCGTTTGAAGAAATAGGACGAACACTGTTTTAGTACGAGAGATTATCTACAAGAGCCAAAGTGTCGACAGTCCCCGCGAGGCCCGTGGTAACAAGCGTTCGGCATTTTCTCTCTCCTAGGGTTTATTGCCAGCTTTTTTTCTAAAGCCAATGTGCATGCCGATGACGGCCGGCACTTGCCGCGAGTGCGAGATGCGCACTCGCGTGTGGTAAGCATTTTCTTGGTATTTTTTCCTGCAACGGTGAAGTTACAGCCAGTAACATCAGCTCCGCTGTTAAAATGTAATTGGCCATAACCCATGGCATGCGGAACCGCTGTACGGTCCGAGTGCAAATGTATGCATTGCACTGCCTATGCACAGGAATAAAAAATGCGCACTCAGACTTGAAGCATTCGTTTGAAGAAATAGGACGAACACTGCTTAAGTACGAGAGATTGCCTTCAAGAGCCAAAGTGTCGGCAGTTTCCCGAGGCCCGTGGTAACAAGCGTTCGGTATTTTCTCTCTCCTAGGGTTTATTGCCAGCTTTTTTTCTAAAGCCAATGTGCATGCCGATGACGGCTGGCAGTTGCTGCGAGTGCGAGATGCCCACTCGCGTGCGGTCAGCATTTTCTTGGCATTTTTTCCTGCAGCAGTAAAGTTACGGCCAGTAACATCAGCTCCGCGGTTAAAACGTAATTGGCCATAACCCATGGCATGCGGAACCGCTGTACGGTCCGAGTTCAAATGTATGCATTGCACTGCCTATGCACAGGAATAAAAAAATGCGCACTCAGACTTGAAACATTCAGTTGAAGAAATAGGACGAACACTGCTTAAGTACGAGAGATTGCCTACAAGAGCCAAAGTGTCGGCAGTCCCCGCGAGGCCCGTGGTAACAAGCGTTCGGCATTTTCTCTCTCCTAGGGTTCATTGCCAGCTTTTTTTCTAAAGCCATGTGGATGCCGATGACGGCCGGCAGTTGCTGCGAGTGCGAGATGCCCACTCGCGTGCGGTCAGCATTTTCTTGGTATTTTTTCCTGCAACAGTAAAGTTACGGCCAGTAACATCAGCTCCACTGTTTAAATGTAATTGGCCATAACCCATGGCATGCGGAACCGCTGTACGGTAAGAGTGCAAATGTATGCATTGCACTGCCTATGCACAGGAATAAAAAATGCGCACTCAGACTTGAAACATTCAGTTGAAGAAATACGACGAACACTGCTTAAGTACGAGAGATTGCCTTCAAGAGCCAAAGTGTCGGCAGTCCCCCCGAGGCCCGTGGTAACAAGCGTTCGGCATTTTCTCTCTCCTAGGGTTCATTGCCAGCTTTTTTTCTAAAGCCATGTGGATGCCGATGACGGCCGGCAGTTGCTGCGAGTACGGGATGCCCACTCGCGTGCGGTCAGCATTTTCTTGGTATTTTTTTCCTGCAACAGTAAAGTTACGGCCAGTAACATCAGCTCCACTGTTAAAATGTAATTGGCCATAACCCATGGCATGCGGAACCGCTGTACGGTCCGAGTGCAAATGCATGCATTGCACTGCCTAGGCACAGGAATAAAAAATGCGCACTCAGACTTGAAGCATTCAGTTGAAGAAATAGGACGAACACTGCTTTCGTACGAGAGATTGCCTACAAGAGCCAAAGTGTCGGCAGTCCCCGCGAGGCCCGTGGTAACAAGCGTTCGGCATTTTCTCTCCCAAGGTTTATTGCCAGCTTTTTTTCTAAAGCCAATGTGCATGCCGATGACGGCCGGCAGTTGCCGCGAGTGCGAGATGCCCACTCGCGCGCGGTGAGCATTTCCTTGGTATTTTTTTCCTACAACAGTAAAGTTACGGCCAGTAACATCAGCTCCACTGTTAAAATGTAATTGGGCATAACCCATGGCATGCGGAACCGCTGTACGGTCCGAGTGCAAATGTATGCATTGCACTGCCTATGCACAGGAATAAAAAAATGCGCACTCAGATTTGAAGCATTCAGTTGAAGAAATAGGACGAACACTGCTTAAGTACTAGAGATTGCCTACAAGAGCCAAAGTGTCGACAGACCCTGCGAGGCCCGTGGTAACAAGCGTTCGGCATTTTCTCTCTCCTAGGGTTTATTGCGAGCTTTTTTTCTAAAGCCAATGTGCATGCCGATGATGGCCGGCAGTTGCCGCGAGTTCGAGATGCCCACTCGCGTGCGGTCAGCATTTTCTTGGTATTTTTTCCTGCAACAGTAAAGTTACGGCCAGTAACATCAGCACCGCTGTTAAAATGTAATTGGCCATAACCCATGGCATACCATGTTTGGCTTCCGTAACCACCTTTCCACACAAGACGTTCTTCTTCAGCTAAAAGAACAGGTCATAGACAACCTCAGCAAAATTCATCCCAGCGCAATCTTAGCTTTAGATGTACGTGGAGCCTTTGACAACGTCACCCATGAAGCCATCCTCAATGGGCTAAACACCACACGCTGCGGTCAAAGCACCTTCGACTATGTACGGGCATTTTTATCCGACCGAACTGCCACAATCCGACTCGGATCATTGATCTCCCCAACGTTCTCCACACCCCCCAAGGGCACCCCACAAGGTTCTGTTATCTCCCCCTTATTGTTTAATATCGCCCTTCTAGACCTGCCTAAGCAGCTTTCCGGGATCCCTAACCTTCACCATGCTCTTTACGCGGATGATCTTACCATCTGGATCACCAAAGGATCACCCGGCACCCAGCAATCCGCTTCACAACAAGGGGTGGACACCGTCCTCAACTACCTAGCACCACGCGGCCTCACCTGTCACCACTCAAAATCAGCCCTTCTCGTCCTTCGTGCACGTACCCGTGGAAGACCCCCTTGAACCGGCACCGGACCCTCAGGTCATGATTCACCAGGAACCTGTCCCGCAAGTGAAGACACTACGAATCCTGGGTGTAAGCTTCCACGCCGATGGATCTGGAAGAGCACTACTACCCCAACTACACTCCACAATATCGCAACTCGCGCACCTCATCCGTCGTATATGCATGCACAAACACGGTCTTAAAGAACAAGACACGTGTCAACTTGTGCAAGCATTACTGCTCAGCAGGCTTACATATGGCACTCCCTATGTCCAACTCCGACCCCAAGAACACTCCAAATTGGATGCTGTCATCCGTCGAGCCTACAAGATAGCCCTGGGACTACCGGCTTTCACTTCCACCAACAAGCTCCTTCAACTTGGCATACATAATTCGCTCTCCGAACTTATAGAAGCCCAAAGAATCAGCCAACTCTCTCGCCTTACGCTCACCCCCACAGGCCGCACAGTCCTCCAGAATTTAGGCCGTCCTACACCAGAACCCCACGAAGCACTACAGCCGATACCACCTCATATTCGGGACACCATCAAAGTCACCCCCATTCCACGACATATGCATCCCGAGTACAACAAAGGACGTCGCAACGCTCGTGTTCACTACCTACACAAGAAGTACTCATCGGTCAACGACACCCGCTACACTGACATCGCTCACTCAACTTCCCACTCAACCCTAGTGGTCACCGACACCAACGGCACCTTATACACTGCGGCCACATACCGCCACCTCTCCCCATCTGCAGCGGAAGCTACTGCAATAGCCCTAGCAATGCATACAGCAACGTGCGACTACCTCACAATTATCACGGACTCGCAGCAAGCCTGTCGAAGATACCTCCTTGGAAGAATTCCTCCACCTGCCCTCAAGCTTCTACAAGCCGTAGTATCACCTCCTAACGTGACCATCGTTTGGACCCCAGGTCATGCCTCCCTCCCCGGGAACGAAGCAGCCCATGCTGCGGCCCGCGAACTTCACTTCCGGGCACTCCCGACGAGGCCGGGCGACTTGGACACCCTGACTGACACGCTACAGCCACTACCAGCCACCTACACCGACATCTTAGCGCACTATCGCCACACCCACCGAGAATACCCTCCCCCACACCCTGCACTCACCAACGAAGAATCCCGCATCTGGCGACGTCTCCAAACAAATACATTCTACAACGGCACCATCCTCTCCCATATCTCCCCCAGCCGTTTCTACTATAACTACCGTGACTGCCACACCCCAGACACAACCCCCAACCTCCTATTCTTCTGCCCAAACCACCCCTCCCCAATCCCCACACCTACTCTCGAGCAGTGGGAATGCGCGCTGACCAGCTCGGACCTGCAGGACCAGCAAAGCCTGATTCAGCGGGCCACCCGAGCAGCGACAGCACGCGGCTACCTGGATACGGCGGCCGCCCATCTGCTCTAAATATGTAAAATAAACGTTTGTTCCTCCTCCTCCTCCCATGACATGCGGAACCGCTGTACGGTCCGAGCGCAAATGTATGCATTGCACTGCCTATGCACAGGAATAAAAAAGTGCGCACTCAGACTTGAACTATTCAGTTGAAGAAATACGACGAACACAGCTTAAGTACGAGAGATTGCCTACAAGAGCCAAAGTGTCGGCAGTCCCCGCGAGGCCCGTGGTAACAAGCCTTCGGCATTTTCTCTCTCCTAGGGTTTATTGCCAGCTTTTTTTCTAAAGCCAATGTGCATGCCGATGACGGCCGGCAGTTGCCGCGAGTGCGAGATGCCCACTCGTGCGCGGTGAGCATTTCCTTGGTGTTTTTTCCTGCAACGGTGAAGTTACGGCCAGTAACATCAGCTCCGCTGTTAAAATGTAATTGGCCATAACCCATGGCATGCGGAACCGCTGTACGGTCCGAGTGCAAATGTATGCATTGCACTGACAATGCACAGGAATAAAAAAATGCGCACTCAGACTTGAAACATTCAGTTGAAGAAATAGGACGAACACTGCTTAAGTACGAGAGATTGCCTACACGAGCCAAAGTGTCGGCAGTCCCCGAGAGGCCCGTGGTAACAAGCGTTAGGCATTTTCTCTCTCCTAGGGTTTATTGCCAGCTTTTTTTCTAAAGCCAATGTGCATGCCGATGAAGGCCGGCAGTTGCCGCGAGTGCGAGATGCCCACTCGCGCGCGGTGAGCATTTGCTTGGTATTTTTCCTGCAACGATGAAGTTACGGCCAGTAACATCAGCTCCGCTGTTAAAATGTAATTGGCCATAACCCATGGCATGCGGAACCGCTGTACGGTCCGAGTGCAAATGTATACATTGCACTGCCTATGCACATGAATAAAAAATGCGCACTCAGACTTGGAGCATTCAGTTGAAGAAATAGGACGAACACTGCTTTCGTACGAGAGATTGCCCTCAAGAGCCAAAGTGCCGGCAGTCCCCGCGAGGCCCGTAGTAACAAGCGCTCGGCATTTTCTCTCTCCTAGGGTTTATTGCCAGTTTTTTTTTCTAAAGCCAATGTGCATACCGATGACGGCCGGCAGTTGCCGCGAGTGCGAGATGCCCACTCGCGCGCGTCGAGCATTTCCTTGGTATTTTTTCCTGCAACGGTGAAGTTACGGCCAGTAACATCAGCTCCGCTGTTAAAATGTAATTGGCCATAACCCATGGCATGCGGAACCGCTGTACGGTCCGAGTGCCAATGTATGCATTGCACTGCCTATGCACAGGAATTAAAAATGCGCACTCAGACTTGAAGCATTCAGTTGAAGAAATAGGACGAACACTGCTTAAGTACGAGAGATTGCCTACAAGAGCCAAAGAGTCGGCAGTCCCCGCGAGGCCCGTGGTAACAAGCGTTCGGCATTTTCTCTCTCCTAGGGTTTATTGCCAGCTTTTTTTCTAAAGCCAATGTGCATGCCGATGACGGCCGGCAGTTGCCGCGTGTGCGAGATGCCCACTCGCGCGCGGTGAGCATTTCCTTGGTATTTTTTCCTGCAACGGTGAAGTTACGGCCAGTAACATCAGCTCCGCTGTTAAAATGTAATTGGCCATAACCCATGGCATGCGGAACCGCTGTACGGTCCGAGTGCAAATGTATACATTGCACTGCCTATGCACATGAATAAAAATGCGCACTCAGACTTGAAGCATTCAGTTGAAGAAATAGGACGAACACTGCTTTCGTACGAGAGATTGCCTACAAGAGCCAAAGTGTCGGCAGTCCCCGCGAGGCCCGTGGTAACAAGCGTTCGGCATTTTCAGTCTCCTACTGTTTATTGCCAGCTTTTTTTCTAAAGCCAATGTGCATGCCGATGACGGCCGGCAGTTGCCGCGAGTGCGAGATGCCCACTCGCGCGCGGTGAGCATTTCCTTGGTATTTTTTCCTGCAACAGTAAAGTTACGGCCAGTAACATCAGCTCCACTGTTAAAATGTAAATGGGCTTAACCCATGGCATGCGGAACCGCTGTACGGTCCGAGTGCAAATGTATGCATTGCACTGCCTATGCACAGGAATAAAAAAATGCGCACTCAGATTTGAAGCATTCAGTTGAAGAAATAGGACGAACACTGCTTAAGTACGAGAGATTGCCTACAAGAGCCAAAGTGTCGACAGTCCCCGCGAGGCCCGTGGTAACAAGCGTTCGGCATTTTCTCTCTCCTAGGGTTTATTGCCAGCTTTTTTTCTAAAGCCAATGTGCATGCCCATGACGGCCAGCAGTTGCCGCGAGTGTGAGATGCCCACTCGCGTGCGGTCAGCATTTTCTTGGTATTTTTTCCTGCAACAGTAAAGTTACGGCCAGTAATATCAGCTCCGCTGTTAAAATGTAATTGGCCATAACCCATG
Source organism: Haemaphysalis longicornis (assembly GCF_048455015.1). Lineage (NCBI taxonomy): Eukaryota > Metazoa > Arthropoda > Arachnida > Ixodida > Ixodidae > Haemaphysalis > Haemaphysalis longicornis. Next base: position 17,151,542 of record NW_027526214.1, on the reverse strand, counting down.
GCATGCGGAACCGCTGTACGGTCCGAAAGCAAATGTATGCGTTGCACTGCCTATGCACAGGAATAAAAAAATGCGCACTCAGACTTGAAGTATTCAGTTGAAGAAATAGGACGAACACAGCTTAAGTACGAGAGATTGCCTACAAGAGCCAAAGTGTCGACAGTCCCCGCGAGGCCCGTGGTAACAAGCGTTCGGCATTTTCGCTCTCCTAGTGTTTATTGCCAGCTTTTTTTCTAAATCCAATGTGCATGCCGATGACGGCCGGCAGTTCCCGCGATTTCGAGATGCCCACTCGCGTGCGGTCAGCATTTTCTTGGTATTTTTTCCTGCAACAGTAAAGTTACGGCCAGTAACATCAGCTCCACTGTTAAAATGTAATTGGCCATAACCCATGGCATGCGGAACCGCTGTACGGTCCGATTGCAAATGTATGCATTGCACTGCCTATGCACAGGAATAAAAAAATGCGCACTCAGACTTGAAGCATTCAGTTGAAGAAATAGGACGAACACTGCTTAAGTACGAGAGATTGCCTACAAGAGCCAAAGTGTCAGCAGTCCCCGCGAGGCCCGTGGTAACAAGCGTTCGGCATTTTCTCTCTCCTAGGGTTTATTGCCAGCTTTTTTTCTAAAGCCAATGTGCATGCCGATGACGGCCGGCAGTTGCCGCGAGTGCGAGATGCCCAGTCGCGCGCGGTGAGCATTTCCTTGGTATTTTTTCCTGCAACGGTGAAGTTACGGCCAGTAACATCAGCTCCGCTGTTAAAATGTAATTGGCCATAACCCATGGCCTGCGCAACAGCTGTACGGTCCGAGTGCAAATGTATACATTGCACTGCCTATGCACATGAATAAAAATGCGCACTCAGACTTGAAGCATTCAGTTGAAGAAATAGGACGAACACTGCTTTCGTACGAGAGATTGCCTACAAGAGCCAAAGTGTCGGCAGTCCCCGCGAATCCCGTGGTAACAAGCGTTCGGCATTTTCTCTCTCCTACGGTTTATTGCCAGCTTTTTTTTCTAAAGCCAATGTGCATGCCGATGACGGCCGGCAGTTGCCGCGAGTGCGAGATGCCCACTCGCGCGCGGTGAGCATTTCCTTGGTATTTTTTCCTGCAACGGTGAAGTTACGGCCAGTAACATCAGCTCCGCTGTTAAAATGTAATTGGCCATAGCCCATTGCATGCGGAACCGCTGTACGGTCCGAGTGCAAATGTATACATTGCACTGCCTAAGCACAGGAATAAAAAATGCGCACTCAGAATTGAAGCATTCAGTTGAAGAAATAGGACGAACAGTGTTTTAGTACGAGAGATTACCTACAAGAGCCAAAGTGTCGACAGTCCCCGCGAGGCCCGTGGTAACAAGCGTTCGGCATTTTCTCTCTCCTAGGGTTTATTGCCAGCTTTTTTTCTAAAGCCAATGTGCATGCCGATGACGGCCGGCAGTTGCCGCGAGTGCGAGATGCCCACTCGCGTGCGGTAAGCATTTTCTTGGTATTTTTTCCTGCAACTGTGAAGTTACGGCCAGTAACATCAGCTCCGCTGTTAAAATGTAATTGGCCATAACCCATGGCATGCGGAACCGCTGTACGGTCCGAGTGCAAATGTATGCATTGCACTGCCTATGCACAGGAATAAAAAATGCGCACTCAGACTTGAAACATTCAGTTGAAGAAATAGGACGAACACTGCTTAAGTACGAGAGATTGCCTTCAAGAGCCAAAGTGTCTGCAGTCCCCTCGAGGCCCTTGGTAACAAGCGTTCGGCATTTTCTCTCTCCTAGGGTTTATTGCCAGCTTTTTTTCTAAAGCCAATGTGCATGCCGATGACGGCCGGCAGTTGCTGCGAGTGCGAGATGCCCACTCGCGTGCGGTCAGCATTTTCTTGGTATTTTTTCCTGCAGCAGTAAAGTTACGGCCAGTAACATCAGCTCCGCGGTTAAAATGTAATTGGCCATAACCCATGGCATGCGGAACCGCTGTACGGTCCGAGTGCAAATGTATGCATTGCACTGCCTATGCACAGGAATAAAAAAATGCGCACTCAGACTTAAAGCATTCAGTTGAAGAAATAGGACGAACACTGCTTAAGTACGAGAGATTGCCTACAAGAGCCAAAGTGTCGGCAGTCCCCGCGAGGCCCGTGGTAACAAGCGTTCGGCATTTTCTCTCTCCTAGGGTTTTTTGCCAGCTTTTTTTCTAAAGCCAATGTGCATGCCGATGACGGCCGGCAGTTGCCGCGAGTGCGAGATGCCCACTCGCGCGCGGTGAGCATTTCCTTGGTATTTTTTCCTGCAACGGTGAAGTTACGGCCAGTAACATCAGCTCCGCTGTTAAAATGTAATTGGCCATAACCCATGGCATGCGGAACCGCTGTACGGTCCGAGTGCAAATGCATGCATTGCACTGCCTATGCACAGGAATAAAAAATGCGCACTCAGACTTGAAGCATTCAGTTGAAGAAATAGGACGAACACTGCTTTCGTACGAGAGATTGCCTACAAGAGCCAAAGTGTCGGCAGTCCCCGCGAGGCCCGTGGTAACAAGCGTTCGGCATTTTCTCTCTCCTAGGGTTTATTGCCTGCTTTTTTTCTAAAGCCAATGTGCATGCCGATGACGGCCGGCACTTGCCGCGAGTGCGAGATGCCCACTCGCGTGTGGTAAGCATTTTCTTGGTATTTTTTCCTGCAACAGTGAAGTTACGGCCAGTAACATCAGCTCCGCGGTTAAAACGTAATTGGCCATAACCCATGGCATGCGGAACCGCTGTACGGTCCGAGTTCAAATGTATGCATTGCACTGCCTATGCACAGGAATAAAAAAATGCGCACTCAGACTTGAAACATTCAGTTGAAGAAATAGGACGAACACTGCTTAAGTACGAGAGATTGCCTACAAGAGCCAAAGTGTCGGCAGTCCCCGCGAGGCCCGTGGTAACAAGCGTTCGGCATTTTCTCTCTCCTAGGGTTCATTGCCAGCTTTTTTCTAAAGCCATGTGCATGCCGATGACGGCCGGCAGTTGCTGCGAGTGCGAGATGCCCACTCGCGTGCGGTCAGCATTTTCTTGGTATTTTTTCCTGCAACAGTAAAGTTACGGCCAGTAACATCAGCTCCACTGTTTAAATGTAATTGGCCATAACCCATGGCATGCGGAACCGCTGTACGGTCCGAGTGCAAATGTATGCATTGCACTGCCTATGCACAGGAATAAAAAAATGCGCACTCAGCCTTGAAGCATTCAGTTGAAGAAATAGGACGAACACTGCTTTCGTACGAGAGATTGCCTACAATAGCCAAAGTGTCGGCAGTCCCCGCGAGGCCCGTGGTAACAAGCGTTCGGCATTTTCTCTCTCCTAGGGTTTATTGCCAGCTTTTTTTCTAAAGCCAATGTGCATGCCGATGACGGCCGGCAGTTGCCGCGAGTGCGAGATGCCCACTCGCGCGCGGTGAGCATTTTCATGGTATTTTTTCCTGCAACAGTAAAGTTACGGCCAGTAACATCAGCTCCACTGTTAAAATGTAATTGGGCATAAACCATGGCATGCGGAACCGCTGTACGGTCCGAGTGCAAATGTATGCATTGCACTGCCTATGCACAGGAATAAAAAATGCGCACTCAGACTTGAAACATTCAGTTGAAGAAATAGGACGAACACTGCTTAATTACGAGAGATTGCCTTCAAGAGCCCAAGTGTCGGCAGTCCCCCCGAGGCCCGTGGTAACAAGCGTTCGGCATTTTCTCTCTCCTAGGGTTTATTGCCAGCTTTTTTTCTAAAGCCAATGTGCATGCCGATGACGGCCGGCAGTTGCCGCGAGTGCGAGATGCCCACTCGCGTGCGGTGAGCATTTCCTTGGTATTTTTTCCTGCAACAGTAAAGTTACGGCCAGTAACATCAGCTCCACTGTTAAAATGTAATTGGGCATAAACCATGGCATGCGGAACCGCTGTACGGTCCGAGTGCAAATGTATGCATTGCACTGCCTATGCACAGGAATAAAAAATGCGCACTCAGACCTGAAGCATTCAGTTGAAGAAATAGGACGAACACTGCTTTCGTACGAGAGATTGCCTACAAGAGCCAAAGTGTCGGCAGTCCCCGCGAGGCCCGTGGTAACAAGCGTTCGGCATTTTCTCTCTCCTAGGGTTTATTGCCAGCTTTTTTCTAAAGCCAATGTGCATGCCGATGACGGCCGGCAGTTGCCGCGAGTGCGAGATGCCCACTCGCGTGCGGTCAGCATTTTCTTGGTATTTTTTCCTGCAACAGTAAAGTTACGGCCAATAACATCAGCTCCACTGTTAAAATGTAATTGGCCATAACCCATGGCATGCGGAACCGCTGTACGGTCCGAGTGCAAATGCATGCATTGCACTGCCTATGCACAGGAATAAAAAATGCGCACTCAGACCTGAAGCATTCAGTTGAAGAAATAGGACGAACACTGCTTTCGTACGAGAGATTGCCTACAAGAGCCAAAGTGTCGGCAGTCCCCGCGAGGCCCGTGGTAACAAGCGTTCGGCATTTTCTCTCTCCTAGGGTTTATTGCCAGCTTTTTTTCTAAAGCCAATGTGCATGCCGATGACGGCCGGCAGTTGCCGCGAGTGCGAGATGCCCACTCGTGCGCGGTGAGCATTTCCTTGGTATTTTTTCCTGCAACAGTAAAGTTACGGCCAGTAACATCAGCTCCACTGTTAAAATGTAATTGGGCATAAACCATGGCATGCGGAACCGCTGTACGGTCCGAGTGCAAATGTATGCATTGCACTGCCTATGCACAGGAATAAAAAATGCGCACTCAGACTTGAAACATTCAGTTGAAGAAATAGGACGAACACTGCTTAAGTACGAGAGATTGCCTTCAAGAGCCAAAGTGTCGGCAGTCCCCCCGAGGCCCGTGGTAACAAGCGTTCGGCATTTTCTCTCTCCTAGGGTTTATTGCCAGCTTTTTTTCTAAAGCCAATGTGCATGCCGATGACGGCCGGCAGTTGCCGCGAGTGCGAGATGCCCACTCGCGTGCGGTGAGCATTTTCTTGGTATTTTTTCCTGCAACAGTAAAATTACGGCCAGTAACATCAGCTCCACTGTTAAAATGTAATTGGCCATAACCCATGGCATGCGGAACCGCTGTACGGTCCGAGTGCAAATGCATGCATTGCACTGCCTATGCACAGGAATAAAAAATGCGCACTCAGACTTGAAGCATTCAGTTGAAGAAATAGGACGAACACTGCTTTCGTACGAGAGATTGCCTACAAGAGCCAAAGTGTCGGCAGTCCCCGCGAGGCCCGTGGTAACAAGCGTTCGGCATTTTCTCTCTCCTAGGGTTTATTGCCTGCTTTTTTTCTAAAGCCAATGTGCATGCCGATGACGGCCGGCACTTGCCGCGAGTGCGAGATGCCCACTCGCGTGTGGTAAGCATTTTCTTGGTATTTTTTCCTGCAACAGTGAAGTTACGGCCAGTAACATCAGCTCCGCGGTTAAAACGTAATTGGCCATAACCCATGGCATGCGGAACCGCTGTACGGTCCGAGTTCAAATGTATGCATTGCACTGCCTATGCACAGGAATAAAAAAATGCGCACTCAGACTTGAAACATTCAGTTGAAGAAATAGGACGAACACTGCTTAAGTACGAGAGATTGCCTACAAGAGCCAAAGTGTCGGCAGTCCCCGCGAGGCCCGTGGTAACAAGCGTTCGGCATTTTCTCTCTCCTAGGGTTCATTGCCAGCTTTTTTCTAAAGCCATGTGCATGCCGATGACGGCCGGCAGTTGCTGCGAGTGCGAGATGCCCACTCGCGTGCGGTCAGCATTTTCTTGGTATTTTTTCCTGCAACAGTAAAGTTACGGCCAGTAACATCAGCTCCACTGTTTAAATGTAATTGGCCATAACCCATGGCATGCGGAACCGCTGTACGGTCCGAGTGCAAATGTATGCATTGCACTGCCTATGCACAGGAATAAAAAAATGCGCACTCAGCCTTGAAGCATTCAGTTGAAGAAATAGGACGAACACTGCTTTCGTACGAGAGATTGCCTACAATAGCCAAAGTGTCGGCAGTCCCCGCGAGGCCCGTGGTAACAAGCGTTCGGCATTTTCTCTCTCCTAGGGTTTATTGCCAGCTTTTTTTCTAAAGCCAATGTGCATGCCGATGACGGCCGGCAGTTGCCGCGAGTGCGAGATGCCCACTCGCGCGCGGTGAGCATTTTCATGGTATTTTTTCCTGCAACAGTAAAGTTACGGCCAGTAACATCAGCTCCACTGTTAAAATGTAATTGGGCATAAACCATGGCATGCGGAACCGCTGTACGGTCCGAGTGCAAATGTATGCATTGCACTGCCTATGCACAGGAATAAAAAATGCGCACTCAGACTTGAAACATTCAGTTGAAGAAATAGGACGAACACTGCTTAATTACGAGAGATTGCCTTCAAGAGCCCAAGTGTCGGCAGTCCCCCCGAGGCCCGTGGTAACAAGCGTTCGGCATTTTCTCTCTCCTAGGGTTTATTGCCAGCTTTTTTCTAAAGCCAATGTGCATGCTGATGACGGCCGGCAGTTGCCGCGAGTGCGAGATGCCCACTCGCGTGCGGTCAGCATTTTCTTGGTATTTTTTCCTGCAACAGGAAAGTTACGGCCAGTAACATCAGCTCCACTGTTAAAATGTAATTGGCCATAACCCATGGCATGCGGAACCGCTGTACGGTCCGAGTGCAAATGCATGCATTGCACTGCCTATGCACAGGAATAAAATATGCGCACTCAGACTTGAAGCATTCAGTTGAAGAAATAGGACGAACACTGCTTTCGTACGAGAGATTGCCTACAAGAGCCAAAGTGTCGGCAGTCCCCGCGAGGCCCGTGGTAACAAGCGTTCGGCATTTTCTCTCTCCTAGGGTGTATTGCCAGCTTTTTTTCTAAAGCCAATGTGCATGCCGATGACGGCCGGCAGTTGCCGCGAGTGCGAGATGCCCACTCGCGCGCGGTGAGCATTTCCTTGGTATTTTTTCCTGCAACAGTAAAGTTACGGCCAGTAACATCAGCTCCACTGTTAAAATGTAATTGGGCATAAACCATGGCATGCGGAACCGCTGTACGGTCCGAGTGCAAATGTATGCATTGCACTGCCTATGCACAGGAATAAAAAATGCGCACTCAGACTTGAAACATTCAGTTGAAGAAATAGGACGAACACTGCTTAAGTACGAGAGATTGCCTTCAAGAGCCAAAGTGTCGGCAGTCCCCCCGAGGCCCGTGGTAACAAGCGTTCGGCATTTTCTCTCTCCTAGGGTTTATTGCCAGCTTTTTTCTAAAGCCAATGTGCATGCCGATGACGGCCGGCAGTTGCCGCGAGTGCGAGATGCCCACTCGCGTGCGGTGAGCATTTTCTTGGTATTTTTTCCTGCAACAGTAAAATTACGGCCAGTAACATCAGCTCCACTGTTAAAATGTAATTGGCCATAACCCATGGCATGCGGAACCGCTGTACGGTCCGAGTGCAAATGCATGCATTGCACTGCCTATGCACAGGAATAAAAAATGCGCACTCAGACTTGAAGCATTCAGTTGAAGAAATAGGACGAACACTGCTTTCGTACGAGAGATTGCCTACAAGAGCCAAAGTGTCGGCAGTCCCCGCGAGGCCCGTGGTAACAAGCGTTCGGCATTTTCTCTCTCCTAGGGTTTATTGCCTGCTTTTTTTCTAAAGCCAATGTGCATGCCGATGACGGCCGGCAGTTGCCGCGAGTGCGAGATGCCCACTCGCGCGCGGTGAGCATTTCCTTGGTATTTTTTCCTGCAACAGTAAAGTTACGGCCAGTAACATCAGCTCCACTGTTAAAATGTAATTGGGCATAAACCATGGCATGCGGAACCGCTGTACGGTCCGAGTGCAAATGTATGCATTGCACTGCCTATGCACAGGAATAAAAAATGCGCACTCAGACTTGAAACATTCAGCTGAAGAAATAGGACGAACACTGCTTAAGTACGAGAGATTGCCTTCAAGAGCCAAAGTGTCGGCAGTCCCCCCGAGGCCCGTGGTAACAAGCGTTCGGCATTTTCTCTCTCCTAGGGTTTATTGCCAGCTTTTTTCTAAAGCCAATGTGCATGCCGATGACGGCCGGCAGTTGCCGCGAGTGCGAGATGCCCACTCGCGTGCGGTCAGCATTTTCTTGGTATTTTTTCCTGCAACAGTAAAGTTACGGCCAATAACATCAGCTCCACTGTTAAAATGTAATTGGCCATAACCCATGGCATGCGGAACCGCTGTACGGTCCGAGTGCAAATGCATGCATTGCACTGCCTATGCACAGGAATAAAAAATGCGCACTCAGACCTGAAGCATTCAGTTGAAGAAATAGGACGAACACTGCTTTCGTACGAGAGATTGCCTACAAGAGCCAAAGTGTCGGCAGTCCCCGCGAGGCCCGTGGTAACAAGCGTTCGGCATTTTCTCTCTCCTAGGGTTTATTGCCAGCTTTTTTTCTAAAGCCAATGTGCATGCCGATGACGGCCAGCAGTTGCCGCGAGTGCGAGATGCCCACTCGCGCGCGGTGAGCATTTCCTTGGTATTTTTTCCTGCAACAGTAAAGTTACGGCCAGTAACATCAGCTCCACTGTTAAAATGTAATTGGGCATAAACTATGGCATGCGGAACCGCTGTACGGTCCGAGTGCAAATGTATGCATTGCACTGCCTATGCACAGGAATAAAAAATGCGCACTCAGACTTGAAACATTCAGTTGAAGAAATAGGACGAACACTGCTTAAGTACGAGAGATTGCCTTCAAGAGCCAAAGTGTCGGCAGTCCCCCCGAGGCCCGTGGTAACAAGCGTTCGGCATTTTCTCTCTCCTAGGGTTTATTGCCAGCTTTTTTCTAAAGCCAATGTGCATGCCGATGACGGCCGGCAGTTGCCGCGAGTGCGAGATGCCCACTCGCGTGCGGTGAGCATTTTCTTGGTATTTTTTCCTGCAACAGTAAAATTACGGCCAGTAACATCAGCTCCACTGTTAAAATGTAATTGGCCATAACCCATGGCATGCGGAACCGCTGTACGGTCCGAGTGCAAATGCATGCATTGCACTGCCTATGCACAGGAATAAAAAATGCGCACTCAGACTTGAAGCATTCAGTTGAAGAAATAGGACGAACACTGCTTTCGTACGAGAGATTGCCTACAAGAGCCAAAGTGTCGGCAGTCCCCGCGAGGCCCGTGGTAACAAGCGTTCGGCATTTTCTCTCTCCTAGGGTTTATTGCCTGCTTTTTTTCTAAAGCCAATGTGCATGCCGATGACGGCCGGCACTTGCCGCGAGTGCGAGATGCCCACTCGCGTGTGGTAAGCATTTTCTTGGTATTTTTTCCTGCAACAGTGAAGTTACGGCCAGTAACATCAGCTCCGCGGTTAAAACGTAATTGGCCATAACCCATGGCATGCGGAACCGCTGTACGGTCCGAGTTCAAATGTATGCATTGCACTGCCTATGCACAGGAATAAAAAAATGCGCACTCAGACTTGAAACATTCAGTTGAAGAAATAGGACGAACACTGCTTAAGTACGAGAGATTGCCTACAAGAGCCAAAGTGTCGGCAGTCCCCGCGAGGCCCGTGGTAACAAGCGTTCGGCATTTTCTCTCTCCTAGGGTTCATTGCCAGCTTTTTTCTAAAGCCATGTGCATGCCGATGACGGCCGGCAGTTGCTGCGAGTGCGAGATGCCCACTCGCGTGCGGTCAGCATTTTCTTGGTATTTTTTCCTGCAACAGTAAAGTTACGGCCAGTAACATCAGCTCCACTGTTTAAATGTAATTGGCCATAACCCATGGCATGCGGAACCGCTGTACGGTCCGAGTGCAAATGTATGCATTGCACTGCCTATGCACAGGAATAAAAAAATGCGCACTCAGCCTTGAAGCATTCAGTTGAAGAAATAGGACGAACACTGCTTTCGTACGAGAGATTGCCTACAATAGCCAAAGTGTCGGCAGTCCCCGCGAGGCCCGTGGTAACAAGCGTTCGGCATTTTCTCTCTCCTAGGGTTTATTGCCAGCTTTTTTTCTAAAGCCAATGTGCATGCCGATGACGGCCGGCAGTTGCCGCGAGTGCGAGATGCCCACTCGCGTGCGGTAAGCATTTTCTTGGTATTTTTTCCTGCAACTGTGAAGTTACGGCCAGTAACATCAGCTCCGCTGTTAAAATGTAATTGGCCATAACCCATGGCATGCGGAACCGCTGTACGGTCCGAGTGCAAATGTATGCATTGCACTGCCTATGCACAGGAATAAAAAATGCGCACTCAGACTTGAAACATTCAGTTGAAGAAATAGGACGAACACTGCTTAAGTACGAGAGATTGCCTTCAAGAGCCAAAGTGTCTGCAGTCCCCTCGAGGCCCTTGGTAACAAGCGTTCGGCATTTTCTCTCTCCTAGGGTTTATTGCCAGCTTTTTTTCTAAAGCCAATGTGCATGCCGATGACGGCCGGCAGTTGCTGCGAGTGCGAGATGCCCACTCGCGTGCGGTCAGCATTTTCTTGGTATTTTTTCCTGCAGCAGTAAAGTTACGGCCAGTAACATCAGCTCCGCGGTTAAAATGTAATTGGCCATAACCCATGGCATGCGGAACCGCTGTACGGTAAGAGTGCAAATGTATGCATTGCACTGCCTATGCACAGGAATAAAAAAATGCGCACTCAGACTTAAAGCATTCAGTTGAAGAAATAGGACGAACACTGCTTAAGTACGAGAGATTGCCTACAAGAGCCAAAGTGTCGGCAGTCCCCGCGAGGCCCGTGGTAACAAGCGTTCGGCATTTTCTCTCTCCTAGGGTTTTTTGCCAGCTTTTTTTCTAAAGCCAATGTGCATGCCGATGACGGCCGGCAGTTGCCGCGAGTGCGAGATGCCCACTCGCACGCGGTGAGCATTTGCTTGGTATTTTTCCTGCAACGATGAAGTTACGGCCAGTAACATCAGCTCCGCTGTTAAAATGTAATTGGCCATAACCCATGGCATGCGGAACCGCTGTACGGTCCGAGTGAAAATGTATACATTGCACTGCCTATGCTCATGAATAAAAAATGCGCACTCCGACTTGAAGCATTCAGTTGAAGAAATAGGACGAACACTGCTTTCGTACGAGAGATTGCCTACAATAGCCAAAGTGTCGGCAGTCCCCGCGAGGCCCGTGGTAACAAGCGTTCGGCATTTTCTCTCTCCTAGGGTTTATTGCCAGCTTTTTTTCTAAAGCCAATGTGCATGCCGATGACGGCCGGCAGTTGCCGCGAGTGCGAGATGCCCACTCGCGCGCGGTGAGCATTTCCTTGGTATTTTTTCCTGCAACAGTAAAGTTACGGCCAGTAACATCAGCTCCACTGTTAAAATGTAATTGGGCATAAACCATGGCATGCGGAACCGCTGTACGGTCCGAGTGCAAATGTATGCATTGCACTGCCTATGCACAGGAATAAAAAATGCGCACTCAGACTTGAAACATTCAGTTGAAGAAATAGGACGAACACTGCTTAAGTACGAGAGATTGCCTTCAAGAGCCAAAGTGTCGGCAGTCCCCCCGAGGCCCGTGGTAACAAGCGTTCGGCATTTTCTCTCTCCTAGGGTTTATTGCCAGCTTTTTTCTAAAGCCAATGTGCATGCCGATGACGGCCGGCAGTTGCCGCGAGTGCGAGATGCCCACTCGCGTGCGGTCAGCATTTTCTTGGTATTTTTTCCTGCAACAGTAAAGTTACGGCCAATAACATCAGCTCCACTGTTAAAATGTAATTGGCCATAACCCATGGCATGCGGAACCGCTGTACGGTCCGAGTGCAAATGCATGCATTGCACTGCCTATGCACAGGAATAAAAAATGCGCACTCAGACCTGAAGCATTCAGTTGAAGAAATAGGACGAACACTGCTTTCGTACGAGAGATTGCCTACAAGAGCCAAAGTGTCGGCAGTCCCCGCGAGGCCCGTGGTAACAAGCGTTCGGCATTTTCTCTCTCCTAGGGTTTATTGCCAGCTTTTTTTCTAAAGCCAATGTGCATGCCGATGACGGCCGGCAGTTGCCGCGAGTGCGAGATGCCCACTCGCGCGCGGTGAGCATTTCCTTGGTATTTTTTCCTGCAACAGTAAAGTTACGGCCAGTAACATCAGCTCCACTGTTAAAATGTAATTGGGCATAAACCATGGCATGCGGAACCGCTGTACGGTCCGAGTGCAAATGTATGCATTGCACTGCCTATGCACAGGAATAAAAAATGCGCACTCAGACTTGAAACATTCAGTTGAAGAAATAGGACGAACACTGCTTAAGTACGAGAGATTGCCTTCAAGAGCCAAAGTGTCGGCAGTCCCCCCGAGGCCCGTGGTAACAAGCGTTCGGCATTTTCTCTCTCCTAGGGTTTATTGCCAGCTTTTTTCTAAAGCCAATGTGCATGCCGATGACGGCCGGCAGTTGCCGCGAGTGCGAGATGCCCACTCGCGTGCGGTGAGCATTTTCTTGGTATTTTTTCCTGCAACAGTAAAATTACGGCCAGTAACATCAGCTCCACTGTTAAAATGTAATTGGCCATAACCCATGGCATGCGGAACCGCTGTACGGTCCGAGTGCAAATGCATGCATTGCACTGCCTATGCACAGGAATAAAAAATGCGCACTCAGACTTGAAGCATTCAGTTGAAGAAATAGGACGAACACTGCTTTCGTACGAGAGATTGCCTACAAGAGCCAAAGTGTCGGCAGTCCCCGCGAGGCCCGTGGTAACAAGCGTTCGGCATTTTCTCTCTCCTAGGGTTTATTGCCTGCTTTTTTTCTAAAGCCAATGTGCATGCCGATGACGGCCGGCACTTGCCGCGAGTGCGAGATGCCCACTCGCGTGTGGTGAGCATTTTCATGGTATTTTTTCCTGCAACAGTAAAGTTACGGCCAGTAACATCAGCTCCACTGTTAAAATGTAATTGGGCATAAACCATGGCATGCGGAACCGCTGTACGGTCCGAGTGCAAATGTATGCATTGCACTGCCTATGCACAGGAATAAAAAATGCGCACTCAGACTTGAAACATTCAGTTGAAGAAATAGGACGAACACTGCTTAAGTACGAGAGATTGCCTTCAAGAGCCCAAGTGTCGGCAGTCCCCCCGAGGCCCGTGGTAACAAGCGTTCGGCATTTTCTCTCTCCTAGGGTTTATTGCCAGCTTTTTTCTAAAGCCAATGTGCATGCTGATGACGGCCGGCAGTTGCCGCGAGTGCGAGATGCCCACTCGCGTGCGGTCAGCATTTTCTTGGTATTTTTTCCTGCAACAGGAAAGTTACGGCCAGTAACATCAGCTCCACTGTTAAAATGTAATTGGCCATAACCCATGGCATGCGGAACCGCTGTACGGTCCGAGTGCAAATGCATGCATTGCACTGCCTATGCACAGGAATAAAATATGCGCACTCAGACTTGAAGCATTCAGTTGAAGAAATAGGACGAACACTGCTTTCGTACGAGAGATTGCCTACAAGAGCCAAAGTGTCGGCAGTCCCCGCGAGGCCCGTGGTAACAAGCGTTCGGCATTTTCTCTCTCCTAGGGTGTATTGCCAGCTTTTTTTCTAAAGCCAATGTGCATGCCGATGACGGCCGGTAGTTGCCGCGAGTGCGAGATGCCCACTCGCGCGCGGTGAGCATTTCCTTGGTATTTTTTCCTGCAACAGTAAAGTTACGGCCAGTAACATCAGCTCCACTGTTAAAATGTAATTGGGCATAAACCATGGCATGCGGAACCGCTGTACGGTCCGAGTGCAAATGTATGCATTGCACTGCCTATGCACAGGAATAAAAAATGCGCACTCAGACTTGAAACATTCAGTTGAAGAAATAGGACGAACACTGCTTAAGTACGAGAGATTGCCTTCAAGAGCCAAAGTGTCGGCAGTCCCCCCGAGGCCCGTGGTAACAAGCGTTCGGCATTTTCTCTCTCCTAGGGTTTATTGCCAGCTTTTTTCTAAAGCCAATGTGCATGCCGATGACGGCCGGCAGTTGCCGCGAGTGCGAGATGCCCACTCGCGTGCGGTGAGCATTTTCTTGGTATTTTTTCCTGCAACAGTAAAATTACGGCCAGTAACATCAGCTCCACTGTTAAAATGTAATTGGCCATAACCCATGGCATGCGGAACCGCTGTACGGTCCGAGTGCAAATGCATGCATTGCACTGCCTATGCACAGGAATAAAAAATGCGCACTCAGACTTGAAGCATTCAGTTGAAGAAATAGGACGAACACTGCTTTCGTACGAGAGATTGCCTACAAGAGCCAAAGTGTCGGCAGTCCCCGCGAGGCCCGTGGTAACAAGCGTTCGGCATTTTCTCTCTCCTAGGGTTTATTGCCTGCTTTTTTTCTAAAGCCAATGTGCATGCCGATGACGGCCGGCAGTTGCCGCGAGTGCGAGATGCCCACTCGCGCGCGGTGAACATTTCCTTGGTATTTTTTCCTGCAACAGTGAAGTTACGGCCAGTAACATCAGCTCCGCGGTTAAAACGTAATTGGCCATAACCCATGGCATGCGGAACCGCTGTACGGTCCGAGTTCAAATGTATGCATTGCACTGCCTATGCACAGGAATAAAAAAATGCGCACTCAGACTTGAAACATTCAGTTGAAGAAATAGGACGAACACTGCTTAAGTACGAGAGATTGCCTACAAGAGCCAAAGTGTCGGCAGTCCCCGCGAGGCCCGTGGTAACAAGCGTTCGGCATTTTCTCTCTCCTAGGGTTCATTGCCAGCTTTTTTCTAAAGCCATGTGCATGCCGATGACGGCCGGCAGTTGCCGCGAGTGCGAGATGCCCACTCGCGCGCGGTGAGCATTTCCTTGGTATTTTTTCCTGCAACAGTAAAGTTACGGCCAGTAACATCAGCTCCACTGTTAAAATGTAATTGGGCATAAACCATGGCATGCGGAACCGCTGTACGGTCCGAGTGCAAATGTATGCATTGCACTGCCTATGCACAGGAATAAAAAATGCGCACTCAGACTTGAAACATTCAGTTGAAGAAATAGGACGAACACTGCTTAAGTACGAGAGATTGCCTTCAAGAGCCAAAGTGTCGGCAGTCCCCCCGAGGCCCGTGGTAACAAGCGTTCGGCATTTTCTCTCTCCTAGGGTTTATTGCCAGCTTTTTTCTAAAGCCAATGTGCATGCCGATGACGGCCGGCAGTTGCCGCGAGTGCGAGATGCCCACTCGCGTGCGGTCAGCATTTTCTTGGTATTTTTTCCTGCAACAGTAAAGTTACGGCCAATAACATCAGCTCCACTGTTAAAATGTAATTGGCCATAACCCATGGCATGCGGAACCGCTGTACGGTCCGAGTGCAAATGCATGCATTGCACTGCCTATGCACAGGAATAAAAAATGCGCACTCAGACCTGAAGCATTCAGTTGAAGAAATAGGACGAACACTGCTTTCGTACGAGAGATTGCCTACAAGAGCCAAAGTGTCGGCAGTCCCCGCGAGGCCCGTGGTAACAAGCGTTCGGCATTTTCTCTCTCCTAGGGTTTATTGCCTGCTTTTTTTCTAAAGCCAATGTGCATGCCGATGACGGCCGGCACTTGCCGCGAGTGCGAGATGCCCACTCGCGTGTGGTAAGCATTTTCTTGGTATTTTTTCCTGCAACAGTGAAGTTACGGCCAGTAACATCAGCTCCGCGGTTAAAACGTAATTGGCCATAACCCATGGCATGCGGAACCGCTGTACGGTCCGAGTTCAAATGTATGCATTGCACTGCCTATGCACAGGAATAAAAAAATGCGCACTCAGACTTGAAACATTCAGTTGAAGAAATAGGACGAACACTGCTTAAGTACGAGAGATTGCCTACAAGAGCCAAAGTGTCGGCAGTCCCCGCGAGGCCCGTGGTAACAAGCGTTCGGCATTTTCTCTCTCCTAGGGTTCATTGCCAGCTTTTTTCTAAAGCCATGTGCATGCCGATGACGGCCGGCAGTTGCCGCGAGTGCGAGATGCCCACTCGCGCGCGGTGAGCATTTCCTTGGTATTTTTTCCTGCAACAGTAAAGTTACGGCCAGTAACATCAGCTCCACTGTTAAAATGTAATTGGGCATAAACCATGGCATGCGGAACCGCTGTACGGTCCGAGTGCAAATGTATGCATTGCACTGCCTATGCACAGGAATAAAAAATGCGCACTCAGACTTGAAACATTCAGTTGAAGAAATAGGACGAACACTGCTTAAGTACGAGAGATTGCCTTCAAGAGCCAAAGTGTCGGCAGTCCCCCCGAGGCCCGTGGTAACAAGCGTTCGGCATTTTCTCTCTCCTAGGGTTTATTGCCAGCTTTTTTCTAAAGCCAATGTGCATGCCGATGACGGCCGGCAGTTGCCGCGAGTGCGAGATGCCCACTCGCGTGCGGTCAGCATTTTCTTGGTATTTTTTCCTGCAACAGTAAAGTTACGGCCAATAACATCAGCTCCACTGTTAAAATGTAATTGGCCATAACCCATGGCATGCGGAACCGCTGTACGGTCCGAGTGCAAATGCATGCATTGCACTGCCTATGCACAGGAATAAAAAATGCGCACTCAGACCTGAAGCATTCAGTTGAAGAAATAGGACGAACACTGCTTTCGTACGAGAGATTGCCTACAAGAGCCAAAGTGTCGGCAGTCCCCGCGAGGCCCGTGGTAACAAGCGTTCGGCATTTTCTCTCTCCTAGGGTTTATTGCCTGCTTTTTTTCTAAAGCCAATGTGCATGCCGATGACGGCCGGCAGTTGCCGCGAGTGCGAGATGCCCACTCGCGCGCGGTGAACATTTCCTTGGTATTTTTTCCTGCAACAGTAAAGTTACGGCCAGTAACATCAGCTCCACTGTTAAAATGTAATTGGGCATAAACCATGGCATGCGGAACCGCTGTACGGTCCGAGTGCAAATGTATGCATTGCACTGCCTATGCACAGGAATAAAAAATGCGCACTCAGACTTGAAACATTCAGCTGAAGAAATAGGACGAACACTGCTTAAGTACGAGAGATTGCCTTCAAGAGCCAAAGTGTCGGCAGTCCCCCCGAGGCCCGTGGTAACAAGCGTTCGGCATTTTCTCTCTCCTAGGGTTTATTGCCAGCTTTTTTCTAAAGCCAATGTGCATGCCGATGACGGCCGGCAGTTGCCGCGAGTGCGAGATGCCCACTCGCGTGCGGTCAGCATTTTCTTGGTATTTTTTCCTGCAACAGTAAAGTTACGGCCAATAACATCCGCTCCACTGTTAAAATGTAATTGGCCATAACCCATGGCATGCGGAACCGCTGTACGGTCCGAGTGCAAATGCATGCATTGCACTGCCTATGCACAGGAATAAAAAATGCGCACTCAGACCTGAAGCATTCAGTTGAAGAAATAGGACGAACACTGCTTTCGTACGAGAGATTGCCTACAAGAGCCAAAGTGTCGGCAGTCCCCGCGAGGCCCGTGGTAACAAGCGTTCGGCATTTTCTCTCTCCTAGGGTTTATTGCCAGCTTTTTTTCTAAAGCCAATGTGCATGCCGATGACGGCCGGCAGTTGCCGCGAGTGCGAGATGCCCACTCGCGCGCGGTGAGCATTTCCTTGGTATTTTTTCCTGCAACAGTAAAGTTACGGCCAGTAACATCAGCTCCACTGTTAAAATGTAATTGGCCATAACCCATGGCATGCGGAACCGCTGTACGGTCCGAGTGCAAATGCATGCATTGCACTGCCTATGCACAGGAATAAAAAATGCGCACTCAGACTTGAAGCATTCAGTTGAAGAAATAGGACGAACACTGCTTAAGTACGAGAGATTGCCTTCAAGAGCCAAAGTGTCGGCAGTCCCCCCGAGGCCCGTGGTAACAAGCGTTCGGCATTTTCTCTCTCCTAGGGTTTATTGCCAGCTTTTTTCTAAAGCCAATGTGCATGCCGATGACGGCCGGCAGTTGCCGCGAGTGCGAGATGCCCACTCGCGTGCGGTCAGCATTTTCTTGGTATTTTTTCCTGCAACAGTAAAGTTACGGCCAATAACATCAGCTCCACTGTTAAAATGTAATTGGCCATAACCCATGGCATGCGGAACCGCTGTACGGTCCGAGTGCAAATGCATGCATTGCACTGCCTATGCACAGGAATAAAAAATGCGCACTCAGACCTGAAGCATTCAGTTGAAGAAATAGGACGAACACTGCTTTCGTACGAGAGATTGCCTACAAGAGCCAAAGTGTCGGCAGTCCCCGCGAGGCCCGTGGTAACAAGCGTTCGGCATTTTCTCTCTCCTAGGGTTTATTGCCAGCTTTTTTTCTAAAGCCAATGTGCATGCCGATGACGGCCGGCAGTTGCCGCGAGTGCGAGATGCCCACTCGCGCGCGGTGAGCATTTCCTTGGTATTTTTTCCTGCAACAGTAAAGTTACGGCCAGTAACATCAGCTCCACTGTTAAAATGTAATTGGGCATAAACCATGGCATGCGGAACCGCTGTACGGTCCGAGTGCAAATGTATGCATTGCACTGCCTATGCACAGGAATAAAAAATGCGCACTCAGACTTGAAACATTCAGTTGAAGAAATAGGACGAACACTGCTTAAGTACGAGAGATTGCCTTCAAGAGCCAAAGTGTCGGCAGTCCCCCCGAGGCCCGTGGTAACAAGCGTTCGGCATTTTCTCTCTCCTAGGGTTTATTGCCAGCTTTTTTCTAAAGCCAATGTGCATGCCGATGACGGCCGGCAGTTGCCGCGAGTGCGAGATGCCCACTCGCGTGCGGTGAGCATTTTCTTGGTATTTTTTCCTGCAACAGTAAAATTACGGCCAGTAACATCAGCTCCACTGTTAAAATGTAATTGGCCATAACCCATGGCATGCGGAACCGCTGTACGGTCCGAGTGCAAATGCATGCATTGCACTGCCTATGCACAGGAATAAAAAATGCGCACTCAGACTTGAAGCATTCAGTTGAAGAAATAGGACGAACACTGCTTTCGTACGAGAGATTGCCTACAAGAGCCAAAGTGTCGGCAGTCCCCGCGAGGCCCGTGGTAACAAGCGTTCGGCATTTTCTCTCTCCTAGGGTTTATTGCCTGCTTTTTTTCTAAAGCCAATGTGCATGCCGATGACGGCCGGCACTTGCCGCGAGTGCGAGATGCCCACTCGCGTGTGGTAAGCATTTTCTTGGTATTTTTTCCTGCAACAGTGAAGTTACGGCCAGTAACATCAGCTCCGCGGTTAAAACGTAATTGGCCATAACCCATGGCATGCGGAACCGCTGTACGGTCCGAGTTCAAATGTATGCATTGCACTGCCTATGCACAGGAATAAAAAAATGCGCACTCAGACTTGAAACATTCAGTTGAAGAAATAGGACGAACACTGCTTAAGTACGAGAGATTGCCTACAAGAGCCAAAGTGTCGGCAGTCCCCGCGAGGCCCGTGGTAACAAGCGTTCGGCATTTTCTCTCTCCTAGGGTTCATTGCCAGCTTTTTTCTAAAGCCATGTGCATGCCGATGACGCCCGGCAGTTGCTGCGAGTGCGAGATGCCCACTCGCGTGCGGTCAGCATTTTCTTGGTATTTTTTCCTGCAACAGTAAAGTTACGGCCAGTAACATCAGCTCCACTGTTTAAATGTAATTGGCCATAACCCATGGCATGCGGAACCGCTGTACGGTCCGAGTGCAAATGTATGCATTGCACTGCCTATGCACAGGAATAAAAAAATGCGCACTCAGCCTTGAAGCATTCAGTTGAAGAAATAGGACGAACACTGCTTTCGTACGAGAGATTGCCTACAATAGCCAAAGTGTCGGCAGTCCCCGCGAGGCCCGTGGTAACAAGCGTTCGGCATTTTCTCTCTCCTAGGGTTTATTGCCAGCTTTTTTTCTAAAGCCAATGTGCATGCCGATGACGGCCGGCAGTTGCCGCGAGTGCGAGATGCCCACTCGCGCGCGGTGAGCATTTTCATGGTATTTTTTCCTGCAACAGTAAAGTTACGGCCAGTAACATCAGCTCCACTGTTAAAATGTAATTGGGCATAAACCATGGCATGCGGAACCGCTGTACGGTCCGAGTGCAAATGTATGCATTGCACTGCCTATGCACAGGAATAAAAAATGCGCACTCAGACTTGAAACATTCAGTTGAAGAAATAGGACGAACACTGCTTAAGTACGAGAGATTGCCTTCAAGAGCCCAAGTGTCGGCAGTCCCCCCGAGGCCCGTGGTAACAAGCGTTCGGCATTTTCTCTCTCCTAGGGTTTATTGCCAGCTTTTTTCTAAAGCCAATGTGCATGCTGATGACGGCCGGCAGTTGCCGCGAGTGCGAGATGCCCACTCGCGTGCGGTCAGCATTTTCTTGGTATTTTTTCCTGCAACAGGAAAGTTACGGCCAGTAACATCAGCTCCACTGTTAAAATGTAATTGGCCATAACCCATGGCATGCGGAACCGCTGTACGGTCCGAGTGCAAATGCATGCATTGCACTGCCTATGCACAGGAATAAAATATGCGCACTCAGACTTGAAGCATTCAGTTGAAGAAATAGGACGAACACTGCTTTCGTACGAGAGATTGCCTACAAGAGCCAAAGTGTCGGCAGTCCCCGCGAGGCCCGTGGTAACAAGCGTTCGGCATTTTCTCTCTCCTAGGGTTTATTGCCAGCTTTTTTTCTAAAGCCAATGTGCATGCCGATGACGGCCGGCAGTTGCCGCGAGTGCGAGATGCCCACTCGCGCGCGGTGAGCATTTCCTTGGTATTTTTTCCTGCAACAGTAAAGTTACGGCCAGTAACATCAGCACCGCTGTTAAAATGTAATTGGCCATAACCCATGGCACACCATGTTTGGCTTCCGTAACCACCTTTCCACACAAGACGTTCTTCTTCAGCTAAAAGAACAGGTCATAGACAACCTCAGCAAAATTCATCCCAGCGCAATCTTAGCTTTAGATGTACGTGGAGCCTTTGACAACGTCACCCATGAAGCCATCCTCAATGGGCTAAACACCACACGCTGCGGTCAACGCACCTTCGACTATGTACGGGCATTTTTATCCGACCGAACTGCCACAATCCGACTCGGATCATTGATCTCCCCAACGTTCTCCACACCCCCCAAGGGCACCCCACAAGGTTCTGTTATCTCCCCCTTATTGTTTAATATCGCCCTTCTAGACCTGCCTAAGCAGCTTTCCGGGATCCCTAACCTTCACCATGCTCTTTACGCGGATGATCTTACCATCTGGATCACCAAAGGATCACCCGGCACCCAGCAATCCGCTTTACAACAAGGGGTGGACACCGTCCTCAACTACCTAGCACCACGCGGCCTCACCTGTCACCACTCAAAATCAGCCCTTCTCGTCCTTCGTGCACGTACCCGTGGAAGACCCCCCGAACCGGCACCGGACCCTCAGGTCATGATTCACCAGGAACCTGTCCCGCAAGTGAAGACACTACGAATCCTGGGTGTAAGCTTCCACGCCGATGGATCTGGAAGAGCACTACTACCCCAACTACACTCCACAATATCGCAACTCGCCCACCTCATCCGTCGTATATGCATGCACAAACACGGTCTTAAAGAACAAGACACGTGTCAACTTGTGCAAGCATTACTACTCAGCAGGCTTACATATGGCACTCCCTATGTCCAACTCCGACCCCAAGAACACTCCAAATTGGATGCTCTCATCCGTCGAGCCTACAAGATAGCCCTGGGACTACCGGCTTTCACTTCCACCAAAAACTCCTTCAACTTGGCATACATAATTCGCTCTCCGAACTTATAGAAGCCCAAAGAACCAGCCAACTCTCTCGCCATACGCTCACCCCCACAGGCCGCACAGTCCTCCAGAATTTAGGCCGTCCTACACCAGAACCCCACGAAGCACTACAGCCGATACCACCTCATATTCGGGACACCATCAAAGTCACCCCCATTCCACGACATATGCATCCCGAGTACAACAAACGACGTCGCAACGCTCGTGTTCACCACCTACATAAGAAGTACTCATCGGTCAACGACACCCGCTACACCGACATCGCTCACTCAACTTCCCACTCAACCCTAGTGGTCACCGACACCAACGGCACCTTATACACTGCGGCCACATACCGCCACCTCTCCCCATCTGCAGCGGAAGCTACTGCAATAGCCCTAGCAATGCATACAGCAACGTGCGACTACCTCACAATTATCACGGACTCGCAGCAAGCCTGTCGAAGATACCTCCTTGGAAGAATTCCTCCACCTGCCCTCAAGCTTCTACAAGCCGTAGTATCACCTCCTAACGTGACCATCGTTTGGACCCCAGGTCATGCCTCCCTCCCCGCGAACGAAGCAGCCCATGTTGCGGCCCGCGAACTTCACTTCCGGGCACTCCCGACGAGGCCGGGCGACTTGGACACCCTGACTGACACGCTAGAGCCACTACCAGCCACCTACTCCGACATCTTAGCGCACTATCGCCACACCCACCGAGAATACCCTCCCCCACACCCTGCACTCACCAACGAAGAATCCCGCATCTGGCGACGTCTCCAAACAAATACATTCTACAACGGCACCATCCTCTCCCATATCTCCCCCAGCCGTTTCTACTATAACTACCGTGACTGCCACACCCCAGACACAACCCCCCACCTCCTATTCTTCTGCCCAAACCACCCCTTTCCACTCCCCACACCTACTCTCGAGCAGTGGGAATGCGCGCTGACCAGCTCGGACCTGCAGGACCAGCAAAGCCTGATCCAGCGGGCCACCCGAGCAGCGACAGCACGCGGCTACCTGGACTAAGGCGGCCGCCCATCTGCTCTAAATATGTAAAATAAACGTTTGTTCCTCTACCTCCTGCCATGGCATGCGGAACCGCTGTACGGTCCGAGTGCAAATGTATGCATTGCACTGCCTATGCACAGGAATAAAAAAATGCGCACTCAGACTTGAACTATTCAGTTGAAGAAATACGACGAACACAGCTTAAGTACGAGAGATTGCCTACAAGAGCCAAATTATCGACAGTCCCCGCGAGGCCCGTGGTAACAAGCGTTCGGCATTTTCGCTCTCCTAGGGTTTATTGCCAGCTTTTTTTCTAAATCCAATGTGCATGCCGATGACGGCCGGCTGTTGCCGCGAGTGCGAGATGCCCACTCGCGTGCGGTCAGCATTTTTTTGGTATTTTTTCCTGCAACAGTAAGGTTACGGCCAGTAACATCAGCTCCGCTGTTAAAATGTAATTGGGCATAACCCATGGCATGCGGAACCGCTGTACGGTCCGAGTGCAAATGTATGCATTGCACTGCCTATGCACAGGAATAAAAAAATGCGCACTCAGATTTGAAGCATTCAGTTGAAGAAATAGGACGAACACTGCTTAAGTACGAGAGATTGCCTACAAGAGCCAAAGTGTCGACAGACCCCGCGAGGCCCGTGGTAACAAGCGTTCGGCATTTTCTCTCTCCTAGGGTTTATTGCCAGCTTTTTTTCAAAAGCCAATGTGCATGCCGATGACGGCCGGCAGTTGCCGTGAGTGCGAGATGCCCACTCGCGTGCGGTCAGCATTTTCTTGGTATTTTTTCCTGCAACAGTAAAGTTACGGCCAGTAACATCAGCTCCGCTGTTAAAATGTAATTGGCCATAACCCATGGCACACCATGTTTGGCTTCCGTAACCACCTTTCCACACAAGACGTTCTTCTTCAGCTAAAAGAACAGGTCATAGACAACCTCAGCAAAATTCATCCCAGCGCAATCTTAGCTTTAGATGTACGTGGAGCCTTTGACAACGTCACCCATGAAGCCATCCTCAATGGGCTAAACACCACACGCTGCGGTCAACGCACCTTCGACTATGTGCGGGCATTTTTATCCGACCGAACTGCCACAATCCGACTCGGATCATTGATCTCCCCAACGTTCTCCACACCCCCCAAGGGCACCCCACAAGGTTCTGTTATCTCCCCCTTATTGTTTAATATCGCCCTTCTAGACCGGCCTAAGCAGCTTTCCGGGATCCCTAACCTTCACCATGCTCTTTACGCGGATGATCTTACCATCTGGATCACCAAAGGATCACCCGGCACCCAGCAATCCGCTTTACAACAAGGGGTGGACACCGTCCTCAACTACCTAGCACCACGCGGCCTCACCTGTCACCACTCAAAATCAGCCCTTCTCGTCCTTCGTGCACGTACCCGTGGAAGACCCCCCGAACCGGCACCGGACCCTCAGGTCATGATTCACCAGGAACCTGTCCCGCAAGTGAAGACACTACGAATCCTGGGTGTAAGCTTCCACGCCGATGGATCTGGAAGAGCACTACTACCCCAACTACACTCCACAATATCGCAACTCGCCCACCTCATCCGTCGTATATGCATGCACAAACACGGTCTTAAAGAACAAGACACGTGTCAACTTGTGCAAGCATTACTGCTATGCAGGCTTACATATGGCACTCCCTATTTCCAACTCCGACCCCAAGAACACTCCAAATTGGATGCTCTCATCCGTCGAGCCTACAAGATAGCCCTGGGACTACCGGCTTTCACTTCCACCAAAAACTCCTTCAACTTGGCATACATAATTCGCTCTCCGAACTTATAGAAGCCCAAAGAACCAGCCAACTCTCTCGCCATACGCTCACCCCCACAGGCCGCACAGTCCTCCAGAATTTAGGCCGTCCTACACCAGAACCCCACGAAGCACTACAGCCGATACCACCTCATATTCGGGACACCATCAAAGTCACCCCCATTCCACGACTTATGCATCCCGAGTACAACAAACGACGTCGCAACGCTCGTGTTCACCACCTACATAAGAAGTACTCATCGGTCAACGACACCCGCTACACCGACATCGCTCACTCAACTTCCCACTCAACCCTAGTGGTCACCGACACCAACGGCACCTTATACACTGCGGCCACATACCGCCACCTCTCCCCATCTGCAGCGGAAGCTACTGCAATAGCCCTAGCAATGCATACAGCAACATGCGACTACCTCACAATTATCACGGACTCGCAGCAAGCCTGTCGAAGATACCTCCTT
Source organism: Haemaphysalis longicornis (assembly GCF_048455015.1). NCBI lineage: Eukaryota > Metazoa > Arthropoda > Arachnida > Ixodida > Ixodidae > Haemaphysalis > Haemaphysalis longicornis. The sequence continues at coordinate 17,126,502 of NW_027526214.1, read as the reverse complement.
GGAAGAATTCCTCCACCTGCCCTCAAGCTTCTACAAGCCGTAGTATCACCTCCTAACGTGACCATCGTTTGGACCCCAGGTCATGCCTCCCTCCCCGGGAACGAAGCAGCCCATGCTGCGGCCCGCGAACTTCACTTCCGGGCACTCCCGACGAGGCCGGGCGACTTGGACACCCTGACTGACACGCTACAGCCACTACCAGCCACCTACTCCGATATCTTAGCGCACAATCGCCACACCCACCGAGAATACCCTCCCCCACACCCTGCACTCACCAACGAAGAATCCCGCATCTGGCGACGTCTCCAAACAAATACATTCTACAACGGCACCATCCTCTCCCATATCTCCCCCAGCCGTTTCTACTATTACTACCGTGACTGCCACACCCCAGACACAACCCCCCACCTCCTATTCTTCTGCCCAAACCACCCCTCCCACTCCCCACACCTACTCTCGAGCAGTGGGAATGCGCGCTGACAAGCTCGGACCTGCAGGACCAGCAAAGCCTGATCCAGCGGGCCACCCGAGCAGCGACAGCACGCCGCTACCTGGACTAAGGCGGCCGCCCATCTGCTCTAAATATGTAAAATAAACGTTTGTTCCTCCTCCGACTCCCATGGCATGCGGAACCGCTGTACGGTCCGAGTGCAAATGTATGCATTGCACTGCCTATGCACAGGAATAAAAAAATGCGCACTCAGACTTGAACTATTCAGTTGAAGAAATACGACGAACACAGCTTAAGTACGAGAGATTGCCTACAAGAGCCAAAGTGTCGACAGTCCCCGCGAGGCCCGTGGTAACAAGCGATCGGCATTTTCGCTCTCCTATGGTTTATTGCCAGCTTTTTTTCTAAATCCAATGTGCATGCCGATGACGGCCGGCAGTTGCCGCGAGTGCGAGATGCCCACTCGTGTGCGGTCAGCATTTTTTTGGTATTTTTTCCTGCAACAGTAAAGTTACGGCCAGTAACATCAGCTCCACTGTTAAAATGTAATTGGCCATAACCCATGGCATGCGGAACCGCTGTACGGTCCGAGTGCAAATGTATGCATTGCACTGCCTATGCACAGGAATAAAAAAATGCGCACTCAGACTTGAAGCATTCAGTTGAAGAAATAGGACGAACACTGCTTAAGTACGAGAGATTGCATACAAGAGCCAAAGTGTCGGCAGTCCCCGCGAGGCCCGTGGTAACAAGCGTTCGGCATTTTCTCTCTCCTAGGGTTTATTGCCAGCTTTTTTTCTAAAGCCAATGTGCATGCCGATGACGGCCGGCAGTTGCCGCGAGTGCGAGATGCCCACTCGCGTGCGGTCAGCATTTTCTTGGTATTTTTTCCTGCAACAGTAAAGTTACGGCCAGTAACATCAGCTCCGCTGTTAAAATGTAATTGTCCATAACCCATGGCATGCGGAACCGCTGTACGGTCCGAGTGCAAATGTATGCATTGCACTGCCTATGCACAGGAATAAAAAAATGCGCACTCAGACTTGAAGCATTCAGTTGAAGAAATAGGACGAACACTGCTTAAGTACGAGAGATTGCCTACAAGAGCCAAAGTGTCGGCAGTCCCTGCGAGGCCCGTGGTAACAAGCGTTCGGCATATTCTCTCTCCTAGGGTTTATTGCCAGCTTTTTTTTCTAAAGCCAATGTGCATGCCGATGACGGTCGGCAGTTGCCGCGAGTGCGAGATGCCCACTCGCGTGCGGTCAGCATTTTCTTGGTATTTTTTCCTGCAACAGTGAAGTTACGGCCAGTAACATCAGCTCCACTGTTAAAATGTGATTGGCCATAACCCATGGCATGCGGAACCGCTGTACGGTCCGAGTGCAAATGCATGCATTGCACTGCCTATGCACAGGAATAAAAAATGCGCACTAAGACTTGAAGCATTCAGTTGAAGAAATAGGACGAACACTGCTTTCGTACGAGAGATTGCCTACAAGAGCCAAAGTGTCGGCAGTCCCCGCGAGGCCCGTGGTAACAAGCGTTCGGCATTTTCTCTCTCCTAGGGTTTATTGCCAGCTTTTTTTCTAAAGCCAATGTGCATGCCGATGACGGCCGGCAGTTGCCGCGAGTGCGAGATGCCCACTCGCGCGCGGTGAGCATTTCCTTGGTATTTTTTCCTGCAACAGTGAAGTTACGGCCAGTCACATCAGCTCCACTGTTAAAATGTAATTGGCCATAACCCATGGCATGCGGAACCGCTGTACGGTCCGAGTGCAAATGCATGCATTGCACTGCCTATGCACAGGAATAAAAAAATGCGCACTCAGATTTGAAGCATTCAGTTGAAGAAATAGGACGAACACTGCTTAAGTACGAGAGATTGCCTACAAGAGCCAAAGTGTCGACAGACCCCGCGAGGCCCGTGGTAACAAGCGTTCGGCATTTTCTCTCTCCTAGGGTTTATTGCCAGCTTTTTTTCTAAAGCCAATGTGCATGCCGATGACGGCCGGCAGTTGCCGTGAGTGCGAGATGCCCACTCGCGTGCGGTCAGCATTTTCTTGGTATTTTTTCCTGCAACAGTAAAGTTACGGCCAGTAACATCAGCTCCGCTGTTAAAATGTAATTGGCCATAACCCATGGCACACCATGTTTGGCTTCCGTAACCACCTTTCCACACAAGACGTCCTTCTTCAGCTAAAAGAACAGGTCATAGACAACCTCAGCAAAATTCATCCCAGCGCAATCTTAGCTTTAGATGTACGTGGAGCCTTTGACAACGTCACCCATGAAGCCATCCTCAATGGGCTAAACACCACACGCTGCGGTCAACGCACCTTCGACTATGTGCGGGCATTTTTATCCGACCGAACTGCCACAATCCGACTCGGATCATTGATCTCCCCAACGTTCTCCACACCCCCCAAGGGCACCCCACAAGGTTCTGTTATCTCCCCCTTATTGTTTAATATCGCCCTTCTAGACCGGCCTAAGCAGCTTTCCGGGATCCCTAACCTTCACCATGCTCTTTACGCGGATGATCTTACCATCTGGATCACCAAAGGATCACCCGGCACCCAGCAATCCGCTTTACAACAAGGGGTGGACACCGTCCTCAACTACCTAGCACCACGCGGCCTCACCTGTCACCACTCAAAATCAGCCCTTCTCGTCCTTCGTGCACGTACCCGTGGAAGACCCCCCGAACCGGCACCGGACCCTCAGGTCATGATTCACCAGGAACCTGTCCCGCAAGTGAAGACACTACGAATCCTGGGTGTAAGCTTCCACGCCGATGGATCTGGAAGAGCACTACTACCCCAACTACACTCCACAATATCGCAACTCGCCCACCTCATCCGTCGTATATGCATGCACAAACACGGTCTTAAAGAACAAGACACGTGTCAACTTGTGCAAGCATTACTACTCAGCAGGCTTACATATGGCACTCCCTATGTCCAACTCCGACCCCAAGAACACTCCAAATTGGATGCTCTCATCCGTCGAGCCTACAAGATAGCCCTGGGACTACCGGCTTTCACTTCCACCAAAAACTCCTTCAACTTGGCATACATAATTCGCTCTCCGAACTTATAGAAGCCCAAAGAACCAGCCAACTCTCTCGCCATACGCTCACCCCCACAGGCCGCACAGTCGTCCAGAATTTAGGCCGTCCTACACCAGAACCCCACGAAGCACTACAGCCGATACCACCTCATATTCGGGACACCATCAAAGTCACCCCCATTCCACGACATATGCATCCCGAGTACAACAAACGACGTCGCAACGCTCGTGTTCACCACCTACATAAGAAGTACTCATCGGTCAACGACACCCGCTACACCGACATCGCTCACTCAACTTCCCACTCAACCCTAGTGGTCACCGACACCAACGGCACCTTATACACTGCGGCCACATACCGCCACCTCTCCCCATCTGCAGCGGAAGCTACTGCAATAGCCCTAGCAATGCATACAGCAACGTGCGACTACCTCACAATTATCACGGACTCGCAGCAAGCCTGTCGAAGATACCTCCTTGGAAGAATTCCTCCACCTGCCCTCAAGCTTCTACAAGCCGTAGTATCACCTCCTAACGTGACCATCGTTTGGACCCCAGGTCATGCCTCCCTCCCCGCGAACGAAGCAGCCCATGTTGCGGCCCGCGAACTTCACTTCCGGGCACTCCCGACGAGGCCGGGCGACTTGGACACCCTGACTGACACGCTAGAGCCACTACCAGCCACCTACTCCGACATCTTAGCGCACTATCGCCACACCCACCGAGAATACCCTCCCCCACACCCTGCACTCACCAACGAAGAATCCCGCATCTGGCGACGTCTCCAAACAAATACATTCTACAACGGCACCATCCTCTCCCATATCTCCCCCAGCCGTTTCTACTATAACTACCGTGACTGCCACACCCCAGACACAACCCCCCACCTCCTATTCTTCTGCCCAAACCACCCCTTTCCACTCCCCACACCTACTCTCGAGCAGTGGGAATGCGCGCTGACCAGCTCGGACCTGCAGGACCAGCAAAGCCTGATCCAGCGGGCCACCCGAGCAGCGACAGCACGCGGCTACCTGGACTAAGGCGGCCGCCCATCTGCTCTAAATATGTAAAATAAACGTTTGTTCCTCTACCTCCTGCCATGGCATGCGGAACCGCTGTACGGTCCGAGTGCAAATGTATGCATTGCACTGCCTATGCACAGGAATAAAAAAATGCGCACTCAGACTTGAACTATTCAGTTGAAGAAATACGACGAACACAGCTTAAGTACGAGAGATTGCCTACAAGAGCCAAAGTGTCGACAGTCCCCGCGAGGCCCGTGGTAACAAGCGTTCGGCATTTTCTCTCTCCTAGGGTTTATTGCCAGCTTTTTTTCTAAAGCCAATGTGCATGCCGATGACGGCCGGCAGTTGCCGCGAGTGCAAGATGCCCACTCGCGTGCGGTCAGCATTTTCTTGGTATTTTTTCCTGCAACAGTAAAGTTACGGCCAGTAACATCAGCTCCGCTGTTAAAATGTAATTGGCTATATCCCATGGCATGCGGAACCGCTGTACGGTCCGAGTGCAAATGTATGCATTGCACTGCCTATGCACAGGAATAAAAAAATGCGCACTCAGACTTGAAGCATTCAGTTGAACAAATAGGACGAACACTGCTTAAGTACGAGAGATTGCCTACAAGAGCCAAAATGTCGGCAGTCCCCGCGAGGCCCGTGGTAACAAGCGTTCGGCATTTTCTCTCTCCTAGGGTTTATTGCCAGCTTTTTTTCTAAGCCATTGTGCATGCCGATGTCGGGCGGCAGTTGCCGTGAGTGCGAGATGCCCACTCGCGTGCGGTCAGCGTTTTCTTGGAATTTTTTCCTGCAACAGTGAAGTTACGGCCAGTAACATCAGCTCCGCTGTTAAAATGTAATTGGGCATAACCCATGGCATGCGGAACCGCTGTACGGTCCGAGTGCAAATGTATGCATTGCACTGCCTATGCACAGGAATAAAAAAATGCGCACTCAGATTTGAAGCATTCAGTTGAAGAAATAGGACGAACACTGCTTAAGTACGAGAGATTGCCTACAAGAGCCAAAGTGTAGACAGTCCCCGCGAGGCCCGTGGTAACAAGCGTTCGGCATTTTTTCTCTCCTAGGGTTTATTGCCAGCTTTTTTTCTAAAGCCAATGTGCGTGCCGATGACGGCCGGCAGTTGCCGCGAGTGCAAGATGCCCACTCGCGTGCGGTCAGCATTTTCTTGGTATTTTTTCCTGCAACAGTGAAGTTACGGCCAGTAACATCAGCTCCACTGTTAAAATGTAATTGGCCATAACCCATGGCATGCGGAACCGCTGTACGGTCCGAGTGCAAATGTATGCATTGCACTGCCTTTGCACAGGAATAAAAAATACGCACTCAGACTTGAAGCATTCAGTTGAAGAAATAGGACGAACACTGCTTAAGTACGAGAGATTGCCTACAAGAGCCAAAGTGTCGGCAGTCCCCGCGAGGCCCGTGGTAACAAGCGTTCGGCATATTCTCTCTCCTAGGGTTTATTGCCAGCTTTTTTTCTAAAGCCAATGTGCATGCCGATGACGGTCGGCAGTTGCCGCGAGTGCGAGATGCCCACTCGCGTGCGGTCAGCATTTTCTTGGTATTTTTTTCCTGCAACAGTGAAGTTACGGCCAGTAACATCAGCTCCGCTGTTAAAATGTAATTGGCCATAACCCATGGCATGCGGAACCGCTGTACGGTCCGAGTGCAAATGTATGCATTGCACTGCCTATGCACAGGAATAAAAAATACGCACTCAGACTTGAAGCCTTCAGTTGAAGAAATAGGACGAACACTGCTTTCGTACGAGAGATTGCCTACAAGAGCCAAAGTGTCGACAGTCCCCGCGAGGCCCGTGGTAACAAGTGTTCGGCATTTTCTCTCTCCTAGGGTTTATTGCCAGCTTTTTTTCTAAAGCCAATGTGCATGCCGATGACGGCCGGCAGTTGCCGCGAGTGCGAGATGCCCACTCGCGTGCGGTCAGCATTTTCTTGGTATTTTTTCCTGCAACAGTGAAGTTACGGCCAGTAACATCAGCTCCACTGTTAAAATGTAATTGGCCATAACCCATGGCATGCGGAACCGCTGTACGGTCCGAGTGCAAATGTATGCATTCCACTGCCTATGCACAGGAATAAAAAATACGCACTCAGACCAGAAGCCTTCAGTTGGAGAAATAGGACGAACACTGCTTTCGTACGAGAGATTGCCTACAAGAGCCAAAGTGTCGACAGTCCCTGCGAGGCCCGTGGTAACAAGTGTTCGGCCTTTTCTCTCTCCTAGGGTTTATTGCCAGCTCTTTTTCTAAAGCCAATGTGCATGCCGATGACGGCCGGCAGTTGCAGCGAGTGCGAGATGCCCACTCGCGTGCGGTCAGCATTTTCTTGGTATTTTTTCCTGCAACAGTAAACTTACGGCCAGTAACATCAGCTCCGCTGTTAAAATGTAATTGGCCATAACCCATGGCATGCGGAACCGCTGTACGGTCCGAGTGCAAATGTATGCATCGCACTGCCTATGCACAGGAATAAAAAAATGCGCACTCAGACTTGAAGCATTCAGTTGAACAAATAGGACGAACACTGCTTAAATACGAGAGATTGCCTACAAGAGCCAAAATGTCGGCAGTCCCCGCGAGGCCCGTGGTAACAAGCGTACGGCATTTTCTCTCTCCTAGGGTTTATTGCCACCTTTTTTTCTAAAGCCAATGTGCATGCCGATGACGGTCGGCAGTTGCCGCGAGTGCGAGATGCCCACTCGCGTGCGGTCAGCGTTTTCTTGGTATTTTTTCCTGCAACAGTGAAGTTACGGCCAGTAACATCAGCTCCACTGTTAAAATGTAATTGGCCATAACCCATGGCATGCGGAACCGCTGTACGGTCCGAGTGCAAATGTATGCATTGCACTGCCTATGCACAGGAATAAAAAAATGCGCACTCAGACTTGAAGCATTCAGTTGAAGAAATAGGACGAACACTGCTTAAGTACGAGAGATTGCCTACAAGAGCCAAAGTGTCGGCAGTCCCCTCGAGGCCCGTGGTAACAAGCGTTCGGCATATTCTCTCTCCTAGGGTTTATTGCCAGCTTTTTTTCTAAAGCCAATGTGCATGCCGATGACGGTCGGCAGTTGCCGCGAGTGCGAGATGCCCACTCGCGTGCGGTCAGCATTTTCTTGGTATTTTTTTCCTGCAACAGTGAAGTTACGGCCAGTAACATCAGCTCCACTGTTAAAATGTAATTGGCCATAACCCATGGCATGCGGAACCGCTGTACGGTCCGAGTGCAAATGTATGCATTGCACTGCCTATGCACAGGAATAAAAAATACGCACTCAGACTTGAAGCCTTCAGTTGAAGAAATAGGACGAACACTGCTTTCGTACAAGAGATTGCCTACAAGAGCCAAAGTGTCGACAGTCCCCGCGAGGCCCGTGGTAACAAGTGTTCGGCATTTTCTCTCTCCTAGGGTTTATTGCCAGCTTTTTTTCTAAAGCCAATGTGCATGCCGATGACGGCCGGCAGTTGCCGCGAGTGCGAGATGCCCACTCGCGTGCGGTCAGCATTTTCTTGGTATTTTTTCCTGCAACAGTGAAGTTACGGCCAGTAACATCAGCTCCACTGTTAAAATGTAATTGGCCATAACCCATGGAATGCGGAACCGCTGTACGGTCCGAGTGCAAATGTATGCATTGCACTGCCTATGCACAGGAATAAAAAATACGCACTCAGACTTGAAGCATTCAGTTGAAGAAATAGGACAAACACTGCTTTCGTACGAGAGATTGCCTACAAGAGCCAATGTGTCGACAGTCCCCGCGAGGCCCGTGGTAACAAGCGTTCGGCATTTTCTCTCTCCTAGGGTTTATTGCCAGCTTTTTTTTCTAAAGCCAATGTGCATGCCGATGACGGCCGGCAGTTGCCGCGGGTGCGAGATGCCCACTCGCGTGCGGTCAGCATTTTCTTGGTATTTTTTCCTGCAACAGTGAAGTTACGGCCTGTAACATCAGCTCCGCTGTTAAAATGTAATTGGCCATTACCCATGGCATGCGGAATCGCTGTACGGTCCGAGTGCAAATGTATGCATTGCACTGCCTATGCACAGGAATAAAAAATGCGCACTCAGACTCGAAGCATTCAGTTGAAGAAATAGTACGAACACTGCTTTCGTGCGAGAGATTGCCTACAAGAGCCAAAGTGCCGACAGTCCCCGCGAGGCCCGTGGTAACAAGCGTTCGGCATTTTCTCTCTCCTAGGGTTTATTGCCAGCTTTTTTTCTAAACATTCAGGGCGGAAATTTGGGCTAGTTGGTGATGGGACTTCGACATGGTAAAAAGCGCACTAAAACGAGGACACAAGAAAAAGGCGGTGACACGGGGCGAGCGCTAAAGCCAATGTGCACGCCGATGACGGCCGGCAGTTGCCGCGAGTGCGAGATGCCCACTCGCGTGCAGTCAGCATTTTCTTGGTATTTTTTCCTCCAACAGTAAAGTTACGGCCAGTAACATCAGCTCCACTGTTAAAATGTAATTGGCCATAACCCATGGCATGCGGAACCGCTGTACGGTCCGAGTGCAAATGCATGCATTGCACTGCCTATGCACAGGAATAAAAAATGCGCACTCAGACTTGAAGCATTCAGTTGAAGAAATTGGACGAACACTGCTTTCGTACGAGAGATTGCCTACAAGAGCCATAGTGTCGGCAGTCCCCGCGAGGCCCGTGGTAACAAGCGTTCGGCATTTTCTCTCTCCTAGGGTTTATTGCCAGCTTTTTTTCTAAAGCCAATGTGCATGCCGATGACGGCCGGCAGTTGCTGCGAGTGCGAGATGCCCACTCGCGTGCTGTCAGCATTTTCTTGGTATTTTTTCCTGCAACAGTAAAGTTACGGCCAGTAACATCAGCTCCGCTGTTAAAATGTAATTGGCCATAACCCATGGCACACCATGTTTGGCTTCCGTAACCACCTTTCCACACAAGACGTTCTTCTTCAGCTAAAAGAACAGGTCATAGACAACCTCAGCAAAATTCATTCCAGCGGAATCTTAGCTTTAGATGTACGTGGAGCCTTTGACAACGTCACCCATGAAGCCATCCTCAATGGGCTAAACACCACACGCTGCGGTCAACGCACCTTCGACTATGTACGGGCATTTTTATCCGACCGAACTGCCACAATCCGACTCGGATCATTGATCTCCCCAACGTTCTCCACACCCCCCAAGGGCACCCCACAAGGTTCTGTTATCTCCCCCTTATTGTTTAATATCGCCCTTCTAGACCTGCCTAAGCAGCTTTCCGGGATCCCTAACCTTCACCATGCTCTTTACGCGGATGATCTTACCATCTGGATCACCAAAGGATCACCCGGCACCCAGCAATCCGCTTTACAACAAGGGGTGGACACCGTCCTCAACTACCTAGCACCACGCGGCCTCACCTGTCACCACTCAAAATCAGCCCTTCTCGTCCTTCGTGCACGTACCCGTGGAAGACCCCCCGAACCGGCACCGGACCCTCAGGTCATGATTCACCAGGAACCTGTCCCGCAAGTGAAGACACTACGAATCCTGGGTGTAAGCTTCCACGCCGATGGATCTGGAAGAGCACTACTACCGCAACTACACTCCACAATATCACAACTCGCCCACCTCATCCGTCGTATATGCATGCACAAACACGGTCTTAAAGAACAAGACACGTGTCAACTTGTGCAAGCATTACTGCTCAGCAGGCTTACATATGGCACTCCCTATGTCCAACTCCGACCCCAAGAACACTCCAAATTGGATGCTCTCATCCGTCGAGCCTACAAGATAGCCCTGGGACTACCGGCTTTCACTTCCACCAAAAACTCCTTCAACTTGGCATACATAATTCGCTCTCCGAACTTATAGAAGCCCAAAGAACCAGCCAACTCTCTCGCCTTACGCTCGCCCCCACAGGCCGCACAGTCCTCCAGAATTTGGGCCGTCCTACACCAGAACCCCACGAAGCACTACAGCCGATACCACCTCATATTCGGGACACCATCAAAGTCACCCCCATTCCACGACATATGCATCCCGAGTACAACAAATGACGTCGCGACGCTCGTGTTCACTACCTACATAAGAAGTACTCATCGGTCAACGACACCCGCTACACCGACATCGCTCACTCAACTTCCCACTCAACCCTAGTGGTCACCGACACCAACGGCACCTTATACACTGCGGCCACATACCGCCACCTCTCCCCATCTGCAGCGGAAGCTACTGCAATAGCCCTAGCAATGCATACAGCAACGTGCGACTACCTCACAATTATCACGGACTCGCAGCAAGCCTGTCGAAGATACCTCCTTGGAAGAATTCCTCCACCTGCCCTCAAGATTCTACAAGCCGTAGTATCACCTCCTAACGTGACCATCGTTTGGACCCCAGGTCATGCCTCCCTCCCCGGGAACGAAGCAGCCCATGCTGCGGCCCGCGAACTTCACTTCCGGGCACTCCCGACGAGGCCGGGCGACTTGGACACCCTGACTGACACGCTACAGCCACTACCAGCCACCTACTCCGACATCTTAGCGCACTATCGCCACACCCACCGAGAATACCCTCCCCCACACCCTGCACTCACCAACGAAGAATCCCGCATCTGGCGACGTCTCCAAACAAATACATTCTACAACGGCACCATCCTCTCCCATATCTCCCCCAGCCGTTTCTACTATAACTACCGTGACTGCCACACCCCAGACACAACCCCCCACCTCCTATTCTTCTGCCCAAACCACCCCTCCCCACTCCCCACACCTACTCTCGAGAGTGGGAATGCGCGCTGACCAGCTCGGACCTGCAGGACCCGCAAAGCCTGATCCAGCGGGCCACCCGAGCAGCGACAGCACGCGGCTACCTGGACTATAGCGGCCGCCCATCTGCTCTAAATATGTAAAATAAACGTTTGTTCCTCCTCCTCCTGCCATGGCATGCGGAACCGCTGTACGGTCCGAGTGCAAATGTATGCATTGCACTGCCTATGCACAGGAATAAAAAAATGCGCACACAGACTTGAACTATTCAGTTGAAGAAATACGACGAACACAGCTGAAGTACGAGAGATTGCCTACAAGAGCCAAAGTGTCAGCAGTCCCCGCGAGGCCCGTGGTAACAAGCGTTCGGCATTTTCTCTCTCCTAGGGTTTATTGCCAGCTTTTTTCTAAAGCCAATGTGCATGCCGATGACGGCCGGAAGTTGCCGCGAGTGCGAGATGCCCACTCGCGCGCGGTGAGCATTTCCTTGGTATTTTTTCCTGCAACGGTGAAGTTTCGGCCAGTAACATCAGCTCCGCTGTTAAAATGTAATTGGGCATAACCCATGGCATGCGGAACCGCTGTACGGTCCGAGTGCAAATGTATGCATTGCACTGCCTATGCACAGGAATAAAAAATGCGCACTCAGATTTGAAGCATTCAGTTGAAGAAATAGGACGAACACTGCTTAAGTACGAGAGATTGCCTACAAGAGCCAAAGTGTCGACAGTCCCCGCGAGGCCCGTGGTAACAAGCGTTCGGCATTTTCTCTCTCCTAGGGTTTATTGCCAGCTTTTTTTCTAAAGCCAATGTGCATGCCGATGACGGCCGGCAGTTGCCGCGAGTGCAAGATGCCCACTCGCGTGCGGTCAGCATTTTCTTGGTATTTTTTCCTGCAACAGTAAAGTTACGGCCAGTAACATCAGCTCCGCTGTTAAAATGTAATTGGCTATATCCCATGGCATGCGGAACCGCTGTACGGTCCGAGTGCAAATGTATGCATTGCACTGCCTATGCACAGGAATAAAAAAATGCGCACTCAGACTTGAAGCATTCAGTTGAACAAATAGGACGAACACTGCTTAATTAAGTACGAGAGATTGCCTACAAGAGCCAAAATGTCGGCAGTCCCCGCGAGGCCCGTGGTAACAAGCGTTCGGCATTTTCTCTCTCCTAGGGTTTATTGCCAGCTTTTTTTCTAAGCCATTGTGCATGCCGATGTCGGGCGGCAGTTGCCGTGAGTGCGAGATGCCCACTCGCGTGCGGTCAGCGTTTTCTTGGAATTTTTTCCTGCAACAGTGAAGTTACGGCCAGTAACATCAGCTCCCCTGTTAAAATGTAATTGGCCATAACCCATGGGATGCGGAACCGCTGTACGGTCCGAGTGCAAATGTATGCATTGCACTGCCTATGCACAGGAATAAAAAATACGCACTCAGACTTGAAGCATTCAGTTGAAGAAATAGTACGAACACTGCTTTCGTGCGAGATATTGCCTACAAGAGCCAAAGTGTCGACAGTCCCCGCGAGGCCCGTGGTAACAAGCATTCGGCATTTTCTCTCTCCTAGGGTTTATTGCCAGCTTTTTTTCTAAAGCCATTGTGCATGCCGATGACGGTCGGCAGTTGCCGTGAGTGCGAGATGCCCACTCGCGTGCGGTCAGCGTTTTCTTGGAATTTTTTCCTGCAACAGTGAAGTTACGGCCAGTAACATCAGCTCCACTGATTAAATGTAATTGGCCATAACCCATGGCATGCGGAACCGCTGTACGGTCCGAGTGCAAATGTATGCATTGCACTGCCTATGCACAGGAATAAAAAATACGCACTCAGACTTGAAGCCTTCAGTTGGAGAAATAGGACGAACACTGCTTTCGTACGAGAGATTGCCTACAAGAGCCAAAGTGTCGACAGTCCCCGCGAGGCCCGTGGTAACAAGTGTTCGGCATTTTCTCTCTCCTAGGGTTTATTGCCAGCTTTTTTTCTAAAGCCAATGTGCATGCCGATGACGGCCGGCAGTTGCCGCGAGTGCGAGATGCCCACTCGCGTGCGGTCAGCATTTTCTTGGTATTTTTTCCTGCAACAGTGAAGTTACGGCCAGTAACATCAGCTCCACTGTTAAAATGTAATTGGCCGTAACCCACGGCATGCGGAACCGCTGTACGGTCCGAGTGCAAATGTATGCATTGCACTGCCTATGCACAGGAATAAAAAATACGCACTCAGACTTGAAGCATTCAGTTGAAGAAATAGGACAAACACTGCTTTCGTACGAGAGATTGCCTACAAGAACCAATGTGTCGACAGTCCCCGCGAGGCCCGTGGTAACAAGCGTTCGGCATTTTCTCTCTCCTAGGGTTTATTGCCAGCTTTTTTTTCTAAAGCCAATGTGCATGCCGATGACGGCCGGCAGTTGCCGCGGGTGCGAGATGCCCACTCGCGTGCGGTCAGCATTTTCTTGGTATTTTTTCCTGCAACAGTAAAGTTACGGCCAGTAACATCAGCTCCACTGTTAAAATGTAATTGGCCATAACCCATGGCATGCAGAACCGCTGTACGGTCCGAGTGCAAATGCATGCATTGCACTGCCTATGCACAGGAATAAAAAATGCGCACTCAGACTTGAAGCATTCAGTTGAAGAAATAGGACGAACACTGCTTTCGTACGAGAGATTGCCTACAAGAGCCAAAGTGTCGGCAGTCCCCGCGAGGCCCGTGGTAACAAGCGTTCGGCATTTTCTCTCTCCTAGGGTTTATTGCCAGCTTTTTTTCTAAAGCCAATGTGCATGCCGATGACGGCTGGCAGTTGCCGCGAGTGCGAGATGCCCACTCGCGCGCGGTGAGCATTTCCTTGGTATTTTTTCCTGCAACAGTAAAGTTACGGCCAGTAACATCAGCTCCACTGTTAAAATGTAATTGGGCATAACCCATGGCATGCGGAACCGCTGTACGGTCCGAGTGCAAATGTATGCATTGCACTGCCTATGCACAGGAATAAAAAAATGCGCACTCAGATTTGAAGCATTCAGTTGAAGAAATAGGACGAACACTGCTTAAGTACGAGAGATTGCCTACAAGAGCCAAAGTGTCGACAGACCCCGCGAGGCCCGTGGTAACAAGCGTTCGGCATTTTCTCTCTCCTAGGGTTTATTGCCAGCTTTTTTTCTAAAGCCAATGTGCATGCCGATGACGGCCGGCAGTTGCCGCGAGTGCGAGATGCCCACTCGCGTGCGGTCAGCATTTTCTTGGTATTTTTTCCTGCAACAGTAAAGTTACGGCCAGTAACATCAGCTCCGCTGTTAAAATGTAATTGGCCATAACCCATGGCACACCATGTTTGGCTTCCGTAACCACCTTTCCACACAAGACGTTCTTCTTCAGCTAAAAGAACAGGTCATAGACAACCTCAGCAAAATTCATCCCAGCGCAATCTTAGCTTTAGATGTACGTGGAGCCTTTGACAACGTCACCCATGAAGCCATCCTCAATGGGCTAAACACCACACGCTGCGGTCAACGCGCCTTCGACTATGTACGGGCATTTTTATCCGACTGAACTGCCACAATCCGACTCGGATCATTGATCTCCCCAACGTTCTCCACACCCCCCAAGGGCACCCCACAAGGTTCTGTTATGTCCCCCTTATTGTTTAATATCGCCCTTCTAGACCTGCCTAAGCAGCTTTCCGGGATCCCTAACCTTCACCATGCTCTTTACGCGGATGATCTTACCATCTGGATCACCAAAGGATCACCCGGCACCCAGCAATCCGCTTTACAACAAGGGGTGGACACCGTCCTCAACTACCTAGCACCACGCGGCCTCACCTGTCACCACTCAAAATCAGCCCTTCTCGTCCTTCGTGCACGTACCCGTGGAAGACCCCCCGAACCGGCACCGGACCCTCAGGTCATGATTCACCAGGAACCTGTCCCGCAAGTGAAGACACTACGAATCCTGGGTGTAAGTTTCCACGCCGATGGATCTGGAAGAGCACTACTACCCAAACTACACTCCACAATATCGCAACTCGCCCACCTCATCCGTCGTATATGCATGCACAAACACGGTCTTAAAGAACAAGACTCGTGTCAACTTGTGCAAGCATTACTGCTCAGCAGGCTTACATATGGCACTCCCTGTGTCCAACTCCGACCCCAAGAACACTCCAAATTGGATGCTCTCATCCGTCGAGCCTACAAGATAGCCCTGGGACTACCGGCTTTCACTTCCACCAAAAACTCCTTCAACTTGGCATACATAATTCGCTCTCCGAACTTATAGAAGCCCAAAGAACCAGCCAACTCTCTCGCCTTACGCTCACCCCCACAGGCCGCACAGTCCTCCAGAATTTAGGCCGTCCTACACCAGAACCCCACGAAGCACTACAGCCGATACCACCTCATATTCGGGACACCATCAAAGTCACCCCCATTCCACGACATATGCATCCCGAGTACAACAAAGGACGTCGCAACGCTCGTGTTCACTACCTACATAAGAAGTACTCATCGGTCAACGACACCCGCTACACCGACATGGCTCACTCAACTTCCCACTCAACCCTAGTGGTCACCGACACCAACGGCACCTTATACACTGCGGCCACATACCGCCACCTCTCCCCATCTGCAGCGGAAGCTACTGCAATAGCCCTAGCAATGCATACAGCAACGTGCGACTACCTCACAATTATCACGGACTCGCAGCAAGCCTGTCGAAGATACCTCCTTGGAAGAATTCCTCCACCTGCCCTCAAGCTTCTACAAGCCGTAGTATCACCTCCTAACGTGACCATCGTTTGGACCCCAGGTCATGCCTCCCTCCCCGGGAACGAAGCAGCCCATGCTGCGGCCCGCGAACTTCACTTCCGGGCACTCCCGACGAGGCCGGGCGACTTGGACACCCTGACTGACACGCTACAGCCACTACCAGCCACCTACTCCGACATCTTAGCGCACTATCGCCACACCCACCGAGAATACCCTCCCCCACACCCTGCACTCACCAACGAAGAATCCTGCATCTGGCGATGTCTCCAAACAAATACATTCTACAACGGCACCATCCTCTCCCATATCTCCCCCAGCCGTTTCTACTATAACTACCGTGACTGCCACACCCCAGACACAACCCCCCACCTCCTATTCTTCTGCCCAAACCACCCCTTCCCACTCCCCACACTACTCTCGAGAGTGGGAATGCACGCTGACCAGCTCGGACCTGCAGGACCAGCAAAGCCTGATCCAGCGGGCCACCCGAGCAGCGACAGCACGCGGCTACCTGGACTAAGGCGGCCGCCCATCTGCTCTAAATATGTAAAATAAACGTTTATTCCTCCTCCTCCTGCCATGGCATGCGGAACCGCTGTACGGTCCGAGTGCAAATGTATGCATTGCACTGCCTATGCACAGGAATAAAAAAATGCGCACACAGACTTGAACTATTCAGTTGAAGAAATACGACGAACACAGCTTAAGTACGAGAGATTGCCTACAAGAGCCAAAGTGTCGGCAGTCCCCGCGAGGCCCGTGGTAACAAGCGTTCGGCATTTTCTCTCTCCTAGGGTTTATTGCCAGCTTTTTTCTAAAGCCAATGTGCATGCCGATGACGGCCGGAAGTTGCCGCGAGTGCGAGATGCCCACTCGCGCGTGGTGAGCATTTCCTTGGTATTTTTTCCTGCAACGGTGAAGTTACGGCCAGTAACATCAGCTCCGCTGTTAAAATGTAATTGGGCATAACCCATGGCATGCGGAACCGCTGTACGGTCCGAGTGAAAATGTATGCATTGCACTGCCTATGCACAGGAATAAAAAAATGCGCACTCAGATTTGAAGCATTCAGTTGAAGAAATAGGACGAACACTGCTTAAGTACGAGAGATTGCCTACAAGAGCCAAAGTGTCGACAGTCCCCGCGAGGCCTGTGGTAACAAGCGTTCGGCATTTTCTCTCTCCTAGGGTTTATTGCCAGCTTTTTTTCTAAAGCCAATGTGCATGCCGATGACGGCCGGCAGTTGCCGCGAGTGCAAGATGCCCACTCGCGTGCGGTCAGCATTTTCTTGGTATTTTTTCCTGCAACAGTAAAGTTACGGCCAGTAACATCAGCTCCGCTGTTAAAATGTAATTGGCTATAACCCATGGCATGCGGAACCGCTGTACGGTCTGAGTGCAAATGTATGCATTGCACTGCCTATGGACAGGAATAAAAAAATGCGCACTCAGACTTGAAGCATTCAGTTGAACAAATAGGACGAACAC
This sequence comes from Haemaphysalis longicornis, assembly GCF_048455015.1. Lineage (NCBI taxonomy): Eukaryota > Metazoa > Arthropoda > Arachnida > Ixodida > Ixodidae > Haemaphysalis > Haemaphysalis longicornis. The sequence continues at coordinate 17,108,937 of NW_027526214.1, read as the reverse complement.
TGCGTAAGTACGAGAGATTGCCTACAAGAGCCAAAATGTCGGCAGTCCCCGCGAGGCCCGTGGTAACAAGCGTTCGGCATTTTCTCTCTCCTAGGGTTTATTGCCAGCTTTTTTTCTAAAGCCAATGTGCATGCCGATGACGGTCGGCAGTTGCCGTGAGTGCGAGATGCCCACTCGCGTGCGGTCAGCGTTTTCTTGGAATTTTTTCCTGCAACAGTGAAGTTACGGCCAGTAACATCAGCTCCACTGTTAAAATGTAAGTGGCCATAACCCATGGCATGCGGAACCGCTGTACGGTCCGAGTGCAAATGTATGCATTGCACTGCCTATGCACAGGAATAAAAAATACGCACTCAGACTTGAAGCCTTCAGTTGGAGAAATAGGACGAACACTGCTTTCGTACGAGAGATTGCCTACAAGAGCCAAAGTGTCGACAGTCCCCGCGAGGCCCGTGGTAACAAGTGTTCGGCATTTTCTCTCTCCTAGGGTTTATTGCCAGCTTTTTTTCTAAAGCCAATGTGCATGCCGATGACGGCCGGCAGTTGCCGCGAGTGCGAGATGCCCACTCGCGTGCGGTCAGCATTTTCTTGGTATTTTTTCCTGCAACAGTGAAGTTAAGGGCAGTAACACCAGCTCCACTGTTAAAATGTAATTGGCCATAACCCATGGCATGCGGAACCGCTGTACGGTCCGAGTGCAAATGTATGCATTGCACTGCCTTTGCACAGGAATAAAAAATACGCACTCAGACTTGAAGCATTCCGTTGAAGAAAAAGGGCGAACACTGCTTTCGTACGAGAGAGTGCCTACAAGAGCCAAAGTGTCGACAGTCCCCGCGAGGCCCGTGGTAACAAGCGTTCGGCATTTTCTCTCTCCTAGGGTTTATTGCCAGCTTTTTTTCTAAAGCCAATGTGCATGCCGATGACGGCCGGCCGTTGCCGCGAGTGCGAGATGCCCACTCGCGTGCGGTCAGCATTTTCTTGGTATTTTTCCTGCAACAGTAAAGTTACGGCCAGTAACATCAGCTCCGCTGTTAAAATGTAATTGGCCATAACCCATGGCATGCGGAACCGCTGTACGGTCCGAGTGCAAATGTATGCATCGCACTGCCTATGCACAGGAATAAAAAAATGCGCACTCAGACTTGAAGCATTCAGTTGAACAAATAGGACGAACACTGCTTAAGTACGAGAGATTGCCTACAAGAGCCAAAATGTCGGCAGTCCCCGCGAGGCCCGTGGTAACAAGCGTTCGGCATTTTCTCTCTCCTAGGGTTTATTGCCAGCTTTTTTTCTAAAGCCAATGTGCATGCCGATGACGGTCGGCAGTTGCCGCGAGTGCGAGATGCCCACTCGCGTGCGGTCAGCGTTTTCTTGGTATTTTTTCCTGCAACAGTGAAGTTACGGCCAGTAACATCAGCTCCACTGTTAAAATGTAATTGGCCATAACCCATGGCATGCGGAACCGCTGTACGGTCCGAGTGCAAATGTATGCATTGCACTGCCTATGCACAGGAATAAAAAATACGCACTCAGACTTGAAGCCTTCATTTGGAGAAATAGGACGAACACTGCTTTCGTACGAGAGATTGCCTACAAGAGCCAAAGTGTCGACAGTCCCCGCGAGGCCCGTGGTAACAAGTGTTGGGCATTTTCTCTCTCCTAGGGTTTATTGCCAGCTTTTTTTCTAAAGCCAATGTGCATGCCGATGACGGCCGGCAGTTGCCGCGAGTGCGAGATGCCCACTCGCGTGCGGTCAGCATTTTCTTGGTATTTTTTCCTGCAACAGGGAAGTTACGGCCAGTAACATCAGCTCCACTGTTAAAATGTAATTGGCCATAACCCATGGCATGCGGAACCGCTGTACGGTCCGAGTGCAAATGTATGCATTGCACTGCCTTTGCACAGGAATAAAAAATACGCACTCAGACTTGAAGCATTCAGTTGAAGAAATAGGGCGAACACTGCTTTCGTACGAGAGATTGCCTACAAGAGCCAAAGTATCGACAGTCCCTGCGAGGCCCGTGGTAACAAGCGTTCGGCATTTTCTCTCTCCTAGGGTTTATTGCCAGCTCTTTTTCTAAAGCCAATGTGCATGCCGATGACGGCCGGCAGTTGCCGCGAGTGCGAGATGCCCACTACCGTGCGGTCAGCATTTTCTTGGTATTTTTTCCTGCAACAGTAAAGTTACGGCCAGTAACATAAGCTCCGCTGTTAAAATGTAATTGGCCATAACCCATGGCATGCGGAACCGCTGTACGGTCCGAGTGCAAATGTATGCATCGCACTGCCTATGCACAGGAATAAAAAAATGCGCACTCAGACTTGAAGCATTCAGTTGAACAAATAGGACGAACACTGCTTAAATACGAGAGATTGCCTACAAGAGCCAAAATGTCGGCAGTCCCCGCGAGGCCCGTGGTAACAAGCGTTCGGCATTTTCTCTCTCCTAGGGTTTATTGCCAGCTTTTTTTCTAAAGCCAATGTGCATGCCGATGACGGTCGGCAGTTGCCGCGAGTGCGAGATGCCCACTCGCGTGCGGTCAGCGTTTTCTTGGTATTTTTTCCTGCAACAGTGAAGTTACGGCCAGTAACATCAGCTCCACTGTTAAAATGTAATTGGCCATAACCCATGGCATGCGGAACCGCTGTACGGTCCGAGTGCAAATGTATGCATTGCACTGCCTTTGCACAGGAATAAAAAAATGCGCACTCAGACTTGAAGCATTCAGTTGAAGAAATAGGACGAACACTGCTTTCGTACGAGAGATTGCCTACAAGAGCCAAAGTGTCGACAGTCCCCGCGAAGCCCGTGGTAACAAGTGTTCGGCATTTTCTCTCTCCTAGGGTTTATTGCCAGCTTTTTTTCTAAAGCCAATGTGCATGCCGATGACGGCCGGCAGTTGCCGCGAGTGCGAGATGCCCACTCGCGTGCGGTCAGCATTTTCTTGGTATTTTTTCCTGCAACAGTGAAGTTACGGCCTGTACCATCAGCTCCGCTGTTAAAATGTAATTGGCCATTACCCATGGCATGCGGAATCGCTGTACGGTCCGAGTGCAAATGTATGCATTGCACTGCCTATGCACAGGAATAAAAAATGCGCACTCAGACTTGAAGCATTCAGTTGAAGAAATAGTACGAACACTGCTTTCGTGCGAGAGATTGCCTACAAGAGCCAAAGTGTCGACAGTCCCCGCGAGGCCCGTGGTAACAAGCGTTCGGCATTTTCTCTCTCCTAGGGTTTATTGCCAGCTTTTTTTCTAAACATTCAGGGCGGAAATTTGGGCTAGTTGGTGATGGGACTTCGACATGGTAAAAAGCGCACTAAAACGAGGACACAAGAAAAAGGCGGTGACACGGGGCGAGCGCTAAAGCCAATGTGCACGCCGATGACGGCCGGCAGTTGCCGCGAGTGCGAGATGCCCACTCGCGTGCGGTCAGCATTTTCTTGGTATTTTTTCCTGCAACATTAAAGTTACGGCCAGTAACATCAGCTCCGCTGTTAAAATGTAATTGGCCATAACCCATGGCACACCATGTTTGGCTTCCGTAACCACCTTTCCACACAAGACGTTCTTCTTCAGCTAAAAGAACAGGTCATAGACAACCTCAGCAAAATTCATCCCAGCGCAATCTTAGCTTTAGATGTACGTGGAGCCTTTGACAACGTCACCCATGAAGCCATCCTCAATGGGCTAAACACCACACGCTGCGGTCAACGCACCTTCGACTATGTACGGGCATTTTTATCCGACTGAACTGCCACAATCCGACTCGGATCATTGATCTCCCCAACGTTCTCCACACCCCCCAAGGGCACCCCACAAGGCTCTGTTATCTCCCCCTTATTGTTTAATATCGCCCTTCTAGACCTGCCTAAGCAGCTTTCCGGGATCCCTAACCTTCACCATGCTCTTTACGCGGATGATCTTACCATCTGGATCACCAAAGGATCACCCGGCACCCAGCAATCCGCTTTACAACAAGGGGTGGACACCGTCCTCAACTACCTAGCACCACGCGGCCTCACCTGTCACCACTCAAAATCAGCCCTTCTCGTCCTTCGTGCACGTACCCGTGGAAGACCCCCCGAACCGGCACCGGACCCTCAGGTCATGATTCACCAGGAACCTGTCCCGCAAGTGAAGACACTACGAATCCTGGGTGTAAGCTTCCACGCCGATGGATCTGGAAGAGCACTACTACCCCAACTACACTCCACAATATCGCAACTCGCCCACCTCATCCGTCGTATATGCATGCACAAACACGGTCTTAAAGAACAAGACACGTGTCAACTTGTGCAAGCATTACTGCTCAGCAGGCTTACATATGGCACTCCCTATGTCCAACTCCGACCCCAAGAACACTCCAAATTGGATGCTCTCATCCGTCGAGCCTACAAGATAGCCCTGGGACTACCGGCTTTCACTTCCACCAAAAACTCCTTCAACTTGGCATACATAATTCGCTCTCCGAACTTATAGAAGCCCAAAGAACCAGCCAACTCTCTCGCCTTACGCTCACCCCCACAGGCCGCACAGTCCTCCAGAATTTAGGCCGTCCTACACCAGAACCCCACGAAGCACTACAGCCGATACCACCTCATATTCGGGACACCATCAAAGTCACCCCCATTCCACGACATATGCATCCCGAGTACAACAAAGGACGTCGCAACGCTCGTGTTCACTACCTACATAAGAAGTACTCATCGGTCAACGACACCCGCTACACCGACATCGCTCACTCAACTTCCCACTCAACCCTAGTGGTCACCGACACCAACGGCACCTTATACACTGCGGCCACATACCGCCACCTCTCCCCATCTGCAGCGGAAGCTACTGCAATAGCCCTAGCAATGCATACAGCAACGTGCGACTACCTCACAATTATCACGGACTCGCAGCAAGCCTGTCGAAGATACCTCCTTGGAAGAATTCCTCCACCTGCCCTCAAGCTTCTACAAGCCGTAGTATCACCTCCTAACGTGACCATCGTTTGGACCCCAGGTCATGCCTCCCTCCCCGGGAACGAAGCAGCCCATGCTGCGGCCCGCGAACTTCACTTCCGGGCACTCCCGACGAGGCCGGGCGACTTGGACACCCTGACTGACACGCTACAGCCACTACCAGCCACCTACACCGACATCTTAGCGCACTATCGCCACACCCACCGAGAATACCCTCCCCCACACCCTGCACTCACCAACGAAGAATCCCGCATCTGGCGACGTCTCCAAACAAATACATTCTACAACTGCACCATCCTCTCCCATATCTCCCCCAGCCGTTTCTACTATAACTACCGTGACTGCCACACCCCAGACACAACCCCCCACCTCCTATTCTTCTGCCCAAACCACCCCTCCCCACTCCCCACACCTACTCTCGAGAGTGGGAATGCGCGCTGACCAGCTCGGACCTGCAGGACCAGCAAAGCCTGATCCAGCGGGCCACCCGAGCAGCGACAGCACGCGGCTACCTGGACTAAGGCGGCCGCCCATCTGCTCTAAATATGTAAAATAAACGTTTGTTCCTCCTCCTCCTGCCATGGCATGCGGAACCGCTGTACGGTCCGAGTGCAAATGTATGCATTGCACTGCCTATGCACAGGAATAAAAAAATGCGCACTCAGATTTGAAGCATTCAGTTGAAGAAATAGGACGAACACTGCTTTCGTACGAGAGATTGCCTACAAGAGCCAAAGTGTCGACAGTCCCCGCGAGGCCCGTGGTAACAAGTGTTCGGCATTTTCTCTCTCCTAGGGTTTATTTCCAGCTTTTTTTCTAAAGCCAATGTGCATGCCGATGACGGCCGGCAGTTGCCGCGAGTGCGAGATGCCCACACGCGTGCGGTCAGCATTTTCTTGGTATTTTTTCCTGCAACAGTGAAGTTACGGCCAGTAACATCAGCTCCACTGTTAAAATGTAATTGGCCATAACCCATGCCATGCGGAACCGCTGTACGGTCCGAGTGCAAATGTATGCATTGCACTGCCTTTGCACAGGAATAAAAAATACGCACTCAGACTTGAAGCATTCAGTTGAAGAAATAGGGCGAACACTGCTTTCGTACGAGAGATTGCCTACAAGAGCCAAAGTGTCGACAGTCCCCGCGAGGCCCGTGGTAACAAGCGTTCGGCATTTTCTCTCTCCTAGGGTTTATTGCCAGCTCTTTTTATAAAGCCAATGTGCATGCCGATGACGGCCGGCAGTTGCCGCGAGTGCGAGATGCCCACTCGCGTGCGGTCAGCATTTTCTTGGTATTTTTTCCTGCAACAGTAAAGTTACGGCCAGTAACATCAGCTCCGCTGTTAAAATGTAATTGGCCATAACCCATGGCATGCGGAACCGCTGTACGGTCCGAGTGCAAATGTATGCATCGCACTGCCTATGCACAGGAATAAAAAAATGCGCACTCAGATTTGAAGCATTCAGTTGAACAAATAGGACGAACACTGCTTAAATACGAGAGATTGCCTACAAGAGCCAAAATGTCGGCAGTCCCCGCGAGGCCCGTGGTAACAAGCGTTCGGCATTTTCTCTCTCCTAGGGTTTATTGCCAGCTTTTTTTCTAAAGCCAATGTGCATGCCGATGACGGTCGGCAGTTGCTGCGAGTGCGAGATGCCCACTCGCGTGCGGTCAGCGTTTTCTTGGTATTTTTTCCTGCAACAGTGAAGTTACGGCCAGTAACATCAGCTCCACTGTTAAAATGTAATTGGCCATATCCCATGGCATGCGGAACCGCTGTACGGTCCGAGTGCAAATGTATGCATTGCACTGCCTATGCACAGGAATAAAAAATACGCACTCAGACTTGAAGCCTTCAGTTGGAGAAATAGGACGAACACTGCTTTCGTACGAGAGATTGCCTAAAAGAGCCAAAGTGTCGACCGTCCCCGCGAGGCCCGGGGTAACAAGTGTTCGGCATTTTCTCTCTCCTAGGGTTTATTGCCAGCTTTTTTTCTAAAGCCAATGTGCATGCCGATGACGGCCGGCAGTTGCCGCGAGTGCGAGATGCCCACTCGCGTGCGGTCAGCATTTTCTTGGTATTTTTTCCTGCAACAGTGAAGTTACGGCCAGTAACATCAGCTCCACTGTTAAAATGTAATTGGCCATAACCCATGGCATGCGGAACCGCTGTACGGTCCGAGTGCAAATGTATGCATTGCACTGCCTTTGCACAGGAATAAAAAATACGCACTCAGACTTGAAGCATTCAGTTGAAGAAATAGGGCGAACACTGCTTTCGTACGAGAGATTGCCTACAAGAGCCAAAGTGTCGACAGTCCCCGCGAGGCCCGTGGTAACAAGCGTTCGGCATTTTCTCTCTCCTAGGGTTTATTGCCAGCTTTTTTTCTAAAGCCAATGTGCATGCCGATGACGGCCGGCAGTTGCCGCGAGTGCGAGATGCCCACTCGCGTGCGGTCACCATTTTCTTGGTATTTTTTCCTGCAACAGTAAAGTTACGGCCAGTAACATCAGCTCCGCTGTTAAAATGTAATTGGCCATAACCCATGGCATGCGGAACCGCTGTACGGTCCGAGTGCAAATGTATGCATCGCACTGCCTATGCACAGGAATAAAAAAATGCGCACTCAGACTTGAAGCATTCAGTTGAACAAATAGGACGAACACTGCTTAAGTACGAGAGATTGCCTACAAGAGCCAAAATGTCGGCAGTCCCCGCGAGGCCCGTGGTAACAAGCGTTCGGCATTTTCTCTCTCCTAGGGTTTATTGCCAGCTTTTTTTCTAAAGCCAATGTGCATGCCGATGACGGTCGGCAGTTGCCGCGAGTGCGAGATGCCCACTCGCGTGCGGTCAGCGTTTTCTGGGTATTTTTTCCTGCAACAGTGAAGTTACGGCCAGTACCATCAGCTCCACTGTTAAAATGTAATTGGCCATAACCCATGGCATGCGGAACCGCTGTACGCTCCGAGTGCAAATGTATGCATTGCACTGCCTATGCACAGGAATAAAAAATACGCACTCAGACTTGAAGCCTTCAGTTGGAGAAATAGGACGAACACTGCTTTCGTACGAGAGATTGCCTACAAGAGCCAAAGTGTCGACAGTCCCCGCGAGGCCCGTGGTAACAAGTGTTCGGCATTTTCTCTCTCCTAGGGTTTATTGCCAGCTTTTTTTCTAAAGCCAATGTGCATGCCGATGACGGCCGGCAGTTGCCGCGAGTGCGAGATGCCCACTCGCGTGCGGTCAGCATTTTCTTGGTATTTTTTTCCTGCAACAGTGAAGTTACGGCCAGTAACATCAGCTCCACTGTTAAAATGTAATTGGCCATAACCCATGGCATGCGGAACCGCTGTACGGTCCGAGTGCAAATGTATGCATTGCACTGCCTATGCACAGGAATAAAAAATACGCACTCAGACTTGAAGCCTTCAGTTGAAGAAATAGGACGAAAACTGCTTTCGTACGAGAGATTGCCTACAAGAGCCAAAGTGTCGACAGTCCCCGCGAGGCCCGTGGTAACAAGTGTTCGGCATTTTCTCTCTCCTAGGGTTTATTGCCAGCTTTTTTTCTAAAGCCAATGTGCATGCCGATGACGGCCGGCAGTTGCCGCGAGTGCGAGATGCCCACTCGCGTGCGGTCAGCATTTTCTTGGTATTTTTTCCTGCAACAGTGAAGTTACGGCCAGTAGCATCAGCTCCACTGTTAAAATGTAATTGGCCATAACCCATGGCATGCGGAACCGCTGTACGGTCCGAGTGCAAATGTATGCATTGCACTGCCTATGCACAGGAATAAAAAATACGCACTCAGACTTGAAGCATTCAGTTGAAGAAATAGGACAAACACTGCTTTCGTACGAGAGATTGCCTACAAGAGCCAATGTGTCGACAGTCCCCGCGAGGCCCGTGGTAACAAGCGTTCGGCATTTTCTCTCTCCTAGGGTTTATTGCCAGCTTTTTTTCTAAACATTCAGGGCGGAAATTTGGGCTAGTTGGTGATGGGACTTCGACATGGTAAAAAGCGCACTAAAACGAGGACACAAGAAAAAGGCGGTGACACGTTGCGAGCGCTAAAGCCAATGTGCACGCCGATGACGGCCGGCAGTTGCCGCGAGTGCGAGATGCCCACTCGCGTGCGGTCAGCATTTTCTTGGTATTTTTTCCTGCAACAGTAAAGTTACGGCCAGTAACATCATCTCCGCTGTTAAAATGTAATTGGCCATAACCCATGGCATGTGGAACCGCTGTACGGTCCGAGTGCAAATGTATGCATTGCACTGCCTATGCACAGGAATAAAAAAATGTGCACTCAGACTTGAAGCATTCAGTTGAAGAAATAGGACGAACACTGCTTTCGTACGAGAGATTGCCGTAATTGAATTTCATGCAGTAAACGTTCTACAAATGGACTATAATAATAACGTTTTATTAAAAATTGTTAAAACATCCTCGAAAACTTCTCAACTCGTAAACCATAAGGGAAATTACACAAGCTTAGTGCGAAATTAGATTTTCGTTTAGCAAAACACCTAAGGAATACTCGGTATTTTTACAGCAAATAAATATGAGCTAGTTAAATACATTTACAAAACTTACAAAATATGCAAACCACAGTTATGTGATAATAAAACAATGCACTTGAAGAAATAAAGTTATCCTGTAATCGCCAAACATTGTCGCGCGTCTCAATAGAATGGGCAAAAACAGTTCTATTCGGTTTTCAAGAGCAGCTACTGTGATTTTGAAGTTTTAGTTTTGATTTATAGGTGCCGTAAAACAATTTCCACAGTTTTACCCCTAGCTCAAGGTTTATTTCGGGTACAGTGCGTGGGTGGAGGTGACAATATATTCTGTCAGTATGAAAATTAAAAAAATGCGATAAGGAGCTGTTCCTCACTCTCAATCACAGTTTACATATATATATTTACACTCAAAAACCTTTCAGCCGCTATCACTAATTCACAGTCAGCAATGAAATAGCCTATACATGAAGAGATTTTGTGACTCTTGAGTTATACGTCAGAATTCAACGGTAGTTTAGAATATTTTGACTTGAACTTAACCTAAAGTGTTTCTAAGAACACTGGAAAGTCTGCAAAAGGATTTGGGGAATAGTGTATATTTTTTACAGGATTCAAAATGCTATTCCAGATTTTTCGCCGCCCTACATTTGATAACTTTTGTACATAAGTATTGAGACTTACAGCTATGTTTAAATTGATATTAGTTGCAGCTGTGGTGTCACTTTGAGGGAATAGAAAAATATAATGTTAATGCTCATTAGGTTGTACTTCGATAATTCATATTTTATTATTCTTTTAAACGCTTATGTTTGGGCGCATTTTACCGGGTGAGTAAATTAGTCTTCAACAAACAAAAAAGTCAGTTCGATTCTTAAACAAAGAATGCATTATGAAAATCAATGCCGAAAAACTTGCGTCAAAAGGATTCCGTTGTGTCTGTGTCAACTACTACAAATATGTAACGACTGTTTTCGTTGACTGTTGTTTTGACAATAAGAGAAAATTTCAAGCTATCAACACCAGTCAGAAAGGTCATTGCAGGAAACACTTCTTGGGGACAGTTCACTTCATGGAGTCCAAATAAAATATTAGTTACTCAATCAGTCAAGAATTCCAACGTGTACGTAGTTATTCTCATCACGAGTCAGGGCCTACCGGCGCTACACAATACAGCAATTATAGGCAGCTTCCTTTGATGTGCTCTAAAGTTGAACAATGGGGCTATTCTTTTATTTCATTCCTAGCAATTTCCTGGGCTAACTTGGTGCGCATAGAAGATTTTACCACCAAACTCCAGCGTAGGCTGCACAAATATTCTGCCCACCATGAGCGTTACGTGTGGTGTAGCATTTTTTTCCAACTCTCGTCATTACTGACCGCGTTTACTTAGGTAAGGTTCAAAAATTTTGTTTGGGTTCGTTTCTTTTTATTAATATGTGATTGACATCGCGTGGTACCTACGGTTACTAGCGCGTGAAAGCGGGCTAATAATAATTCCGTAAGTAAAAAAACAAGGGGGTGTTTTTCAAAATACGGTAGTGGGCCCCGAATATTGAAAGATTATGTTCACGTTGCAGGTAATTAAATATTGCTATTTCTCGGCAGCCATTACTTTTACACTACTTATTTCTGAATATTCTTAGCCCTACAGTAAATAAAGCAATTATTTTTAAAATGGCATACTTCATTGTATAAGATACACGTCATAAGGCATGGCACGCACGCTCCAAAGACGAAATTTGAACATTAGGAAACCTTAATACACCATTACAAAGACAATCTTTCTACTGCTCCTTTCACATATTGCTTTCACTCTGTCTGGTACAGAGGCCGGCAGACTCACTCCTAAGTCTATTCATTCCTCCCAAATAGGGCAAACTCTTGCAAGAGTTTTTGAGTGAAGATGAGACTTGGGTGGCTTCATGGGTGCGAGGCTGAGAAATTCAGAGTCTAAGGAGTTAGAGTACAGCTAAGCCATGGGGAGTTTCAAACCCAGTGATTCCTAGTAATTTTAAACCCGATTGATTTTCTGATTTCATGTGAGGCTTGATAAGACCGCATGAGATGCATGCCTTCAAGCTGTTGTCACTGGCAAAGCTCAGCCGGCATTCGTGTAAAGAGGGGTTCATTGGATTTCCTCTGTAATGATTGTGCCTTAAGTTGGAGCCATTGGATTTCATATTGAGGCGAAGGAAATAAATGACATAAAATGCGGCAATTAGTATATTGAATCGATGTTGGCTAGTTGGCCACCGTTTGTACGAGAACTTAATCAAACTGTTTTCAAGTCAAGGTATAAAATAATTACTTGCACGTGTGACTTGCTGGTGTTAGATGTTATAAAGTCCAGTTTAAGGAGGTATGTTGATGATGACCTTAATTCACGCTCGCACGTTTATGGGTTGGCCACGAGTAATTCGTTCGGCGTTAGATTTCTGTGCAAATCACACCACAGTAAAGGCCATCTTAGGGTGCACTCATTACGATAATGGCCTGAAATTTCGTTGGCAGTTATCTGTTTACGCTAGGCGTAATTCGCTCGGCGGAAATGCTCCAAGCTAAACACCAAATGGTGAAGCCCACATTAACAACTCTGCCGATAAGAACATGTTGCCAGTTTAAACAGCTTGTTTGTCTGAACGCGTTCAACAAGACTTAGGTTGGTTTTATTTCTGCGAACTTGGTGGCACTTACTTCGAATGGATTGTTTGTATTTGAAGGATTATTTCAGTTTCGCGGCGTTAGGAGGAGCACTTGACAAGTGATGATTCAGGGGACCATAATAGGACCAGAGAATATTTCCGTAAAAACCGAATCAAAGACAAGGAAACAAAATCGATAATGAAGTCAACTTTAGAACACGAGCGCACTCGAACAGCTAGTGCCGCAAGCGTTTCGATTTCGGAGTCTTCATGGTAAATCTCAAATAGAAGGCCTCACGACTTTGAGGGCTGCGGCGGAGATAAATGTCCTCGTCGTTAACAACTAAAAATGGGGGTTGGTGCACTCGATGCGGGTCGGCCCAGGCAACTGGAAACACTCACGTTCCCAATGGTGGGGCGAGTGCTATATTTTGTACTAAGAATGTGGGCAGAAGATGCCCACGAGTACTTCTTGCCATAGCGCTCCCAAATTCTACTCTCCTGCTACTGAGCCCATGTTCTCGTATATGAACCGGTGAATCCTCAGGCCGGGTGAGTAGCACTGGTATGCCTGGTAATCGTGTGCTAGACAATCTGACGGTACCTTTCAATCGCGTATTGATCGTCATATAGAACCCCGGACCCCCGTTTCTCTTCTTCTTCGCAAGCCGTATCTGGAGACCCCTGCTCATGCTTCGTGTTCTTTTTTTTTTTTTGGTACTCATGGCCATTGGCAGGCGGAACTGGTATGTCTTTCCCGCTATTTTGTGTCTTTTCCGGGAAGGGTAAATCATCGTAATACTATTTTCTCTAAGCCTTTTTTATTTTGTCTTAGTGGCTTTTTTTCGGCTGATCTTGATGAGATACATCTTCGCTTTGCGAAATCCAAATTTGCACATGCTTTAGTGGCCACAACAAAGGACAAACTCTCGATTTTTCGTTTTCAAGAAACCAGGTGAACCCGGACAAAAGTTCAAACTTTTCTAAAATATCAAACCGGAACAATGATTGTGACATTAAACAAGAGGTACGTATCAAAACTAGCTCACGCAGTACACCTTGTTAGAGTAGGTAAATAATCCAGAAAACTCATGAGCATTGCAGTAAATAACTATGAAAGACGCCTTCATGAGACATTCAATGTCTACTATTTTGGGTGAAAAGAGGTCTGAGTTTTTGACCCATTTTTCCAGTGCTTTTTTGCAATATTGAAGGACAGATTGTCCAAACTACTTACATTCAATTTGAAAAGGGAATAGTTCGGCCAGTGCCACAACCGTTTTTATTTTATTTAATAAACAGTGTGAAATTTTATTGTTTTTGTACGTGTAAGGTATCTAACTTCAGACATTAGGCGATGGTTTGTATAATGCGTGGCGGGTGTCTGCTCAAGAGCATACGCATACGCAATTTTGTACCTTTGCCCACAATGTCGACAACGTCATGTGGCGGGACTACCTGTTATAGTATTTAAATGTTTGTGACAATGCCAACGATTTCCACGTTGAAGATGCCTGATTTGCCTCACTGTTTCTTCGTAAAGGGTTTACTTTGTGTTATTAATGTTCCAAAATCATTTGATTTATTCAGTGGAGGTTCCTACACAATTTGAATACCTCTTGTTTAGGGTATAAGCCATATCGTCTAGAAAACATGTCTATATCTTTAATAAAGACATTCACCTTGGCATGTTCGGCGATCTGCGGAAAGCTACAATAGTTATGCGGGTGCCTACATGAAGCGCAACTTACGAAATAAATACCAACCATTTTCACTAATAATACCATATACATACTAGAAAAAGTACTGGGAAAGTAGCGCATACCTGAATATATAGGTGCAACGTCCCCGGTTTTCTTAGCCGCTGTTTTTCATGGTGTTTTACACACGATATAAACCAAAAAGGCAAGCCCGAAATGTTTAGGGAGCATTATGAGAAAAAGACGCGAGGAACCGTGGCGCCATGTACCGGGCGAATTGGCAAATTACCAGCCGACTAAAACATTCCGAAGCGTTTATTTAAAACTTGGCTTGGCTACCATGTTTATCTCGCTAAACACGATAGTATACTTTATTTTCTGACAGTTGGTTGTAAATTAAAAATCTAACTGCGTTGACAGAGAGCATTGTACGCAATGCGAAACCCTGAAACTCACTTCACTCAGCGGGTCTTTTGCAAGCGTGGGCGTTTTTTGAAGGGAGCGCCAGCACGCTCGCAAGCTGTACCACTCTCAAAAACATGTGCAAAGAAACCAGGAAGCATCCCACTGCAGAGCGTATTACTCCATATCTGTGATTGAAGTCCCGCCCTCTCAGCTTTCACTGTGAGGGAAATATTGGATTGTAGCAAGTTTAGTATAGCATCTCTTGCTGTTACGTGCGTACAACGCTAGCTCTTTCCGGCCCGAAAAGTCGGCACCTCGGGAAGAGTTTCAATGGGGCGTTTAATCAGGTTTCCTTCCCAATACGCGAACGTGTAGTGCTTTACCTATTGGAGGTTATGTGGATGAACTCGCCTAAGGTACAACCTACCGGAAGATTGTCTATAATTTTTTGGCTGCAGGCGTTTTTACGGCTACAAAGGAATTTTGCAAATGCTTTGCCGTTCACTTGTCACGCAAAACAAGCATAACATTAGGGAAATACTTTATTCGGGTATGTAACCTATTGGAAGCACCTAAGCCCGGCTGTACATGTTTTCTGCCACTAAACACAACGCTTTAGAAAACAAAAGATCCGGTTCGACGCAGAAACTTTATTCAATTCATAGAAAATTCAGAAATGGGCTGTTAAAAAACTAAGGCATGGCATGCGCTTTGAGGCGCAAGTGCGGAAACACCCGCAGATCGATTGCCCCCTGCAGTCGTAAGGGTAAAGCTCCCTTGCGATTTGCGGGGTCGAAAATTCACTTACCTCCCCCGCCAGGGTGGAGGGTCGCACGCGTACACCGGCGCACGCACACGCACTCACACCTATCACCCCACACACAGACATAAACGCACATAAACTCACACGCCCGCGCACACACGCACACACACGTGCCCGCGCAGATCCCTACAAACTTGTTCGAGCTCAAGGACGTATGCTTGGGTAGAGGGCCTTGCTGCAAAGCTTCACTGAGGCACTCAGCGACGGAACGGATATTGAGCGCTACGTGAGGGCGACGTGCCAGCTATGCTAGGCTGTGAAAAAAGAGGTGGATGGAACTTGATCGATCAGAGGGTGATTACTGGCCACGAAAGAGCTGAACCGGAGGTGGGGGAGAGGGCGTCGCGCTACCTGCCGCCATTTTCTAAATAAAGACCGTGCGGAGGGTGACGAGCGCAGGCTTTCTTTTCTCCCTAAACGCGTCCGGTTGTCTTTTGTCCGCAACTCGGAAGATCTTCTCAGCGTACGGCACATACGCAGAGCGAACAGCGCAAATGAATAGCCTCCGCTATTTTTCTACAGCTGTGTACAATATTCTAAAACACTTTTTCCACCGAACTTCTCGCATACACTTTTTTCCAACCATTCTCTGCCTTTTACCGGTCAGTCATGGGACTACAGGATGTCGTGCAAGTACGTTAAGAGCTAAAATACAGTCGCCGGTGCAATTGATTTCGCATTGCCCCTTTTTCTTTCAGCCTTATTAGAGAACTTGAACCAGGATAACACCATCAGTATTATTTTTTCGTTATAATTTTTATACTCGAGTACACACACGAGTAAGAGGTGTACGCATTATCAACCCTAGCAAATAAGTCCGGCAAGTGACAATTCAGTGCTTTAAAAAATTTCTCTGGATACGTAAGTTTTTCTCGGTGTTTCGGGGCTCACTGCGCGTCGATACAGTATCCGACGAACCTTTTATACCCACGTTCGCACGCGACATAAAAGCTCCATATTTTTCCTGTCCACAAACTTGTTTCCATCAGTCAGCTTCCTTTGGAATATTTCCATATAACCAGCTTTAGTCCAACCACATGTTTGCTGATCTGTGATTTTCACACTAAATCGTTGTACCACTCCCCTATAACTTCATAAGTCATGATAATAACCTAATGTCTTTTTTATATTGATTAGTCCAAATATTTACAACATCAATGTTCCATACTATACTATTTAATCCAGCTTTTACATTTTCATTCATCTTGACGTCAAGTAGCTGAATTTCTTTAGTCCAAGTTAATTCAAATGAGAGTCGGACTGTTTTTCGCTTTTTTATTACATGTCCGCCGTAAGCGGGATTATGCTAATAAGCCTTAAAACGATACTTTTAGCTTAGAATACGCGTAATTTACATATTTCTGAAGCCAACGAGTCAACAATGATGTGAGAGCACTTCTTTAGAAACGTTGCTGCCATTTCGAACATTGGGTAGATTGGTAGAAATGCGCATGTTTAGTCTGTAGCGCTTCTTCGACGATGACATTATGTTGATGTGTTATCTGCCCTGCATGAATTCATACATAAATTTTTGAAGCACGGACAGCCTACCTGCGCAAGATTGGATTCGAGAGCGTATTTAATGTTCTTGCCAAGAGGTTAAGTTTGGGAAGTTTATTTTCGATCATCGTTTTAATTGCTTTTTGTAAGTAATATTGTTAAAACAAATGGGTTTGTTTATAACTCTTGTTTCTTGACTGCAACGGTTAGAAAAAGTTCTGGATAGTAATTACTACTGCTTACGGTTTTACCCGCCGTTGCAACAGGGAAGGCCTACGCGAGTCTCCGACATACAAGTGGTAGCGTGGTGAAGCTAGCGGCCAGCCAATCTTGCTGCCTCAAAGAAGCCCAGAAGCCGAAGGCAAAATGTAACTTCTTTATTTCATAGCGAGAGATGAGTCGAAGCCAAAGAATAAAGTCGCGACGGCAGAGGTTACAGTACAGGACTCGAGCAGAGGGATAGCATTGATTCACTGCTCAAACCGTAATGAACTACAGCGCCTGGACGGGTCTTTATACGCAAATCGCCAACGGTCAAAACAAGCATTCCGTCTAGATTGTTCACACGACACCGACGGCACACACGCAACACTCCTTTCAGAGTTTGTGAGCAGTCGGTAGTAGTGGCGAACGCTGAGTACGAGAAATGAGAGACAGGGGGTCTTCGCAACAGCTTCTGCTTCATTCAGACCGATTGAAGCGTACCTCGTCTGCCAAAGTTGGTTTGAATCACGTCACGCCGATAGACAGCGAGGCGCCTGAGATCCGGGCCTGTCGCAGCTTGTTTGCCGTTGGCTGCAAGTGTGAGTCACCGAGAAGGGGGGGCCTGCATGAAAGGTGCACGTAGCGGAGGCTTCGCCGCCCAGCCGATGAGCATTGAACAAAGCGCAGCGGCGGGCTGATTCGCAAGAGCTTCTCCAAGGGGGGTTTGAAATCCCGGTGGATAAGTGCCTTCAACCATTGTCCGGAGGGATGCTTTCGGAGAGAACTGTGCACCAGATGCTCGACTCCAGACCTATGCTGTACGACACCGTGCTGGAGCTTCACCGGGCCAGTCACTGGACGAATAGTGGCGCCCCAAGAACGTCTCTGGCTTGGTCAGGAAAGCAACAGCACAGCATAGGAAGACACAAAGTCATCGGCGGCACGTGCGAAGACAAATCAACACGGGAGCTCTACCAGGCTTTTAGTTGCGATGCAATACTCGAATAAATAACTACACTAGTTATATTTTAGCCCAGCCCTACTTTAAAGAAGCACACAAACTTTAAAGATGACGTTTCGCGTGATTGTTAATGTCCCACACAAAAAGACATATAAACGTAACGGGCGAAACATGCTTCCGGAAAAAGCGTGCAAACGAGAAAATCAGACCTCTACAGGCCAATTCTTGCCTTAAGGACTCCGACTTAAGCCATCGGCATTGTCATTCAGTTTCTGTTTTTGTACCGCACCTCAAACGGATACTGTGGCAGAGGCAGACTCCAGCGTAGGATGCGACCGCTCTTTTAGGGCTTCGTGTGCAGCCACGTATGAGGGCAGTGAACGGTCTCTACAATAAACTTCGAGCCGGCGAGGTAACAAGCCAGTTTCTGCGCCGACCAAACGAGACACGCACATGCCTTTTCGGGGGCACTGTACGCTTCTTGAAGAATCGTCAGCTTACGACTTTGGTACATACTTGGTGCTCCTCATTGTAGTCAACTTTCTGACACAAAACTACGACCATCCCACGATGACTAGCATCACACTGGACCATGAAGCGCGTTGAGTAGTGTGGCGAGTTCAGTATAGGGTGGCTAGTTAGAGCATTTTTCAGGTCAGCAAACGCCTGCTCTTTTGTGTCGCCCCGCTCAACTGTTAGCGGTTCGTTTTTTTTTTTCGAAACGCATCGCTTAAAGGACTGGCAAAGTCACAGTAACTCTGAATGTACCTGTGATGGTAACCTTCGATTCCCAAGAACGACCTAATGTCTGTCTTGGTTCAGGGCTGTGGGAAGTCTCTGATTGCCGCTACCTTAACTTCATAAGGGTGGCGATGACCCCTACTAGTCTGACCAAGGTAAGTACCTTGAGCACGTGCCATTTGGCGTTAGTTGCCTTGATTGTTAAGCCAGCTTCACGCAAACATGAAGCACGGAGCGCAGGTGCTCCGGATGCTCCGGCAATGACGCAGAATACGTAGCCACTTCGTCTAAATAGGGCAATGCAACTTTGTCGCACCCCCGTAACACTTTGTCCATGAGACGTGAAAAACAGTATGGCGCGTTTTTCAGCCCAAAACTCAAAACCTTTGGTGCGAGCACCCCCATGAATGAAATAAACTACGCGTATCGGTTAGCTTCCTTCGTCAGCGGAACTTGCCAGTTGCCCCGCACTAAGTCAAAAGTGGAAATAAAGCAAGCGCTGCTTACTTCCTCGAAACGTTCCTCTATGTTCGGTATCAGGTAGATTCGGTGTCTACTGATAAATTTTAACTTTCTATATTATATACACGGTCGCGGATCCTTGCCAGGAACTTCAACTTGTATCAGGGGCGAAGTATAGTCGCTTTCGAAAGCATCTATCACACCTGGAGCCAACATTTTCTGGATTTCAATTTCAAAAATTTTGCGCTGCCGTAGCGACGCTCAATACGCCTTTGAACGCGCAGGCTGGGAAGACGTAAGCGCGATTTCATGAGTTACGAGGGAAGTTCTACTCAGTTGATTGAAAAACCGGCCTGAGAACTCTTCTAACAGTGCCTGCTACTCGCGTTTTTTATCAGACTCCAGATCCGCCTTCGCTACTAGGTCGTGTACAAGTCTACTCGTGCCATCATGAGTCAGCGGCCCCAATTCAGGAATCTCGAGGGGCATCTCTTGGGGTATGTTGACTAGTATTTGCGCCCCCACTCCCGGCTGCCTGTTGGTCTTTAGTGGGTTGCTGTGGTATACTTGCTCGAGCTTGCGCTTTTCAAGAGCGCTCACCACGTAGTTGGTATCAGATAATTTTTGAAGGTTTTTGTCGGTTCTTCCCACTGAACTTCTGGCTTGTGGCGTTGAGACGTCCACATAGTCATTATCTGGTGGCCAACATGAAACTGACGTGCCCTGGTTCCTTTGCCTTAGTAGTGTTTTGACTTTCTCTGGGCTGAGCTCATTGCGGTGCCCGCTGTGCCCGCTGCTGTGCCCTGTGCAAGCGGTCCATCGGCGAGAGTACGCATGCTACAACCATCTGGTCTTCGCCCCTAGCTTCCCGCGATTCCGGGAGGTGCGGAGGGGGAACATAACTATTCTCTCGAAACACGTTCTGCTGGCTTGAGCAGCACTTCTCAATGCAAACATCGCTGCCGGCAAACACAGCTCCAATCAGCCTTTCGTTCATAGCACATGGATCTTAGAACGCGCTTCAATTCGGAGTTCAGCTTCTCGTGGAGTTCGACTGAGGGTGGTACACTGAACAATGGAAGAGATATATTCCCTACTTTTCGAAAAATGTCGTCGCACTCGTAAAAACCGTACTCTGGTCTGGCTGTATTTTGCCGGGAAACCAACCCCCGCGAACTCTGACAGTAATGCGTTCACAATTTCCACCGAGCTCAATTCGTTCAAGGGTATGGCCTCGGGAAACTTTGTAGAAGGACAGAGCACCGTCAACATGTGACGATAGCCAGAGGTCGTTGTGGGCAGTGGGCCAACCATGTCGATCACAAGGTGGCGAAAGGGTTCATTGAAAACCGGCACAAGTTTTATGGGGGCTTTGGTTTTGTCTCCCGCCTTGCCCACACTGTGGGCCACATCAATAGCGCGCACAAGGTTTTCGACGTCGCGAAAGCATCCCGGCCAGTAGTTCTCCTGCAATAGGAGGTCTTTTGTTTTTGTATACTTAGGTGCCCTGGCCACGAGTTGCCGTGTGCGGGACGCAACAAATCCTGACGATAGACCAGCGGGGTAACTAATTGGTCCTACTCGAACCCTCTCCGGTCTGGATGCTTGCAATAAAGTATCTCCTCTCTCGTCTGGAACCTTACGTTCTTTTTCGGAACCCCATCAGGTACATTGTCCAGTAACTTTTCAAGCCTGCGATCTTTTGTTTGCTCTGCGCTCAGTGCCCTAATACGGAGGTGCAGCAACCACTCAAAACGTTCTGACGTCGGTGCTAAAAAAACCTTTGCCATAGAATCATCTGTTTCAGTGGGCTGCGGCTGCTGCTCGACAGCTACGATCTGAAACGCTAAGGAGGCAGGCTGGCCGCGTTCGGAACCAACGTAGGCGCTTATCTCAGCAGGGTTCACCACCTCCTCTCTTCGCGAATAGTTTCTGCTTTCAACAGCCGACTTCGCTCCGAGTTCGCGAGCCTTCGAACACATCAGCGCGAACACTATCCCCTCCCAAAAAGGAGTCCCCTATTGGGCAGCAGCTGATCGGACCTGTTCGAGAAAAGATACTGATACTGCGCTAGAAGGCTGTGAGAGACAGCGGCCGCTGTTTCGAGCTTTCCAAAGGTACCATCGATGGGTATCCTGGCGATCGGAAGTTACACGCTTTGCGCTTCTGCGGTCTGCTTTATCCACGCGCAGTCGCCCGTGAATTGGTGCGGTTCGGCGTAGGACGTAAGGACCACGTTCATCGTTGCGGCGGAAACACGACGACTCGGCACGATTTGCCGATAAGTGCAAGTTCAGGTACGTAGGGCTCCAAAAGTTGTCTGCTATTCTCATCTTGGTCTACTATGTGAAAGACAAGCTTGCCCTTTTTGCGACTCGCGGCGAAATTCCGCCTCGCCACAATTGTAGCACGCGGACTTCTTGCGCGTTTTGAAAGTCTTTTTACGGCGCTGTGCCTCTGTGTTTGCGCTCTTTTAGTTTTATGAGCCCGTGTAATTTATTCGCGGAATCGGCCACTTTCGCTGCGCTATTTTTGTAGGCAGCTCTGCCTTTCGGCGTTGATTTCACAGGTCTCCGGCGGAACTCTTTTTAGCCGGGTTTAGGCCCCTCTGGGCCTCCTCGTGCAACGAACTCGTTGGCTAGCAGACCTGCATGATCTACAGTATTAGCACTGGCCTATCTTGCACCCATAGTCTCAGGTAGAGTCTCGTCCGGAAAAACGGCTCGAGACCGAAGCACTCAACTACCTTGTCGCGCTCTCCGAAGGCCTTTGCCTCTTTGTGCCACTCTTCCATGTTAGCCCTCAGCTTATAGGCGAACGTCGAGTACGACTTGCCTTTAGCTTTCTGCGCTTCACGGAATTTCTGGCGAAACGCATCAGCCGACAGCGTGTATTTACGCCGGTGGTTCGACTTGATTTTCTGGTGATCCTCCTTGCCGTCCTCTTGCATCCGGGCCATCACGACGGATGCCTCACATGGCAAAAGCGTAAGCAGATTTTGCAGCCATGAGTCACGGCTAAACTGGGCCCTCTCGCACGTACGCTCGAAGTTGACCAAAAAACGACCGATGCCTTCTTCTTCCTTGTAGGCTCGCATTAGTTCACTGATTCTAAATTTGGGGCACCCAGTCGTTGCAGACTGCACGCGTGGCCCGCTGTTGTCAGTCTCACGCCTAGATCGACATGCCTCGATCTCTAGACACTTTATTTGCAGCTCATGCTGTCGCTTTCATTCCGCCTGCTCGAGCAGGAGTGTCTCATGCTCTCGTTTCTTTTCCTCCTGTTGTTCTTGTTTCTCCCTCTCGATCTCCTGTTTTCGCTTTTTGTCCTCGCGTTCCCGCTTGTGCCTGTCCAGCTGCTGTTCTCGTTCATGTTTCTGCCTCTCCCATTCGTCACGCTGGCGCTCAGCTTCTGCAGCCTGACGTTTAGCGGTCGCCCTGCCATTTATCACTTCAATGCACTCACACAGCTCGTCATCGTCAGTCCCAACAGCGAGAATAGCCTGTAACAGCTCTGGCTTTCTCAGCGCGTCCGATACATCCAAGTGGAACTCTTTGAAAGCTCCAACAAACACGGTTTTTTCAACGCCTTCAAATTTATGGACGGTCTAAAGTACTCCATTCCCACTGCTCAAAAATGGTTTTGCGCGCATAACCCACGCGACAGAAATGCGCGCCCTACCAGCCATCCTCAGAAGCCTTGTAAAACTCAGTGAAGAAAAGTCCGCACTGACCTTTGACTGCCGTGAATTCTGCTAAGTGTGAAGCTACCTTGACGTCCGTGGTGTTGGATCTCGCACCGCGGGCTCCAGGTGTTACGAAGTTGCCATCCGACTACTGCCAACCAGTTGTTGCATCTGGGAAGACCAACCCGACCCGAGCTCCGTCACCTCCGACATACGTGCGGTAGCTTCTTGAAGCGAGTGGCCTGCCAATGTTGCTGTATCGAAGAAGCCCAGAAGCAAAAGGGAAAACGTAACTTGTTTACTTCATAGCGATACATGAGCCGAAGCCGAAGATCAATGCCCCGACAAAGGAGGTTACAGTACAGGACTGCAGCGGAGTGACAGCATTGTGTTATGGCTATACAATACGCAGTGGTTTTTGGTATTTACTGTAAAACATACACTGGCGCAAAAACAGAATGGGGAAAAAAGCGACAAATCGAACACTAAATTAGATGAGATCGATTACAGCTGCTTGCAACAACCTCAAACGCCGAAGAATAGTACTTTCAAGAGTCTGTCGCTGTTTTATATTTAATTCGAGCGCTGCATATGTACTCTTTGCTAATATTGAACATCCAACATGCAAATTTTGACCTACTAAATCTAACTTCCGTGGTTATAACAGCCAAACAGTAATACTAGATTATAATACTAATTTATAGCTACCCAAAAGCCGAAATGATTTGCGGAATGGTTGTTTAAATGTGTTTACGCAGTGTTTCGGGGCTACTAAAAGCGATGTTGGCGGGAAATGGGCCAGAGGCTGCAGAAGGGGTGTTGTCTTTTCATTTGGGGCCGACAAGTCTAACGTAGAAAATTCGGTGTTTTTTGCGCAATTCTCAAGCTTCGTTCTTAGTATTCTGGTTCATCTGCTATGCGTCGTGTTCGACTTTGTGGTGAACCATTTTAAAACGACTACGGAATACGACTATCGCACATTTGTTTGGCGCTTTCATCTTAAGCCCGCTCGCCGCGTCGGGGCGTTTCCAGAGGAAAGGTGCTTTCCATGTTTGCTTATATTTAGGTGTCGTTGTTGACGGAACTTTCATCGCACTATTGAAGGTTCGCCAAAGATGGCATGCGCGTGTGAAGTTTCCCACTCAACATGGGTTGATCTCCGTGGTCTCGTGCAAAAATATAATTGCCAAACCGATGTGGGGCGGGCTTTGAGCGAGAAACACAGTGCTGCTAGTCTTGACACTGTTTCTGTATTTCGAGGAAGCATATTCAACAGCTTAAGCGATCTTCAGCAGGAATCACGTATTATGCTTATTTTTAATGCAGGAGTGGCTTCTGTTACACGCTGCCGTGCACTCAAAGGTACAATGGTTTTGAAGCTTCGCCCGTCATCACCGCAATTTGTACACTGTTGCGAATGGCAAAAGTGCGAGAGCAGTGCAGCTGTATGCGGTCGTTGTTTTGAATTGTGTGTTGGGTGGCCTGAGCAGTTACGTTCGGCCACTTCAATCAACCGTATTTATTTCTTTTTAGTGTGTCAATTGTAATGCCTTTTGTTTTTAGACGATCGGCGTTCAGAGCCCGATAGGTGGTCTTATATTTAACAGTAAGAAGCCAGAAGCATTAGCAGCTGTGTTTTCAGGACACAAATAAGGTGGCACAGTAAATTACCAGCGTTAAACACCGGGAAATCTTGTAGACTGGGTAAATGTTATTGAAGTACGAAGTTTCTTATGTAGCTGCCTAGTTTTCTTTGTACCAGTCAAACAGCTTTAGTTGAAATGGGTGTCGAAATTTCTGTCACCAGAACTTTCGCTACCGTACGGATTTATCACAAACTGGTCCAGTAGAACTTCGCCTTCGAATCCCGCGCCGCCATATTTGCAGACCCTAATCTCTCTGAGCTCCTCGCGAGTGTAGGTTAATGCCTGTCAGCAACAAAATGATCGCTCCATTTAGGCAAGCAAATGTTATTCAGGCTAAAATAAAAGCCAAAAAATGTGGGCAACTTCTCCTATTCTGAAGTGCCTGATTTTATAGAGCGCATACAGAAGATTTAGAATTCCGGTGTTCATGGATGCAGTGTGTTAGCGATATGATGATCTCCGTAAGGCAAATTTGCAAGAAGAATAGGAGCTTCAGCGCTTTCAAAAATCCAGAGGAAGCTTTCAACACTGAACCGAAGCAAGATGTTTCTCTTTTATTCGCTCTTGACGAGAGTCGAAGGCGCATCGCTCGGGTACATCGATCTCCGGAGGAGCGGGTGGTCTGGCCGACGACGAGGCGGCCCCGCCTGAAGGGGCATGGGGCAGGCCAACCGGCGCAAGCTCGAGTGCCTCTGAATGGGGCAGAAACAGTTTCCACTGGCCAACGGCGCAATCTTCGCTGCTACGGCAGGCGCACCGACGTGCCGTCGCTCCTACATAGTCGCTTTGACATTGATTCTTGCCCTCGCAGAGCCAAGATGTACTTTGAATGCTGCCCTTCCCTTCAGCCGGTCTTGTTTGCTGCGCGCGTTTCAATGTCCTCCGGTTCCTCATCCACACGCTATTTTCCTATGGCGGATCCAGCTAACGGGCGAATAGCGTTGTTTTGCTCGTGCTCTCGTCGCCCATTTACCCATCTTCCGAAATCCCACTGTATCCTTCCACGCAATAAAGTGGAATTGTAATGTTATTCAACACCGCAGAAGGACACAAAGAGAGCTCCGTGGATCACTGTGCACCCTTTTCGTTTTTACGAGTTACGATTGGAATATTCAGGAAGTCATTCACTTGGGCGCCTTGTTTCTGGAACTTTTTTTGCACGTGCTTTTTATTCTTTGTGATTGTATTGTACAGCTGTTCGCATTATTCCTTGCGCAGATGCTTATTGGAGCACTTGCTAGTTACTCAACCATCTTTGCAAGTTTAACTTTTTATCGTCTAAACTAGCTAACACCACAGCAAAAATGAAGTTGTAGCAAAAGAATTTGTAGCAATGAACCTAACAATGCAAGAGAGGTCAGCAGCATATATTTTATATAATTCGTTTTCTTGAACTACATGAGCTCAAATGTGTTAAGATACGTTAATTCAAAAAACAATATTGCAACCACTTGTTTACGCGGTGACCGTTTTCCTCGTGGGACGAGTGAGACAGCAGGGAAAGAGCATGCTAGGTGGAAGGAAAAAAATAGAGAATACCGCCGCCTTCTGACTCAAGCTACAGCTCAGTGAGCATGTGCGTGGCAATATTTCAAGGTTTTTGGCCAAATGAAGTGAAAACCACCATTTTTAGTTTTCTATGTTTTAGTATTAGTTTCCGGTCTCTATGAGGCACTACACAACTGAGGGCATATCTTGTTCTGACGAAGGTGGGCTCATTGTGTAGAAGCAGCAATAATGGCGCCGTCGCAAATACAGGATTATCTTTCAGCCGAAACTTCGATGTTATTTTTTTACAGGTGGATTTCGATGTTCGATATAAGCACTGCCCACAGATATTTGTTCCAGAGAATAAATAAATCAATCAAGCGAGATTTGATGTGTCTGCATAATCCTATAAACCTGCTTTTGTAGCTGTCGGTTTTTATGTTCTTGATGGAATGTTTCCCGGATTCTGTTTAAATTAGGTTGCTGCCTCGTTTTAAGTGCGAATGCACTTCTTAAGCGAGCCTGAAGCGTCCGCCGCCGTCCGCATAGCAACAGCAGCGGGTGCGCTCGCTCCTCGTCTTCCTTGGCAACGGGGGGAGATGGGCGCGCGCTGCCTGGCCGCTGACATGACACATACCCACGTGGGCGATTGGCCAGGAATCTCCTCGTATTCCTTTGCAACGGGGGGAGATGGACGCGCGCTGCCTGGCCGCTGACATGGCACATACCAACGTGGGGGATTGGCTAGGAATCGGGCGTGAGAAGGGCTAATGCACCCGCCTAAAGGAGTGCTGACACGAAATTTCAAAGCTGAGATCCGCTCTAGCAATCAAGTACAACGACAACACAAATGGGTGTCTGTGCATGGCACATACTCACGTGGGGGATTGGCCAGGAATCGGGCGTGAGAAGGGCTAATGCACCCGCTTAAGGGAGTACTGACACGAAATTTCAAAGCTGAGATCCGCTCTTGCAATCAAGTACAACGACAACACAAATAGGTGTCTGTGAATAAATGCATCTTTCTTTCTTTGTAGTTTTTGTGGGTGTGTGTGATCTCAATTTCGCGAACATTACCGAAACGCGCAAATTCAACTGCTGCATTCTCACTTGCACATTCTTCCCCTCGGGGAAATGCGGGGAATTTATTTACTTTGTCTTTTGATTATGCGTTTTAAGAGTTTTTGGTTTCATTTTATGGTCAGACCTTCCCTTAAAACAAAAGCTTATTTCTCTTGTGGGGCTGCCTTTAAACACAAATATATTTGTGAAGAGGTGTCCTGCACATCCAATTATACCAAAAGTTTGTTTATACCTTAGCGAAATAGAAGATGTATAACAAAAAAGGCTTTAATATAGGTATGGTGAGCTATATGCAATCATTGCGCGACATGGCCGCAGCCTCATCATACATTGTGCACGAGAGGGCCATAAAACATTTGGTTAAACGTTTAATAAAGAAAATGCATCGGCTTACGAAATATTCTACTTTTTTTCAGCGCCAGGTAAGCTGTAAGTTTTATGAGCACAAATAGGAACGGTTTGCGCCCGAATAAAGTAGGAGCGACTGCAAAATCAGGAAACAATGCTGTTGATTGCTCTATTATTTTCTCATCGTAGTAAGTCTGGATAGTGGTTTGAAATATTAAAAATAAATGCTTTTAACTTGGAAGGCTTATCCCTATAACAAGCGATTTGGTGGCGCTTCAGTTACAAAGAGCGGTACCTGTACCCTCCTGCAATCTGAATAGCACCATCTAAGAAGGCACAGCATTAAAAACTCTGTAATGTCTTTTCTCAAACCGTTTTGGGTTTTGAGGAGCAGCCACTACAGACCAAGAGTATTTGAAGCACGCTATCCTGCCTGACTCTATTAGAAATAACTTTTCAACAATCGTACCTGGGACCACTTCACGTAGGGAGGCATATTGAAATAAACTTAAGCAACTGTAAAACGACCAAGGTATATCGTGGCAGCAATAAAGGTATCGGGTGATGGAGCAGGGAGTATCGAGGAAATCGTGAACAATCGGGCTACTCGACGACGTAACTGGAGTAAATCTGATGATAGTCCCGGCAATACGCTCCGCGCGCTGTAGCATTTGCCAAGGGCACCCCATCAATGGTGGCGGTCTTTTACAGCATTGCGGAACAGTGCTGGTAATGCCCAGCAGTGTATTTGCCGAAAACGACGCCATGATTACAGCTGCGCAGTATCCGAAGAGACCACAAGCACGATGGACACTTACAGCAATCGGGGCTACCAGCGATGGAGCAGCACTTTAAGGGGCGAACGTGGACAAACGTGTGTGGACCAAGTTACTGGAGTAAATAAAATGGCAGCCTCAGTCATGCCCAGGGAGCTGTCCCTGCTGCCAATGCCACTTTATCGCAGCGCGGGTATGCAATAGAATTGCTCGACGATGGTGGTGCATCCCAGTGGTGATATGTAAAACGCGGCTGTGGGTACAGATGGGCAGTCTCCGAAGGCGACACCAGATGTGGACAGTGACAGAAATAACAGCATACGAAGGTGAAAGCGCCCTAGCAAGGAAACCCTGAACCAAAAGGCTACCGGCAAAGTGACTCGCAATGCACCCCATCGGCTGTGTAAGTGCTATATAAGATTGTTCGATGATGCTTGTCTAGCTAATTCGTGTCTTCTCCAACAACGCAGTCATGGGTACAGCTGGGCAGTCCCAGCAGGCGCCCGTGGCTGCAATCAGGGCATCCGACGAATGAGCACCACCTCGCGACGCAACCTTGAAAAGTCAGGCAACCGAACCAAGTAACAGAGACAAAGAAGATGATACTCTCAACCATATGCTCAGTGCACTACCACTGTTTCCGATCGCACCCCGTCGACAGTGCTGATATTATATAGCATAGCTCGACGATGTCAATGCAGCCCAAAGCATTTTTGCCACTAAAGAAGCCGTCAGTGGAGTTCCACAGTCTACGGAGGCGCCAAGAGCAAATTGGACAGTGAAAGCAATCGGGCCACTGGCGATGGAGAGAGGCCACCTAGAGAGGCCTCTCTAGGTGGCCTCTCTCACCTAGAGAGGCCACCTGAGAGGCCACCTAGAACAATGAGGCTACCGCAAGAAGTAACTGCTGTAAAGTAGATAGTCTCTGTCCTATCCTCAGTGCACTATAGCTGTTTATACTGGTACCTCGCAGACAGTGCCGATTCTTTATTCCGTTGCTTCACGATTGTGGTGCTGCCCAGAGGTGTTTACGTGAACAACGCAGCCGCGTGATTCGCTCCTCAATCTCCGAAGGCGTCACGAGCAGTCTTTACCGTGACAGCAAGCAGGTCATCCGCTAGTGGAGCAATGCATAGCGGGGCAACCTTCAACGATTGTGTAACAGGCCGAAATAACTGAGATAAATTGAAAGTGCTACTTCCCAAATACATTGCTCTATCGCTGTTGAAAATGTCACGCCTTTGACTTTGCTGGCCATTTAAAGCCTTCCTCCACGATGCTCGGGCCGCCCAATAGTATTGTCGCCGTTAGCGCATCTGTGGGTACAGCGTCGCAGTCTCCGCATGCACCACTTACAAGGAGAACCTTCACAGCGATCACGGCATCCGGAGAGGCAGCAGTGCCTCTCTAGGCAATCTGTCACCGTCCCGCCCTGGACAACGCAATCCAAATGGTTGTCCGGAGATATGCTCAATGCACTAATGCTATTGCCAATAGTACCACAACAACAGTTTATATCCTTTATACCCTTGTGCGACAATTCTCGTGCCCCCGAATGGTGTTTTCACCAATAATAAAGCCGCGCCTGTACCTTCGCAGTCTGCGACACCGCCACGAGCAAGATAAACCATAGAGCAATCCCGCCAACTCGCGATCGAGCAGCACCTCACGAGTCAATCTTGAACAATCGGTCAGCCGGCTATGTACTTACAGGAAAAAATGATATCCTCTTTCTGATGCTCAGTACGCTGTACCTGCTTCAACTGGCCCCATATGAACCGTGGCGGGACTATATATGAGTGCTCGACAATGCTGTTGTCGCCCAATGCTGCCTTCGCTGATAACACAGCCGTAAGTACAGCTATGCATTCCACGTAGGCGCCAGTAGAAAGTTGGATGGTGGAAGCGCAGAGGGCATTCGGCAATGGAGCAGGACTTCGCGAAGCAACCTTGAACGTTCAGGTTACCAGACGAATTACCTGCATTAAATTAGATGAGTGTCTTTAAATTAGCGCTCTGTGCACTGTATCTCTGTGCACTGTAAAGGGCAGTTTTCATATGGATGATTGTGCCGGGCACACTTTGCACACGTAAGTCAGCCACGGCAGGAGTTGG
The DNA here is from genome assembly GCF_048455015.1 of Haemaphysalis longicornis. NCBI lineage: Eukaryota > Metazoa > Arthropoda > Arachnida > Ixodida > Ixodidae > Haemaphysalis > Haemaphysalis longicornis. The sequence goes on along the minus strand of NW_027526214.1, from coordinate 17,078,858 downwards.
TACTATGCCCCCAAACCTGGGACACTTAAAACAGCACTGCGGGTTAAGCACGTATGGAAGAACTAAACATCGAATGTATCCTGCGTCACTGAACTCTGGAAGTGTTGACCGGTCAAAGTTAAAAATGAGGGGTTTGAAAGAATTTTTTTGTCTTCTCTGCGTATCGTTATGCGCCTGACCGCTTTTACTCCCTGACTTTTCAGGCCCTCTAGCAGACCGGTTTCGCTTTCATTCATTAGGTCAGGATCTGAGGTCACGCCCTGTGAGCTGTTAAGGCTTCGGTGGGGCGTGACCATGATGCCAAGATCTGCGATGCCTCTCTGGCTCAGGATATGTTTTCCCTGCTGCTGGGTATGACATCGACCAACAGTTCTCCAATTCTATTTTTTTTTGCTTTGTAGGATTCTCTTATACTTTTTGTGAAATTTTTGACCAAGAAAATGGACATAGAGGCAACAGGCTTTTCTATTTTTGCACTCAATTATCAGGAAGCGGGGATAGATTGCTTGCCTTGAGAGAGAGCTTGTTGGTAAAGACGCAAACAATATTTCGGTGGGCCTCTTTTCACGAAGCGATCACGTTTGGGGAATGGGGGTGTACAAATACCATACGGCATAGTATATAAGCAGGGGACGGTGGTAGATTGCTTCGCTCGGGTTACCCTGATACCATGGTGACCCCGAGCCTCTGCCTGGTAAACTGAGCGATAGCCCATCCGCCCGAGCTTGACGTGGGCTCTGACCACCGCCGTTTGAAGTTTTGCCCTTCACCTTCAAACACATCACCACGGTAGGTCACTTCTTATGTTGGGGGCTTGGGGTCTGCGGCGTCGCGAATACTGTCAACAAAATTGTTCAAGGTGCCCCGTGCGTGGTAAAATCGGTAGTCTTGGTATTATTGTCAGTGCGCTGGGATTTCGGGAAATACCACCCCATCAATCGGACGCAGCCACAGTTACCGCTGCGGAGTCTCAGAAGCTTGCGCAGGCATGGTGAACCATGGAAGCAATCAGTGCAAGCAACAATGGACTAGCACCTCCCCAGGCATTCTTGAACGATCGGGTCACGTCAGCGTGCTGGTGATTTATAGCGTTGCTCGACGTTGCTAATTTCACGCAATGATGTAGCCAATAACTTCGTTGGTACATCTGCTCCTTCTCCACAGGTGCTTCAAGTAAGGTAGACCGTGGCTGCAATCAGGACACCTCGAGTTGTAATCCTGACCGATAGGGCAACTGGACGGTGTAAATGCGGTAAATCAAATGATAGTATCAGTCTTCACGGCACTGCGCAGTCTTAAAGCACTGTGCTCAGTGCACCTTCACTCCCACCAATTAACAGCAAAAGTTTTGCCTCCTGTTATTGAGTGGGCGTGGGCGGAGCTACGTGATGCGGCTGTCTAACAGTCTGCGATAGTTTGCGCAGGTGTCGCCTTTGGTGTGCCTTTGGATCAGCGTTGCATCATTTCAACCCCTGTATTCCGATGCAACTACAGTGCCGCTTCGCCTTCAAGAAGACGCCCAGTTTGTGCTTCCCGCGCAACCGCACTGGAATTTGGATCCGTCTTTTCTGGTGGCCACATCGAGCACGGCATCAACAATTGGACGCCGATAAAAACGAACGGTGGCAACCGGACCCCTTCAGTGGGCGTGGGAGCAGCTACGTGATTTGGTTGTCTAACACTCTGCGATTGTTTGCGCAGGTTAGTACTTGTACACCTTTGTACTCTCGTAAGTCTCATAACCTGTGCTTATTGCTGTTCCCACGCCCGGGAGTGTTGTTGTCGGAATTTTGTGAGTGCTATTCTGTTATTTGTGAGTTGAGTTTGCTTTCAGGGGATGTTGAGCTTAATCCTGGCCCTTCCACGCGGACGCAGGATTCCAATACTGCCACTGATACTCAGCAAAAAACACCTAATGACGTGTTTAATATCTTACACAGTGTGAATGACCGCACTGCGAACATTGAGAAAAGTCAGTCAGAACTACTTATTCTGTAAACGAAGGTATAAAAGGCCAAGAAGCCATCCGGAACACCATAAAAGACATAGACAAACGACTAACGGCAGTAGAAGCTAAAACATTGGCAAGTGACGCCGCGCATCAAGAATTAGTCGAAATAAGGCAACTCGCCGACAGACTTAGCACTGAACATTCAAAAATTCAGGAGTGCCAAGCTGAAATGGAGGACAGAATGCGACGGGACTGCCTGTTGTTTTATGGAGTAGCTGATGAACCTTTAGAAACTTGAGATCAGGCCGAAAATAAGATACTAGAAGTCATGTCTGCTTCATTTGACTTTACGGTTTCGAAACAGTCTATTGAACGGGCGCACAGGCTGGGTCTTTTTTCCGACGAAAAATGCACACCGGTCGTTGTTAAACTTTCTTCTTTGAATTTCAAACAACAAGTTCTGAATTCTTCGGCTAAATTAAAAGACAAGGGTGTTACTGTCGGCGGAGACTATTCTGTAACAACACGGCAGGCACGGAAAAAACTTGCACAATTTGAAAAAACACAGAATGCTACCTACAAACTTCGCTACAACAAATTGTACGTTAACGACAAGTGCAACTGCTACAACCATGCCGATGGGACCGTGTTTGAGCAAGATGGCTTTCCTATGCAGCCACCTAGTTCTCGCCAATCAGATAGCGGACACGCGATGCCCCAGAATTCAGATAGCGCAGGCGTGTCAAACTCACCCGATGTTACGAAATAGGAATACGCGAGGGGTAGTGGTTTGCCGTCATCATCAAAGAGTTAATTGTCCTTTTTTTACTAACATTAGAAGTGTTCTACCAAAGAAGGAGGAATTGAGTTCGCTGATTGATTCGTGCGATGCTGACATTATAATGTTGGCTGAAACTTGGCTTTCCTCGAATGTTGCTAATCGTGAAGTCTTTGAGAGCAACAGGCATTTCAACATACATACGCGAGACAGGAGTGAAAGATATGGTGGTGGTGTGTTAATTGCTGTTTCGGATTACTTGGTTTTCGCCCCTATATTTTCCATTACGAATTTAGAACTGCTTTTTGTAGAAATTGACTTGGGTTTCAGGAGGCTTATCATGGGTTTTTGTTATCGCCCCCCGTCATGCGATGCCACGTTTGTCGATCAAACTCTTAACGCTCTGAATAAGATCGTTGTTCGCTTCGCAAATGTACCTATAATTGTAGTTGGTGATTTCAATCATCGGAATATCGAGTGGTCTGGTAGCACTGTAGCCAAATTTAGCAATTTTCTGTCTGTGTGTGCAGATTTTAATTTATCTGAGCTTGTGAACAAACCAACAAACCAACTAGAGTTAAGTTAACAACAATTAGTATTTTAGATATGATATTAACCACCTCGTCTGACTTGTTTTCACCCATATCTAATCTGCCTGATTTAAGCGATCATTCCGTTCTCCATTTCTTGGAAAACGTGCTGTCTTTCACCACCGCACGCATGCAAAACAAAAAAGGGACTATAAGCGAGCCGACTTCGATAGTATTAATCGCGAACTTTCAATATTCCTGGACGATTACTTGCAAGGATTCCCGAATCCTACGGTCAACACAAATTGGATTTCGTAGAAGGAGAAGGTAGTTGTTCTTGTCGAAAGCAGTTCCCGTTATAACTATCAAATCTATTAAGGAGAGTCCTTGGTTTATTAAGCATCTAAAAAGACTCTCCAAGAAGAAAAAGCGTTTGTTTCGTTCAGCCAATGCCCAAAACTTAGACCTTCGATGGGATGCATATAAATTAGCAGCTGCTAATTACAGGACTGAATTAAGAAATGCGAAGAATTTGTTTTTCACGGAAATTCGCCGTTCTTATTATTTAATAACCCAAAGCGATTTTGGAATATTGTAAACAAACGTGATACTTGTACTATAAACCTTAAGACCCCAGACGGTGTGACAATTCCTTCTAATGAGTGTGCTGATTGTTTCAACACTGCATTTACTACGGACCACTCTACCGGCTGTGCAGCTACTTTTCCAGACAGTATATGCTTGAATTTTTGTCCAATAAAACCCTTAGCTTTCGACACACTAGGTGTTACCTGTATAACAGAAAAACTTAAAATTTCTTCGTCATGTGGTGTTGACAATATAAACTCAAACTTCCTTATCAACCCTAAAAATTACAGTTCTATCGTTTTTACCGAACTTTTCGCTCAGTCGCTTTACAGTAGTTGCATCCATGATGATTGGAAATAGGGGAAAATCACACCGCTTTAGAAATGTGGTGATCGATGTTCTCCTAGTAACTACAGGCCTGTGTCATTAGGTAGTATTTCGTGTTAAATAATGAAACATGTCATTTACAGCCATATTGTAATAATTTTTGGAGTCCAATTCATTGTTCAGCCCAGCGCAGCATGGTTTTAGAAAGAAATATTCTTGGGAGACCCAGCTGGTCTTTTTCACTCATGATGTACACTCGGTGCTTCATCGTGGATGCTTTACAGACTGCATATTCCTAGATTTTTCTAAAGCGTTTGATTCGGTTCCGCATGATTTATTATTTATAAAACTTTCTAAACCAAACTTAAATCATAATATACTTGCGTGGTTGCGTTTGTTTTAGACTAACCGATATCAGCTCGTAAGTGTGAACAATACCGACTCGCATCCTTCTTCGGTTCATTAGGTGTACCCCAAGGATCTGTCCTGAGGCCTCTTTTATTTTTAATTTATATAAATGACCATACAATTACATCACCTCATCTGTCAGTCCTTTAGCCGATGATTGTGTTATTTACAGGAAAATCGCTAACAACAGCGACGTCCATATTCTGCAATCAGGTATTGACAGTATTTCCGATTGGTTTGAATAATGGAAAATGAAACTTACTATTAAAAAGTGTAAAAGCATGTGCATTTCAAGAGTTGACACTACACCTCCTGAATACTCACTAAACAATGTTTGTCTTGAAAATGTGCCGTGGTACACATATATAGGTGGTATAGTGTGTTCTAACTTATCATGGAAACCACACATAGAATATGTTGTAAGTAATGCCAACCGTATGTTGGGATATATTCGTAGGAACTTGAATTCTTCAGCTTGCTCTTTGAAAACAATTCTCTATAAAACTTTGGTTCGTTCGAAATCGGAATATGCGGCTGCTGTTTGGCATCCAGGGATTGCATCGCTCACTGACGAATTGGAGGCGGTTCAAAATCGTTCATGTCGCTTCATACTTTCAAATCATCATAGAACGTCCAGCGTCACCACAATGAAAGCAACTTTGTCTCTATCGTTATTCGAGCACCGCAGGAAAATATCGCGTTTGTGCCTATTCCACAAAAAATATGATGGGAATTCTATTCTTAAAGACAGACTACTAACGTATCCATCGTACATGTCAGCGTGCGTTGATCATCGATACAAAGTAGGTATTCCATCTTGTCATACAAAGTGTTTTCACGACTCATTTATTCCGAGCACATTCTTTACATGGAACCAACTGTCACATGCAGTTACCGAAAACTTGGACGGTGTAGCTTTTAGGCGGGCAGTTTCCAGACTGATTGAGGAAAAATGTGTGTGCCGTATGTTGTTTTTTTTTTTACTTTCCCTTACTTGGGCAGTATTTAATTGTTTATTTATCCTTCTCAGGTGAAGATCCGTTGTATTGTCGCCAGTCAAATCTGTGCAATGTCGACTCTGTTGGAGTAAAGCTGTGTTATATGAGTGTTTACGAAAACTTGTCGAACGCATGCATCTTTATAACTATCGCAGTGTCTGCACTGTTTGTGTAAAGAGCTGTTGTTATAATATTTTTACTTTCTGTGTATTCTTCCAATATTTTTTTATCCCCAACTCCCCTATGTAATGCCATTGGGCCCTGAGGGTATCTGAATAAATAAATAAAAATAAATAAATTACTAAATAATAAACAATACGTAGACTCGTGGTGCATAACGAATAGTTGCATATCCGACGAGCTACAATGCCAGTTGTTGTAGGAATGTTGTTAATAAAACAAGTAAACTGGTCGCTCCTAGCATGTCAGCTTACTTTAGGCGAAAACCGAAAATACCCGCGTGTCGGTAGATTGACTCACTTGAAGAGGCCCAAGTGGTCAAAAGTAATCTGGAGGATTGCACTACGGCACGACTAAATGCCCAGGGTGGAGTGAGCAGGTTAAGGAACAACAATGTAGTATACTGTACCGAAAACGAAGCTCTACAATGGATGGGTGGTAAAGAGGATAACGGTATTGTCTATGCTTTGCAAATGCGACGCGTTTGCAACACACTCATTCATATACATGTTTACTGGCAATGGTCTGTTGACAGGTGAATTTGTCACCAGACCGAGGTGATGGTATCAGGCACGAAGACTCTTTTATCATGCTTAGATGTACATAGGTGTACTAAACATAACCATTAACTAAACATAAACAAAAACGTTGTTTGGCTGTAGCCTATAAGAAAAAAATAAAGAAATCAATACCATTATATGACACTTCTTGTGAGAAATTATTTACTTCGTGGCGAAAGCAAAATCGCATTTTATGCAAAGTGCTTGGTGTGAGCTCTTCAGCCAGTATACCTATGCGAGAAGTAAATCTGTCATAATAATTACTAGTTGGCGCCTTTGTTTTTATCTCATTTGGGCTAAGCGTGGGTCTAATTTTTTTTTTATTTGCGAGGTATCCCATTGTCTTGTAGGGGCGTTACCTGCTTGATCATGCCGTCGTGTACACAATACGATCTATGCGTTTGTTTTGCAGGAAAGATAGCCGCGGCCTCGGTGATGCTCCCGGCCTCCTATATTTACTGTTTCTGTGCAAGCGCCGGCAGGAACTGGAGAGCGACGATGGCATACCACCATTCTGGAGAAGTTTGCAGTTCGATCTCCGTGTCGCGTGGAACTGTTACCTGGCCAGGCACAGCTGATGATGATTGTTAAAAGATGCGGAATATAATAGCGTCGCTAACATCGACGATGGCAATGATGGCGCAACAGTTCAGTGGGCAACATTTGTCTTCTGTGAACCCGTCTAAGATAAGAATGTTCATAAAATATGTCGAGTGAACTGTTCGTTTCTAAGACTTTATTTTTTTATCCGACCAAAGCCGCTAAACTGGTATTAGCCACCCGTTCGTTGTATTCTGCCCTTTTTTATGTCTGGCCATTTACACGTTGAAGAAGCAAGTTCTTGTCAAAAGTATTGATACCACTGGTTTAGATGTGACCTGTGGAAATAAATGAGGTGGAATGAACAAATATGACACCTAATTTAGGTGCAGGCAGATTTTTGGTGCACGACACATCCTCTCTAAGGATCCAGCCATCCCAAAAGGCTTTGAATGCAGGGGTGCACTAGATCAAGCAAAGCCGCTGGGTGCCTAACAAATTTTAAGTTAATTCTGTTGCTGTAAAGAAGAGTTTATTTACGGTAGCACGCTGTGTGAGCACTGTAATAGCGGACTTGTTGGCGGGTTACATGGCTTTTCCTTGACTGCTGCTAGAACAAGAACCTTCAAGGGTAAATTTCTGTTTGAAGAAAATATGCGAGGAAACAGGCTAGGATGAAGAAAGAGAGGCTATGGTACAATCGCGGTAGTTCTCTTATTTTGAAGCCAATTTCGTAGTATTTCTAATCATTTTGTTCGCGCTTTTATGCGTACCTTTAGGAAAATGGTAACATAGCCTGCTTTTCCTATGCACATGCAGCGTTGCCAAGGCTGCTCACAATTTGCCTGCATCCTTCCTCTGCAGATTAGTACAACGTCTCTCGCTATTTATTTTGACGATGTGAAGTGTATGGGTCAGCCGTTATGAACAAAACAAGAAACAGTGTGTGCTGACAGCGGACAATATATGTAGCCTATCAGGTGTCGCAATCTCCGTACTCCTTGTCCTGAGAAGACGCTTGCGCGTGTTATTCTTTTATTGTTGGATTTGGAAGTATGCCCGTTTGTCTAGGCAACTTTAGTTGTCATAGAACAAAGAAGTGACCCAAAGAAATATATGGGATCACTCTTGAACAGAATATTTGGCGGACTGCAGTATTTAAACTGTCCAGGAGGGGAGTGTATTTTGTGCCAGAATTACTGTTGATAGATTAGAGCTCTCTTTACGACAGGGTGGTTTGCTTTCAAAAATCATGCAAATCTCATGGACAAATTCACTGTAATCAAGATATTTCTTTTAGAACAAACCGAAATAACTGAACAGTGCTAACAATTAGCAGCTGGTTTTTTTTTACTCTGTCCTTCTGGATGACAAGGAGTTGTAATGATAAATACTGTTTATGCATTAGCGCTAACGTGTAATGATTGTAAGTGTACCTGCCGGCAAGTGTGCTATTCTTGAGGACAAATTTATATCGCTCAAAAGTATTGTCTGAAAACAAAACCAAAAACCAGGAATCCCACCAATAATTACCCGGCGCCACTTTTACCTCCACGTACCCGGACATATTCCGGTTCTACTAAGAAATACTGTTTACGAATTCGCACTACCTAGGATTACAAATCTACCGACTGCTGGAGGAGCAATACTTGTGGAGAAATTTATTGCGACCTAGATTACATTCTCGAACCATACTGTTATGACAGAAAGACTGCATAAGGGATCGATCATATTGAATATTTATTTCGATTGTACTTTTTACTTCGTCCTTCCATCCAGCGTCAATATTCCAACAAAAAAGTAAAGTAATGCATTCACTATACGGCCGAGGTAATTTTAGTATGCCTGCCCGTAGGTATGCCAATATTGCAGAAAAAAATTATAACCTGTGGAAGGTCCCTCCTAAAGAATAAGCAAGTTTTGCGGACAAATTTATTTCGGCAAAGAATATTCGCCCAGAACAAAGTGACCCAGAACCGAACCGAACCCAGTCGCCCAGAACCGAAAAGACACGAATAGCTCTAAGACCGCTCCTTGAGTAAATAATTACCAGAGGGTGCCTTCCTGTCCGTCCACCCGGGCAGCGTTATTACTAACAACACACACTGTTGATGAATGGGCGACGACCATTTAGTGCTGTAAGTGTACCTGCGGATTCATAAGAATTACTTTGGGAGATGTATATGTCAGCTAAGAGAGCACTGTCTGAGAACAAACTTAAAGGAACAAATAGCGCCAGGGAAATCGCTGATATGTTAAATTTTAAGCAGACTGTACTATTTACTCCGTCCACCCATATGAAAGAAAGTTCTTCCAATCTAAACCGTTGAGGAATAGGTATTATTGCTTGACATTGGAGGTCTTATCATCGTCATATTCATCAAGACCTACCCAGGCCTACTACAAGGCAAAAGCCTTTCTCACTGAATCAGAACCGATCCTGTCTGTGCAGTGCACTCTAGTCGTGAATACCGCATTCACCGGTTTGTAATTCAACCTGCTTTAAAACACCCACTACCATGGAAAATTTATTACGGTGAAGGTTATCGGCCCAGAACATACCGAATTAACGGGGAGAATTTATAGGGGTCTCTCACACAATGAAAAATTAGACGGTGATTTTATGGTGTTTACCCAGTAGGTGCCAAGGTTTTGCAAGATCTACGGGTAATACAACACATCTACTGCTTTGGAATTCTAGGTCTCTCTGCGCATAAATAAGCTATTCTTGCAGACCAGTTTAGTGCGACCAGAACATGGCCTGAGAACAAACGGAAGCGGTGCAAAGATTGTTAATAATAAAAATTGTGGGTTTAACAACGTCCGGCGTCGTGTTCTAACAACAGATACTGCTCTAGCATTGGGTCTTATGTCTTGAGATCATAAGGGTCGATGCGAGTAAAAAGCCAGGTTCTAGGAAGAAAATATAGTGTAATCAAGAGTATTGCTTGAGAATAAAATGAAGTGAAACTAAGTGGATCATTTTTGCACTGAATAAATCGACGGTGATTCTACTCCAACTACACGGGTCGCGTCAAGTGCTTGTAAAAAATATGGTGTATACATGGAAGCCTCAACTTTAAAGTTGTAATGTTCCCGCGTTTCAATAAGAGTTTTTATGTACCAATATATTGCGGTCATAAAAATTGTCTTAGTAAAAACGAAGAGACAGAAAGAAGCTTAAAGGTAATAATCACACTTTGAAATTTTTAGCCGAAGGCTCGTTTTACTAAGTTCACCCGGGCAGCCCAAAAGTTTTTTTTGAAAAACTACTGCTGACACATTGGTGCTACACCTTTCAGACTCTAAGCATCATTTAAGGTGACAAGCAGCTCTGGCGGACATATTCATTGCGTCTAAGGGCATAGTCCGAGTTACAAAAAAAGCTGCCATTAAAATGGTAAGCCGAACGCTCCTATACAAAATATTATTCGATGCTGTTGCTACACCGTCGACTGGTCCGAAGTATTATTCAAGCAAGTGGTACTGTCACTGATTAGAACATTCGATTTATGACATTTGCGCGATCCATGCATTGCGTTTATAAGATAGCCAAAGGCGACAAACGTGTCATGCGCTCTCTTTACTGCAACAAGATCGGAGTGCATGAATCCTTCCCTTTCTTAAGAATACTACACGGGCGATCTTATTTTGAAGGAAGAGTGTTTGGCCCTGACATCCCCACCCAAGGATAATTTTCTTTGATTCCCTGTGTTCTCGTTGTATTTTGACGTATCGAGAAACAGTAGCGCCAAAAAATAAATACTCCCTTGTCTGCCACCGTGTTACTCGATTCGCCAACAGTCGCCTGCGCACGTGACTTAGTTGACCGCTGCTTCACCGCGTGTGTATTCTTTTTGTTGTTAGGGGAGTAAACATTTGCTCTAATAGACGTATTGTACATCGACAGCTGCATCATGTTTAGCCTCGTGGTTTCTGGTAGATATGCAGGGCACATTCAGCATAAGCGCACGGCAACTCTCCAAGCAGTGTCCCACTTCAGTCTTCGCCCAGAGATCGGTTTCTACAATTTCACTTAAAAAAGTGGCTGCCGCGCTTGCAATAATGGTAACCACGGAGCACGAAACCTCATCCAGCGAAGAAAGCTCGGTTAGTCGGTCACCCTTGCTCCCTTTACCGCTCAATGCAGAAAAACACACCAAACACACGCAAATCCACCACACAAACATAGCAGTCGGATGCGTACGAACGAGCGTTCCTTTCCCCAAAGCCAAACATTGATGAGTCGTTGAGACGCAGGCCCGACGACACACCCAGAGCTTCACCCTATGAGTCGAAAACAGCAGATACAAATATAATGAACGGCAGCCACGTCCCCCCGATCCAGAATAGCGAAGAGGGGTCTGCCCCCGCCAAACATCTTCGACACAGGTGGAAGACGAAGATCTCGATGCCGGCGATCTCGCTTTCATCGGGCTTCCGCTTCAAACAGCTGAAAGCCCCGTTTCTTCAGCACAGAGCCCTGATGTAGTAATCAAAGAGGCAAGTGATCGAGCTCTGCACACCTAGATTTGGAAATCCCGGCCCGGCGGCCCGCATTTTTTGACAAACCGACAACAGCAGCCCACCTCGTGGAAAGGTCCGGCATAAGCCTAAATTTCGGCCATGACATCAGCGGAGCGTCTGTTGCCGTCTGCTTTCCACCTCCATGAACTCTACTATCCCCATAGATTCAAAAAACCAGAACGTCGTCTTGCATGATATGGGGGCGCTACTACGGTTCCGCTACTACGGCTCCTCGCCAAGCTACATTCACCACCATGGTTCTGAAATTTTTGGATAACACCAATCTATCTGCCCTCAACTTCGCTTATCTATGCCACGCCATACTACAAACTGCTGCCCTGAATAAACTAGAAAGGAATGATACCTTTATGAAGCATCGAGCTTCATAAAACGTTCTTGCCATCGACACATACTGCCCCAATGCAGAACAAAAAATCACTTCAATGCAAGAAGTCCTGATCAACGGCAGGTGCCATGGAGTTTGATGTTAGGTAGCAAAGGACCCCTCCAATTCTCGTGAGGTAATTCATGGTATCTCCACGGACGTCCCAGAAGAAACCTTGGGTGCAGAGCTTCACATTCCAGGCCGCAAGATAGGAGCTGCCCGGAGACTAGGGAAGACTAATACCATATCATTCACAGTTGATGGCCGTAACTTGCCCCGACATGCTACATTTTTCTACAGCGTTTACCGCATCTTCAACAAACACCCACAGAACAAACATTGCCACCACTGGCATACAATAGGAAATCGCGCCGATGTTAGCTCAAGCAAAATTGAGTACGTACGATTTGCGAACTGTGGTAAGCAGTTTCCCCCAAACGTATACGCCGCAACACCCCCCCCCCCATAAATGCGAGGCTCACTGCGTAAGCTTCAATGTAGAGCACCAGTGCCCATTAGCGATGTGCCAAGCACGCATCGACGCTACGAAAGCTATCCGCTTCCGTTTCCATGCCACACAGCGACGTTGCCAAGAACAACCCCCCCCCCCGCAACGTGACGACGCACGCGCGTGGCCTCCGCTCCCTCCAAGTAACCGCTTTGACCTTCTGTCACGGTCACACGAAAAGAGCAAGAGCAGGAATCGTTCAAAAAACTGCAGCCATAGCCTTCAAAACGTCTGGGAACATCGAGCTAGCTTCATCAAGCTAGCTTCAAAGAGGCATGGGCAGAAGAAGGTTGACATCGGGATCCGCTACAAGGCAGGCAGGATCCGGCACAGGTGAGCGGCCCAGCTATCCCCCCTACACCCAATTATTAAACCCCCAATTCTCCAGCTACGCATGTAAAGCTCATATACACAAACACAATACAAAACTTTTACCACCTACCCCCTCAATATTAGCACACTAGGTGCACATGATCATTCGACAATCGCTCCCGGGGCTGCTACAGCAAATACTGGCCTCCCAAATACAACAAGCTCTCACTCATGTCGAGAACATGCTACAACCGTTCACATTGCGCCTCCAAATTGTAGAAGAGCCGCTCCTTCCCCGCAAGCGCCATAAACCTGCCATCCCCGAGCCAAAAACGCCGAACATGTCTATGATGCGCAACCAATTACCTTCCAGCACTGAATCACTCACAATATTCTAATGAAACGGTAGAGGTGTCCCCTGAAAACGGAATGACTAACTTCAACACATGCTCATCACCAAGAACAAACCGAATATTATTGCTTACAAGAAACTAACAGAGACTTTTCTCTACCGGGATACGACTGCTATGTTAGGCAAAGCTTTATCCAGAATAGGAAATGGACGCAACCTCTATCCAAGCAGCAGCCATGACAATTTCCCACGAAGAAAAGACGCTCCCCACCGTTTAGCTGGATAAGACACATGTTAATACATCTCAAAAAGAGCCTTTAGCTACTACTACGATGGTTGGCAGTAATAACATTACCATTTTAAACTGCTACTGGCAGTCTAAAAAAACAACCGCCACGCTACCCACCTTCCATGCGATTTATTAGGCACGTCGTAGCTCCGACACGCTGCTATTGCTTGGAGATTTCATTTCTCCCCACCCCACCTGGTGCTACACTTGAATGTCCCCCTTAGGGAGTATATTGAACGAATTGACCAGCCTCCATCAATTCATTCTTATGAATGACACAACATCTCCCACGAGCCTCGGCTGCAATCATAAGGCTGGCGCAAATCCTGATCTTACTGGTTTTCGTGGTCCGCTAATTGCCGCCTGGGACAACACCAAAGAAACTCTCTATAGCGACCACCACATTATCCAAATAAGTGTCCCTCTTCCTCTGTCATCAAAAAGAAAACGATCGAACAGGGCCACCACAAAATAACGAATTGGCTAATCGTCTGGAAACACCTGCAAGAAATTGACACAAGCGGCATTTGCCTTGCTGAATAGAACGACGCCCTCTTGACAGTGCTACGTAAACACACCAAGAGAATAGCCCGCGCCGAATACAATCCCAAAATGAACCCGCACCTCCTTACCCTCTGGAGAAAGCACCCTGCTATTGTCCAACGATGCAAACGTGACAAGCATTACGGCGTGCTCAAAGAACGCCTTTATTGCCTTATTCACGAAGCCCAAGAGTATACCGACAAGTGAGCCACACTGAATTTGCTTCAAGTATGCCAAGGCCTGAATCGCAAGCTTCAATAGCCAAGGTTCTGGCAATTTGTTGCACACTATTTGGGCAACAACCAAAATACACCGTCCAACGACTTCACTTAGGGATAGAAGGCACACCAGATGATATCACTGAACAGATCTGCAACACACTCTACCCCCTTGTAAACCACACCCATCGACATCATTTACATAGATTTAAAGAAATACAACTCCACTGAGACAGCGGCACAAAAGAAGGGCGAAGGGACAAGCGCTTCTTTATTGTCCTTTACTGTAATTGTCTAAGTCGCACTCGATTTCTTTCAGTCATAATGCACCAACTTGTCAAACAGACTTGCTTAATGACATTCCAAATAAATTGAATCAGCCCCAAATGATAAGGCTGAAGAAATCAACTCAGACTTTTCCCCCGGAGAACTAAACATGGCGCTGCATCAACTCAATCCTAACATGGTCTAGGGATCCCATATTATTTCATACGGAATGATCCGCAGCCTTCCCGATAGGAAACTTGCAGAATTTCTCGACCATTTCAATCGGGCTTGGAGATCAGGAAACCTGACCACCGAATGGAGAGAAGCTCATGTTACCGTCCTACCCAAATTAGGAAAGCCACCCAACACACCCGCCAACCTCCGCCCTATTTCCATGACATCATGTGGTGGAAAACTAATGGAGAAAATGGTGCTCGCTAGACTGGAAAGGAACCCGGAAAACCACGGTCACCTGCCAGACACAATGGTAGGATTTCCAAGGCACCTGAGCACACACGAAATTTCCAAGTGCATTCATGAGGACGTACACACAGCCAAGTGCAGCGCAATTACGCACCTTCATAGAGTACATATAAAAAAAAAACTCCTGACAAAGCGCAGCATGACGCGACACTTCTCAACCCCAAGGAAACTAGACTAAGTATCCATATTTTCAATTACATTAAAACTTTTCTAACAGACAGAACCCTCTGTGAACTAATGGGAAGCCATGTCGTCCTTACCCACTTCACATAGGCACACAACAAGGATCTGTATCATCACCAACGCTCTTCAACCTGGTGATGAATAATCTCCCCACAAAAGTGAACGCTATCCAAAATGTTCAACACGCCATATACACTGACGACGTCACCCTCTGGTGTGCAAAGGGTAGCCCTGGCGAGGAGGAATACACGATACAACAGGGCCTCGATATCATCAGGGGGCACGCCCATGACGTCGGACTCACCAGCTGAAACCGGAAATTAGAAGTTGTAGTTGTATTGGACAACAGAACTAAGAAAAATAACCAATTTTGCAACCTGATTACTCTGAGAGTAAACTTACCCATCTCTCACCAAAGCCACATCAAGTTCCTGGACTTCATCCTTAAGCCAGATGCTAAAAGTACAGACTCGGTGAAATCCTCCATTGCTCAAATTACCGAAATTCACCAAATGCTCCGCCGCATGACGCGACCCCCTCAAGGCCTCCAAGAGTACGAATTACACACAGTAGTGGAACCCCCTGTGTTCTCACGCGTCACATATGCAAATTCCTTTCAGCGCCTTACCAAGACACTAGCCAACAAATTAGAAATACCCATCAGAAAATGCATCCTCATAGAAATGGGAGTGCCTCTCTATTCTCCAACGGCAATAATTCATGACACTGCCCTTCAAAATACTCTTAAAAAAACCGTAAGTTTATCATGGAGCTGAGCCCCACCGAATAACAACTTCAATGCGTGGGCAGGAAATTCTTCGCGCCCTTGGGCAGCCCACCGACCACTTCCCAACCATCACTCCCCCGACGCAACCATGGGAAAGCATACCAATGATGACCGCTATCCATACCAAAACACATGAATCGAGCCACAGAACAACAACGTAGAGAATCTCGCGCGCAACATCTGGACGCCCGTTTTGTGGACAATAAATTGACTACTTCATCGGTCGGCCCCTGTACAGCTCACGTACGGCATCACGTCAACTTCCCCTCGCCCGCAGCTGCAGAGACTTTAGCCATCGCAGAAGCCATTATACTTCACCAGCATTGGACCGCCCACATTACAGTCCTCACGGACAGTGAGGGAGCGCTACAAAGCTTCGCCTCGAATGATATTCCATTCCCTGTCCACACTAGCCTGACAACATACATGCACGCTCATCCCCACCTACAGGTTTTCTCAAATGGATCCCTCGCTACCAAGGCATAGAGGGTAATGAATGAGCTCACGCTCAGGCCCGCGAGGCTCACTTCCCGTGCAGCCTCAGCCGTGGCCTGAGGAATACAATCCAAAAGAGGCTAGAGCAATGCATCACAAAAACTACCGCGAACATCTCAGAAACCTCTACAAAGCACGAATGGTACTTCCCTCCCCATCTAAATTTATGTCACGGAGACACGCTACATATATAAAACAGGCACAGACATTGTCCATCCCGTTGGTCTGTTCCTTTACTACATACAAAAGACACGAGGCCGCCTGCACGGTCATGTATGCAATGCCTATCCGCACAGTGAGCATACATATTGGCGCTGTGTGCGGGCGACCTCGTCTTCCACTTTCCTTTCGACCAACCCCTTTCTCGCCGATATTCCCCTCTTGTGCTGTAGCGTGGCCGCTGCCCCCGTAAACCTAAGGGCGTCCCTGTGGTCCCTCTTGGCTGCCAACATTGAAACTCTTTGTGCACCTCCGCCAAGCCCGCCACCGTTGGAGGACCGGGGGACACCCCCTTCCTTCGAACACTCACAACTCGGCGGCTCAGACTTGACCTGCAGAAAAATGTTTCATCTCTCTCTATTTCTTTGACACAAAAGTGCGAACTGGACAATCCCCCCTGGAAACGACAGCGCGCTCTCGTGGTTATTAACCATGACATCGACTTCATGGAGCTCCACAGCCAAATCAGTGTGATCATTGCAAAGCTAGAGGCGGCCACGAAAGCGGCAGAGGAGTTGTAGCAGACAACAGAGGACCCCATTATTGAGATTGAGCAGAAAGCCGAAAAGTCAACCTCTCAAATGGCCTTTATGATGGAGAAAATAGATGAAATGTTGAAAGCCATACAGCAACCCTAATGGGACATCCAGACACGCTTGGATTGCCTGGAGTCAACAGCCTCCTCAGAACATCGTTTTACGTAACCCCGCTGGTATGCCTACGCCCTAGACGCCACCCAGCGCTAGTGCACTCTACGCAGCAACAATGGGGACAACTAGACCACAAAAGACCTCCAACATTTCCCCTCCACAACCGTGTAATAACCCAGCCGATGACATTCTAGTTTGGTAATGGAACTATAAAAGTCTTCGAACCAAAAGAGGACTGCTTCTCCAACACCTGCTAAATGTTTCACGCAAGCCCGACGTAATTCCCCTGCATAAAACACTGACATAGGCACGTGTCGTTGGGTACCAAACATTTTATACCGCGGACATGCGGGACAGCACACTCAAGGTAGCCACACCAGTAAATAGGTCACTAACGGCCACCGAGGTGCACCCGCACGCCGACGACAGCCTGCACACCGTAACCATTGAAATCATACCGCAGCCGGTGAAAAAACGGAGTAAGCCGCAGGGCATATTCATAACAAACCTGTAGAGTCCACCGCGGGCGTATGGAGAAAACCATCACTCGAGTAATCGAGAATATTAAAAATAAACGCGTTGCACACCTTCTCTGGGGTGACTTTAACTCTCCACATGCTGCATGGTATACAGTCGCATTACTGTGATGAGACGTAAACTCTACGCGCGTGTGAACCAACACGGTTACACGCTACTCAATGATATCACTCAACTTACCAGGGAAGAAAACTCGGCTGAAAAGACACCACCACTGACCTCACCATGTTCAAAGGAGAGTACACACGAGAATGGAGAAACTCCCATGAGTCACTTACGAGTGATCGCAATATTATCCAGACTCGCGCCTACGTAGCCAAGCTGAAGAACCGGAAACAGCAAGTCAAGATTACAAACTGGGACAACTTTCGTTCAGTGCAAGCGGGAAAATCATCAGCCCGTGTACACGACTGGATAAAGAAACTAAATGAGAAGCTCGTAAATCATGCCACCATTGTACAGACAACAGAATAGGACCCATAAATCGACCCTCCCATCTTTCCTCGCTGGCAAGCCGGTAGAATACTCGTGAAGAGATGGAAGAAGAATGAGCACAACCGCAAGCTTCAAGTCCGGATAGCTAAACTTCCTGTTGCAACACAGCACTGGGCTGAATCTCTCACACGATACAACTGGCACTCACTGTGCGAACGTGTCAGTTGGTTACTTGGAATTCGCAGCACTTGGGCTGTGCTACTGGTTCTGATACAACTTAATGAGGCGAAGGCGCATCAAACAAATGACGTCCTCTGTCTCTTGCATCAGCACGGCGTACAACCCCATGTGCTGCTTCAACAGCTCGCTGGCAAATAGCTACCTGCCGCAGATGCTACGCGTTGCAGAGGTTACACTGGACTCCAGCCGGATGACCAAGAAACGGAAGCCCACATCATGGTAGCGGACGTCCAAGCAGCATTACAGCAGCTAAAGCGCAACAGTACTTCGGTCCTGGACAAAATCACTTAAAACTACTCCGCAATCAAACGTACAAGGGCTGGGAAACACTTACGAGGTAGTATATCAACAGTGAATAGCGGATAGGGCGACTGAAAACGGCGAACGTAGTCCCCATCCCAATGATACGAAGGAAGCTCAGCTTAGATAATCTCCAACCAATATCCCTTACGCCTCGGCAAACCGATGGAGAAGATGGTCCTAAACCAGGTACGTTATGCAGTAATTGGTTATTTAAATAGCATATCTATGCAGCACTGCCTCCTGCAGCTCAAAGAGGACGTCCTGGATTACCTTAGCTAAGTGCAGATGCGGTCAATACTGGCATTAGACCTATGTATTGCTTTTGAAAATGTCACAGATGAACTTATTCTTCAGAATCCAGAAAGCACGAATTGCGGCCAGAAAATGTACAATTACATTAAAGATTTTCTGCGAGACGGCAGCATAACGCTCACTCACAAACCTTATGAATTGAGCATCCACCAAACTCTAAACAGAGGCACTCCGCAGGGCTCCACCTTGCCTCCAACGTTTCTCAATCTTGTCATGAATGATCTGCTCAAAATGATTGGCCGCATACCTGGCACTAAACATTCCATTATGGCGGACGACATCACAATAAGAACCAAGGTAGGATCCCCACCTGAAAAAGAGCAGGTGCTAAAAATGCTTTTTATGCTACCACAAGATGTGCGACCCGGTGCGTCGTCTCTTGCTCACTCGAGAAATTCCAATTCTTGGTTGTCACTAAGCACACGGCGCATCAGAAACAAGGACTGCACATCACCACAAAAGGGAGACCAATTCGTCAACGCTCTCACATCAGAGTTCTCGGTATCACAACCCAGAGTAACGCCAAAGAAACCACGACGATAAAGAAGCTGCTTGATCCAGAGGCAAAGGTGATTTATGTGCTCGGCCGCGGCCCAGCGGAACGCAAGAGGCCGACCTTGTGCGACTCAGTGCTGCGTTCATCGACTCCCGTATATTGTATCACCTCCCATAAAAAAATTCCACCAAGACGGAACTCGAACGGCTAAATGTAGTCCGAATGAATGCTTTAAAGCAAGCACTGGAGGCGCCGCAATATATAATAAAACAAGCGCTCCAGGCCACCTGACTCACCAACCCACTGGCGGCGCTCCTAAGTGCCCAGCGCCTAGGAAAGTTCAACCGACTCCATAGCACCGACAATGGCCGGGTCATCCTGCGTGATATCAGCTACTCCGTGGAACCACCACCAACCGCATCGTAGGAAGAAGGATGCGGAGCACGCATCACCATCGCTCCCTTGTCAGAGAACATGGACCCCGACCGGAATGCTGAACGACGCCTCAACAGGACCAATGTCGTCTCGAGAACGCTGCAGCAGCACCTCGGCCCCGTCAAGCACGTTTACTACGTTGACGCAAATCCTGGGGAACATGAGGGAAACCTGACGGCTGCCTTTGGACCCCGCATCTACAAACTCGGCATGATCGCACCAGATGTTCACGCTACCGACGACCTAGAAAACTCGAATAAAATCACCTCAAATAAAATCATTGTTTATTATTATCAAGCAGTACATACAGAAGCAAAATGGGGCCGTCAAAGCCAACAGGTGGGCTTGAGCGTCGTCGTCCGGCAGCAAGGGCCTTCACTTCTGTAAAAAACACTCATTGGCAGTGGTAACTAAATAGGAAGATAAAAAAGACAAGCAAACAAAAAAGAGAAAAAAGATCAGAGAAAAAGGAAAGAGGAAAAGAGAGGCGAAAAAAAGGAAAGAAAAAACGGAAGCAAACCACAACCGACAAACAGAAGAGACGAAGGCAGACAAACAAAGATACAATAAATAATCATGGGTTTCTGCTACATGGGTGGCATTTTCCTCATCACAAGAAAGCAATTAGACAACAAAAAATAGCTACCAATCACCGCGTACACATGCATAGCTCAGCACATTTCTAATGCCAGCATAGCAGCACGCAAGTGTTTCGGTGTTGTTGAAGAGAACAATTTGTCAGGCAATTCACTGAAGATAGCAGGAAAATATTATTGCCGTCCAGCCATTCCGGAATGGGTACGGACCCTTGGCGTCATATATAGAGGTATGTGCCGCAGAGGTATACGTTTAACAATGGGAGTTCGGTAATCCGTACAAAAGAAATATTTTTGCACGACTATTTGCCTAAACAATGCATGGAATGACGGTATAGCACTTGCCTTAAATACACTGTCTGAATCCGGCCCGTGTGACTTTTAAGGAACACTCTTGGCTAAGTTTTTAAAATTCTGTAACTCTCTTTTTCCCGTAGTGGAGCAGTTGAAAAACAGCACATGCCATAACGAAGAACACTATACCCCAAAGTTTGAGCTAGTATTTTTCGAACAGAGAAAGGCAGAAACACTTTAAGGTGTACAGCATACAGGCAGTAGTTCTAAGCTTTTAACATTAGTGAACCATGTGTGTGTTCCACGAAAGATCCCTATCAAATTGTACACCTTGGTACTTAACAGACTCGACAAAGAAAATACGGGCACAGGAACAAGGTGCACAATTTGATGAGTGTATTCTAGAGAAGCAGTCGTTCGGCACTGTTTTTTGTCGATTTTGGAAACAAATTAGCCGATTTTTTCCACGATTGATTGTTAATATATTTGCTACAAACCAACCCGCTACCCTTCTGGCATCGTATTGAAGATTTGAGAGAGCGAGAAAATATCCACAGTTGCCAGATACCAGCAGGGTGTCATCAGCGTATTGATACGTTTTCCAAGTTTTAACAACAGTAACTAATTCATTAACACACAAATTAAAAAGAAGAGGTGACAAAACAGATCCTTGAGGGACACCTCTCATCAGTCTGATACTATCACTCAACACCTTTCCAAGTGACACCACATGAGAATCATCCCGAAGGTAATTTTGAAGCACAGGTAGAAATGGTCCGCGGAATTCATAACGGCATAATTTAGTACAGAGTATGCAAATTTTCCCAGTAATAAATACTTTCTTAACATCAAGAAATAACTTAAACGAAACCACATTCTGATCTATGCTGTTATGATGGGTATGAGACAACTCTTTAAGTAACACCTGCGTGCCCACGCCGGAGATGAACCCGTATTGATGTTCACTCAGTAACTCATGTTTGTTTACAAAGGAAGTCATCACACCCAATATGTGCTTTTCAAGAATTTCAGAAAAACAAGATACAACTGATGTAGGGCGGTAGTTTAAAAGGTCTTTTTTTGCCGCTTTAAAAAAGGGGGACCACGCGTGCGCACTTTAGACAGTCTGGCCAAGAGCAATGTTCAAATATGTTGTTCAGTATAAACAAGATAACACCTTTTAATTACCCAATATTTCGGCAGACAGCACTTATGTGTATGTTATGAAGCCCTAATGATTTGTTGTGGTTTAAACTACTGACTCTGCAAAGGAGATCAGGCTCTGTCAGACTATAGCACGAGCCATGTACGCTGCTGCTACCCATATAATTTGTCCGCAAACACCCACCATCATCGTCGGCCATTCGCAAGCTACCTGCAGACAATTGATCATAAATCAACTGCACCACCATACAACCTGCCTCATTAAAAACGCGACCGACGACAACACGCACACGTTCCACATATTTGGATTCCTGCACACGTTGGTTGGGCAGGAAGTGAGCGGGCACATACGCTCGCCAAAGAAACTATTTTCTGGGCACCTGACCAGCTCTCGTAAACTTAAGCAATGCACAGCGAACTTTACCCACGCGCGAATACCCCGAGTCTTTTCGCGCGCAGAGGAATGTACATCCCTCCCCACATCGTACGCTCACAAGGCAACAGTCCGTCCTTCTCCGAGAGATTCAGACTAACACATTGCTCACTTGAGATCTCACTCATCGCCTTCGAAATATGCCTGGCACCCCTACTTGCCCATTCCGTGGGGTTCACCCAAGCATATTCCACACAATATTGGCCTTTGATCGACATCCAAAGTGGACCCGCATCCCGCATGCAACTTTGGCATGCTATAAGGCAAGTCTGGCTCACCACAGCACTTCGACACAGCTCCTGCTGACGTCCAGGGCGAAGGAAGCCATGGCCACAGCTTCCCAAGATGGCGCCCTGGACTAATGGTGCTTGGAGAAATGAAGTTTGCTTCCTTCCTTATTACAATTAGCCCATTATATTTTTACTGTCTTTCCGGACAGCGTCATGTTCCAGCAAGAGATACTGTTCAGTAATTGGCGTAACCACCAGAACATTGTGACTGTCGTTTAAAAGAAACCGAAGTGCTACAAAGACCACAGAGGAGATCAGTGTTATACTGGATTAGCAGACGGTGCTTTCTGCACAAGGCAACCGGCGGCATCGACTTCTTTCAATACCTACAGTTGACGCAGTAGCGCTACAGATTTATTGTAAGCGACTGTGCGAGCAACTAGTTAACTATTGCGACCAGACTAATTGCGACTAAGAATACTGTCTGATAATAAACAGAATTAACCCAAAAGCGGTAAGCTGAACGCTCCTATATGAATGAATTACCGGTCCATGGTTTTTACTTCGCTCTCTCTACGCCGTCATTTCCCAGAATAAAATTTTGATGACCCTTTTGCTCTACTCACTTGAGATATGTCTTGTTCTTGCGTTTTAATAAGCATTTTTACTGGCAAACGTTTGCTACTTATTATATATTCAGAGAACCAAACGAGGAGAAAAACATAAAGAGATTGCTTGTATACTGAATATTTTGCATAATGTTCTTTTTATATTGTTCACCCTGGCTGCATCAAGTTTTTTTGAGGATAACGGATGACTCGTCCTTGCTAATTCTTTCAGATGTCAAGACTACGTGTGAAATAATTACAATGTTTTTGCGAAAAAACTTTCTCCGACCCAGGATATTGTCTTCCAACAAGACACAGTTACACGAGCGTGCTAATTCCCAGCAGAGTGAGGTTTTACTCCACCTTTCATGACGCCTTCTTCCTGTAGCCACAGACAGTCTTCGCGCGTTGTCGCGGCTGGGATAAGATAAATTGTCTCCATGGGTGTAAATAGGCAATTCTTGAGGACGAAAATAATGTGGACAAATTTATTGACTTGCAGCCAACCGTAGTTATACTAAAAGCCATTAACAGTTTGTAATATACACAATTATTAGCAGACGGTTACTGTTGCTCCGTCCACAGAAAGACGATCAAGTTCGTGAAAAAATACTGCTGAATAATTTAAGTGCACATTTTAGTATTGCATGTTTTCAGCCCGAAAAAGCTGATCTACAGGAAAATTTTTTGCAGCAAACAAAATTGGACGACAACAAACTAAAGTGATACTGCCTTGTCTAATAATTACAAAGAGGTACGTTTTGCTCTTTCAAATCTGGCAATGTCATTATGTAAACAGTGTAATAGAAAGATATGCTGTTTCGCAAAGGCGTAACCACCATAACATTGTATGTGTCTTTGCAAGTTTACGGTATTCTTGGAGAGAAAAACCTCGCGTACAAGAGTATTGGATGGAAACAAACCGATAGGACACGAAAAAGTGCGCGAAATATTGTTTGCTGATGAATAAACTCGCGGTGTTTTTACTCAGTCCACGTAGTGGCGCCATTTTTAAGCAGTAATACTGTTGGCACATTAACAATACGGCTATTAAAGTTATTGTGTCCCTGAGGGTGAATCAAAAAATTTAGCAGGAAAATTTATTGCAGCGTAGAGTTTTCTCTGCAAACCAACCCAAAAGATCAGTCGTAAGGAGATCGCGGTTATACTGAATATTCGGCAGACGGTATTCTTACATATTAAACCATGGCGATGCCATGCTTTTGAAAAAGTACTGTTCGGGGATTCGTACTTCAGCTTCATAGCTGTATGCGTCCCTGAGAATGGTTGAGTAACAATTGCGCACATGTCCACAGCGACCAAGAGTATTGCCTTAGTACAAACCGAATTGACACGAAAGTGTTAGGCACAACGCTTCTATACCTAAAAATTACCATACGGTACCTGTTGATCCGTCCACCCAGCGCCGGTATGTTCTAGGAAGAAATTCTGGTGACGCATTTGCGCCACTGTTTTGTTATTTGACCTGGCCCTGTGGCTTAACATCCAGTTCCTCGAAACCAAAGTTTTCGAAACCAAAGTCCGAGAGTTTTGTCTAAGGAAAAACGAAAGTTTCATGCGGAGCTCTAGTAATTACTAGATAGTAAGTTTTACTCTGTTTGCTCGGGCAGCATCATGTTTGAGCAAAAGTTATTGTTAACCAATTGGTGCAACCGGGATAATATTCAGTGTTCCTGCAGGGGACTTATGTATTCTTGCGGAGGATTATATTGTGGCCAACAGCAGCGTGTAGGAGCAAACAGAATGGACGCCAATAGAGCTTTTGAAACTCTCCGCTCTTAAATATTATCAAACGGTAGTTCTTTCTTTATCTAACCGGCGCCGTTATCTTCAAGCAGAAATTGTTTACGCATTGGCGGTCATCTTTAACATAAAAAGGGTACCCAGTGTCAAGAGGCAATTTTGTATACATATTTATGGCAACGAAGATGTTTGTCTGAGAACAAACGCGAGCACCAACGCAAGTAACACGTATAATGGTGGTGATTATTCGACTAGGCTTTTTGCTCCGTCCACCCTTGAGGAGTCATCTTCTAGGACGAGAAACTGTTCATCAGTGGGTTTCATGCTGTTATATATGATCGTCCGTGAGTGTCACCCCGAAAATATTTTGACATATTCACTGCGAGCAGGGAATTGTCCGACACCAAATCTACAAATCTATATAGAACAGAACAGGTAACTGGCTGCTATAGAAAATGTTTTATCGAGGGTATCTTTTACTTCATCCATACGAGGGAGTCATCTTTCAGCGAGAAATACGTTTGATGTATAGGCCCAGCCGCTTTAGAATGTCAAGTGTTTCTGCAGGTGAACAGGCAATTCTCGCGGGCATGTTCATTCCAACTGAATTATCATCTTCGACTAAACCGAAGTGGCACGAAGAGTGATATTATTTATAAGACTGTGCTTTCTTGTGCGTTCTCCCTGAAGGCTTCATCTTCGAAAAAGAGATGCTGTTCACGCAATTATGCCACCGCTTTCAGCTTGTGTCAGTGCGGGTGAATAAGGAATTGCTGCAAACCGAATGCGCTCAAACATATTGCTACTATACTGAGCTACAACACACAGTACTTTTTACTCGGCCCGCTCTGGCGAAGGTGGGTTTTAGCATGACACTACCACTTTTTCATTTCAAGTGTAAAGTACGTGAACAAACTTTTCTTCTGGGCGAATTCACTGAAAGCAAAAGTATCGTCTGAGAACAAGTCAAAGGGCCACGATGACCTTAATTATAAGACGGAGCTTTTTATTTCGTGCACGCTGGTGGCGTGATGTTCGAGATAGAAGTACTGTTCACGAATTGATTCTATACCTTTATGATTGTGTCAATGCAGGTAAAAACCCAATTCTTACTTTTATATTCAGTTGGGATGTACAACATTACTGACAATAAGCCCGACGTGGCACCAACAGCGGTAAGAGGATCGCTTCTATTCCGAACAATTAGCGGACACTTTAACTACGTCTGACCCAGCGGCGTCATGTTGTGAAAATATATTTTTTCATGCATTGCCGCTTTGCTTTTAAATTTGCCAATGCTCTTGCACGTACCCAAGCATTTCTCTGAAAAATACCCATCTGAGCAAAATTACTCTTTGAGAACAAATTAAAGTTGCACAAAAAGCGCTAAAGGGGTAGTTATTTAAAGGAATAACTAGCATACTCTGATTCGAGTGAAACAACCTGGCAGCTTCTGCTTTTGCAAGAAAACTGCATATGCATACGCCCTACTCCCGAAGCTTTGTAGCTGTCCCTGCTGGTTATAAATAAATTCCCGCGGCCATATTTACAGCGAAAGAGAGTATTGTCTGAGGGCTAACCGATGTGACATGAAGAGAAATGTGGGAAATATTTGTTTACGGAATAATTACGATACGGTGCTTTTTACTCGGGCACAGTGGTGGCTTCAAGTTTACTAAAGATACTCTGTTGCGAATGTGCTCTAGGGCTTTATGCTTTCATTTTCTCCTCAGAATAAAAGGCAATTTTAGAGGAAATATTTATTGCAACTAGTAGTATTATCGGAAAAAAAGCCCGAATTGCCACGAAGAGTGTAAAGTGTAGACCAGGCTTTTTTCACGGTTCTTTCGGGCAGCGAATTATTTCTTCCACCAAAAGATACGGTTTCCTCAATCGCGGTATAGTTTGAATCTTGGTTGTGTCAACTCTGAAAATAGAAACTTTGAAAGCACCCACAAAAAAGTCGGAACAGCCACGCCAAAAGGAAACTCTCATTAGGCAAATCGATTTGCCCCATTCAATTCGCGCCACAGCAGGATATGACTCATTTTCGAAACAAAATATCATCTGCGCACACGTTTCCGGGGCATTATCTCAACAATTTTCTTGCCACCTCTTTTCTACGAAAAGGTTGCCGAGCTTTTCAAAAAATGATCCTCATATCGGACAGTGATCTCACTTTTTCCACAAGGGTGGCCTGATGTTCTAGCAAGAAGTTCTGTTGACGCATTGCCACAGCCGTTTAATATGGCAGATGGCCAGGCGGGTTAATGAGAAATTCGGGAGAAGAATTTATTGCGACTGAGATTCCGTCATCAGAACAAACGAAAGTGACACTTGCAGTGTTATTTGTAGCAGACTGTTCTTTTTACTCTGTCATTCCGGGCGCGTCATGTTTTACAGAGATACTATGTCTGCAGGGGCGGAACCATTTAAAGATTGTTAGTGTCTTTGTGGATGAATATGTAATTGTACAGAAAATTGATTGGCGCAAAGATCATCGCCAAACAAAAAACGTCCACGACACAATAGCACTCACGGGGTCCCTCCTGCACTGAATAAGTATTAGACAGCGCATCGAAAATGAGTTGAAAACCTGCTGAATAATTGGCGCACAGCTTTAAGATAATAAGCCTCTAAAAATTCTCAGTTTCTCGTGAATATTTATTGCCACCAAGGTTACTGTCTTCAAACTAATCGATTTGACACAAAGATGGGTTATAATAGGAAGGCAGGGCTTTTTATTTCGTGCTCCTATACGGTGACGTGTTCAAGCCAAAGGTGCTGTTCACGCGGCGGTTAATTGTTGTAAGGATATTGATTGTGAATAAACAACATTTGCGGACATATTCGCTGCGAAATATACTATTCACGCTAACAAACCGAATTAAAGCGGGAGCAGTAACCCTAATCCTTATACGCTAAATAAAACACGGACCGTAGTTTCGCTCCGTCCGCCCGTCTGCTTACGTATTGGTGCAGCCGCAATACATTGTAAGTGTCTGTGCGGGTCAATAAACAACTTCTCAAGATGTATTCATCCCAGCAAAATTTTTTCTCTGAAATCGAACAGAATTTATATTTATATGTTTAGCGGGTAAATTTACAAGGGGGTGCTTGTTAATCTGTATCCAAGGGCGGCGGCATGTTCTGGTATGAGATATAAATCCCGCATTGGCGCTCCAGCTTTAGGTTTTTGTCTCCGCGAATAAATTGGCAATTCTTCTGTAGAAATTTATTGTCACACAGAGTATTATCTGAAAATAAACCAAAGTCCCACAAGCAGCGCAAAGCGGATTGTCATTATAACGAAACATTTGTACAACGTGCTTGTTACGTCGCAGAGTAGACGATGTCTTGTTCTAGCAAAAACTACGGCAGACGGATTGGAGTAACTGCTTGAAGAATATAAGTGTCGCTGATCGTGAATACGCAGAATACGGAAGAAGTAATTTTGGACCGAAAGTATTGTATGAGACGGCACGAATTTTCACAAATTATCTATGTGGATAGGTGTTATTCTAAATACTGTGCAAACAGTGCTCGCTTTCTCGTCAAAGCGTCTGTCGTGATGTTTCAAGAAAAATAATGGAGGCGAATTGATGCTCCCGAATTTATACGTTAATGTCCCAACGCGTGAATAAGCAGTGGTAGCGCCAATATAAATTGTCACCAAAACAACTGTCCGACAAAAACTCGAAGGGACACATGGAACGTTACTAACTTTTAGCGTCCATTTGATGTTGTGGCCGCTAGCCCGAAGCAGGAACACTTATGTGTTGATAGGTGATAAGAAAGCACACTTCAGAAAGCTATATCCATACATAGCGAGTCATTCATATTATATTTCGTCGGAGCTAGCGTGTGCTGCCCAATATAGAGTCAATAGCAAGGGGGGGGGGGGGGTCGAAAGCGCCGGTAATTTAAAAAAGGAATTCAGACTGCGGTGTCGTATTATTCATCTTTATCGCGTGCAAAACATTGTACGTCTGAAATCCTACAAAAAATTGCGCAGGTTGTGAAATTTATTTACGCGGTTAAAAATTCTCTCTTTTACCTTGCAATGTTAGGCATTTTCTTGAGTTGTTTTCATTGCATTCGAACTCTATAAATATTTTGCAGTCAGCGACTCGGTTTTTTATACTTTCCAATTTACTGGTTTGCAGCGATAATATTATTAGTTGTTAGTCCCCGCTAAACTTGTCTGCTTGATTGAGTCTTCCTGTGTTTTCACCAGAATTCAATAATCATTTTGTTCTAGAGCTCATTCAGCGCTCAAGCGATTGAACTCCGTCTGAAACATTTACCTGAATATGTCTCCGGTTAGGCTGACCACCAAGTGTGAAGAATTGATTTGTTGTGCCTCTAAAATGGCTGCTACAAGCTGAACCAGTTCGGTTCTGCCGCAAAACTCGGGAAAGCCTAGTTCCCAATAATTTAAACAACTCGCTTAATGCGGAATACGTTTTGTGCTCAAACACGGAAGTAACAGGGATCAAAGATAGCCACAACTGACGGTATACTACCTGACATTAGGCGTGAGCCAAAACGTAAATGTTTGTTAAATAAGAACGAAGTGCGTATTTACCCCATGCTAGCTTCCGCTACACTTTTAATTACTACAACAAAGCATTACACTTCGGTATTGCCGGTGAGGTATCAGTACGTCCTCCACGTTGGTACATCGAAGTAGAGACATCCAGTGTCTTCGCGAAAGCGTATAATCCAGGATGCTCTCTTCGGTGCCTTCCCTTAGAGAATAGCCTCCGCAGATGAAGGCCTGACGTGTTTTTTTCGGACGAGCAGAGTTGGGATACTGCTTATTTCTGAGGGAGCCACTTTGCCACCAAACGCTACTTCGCCTTTCCGTTTTACCTTATTGAAAAACTCCTTCTCGAATGGCCGCTTTGAACCTTTTATTGGATCCCGCCCCAAGCACACTTGTCTTTTTAGGGTGCGCATTAAGCAATAGGGCAAAATAAAAAGCAGTAGGCTCAAAAGGCACTGCTATACAAATCGCTCGGTCTGTCTGCAGCTCAATGATTTTTTTTAAGTTCATACCGGGTGATCTCGTCGTAATGAAGCAGCCGAAAAAAATCTATTGCACTTTGTAGAAGGCAAAATTGTTGTTTCAGAATAAAATATTTCCGCAATGCGTCGAACCCCACACCCGACAATGTGGCCTACCCATCGGCAGTCGGCACACGTTTACCGTAAAAAAAATGGTCATTCCCTTTGAAATCTGGTTGTGCAGATCATGCGTTGGGACCTGCTATACCAGTCCTCATTTAAAGGATACGCGGGGGAGACAACTGTTGGAAGCATATGCAGTCATCAAGATTAGTGGCACGTGTGTCGTCTCTACCTCTGTTCTCACAGTCTGCGCTAAAATTGTACTATTGGAAGCGCAATTCTGGGGGGGGGGGTTAGCCTGCCTCACCATAGCAAGCTCTTTTATACGCGTCCTTAATGTTGTATTTCTATGCCTGGTTAAGAAATCCGTTTTTTCGTTTTTATGGGATTTTTTTTCACATGCTCTGTTTGCACATGTTTTGTTTCATTAGCTATAACCGAACTCAGTCGTAATAGTCGGCCTGGTCTGTCTAGTTTTTATTTTTGTAGACATCTTCTGATCAGTGTTTAGTTTTAGATTCGACGCTTAAACAAGTTTTCTTATATGCTTCAAGTGCCCACCAATTTTCCCAATTCCGAATATAGCTTACTCTTTTTATGTCTTATTTATTGCCTACGAACTTCACCTACAGCGCGAAAAATTCGAGGACCATAATGAAAATAAAAGTTGTTGACAACAACGACTGTGTCATACCAATTTACCTTTAACGGGCCAAGTTTGGGGAGATTCTGTTTAGAAGGAGGCGGGTTCTTTGTGCCCAAGCAACACTTTGAGCATTGTCACAAATACAAAGTTTTGTTACACGAAACCTAGAGTTTGTATATTAATAAACAAGAGCACCTCAACGGCAGATACGATGGGCTATACTAACCTAGACGCTAAATAAAACATCCGATCTGCAGTTTCTTTGCAGTAGTTACCGTAGATCCGAAACGTTTTTGCAGAAAACGTGGCTAGCGGAATACAAAACTGCATTTATTACCGGAAAATTGAGAACTCTTAAAAATGACTAATTAACTGTAAAATTTATTTCGTTGTTTTCAGAATAAGGTAAGCTATATCTCTAAAAGATAAGTAAGCGCATGTTTTAAACTTGAATGATGGTGGTGCATCTCTGGTTACAGCAATGCTTAAGGAAAGAAAAGTTTATAAAATCACACCCTAGCACACGCGCGTACTGCACCCGAGTAGAGTAACATGCCACAAATAATATTGGCAAGAAAAAGCATCTTACATATGCAGTTCTTGTGGTAATCAAAGACGACTTGGAAAATTGTAACGAAGTTTGAAATAAGCTAATCTAATCTGTATCATAAGCTTACAAACAAAAAAGGTTCTTAAAATATATTATGTTACCCTTTCAGTTTACGCACTCTCTTTTTGGGTAAATAATAACAATTGATATTAAAAGCATGTCACAAACCTGGGGTCTGAATGTCCCTAAATTTTACAATGCATTGGTTCATAGAAAAGGTTAGTTTTTTGAGCCCTCTCCTATTCTCACCGTGTCTTCATATTGTGCTATTGGTATTATACGGGTGTTTTTAACGAAAAACCTTGAACAAATTCCGAGTAGTCACATAGGGCCGAGTAAAAAATATAGGGGCAGCACTTTCAGCTAAGTGGATATTCTTCACTAGGAATTAAGTTTTTGACCGCATGAGCACAGAAGTTCCAAAGCGACTACTATGATCGTCTACGCGATTTCAACTGCTGTAGAAGACGTCCTAGTCTACCTCTCTGAAGATTGGTGAGGGAGCGAAAATAAAAGGCATTTTTCTTAATTTCACAGTGAAATAGTGAATGTAGGATGTCAACAAAATGACGTATTGTTGGCGGCCTGTTCAGCTCATTGTAAAGTAGGCACCGTCACCCTTCACGCATTTTTTTATTATTCGCACCCCTTATTTTCGGATGAAATTTAAACCCGGAATAAAGAAATGTAAACGACAGCTTCATCACAAGAACATAAGCGCCCTGTTTCCGTAGTAAGATAAATTTCAGATTTCCTCCAACTTACCATAAAATCAAACAATGAAGTTTTTTTAGCTACGCAATATGTCCCATAAAGTTGACGCATTAAGATTTTATTCACAACTAGTAACTTCTCAAAAAAGCGCTAGTGCGGACACAAACCAACAAGAACGAAGAAATTCCGCTACTGTATGACTCATGCCAATATAAACATGTCGAACGACAAACCGGTAAGTGCTCGTTGGCAAACCAATGAAATTGGGTTCTTTGTTCATAAAGGACAGCTCAAAGTGCCAGATAAGACAGCTCATCGAGACTGGATACTTTTACGGCATATTGTTCCAAGTGAAACATTACTGGGATATCTAAATTATTATGACTTCGAGAGTGAACAAATAATAAAGACACATATTATCACCGGATATGGAGAATGTACCCGGCAGCTTAAAAATAACACGAAACGCCCCAGGCCGACATAGTTTTTCAGTCCCATTTATACCCACCTACTTAATCACACTCCCAAATGCCAACCCACTGACCAATCTACATACTTACCTGCCTATACCTACCTACCTAGCTATCTACCCACATACTGATTTAACTACCCGCATTCCTGCCTTCCCACCTCGCTACCTGCCAGCCTATCTCCGTGCATGCCAGACCATTTCCCTACCTTCTTCTCTGCCTGCCTACCTCCCTACCTACCGACCTACCAACCTACCCACGTAACTACAGGATTTCCCGCTCAATATAATCCAACCGCCAGTGAATATAATCCCAGCGCCAGTGAATATAATCCAGGCGCCAACCAATATAATCCAGGCGCCAACCAATATAATCCAAGACCCAGGCAGTGCACAACACATGACAGCGCTTGGTAATTTAGTTGGCAACCAATACCATTCCGGCGCAGTGTATTTTCATCCAAGTTAGATGAACTAGGTTACGTGACCAGTTTAACCAGACGACCTAAGAACTGCGCAATAAAACAGTCACGTGACTATCCAGCACTCTCCCTAACTACTATAGTGAATACGAGGATGATGTTATGGGTATGAATTATCGCATTTAAATTGCTCGCTTACTCGAAATTTTAGGGGAACCTGCCACAATGCCTAACTCTCGAAACCCAATACGGGCACGTTCGGTTTAATTAATTGCCTAATATAGCTACTTAATTGATTATTCGTTAGTCATTGATTTGGATAAAAGTCAAATTGATGTAACCAGGGCTTGTGAAGTACCAAAATAATGGTCTCGATAAGGGGAATCAGGTGGGAGAAATAAAAAATTTCTTCCTGCTTATGGTCATGAGATAGTCACGTTAGTCATAGATTGGGTTAAATTTCAGAATAATGCCACTAGGGCTTGTGAGGTATCACATTAAACGTCTCGATAAGTGGTGTCACGTGAGACAAATAAAAATAGCTTCCCGGTTGTAGACATGAAAGAGTCACGTGAGCCCTAGATTGGGTTGAAATTCAAAGTGATGGCACTAGGGCTTGTGAGGTATCAAATCAAAGGTCTCGATGAAAGGAATTCCGTGAGAAAATTAAAAATTCCTTCCAGGTTAAAGTAATGATAATAGTCACGTGAGTCATAGATTGGGTTAAAAGTCAAAGATATGTCACTATGGCTTATAAGGTATCAAATTAAAGGGCTCGACGAGCGGAATCACGTAGTACAAATTAAAATTTGCTTCCTGGTTATAGTCATGGGATAGTTACGTGACTCACAAATTGGGTTAAAAGTCAATGTGACGTAACTGGGGCATGTGAGGTACCAAATTAAAGGTCTCGATGAGGGGAATCACGTGGGGGAATTTAAAAATTTCTTCCTAGTTATAGTCATGATAATAGTCACGTGATTCACAAAATGGGTTAAAAGTCAAATTGACGCCAGTAGGGCTTGTGGGGGATCAAATTAAAGGTCTCGATGAGGGGAATCCCGTAGTACAAATTAAAAATCTCGTCCTGGTTATAGTCATGAGATAGTCTCGGGAGTCATAAATTGCGTTAAAAGTCAATGTGAGGCAACTAGGGCTTGTGGGGTGTCAAAATAAAGGTCTCGATGAGAGGAATCCCGTGACACAAATTAAAAATTGCTTCCTGGTTATAGTCATGAGATAGTCACGTGAGTCAGATTGGGTTAAAAGTCAACTTGATGTCGCTAGGGCTTGTGAGGTATCAAATTAAAGGTCTCAGTGAGGAGAATATCGTGGGACAATTTAGAAATTGCTTCCTGGTTATAGTCATGACATGGTCATGTTAGTCGTAAATTACGTTAAAAGTCAATATGTGGCTCTTGGGGTATCAAAATAAAGGTCTCGAATGAGGGGAGTCACCTGGGAAAAAATAAAAATTGCTTCCTGGTTATAGTCATGAGATAGTCGTGTGAGTCATAGATTATGTTCAAAGTCAATATAATGCCACTAGGGCGTGTGAGGTATCAAAATAAAGGTCTCGATGAGAGGAATCCCGTGAGAAAATTAAAAATTCCTTCCTGGTTAAAGTCATGATAATAGTCACGTGAATCATAGATTGGGTCAAAAGTGAAAGATATGTCACGATGGCTTATGAGGTATCAAATTAAAGACATCGATGAGCAGAATCACGTAGTACAAATTAAAAATTACTTCCTGCTTGTAGCAATGAGATAGTTACGTGAATCATAAATTGGGTTAAATGTCAATGTGACGGCGCTAGGCCTTGTGAGGTATCAAATTAAAGGTCTCGATGAGGGGAATCACGTAGTACAAATTAAAAATCTCGTCCTGATTATAGTCATGAGATAGTCACGTGAGTCATAAATTGCGTTAAAAATCAATGTGAGGCAAATAAGGCTTCTGGGGTGTCAAAATAAAGGTCTCGATGAGGGCAATCACATGGCACAAATTAAAAATTGCTTCCTGGTTATAGTCATAAGATAGTCACGTGAGTCAGATTGGGTTAAAAGTCAACCTGATGTCGCTAGGGCTTGCGAAGTTTCTAGGTAAAGGACTGGATGAGGGGAATCACGTGGGACAATTTAAAAATTTCTTTTTATTTATAGTCATGATAATAGTCACGTGATTCACAAAATGGGTTAAAAGTTAAATTGGCGCCACTAGGGCTTGTGAGGAATCAAATGAAAGGTCTCGATGAGGGGAGTCACGTAGTACAAATGAATAATGCTTTCTGGTTATAGTCATGAGATAGTCACGTGAGTCATAGATTACATTAAAAGTCAATATGAAGGCACTAGGGCTTGTGTGGTATGAAATAAAAGGTCTCGATGAGGGGAGTCACTTGGGACAAATTAAAAATTGCTTCCTGGTTATAGTCATGAGATAGTCATGTGAGTCATAGATTGGGTTAAAGTCAACTTGATTCCGCTGGGCCTTGTGAGGTATCAAATTAAAGGTCTCGATGAGGAGAGTCGCGTTGGACAATTTAAAAATTGCTTCCTGGTTATAGTCATGAGATGGTCACGTAAGCCACAAATTGGGTTAAAAGTCAAAGTGATGCCACTAGGGCTTTTTAGGGATAAAATTGAAGGTCGCGATGAGGGGAAAGACTTAGAACACATTAACAATTGCTTCCTGGTTATGGTCGTGAGATAGTTACGCGAGTCATAAATTGGGTTAAATGTCAAAATGATGTTGCTAGGGCTTGTGAGGTACCAAATGAAATGAGTCGATGAGTGAATTACGTGAGACAAACTAAATATTGCTTCTTGTTTATAGGCATCAGATAGTCTCGTGAGTTATAGATAGGGTTAAAAGTCAGTGATGTCTTAGAGCTTGTTATCGCCCGCCTGAATGAAAAAAGAAAGTTACATATGCAAGAAAGAGGCTGATGGTGTGTTGAAAAACTTGTTAATTGGATTTTAATGATTTCGCGGGACTCCTACGGATGGTTAATCAGTCACGTGACTTACCATGACGTTTATTTTTCACGAGTAAAAGCATCTTAGGTATCAAATGATCGCCATTCATTTGCTTGTTTGCAGTATGTGCAAAAAATTTGTCTTAGCAAACATTATTCCCAAAGATGTCACATGATTTCCATGCGTCATGATTTAGTGACGTGACTCACCATGAGGGTAATTACATCAGGAGCATTGGCATGATGGGTATGAAAAAAACACTGTTGAATTGCTTGTTTACGTGATGCGCAAAAACCTATTGTTATAGTGAACATGCCTCCTTTTGATGGCGCATGATTCCTATAAATCATGAATTGGTCAGGTGACTTACTGAGGTTTATTACACGACGAGTATTGGCATCATGGCTGTCAATAAACGCTGTTTAATTCCTTGTATTTGAGATGTGTACGAGAATCTTGTCATGGTGAATGTGATTCCTTATGATGACGTATGACTCCAATGGATCATGAATTAGTCACGTGACTTACGATGAAGTGTATTACATCACCAGTACTGGCATAATGGGTGTCAAATAAACGCTGTTCAATTACTTGCTTTACTGATGTGCAGAAAAAGCCTCTTATTGTGAACATGTTACCTTAGAACTCGTATCACACCTATTTATCATGAATTATTTATGCGAGTGGTAAGGTTTATTATACCACGATTAATCACATCATAGGTATGAAATAAATACAGTTGAACTGCTGCTTACGTGATGTCAAATTTTTTTTTCTTGTGGTGCACGCGATTATGGATTATATGGCATGGTTCCTAATTATCATAAATATGTAATGTGACATACCATGAGGCTTACGAAGTCACGCATACTGTCACCGTATATATCCAAGAAAACGCCATTGAATCGTACTTCACGTCATTTGTGAATACATGCTTTTGTGAATACGTGGGTGATTGCAGGCACATCAATTTGAAAGCACAAAGCTGGGCCTGGTTTCGCGAATGTAGTACTCTTCATGACACATTGTCATGACAAACACCGATGTGTTTTATATATATATATATATATATATATATATATATTGCCTAGCCATGTCGGAACTGTCATGAAGAGTACTACACCGATGTGTTTTCAGCATTCGCGAAACCACGCCTTTCTTTGTGCTTTTAAATTGAAGTGCCTGCAATCAGGCACTATAGCAAAAAGCGTGTATTCACAAATCACGTGATGGCGTTTTCTTGGATATATACGGTAAGAGTACGCATGTCGTCATAAGCCTCATGGTATTTCACATTACCTATTTATGATAATTAGGAACGATGTCATATCATCCGTACTCACGTGCAAACCAAGAAAAACATTTTGACATCACGTAAGCAGCAATTCAACGGCATTTATTTTTTACCTATGATGTGATTACTCGTGGCATAATAAACATTATAACTCGCATAAATATTTCATGATCAATAGGTGTGATGCGAGTTCTAAAGTAGCATGTTAACAATAACAGGCTTTTTCCTCACATCACGAAAGCTAGCACTTCAACAGCGCTTATTTGAGACCCATTATGCCAGTACTGGTGATGTAATACACCTCATAGTAAGTCACGTGACTAATTCATGATCCATTGGAGTCATACGTCATCATAAGGAATCATATTCACTATGTCAAGATTCTCGTACACATCTCGAATAGAAGGAATAAAACAGCGTTTATTTGACACCCATGATGCCAACACTCGTCGTGTAATAAACCTCATAGTAAGTCACGTGACCAATTCATCATTTATAGGAGTCATGCGCTATCAAAAGGAGACATGTTGACTATGACAAAAAGTTTTTGCCCATCACATAAACAAGCAATTCAACAGGGTTCTTTTCGTACCCATGATGCCAATACTCGTGATGTAATTAACCTCATGGTGAGTCACGTGAATAAATCATGACGCATGAAAATCATGCGACATCTTTGGGAATAATGTATGCAAGGAGAAATTTTTTTGCACATACCGAAACAAGCAAATGAATGGCGATCATTTGATACCGATGATGCTTTTACTCGTGAAAAATAAACGTCATGGTAAGTCACGTGACTGATTAATCATTCGTAGGAGTCACGCCACATCATTAGAAATACAATTAACAATTTTTCAACACACCATCGGCCTCTTTCTCACTTATGTAACTTTCTTTTTACATTCGGGCGGGCGATAACAAGCTCTGAGGCATCACTTTGACATTTAACCCAATCTATAACTCACGAGACTATCTGATCCCTAAAACAGGAAGCATTATTTAGTTTGTCTCACGCAATTCTCTCATAGAGACATTAAATTTTATACCGCACAAGCCTTAGCGGCATCATTTTGACATTTAACCCAATTTATGATTCGCGCTAACTATCTCACGACCATTACCAGGGAGCAATTTTTCATGTGTTCTAAGTCTTTCCCCTCATCGTGACCTTCAATTTGATAGCTAAAAAGCCTAGTGGCATCACTTTAAGTTTTACCCAATTTGTGACTCACGTGACCATCTCATGAATATAACTACGAAGCAATTTTTAAATTGTCCCGCGCGATTCCCCTCATCGATACCTTTATTTTGATACCTCACAAGCTCTAGTGGCATCATATTGACTTTTAACCTAATCTGTGACTCACGCGACTCTCTAATGACTATAACCAGGACGCAATTTTTTATTTGTCCCAGGTGACTCCCCTCATCGAGACCTTTATTTTGATACCCCACAAGGCCAGTGGCCACATTGACTTATAACGTAATTTATGACTCACGTGACCATCTGATGACTATAACAAGGAAGCAATTTTTAAATTGTCCCACACGATTCTCCTCATCGAGACCTTTAATTTGATACCTCACAAGCCCTAGCGACATCAAGTTGACTTTTAACCCAATCTGACTCACGTGACTATCTCATGACTGTAATCAGGAAGCAATTTTTAATTTGCCCCACGTGACTCCCCTCATCGAGACCTTTAATTTGATACCTCACAAGCCATAGCGGCGTCATATTGAAATTTAAACCAATTTTTGACTCACGTAACAACCTCATGACTACAACCAGGAAGCAATTTCTAATTTGTGACACGTGATTTCCCTCATCGAGACCTTTATTTTGATACCCCACAAGCGAAATTGGCCTCACGTTGACTTTTAACGTAATATGTGACTCACGTGACCATCTCATGACTATAACCAGGAAGCAATTTTTAAATTGTCCCACGCGACTATCCTCATCGAGACCATTAATTTGATACCTCACAAGGCCCAGCGGAATCAAGTTGACTTTTAACCCAATCTATGACTCACATGACTATCTCATGACTATAACCAGGAAGCAATTTTTAATTTGTCCCGAGTGACTCCCCTCATCGAGACCTTTAATTTCATACCACACAAGCCCTAGTGCCTTCATATTGACTTTTAATGTAATCTATGACTCACGTGACTATCTCATGACTATAACGAGGAAGCATTTTTCATTTGTACTACGTGATTCCCCTCATCGAGACCTTTCATTTGATTCCTCACAAGCCCTAGTGGCGTCACTTTAAATTTTAACCCATTTTGTGAATCACGTGACTATTATCATGACTATTACTAAAAAGAAAATTTTAAATTCCCCCACGTGATTCCCCTCATCGAGACCGTTAATTTGGTACCTCACATGCCCCAGTGACGTCACATTGACTTTTAACCCAATTTGTGAGTCACGTAACTATCTCGTGACTATAACCAGGAACAAATTTTAATTTGTTCTACGTGATTCCGCTCATCCAGCCCTTTAATTTGATACCTCATAAGCCATAGTGACATATATTTGAATTTTAACCCAATCGATGACTCACGTGACCCTCATGACTACAACCGGGAAGCTATTTTTTATTTGTCCCACGTGATACCACTTAACGAGACGTTTAATTTGATACCTCACAAGCCCTAGTGGCATTATTCTGACATTTAACCCAATCTATGACTAACGTGACTATCTCATGACCATAAGCAGGAAGCAATTTTTTATTTCTCCCACGTGATTCCCCTTATCGAGACCATTATTTTGGTACTTCACAAGCCCTGGTTACATCAACTTGACTTTTATCCAACTCAATGACTAACGAATAATCAATTAAGTAGCTATATTAGATAATTAATTAAACCGAACGTGCCCGTATTGGGTTTCGAGAGTTAAGCATTGTGGCAGTTTCCCCTAAAATTTCGAGTAAGCAAGCAATTTAAATCCGATAATTCATACCCATGACACCATCGTCGCATTCACATAGTAATTAGGCGAGAGTGCTGGATAGTCACGTGACTGTTTTATTGCGCAGTTCTTAGGTCGTCTGGTTAAACTGGTCACGTAACCTAGTTAATCTAACTTGGATGAAAATACACTGCGCCCGGGTGGTATTGGTTTCCAACTAAATTACAAAGCGCTGTCATGTGGTGTGCACTGTGTGGGTCCTGGATTATATTGGTTGGCGCCTGGATTATATTGGTTGGCGCCTGGATTATATTCACTGGCGCTGGGATTATATTCACTGGCGTTTGGATTATATTGAGCGGGAAATCCTGTAGTCACCTACCTCCTACCCACCCACCTTCCAATCTACCTACCTACCTACTTACCGACCTGCCAGCCTGCCTGCCTGCCTGCCTGCCTGCCTGCCTGCCTGTCTACCTACCTACCTACCTACCTACCTACCTACCTACCTACCTACCTATCTACCTACCTAACTACCTACCTACCTACCTACCTAACTACTTGTCTGAACCACCTGTCTTCCTCCCTCTTGTCAGCCTGCCTGCTCCTTCCTATCTACCCGCCAGCCCTCCTCCCTGCTTGCCTGTTTGCCTACCTACCTGCCTCTGTACCTCCTACCTGCCTACTTACTAACCTACATGCATACCCACCTCTCTACCCACCTGCCTACCTGCCAAAACACCTTCCTACCTACCTACCTACCTACCTTCCAACCTGCCTGCCTGCCGGCGTTCCAGCCAGCCTACCTGCCATCCAGCGTGCCTGTCTGGCAACATACCTACCAACCTACCTGCTACCTACCTACCTACCTACCTACCTACCTACCAACCAACCAACCAACCTACCTGCCTACCTACCTACTTACCTACCTACTTACCTACCTACCTACCTACCTACCCACCTACCTACCTACCTACCTACCTTCCTGCTACCTACCTACCTACCTACCCACCTACCTACCAACCAACCAACCAACCAACCTGCCTACCTACCTACTTACCTACCTACCTACCTACCTACCAACCAACCAACCAACCTACCTACCTACCTACCTACCTACC
The DNA here is from genome assembly GCF_048455015.1 of Haemaphysalis longicornis. NCBI lineage: Eukaryota > Metazoa > Arthropoda > Arachnida > Ixodida > Ixodidae > Haemaphysalis > Haemaphysalis longicornis. Next base: position 17,037,611 of record NW_027526214.1, on the reverse strand, counting down.
TACCTACCTACCTTACCTACCTCCCTACCAACCTACCTACCTACCTACCTACCTATTTACCTACGTACCTACCTACCTACCGACCTACCTACCTACCTACCTACCTACCTATCTCCTGTAACGTTCCCCTTTATTGGGTCGAGTTCACTAATTAGACAAACCACTGTCCGGTTCTCATCCTTTCACCTCCTTTCTTCCTCTTCCTCTGGCTCGCTCCCCGGCTCCTCGTCGACCTCTTCCCCTTCTTGTTATGCAGGCCGCCCCTCTGTTGTCAACCCTGGTGGGTTCATACGGCACTACGTTGCACATAGACGCAGCTAGCACGATGTTATTAGGTCCATTGGAGCATAAGTACTTCAAAATTCCTTGTTTGTGAGCAGTCTTCACAGCCATGTAGGGCCCTGAAAAGGAGCCTTTGAACCCTGCAAGAATTTCCGGACAGGGACATAATCCCCAATGTTAATTTTCGGAACCTTGGCTGTGTGCAGTCGGTCATAATGCTTCTTCATTGTGATGCGATATCTTTCATTTTCTTTTTCGGTCCTTTATTGTTCACGGACTACTATTGAATCAGTAATCCCAAGGAGGAGATCGGCATGCAGCCACTGAGATTTCCCATGGTATGCAAATATTGGACTGCATCCTAAGGTGTCCTTTGCCGGTGCCCCAACCCCAACAACCATGTATCTTTCAAACGGGCAGAAGCGCTTCGGAAACGCGCGCCCAGTGTAGCAAAAAGGGACAGTTGGCGCTCCCTCCTCTCATCCCATAACTCATACACCAACCTCACAAAAGTCTGGACACGTATACGAATACTCAAAGCACAACAAACACAGATCTCCCCTGCTTAGTGTAACAGGAGACACACTGTAAGACCAGGCTAACACGCTCACACAACACTTCCAACGTGTGTCCAGTTCAGCACACTACACCGGCACCATCATAAACACAAAACATTCTGTGACAATTCCTTCGAGATAGTAATAGGTTGGCTTTATCTTATAGCGCGCCTTCTCACTTTATGAGCTGAATATCGCACTCAGTGTTTGTAAACCTTTATCTCCAGGCGCAGACAACATAAATCTTACAGGCAGACCCACTTGAAACACTCTTTCATCTCTGCAAGAAGGTATTTCTTTCGGTGTGCCTTCCAGGATTTTTAAGGGAGGCCATCGTAGTAGTTTTCATGAAGGAGGGGAAGGCCCTTAACTCTCTAACATGTAATCGTCCCATCGCCATGACAAGCTGCCGTTGTAAGCTGCTCGAGAAAATTACCAATGAGAGGCTCATGTACTTCTTAGATTACAGTGGCCATCTCGAGAACTGCCAGGCGGCTTCAGATTGCGAGATCCGCCAACGATCAACTGGTTGCGTAGGAATCGTATGTGAAGGATGCCTTCTTTCATAACCAGTTTGGCCTTACAGTCTTCGTCGATATGAAAAAGGCTTATGACACGGCCTGGTGGTAAGTCATCTTGAGTGACCGCAAGTTTTTTGGTGCTTCCGGCAAAAAGCTGAACACCCTCGCTAGCTACATGTCGGAAAGGACCTTTCGAGTGAGGGTTAGCAGTGCTCTTTTGAATGTATACGTGCAGGAAAATGGCCTCTCTCAAGGAGGTGTATTCAGCTGTACACTATTTATTGTTAACAAAAACTCGCTCCGAAAGGCATTGTCACCAAACATTCTCTGTCCCATATATTTAGGTGACGTTAAAATATCTTCAAAATCTTGTAAGGTTTCAATTTTAGAATGCCAAGTCCAGATTCGGGTAACAAACTTGCTAGCGTGGCGGACACATAACGATTTTAAACTGAACCCTGTAAAAGTACTTGTGTTGTGTTCTCCTGGAAGCGCGGAAATGATGCGGACCCTGATATCTCTATTAATGGTGTAGTAATTCATGTCAGAGGGGAACGAAGTTTTTGGGCTAAATATTCGATAGTAAACTGACATTTATTCCTCACTTCAAGCAGTAAAAAAAGAAATATCTAAAATCAGTGAACATTCTTAGTGTCCGGTCACAGCAGTCCTACGGTGCTGACAAACGGCTCCTCCTGCACCTTTATACTGCAGTGGTAAGAACGCGCTTTGATGATGGCGGTGTCGGGTATAAGTCACCAATGAAAAAGGCACTAAAATGCTTCAGCCGATGCTACAGTTGGGGCTTCGTCTTGCCTGTGGTGCCTTTCGCACAAGCCCAATTAAAAGCCTTTATGCAGAGTGTCAGAATGGGTTCCTGTATCAGCAGAGTAAATACAGTGACCTGTTGTATGCCTTCAAAATTAGGTCTATGGGGAATCATCCTTCTGAACAGACCACTCATGATGCGTCCTTAAAGCGACTGTTTTTAAACCATCCATCTATTTTCATGCCTTTCCCTCTCAGAGTGATAGCCGAACCTTCAGAAATAAAAGCGTCATATTTGGACATCCACAAGACACATATTTTTTTTATTTGATTGCGCCGTGGCAACTCTGGGCTGTGCGTTGGTACATGTCCTTTTTTAAATTCAACAAAGGCAGTTCCCGAAGAGCAGCTATTATGCAACATGTCCTCTTCCTTCTGGAGATGCACAAGTGCGCAGAATATTACTGCAGTGCATCAAAGACAGCTGCGGCTGTCTCTTGTGCTGTGCACGGACTGCAGTTCAATGACTGGAAAAGAATTACCTCCCACAACAGCATTTTCATGGATGAAACACAGTGCATATTTCTTGTTTTAAATCACAATGCACAACATCGAATTTCAAATTCCATTGTGTACACATTCTATTTGCCTTGTACGTAAAGTTTTGTCTAGAAAACGTTCAAAAAAATTTGTACCTATATTGTGTTTAAGGCCATTATGTCGGCATACACTTCAATCCTCCTGATATAAGTATGCTGTGTTCCTGGCAACTGTGGGATAGCCGGGAACGAAACGGCAGATAAAATGGCTGCTGCTGCTGCCCTCTTGAATGCTGTACACATAATAACATTACCTTATACTCATATAGATCCCCACATAAAGCCTCGCAAAACGGCAAACGCACCATAGTGAAAACACACATAACAAGTTACATTTATTAATTCAATTCTTGGGACAATACCCCATCGACACACGCAAAAGATACACAAAAGGTACACTTGATGGGCTATCGTCAGGGCACACACATGTCATATACTCGTATCTGCTCACAGGGCCTTCTAGACCTGTGCGTAGCAGGTGCGGAGAGGCCCTGTCCGTAATTCACATACTCATTCAATGGAAGGCACTCTACACAGCACGACACAAAATCTTTATAGAGCTCTACAGTCACAAATTCCGCACCACGCATTGTTGTTTCTGGTTGGCAATGCCATGGTTTCTGTGAAACGCGTGTATGAGTATTTTTCAGACATTACGTTTATAAATCATATTTAATAATATGCATATTCCAATCTGGCCCTATACACAAGCCACCACCTTTGGCTTTAAATGATTTTACTATTTCCGGTTTACAATTTTCTGTACCTTCATTTTGTGGTATACACTTCTCTTCAACCATAAACTCTTTTTCTCTGGCGCTGTTTCCGTCGATGGTCATGCGCAAATAGCACCAAGCATCCCCATCATCATACCTGCCTGCCTGCCCACCTACCCAACTACCTTCCGTCCTACATGCCTACGAACCTTCAATTTATGTACATGCCTATCGCCCTACGCCCCAAGATACCGACCACCAACCTACCTGCCTATCCACCTACCTACTTGCATGTCTACCTTCCTGCCAACTCCCTACTGACCTACCTACCTCCTTGACTATCTACCAACCTTCCTACGTAGCAACCTGCCTGCTTACCTCCGTACTAACCTAATACCAACCTACCTTCTTCGCTACCTACCTACACACCTACCTACCTTCCTACCTACCTTCATACTAACCTACACACCTTCCTGCCTGCCTATCTGCCTTCCTTGAAGCCTACCTACCCATACCTACCTACCTACGTACCTACCTAACAAAGTACGTAACTTACTGCAAGCCTCAATTCCTGCCAATTTACCTACCTACTTTCATAACCATATACCTATTTACTTACCTATAAGCCCATCCACCCACCTGCCTGCCTAGCCACCCACCCACTCAACGACGTGCCTTCCTGCCCGCCTCCTTACCTACCTACTGGTCTACCTGCATACTTGCCGACGTAGCTACCTAACCACCTACATATCTACCCACATACCAACAAACATACCTACCTACCAACCAACCAACCTACCTACCTACTTACCTACCTCCTACCTACCTACTTACCTACCTACCTACCTACCTACCTACCTACCTACCTACCTACCTATCTACCGGCCTGCCTGCCTGCCTGCCTACCTACCGACCCACATACCTACCCACTAAAAACCTATCTACCTCTCAGCCTACCAACCTACTTAACTACCTACCTACAAAGCTACCTATATACGTACCTGCATATCTACCACTCTAACTACTTACCTACCCATCTGGATACGTACGCAGATTCCTACATACCTAGCCTACTACAAAAGTACCCAATCACCTAACTGTCCACGTAACTGCCAGCCTGCATGCCTGCTTACCAACCTTACCTCCTTAGTGCTAAGCTGCATAGATGCCTTCCTGCCTACCTACCTACCAACTTACCTAAAAATCTATCTACCTACATACCTTTCTATCGACCTCCCTACCTACACACCCACCTACCTACTTTCGCACAAACCAACCCATCCAACCACCCGCCCACCTACTTGCCTGACTGCCGGCCTAAACGTTTGAATACATACCTATATACCTACCTAACTACCCATCTACCAACGTACCAACCTACCTATTTGCCTATCTGCGCACCTCCCTGCCTGCCCCCTAGCCTGCCTACATTTCTACCGGCCGTCCTATCATCCAACCTGCTTGTCGGCATACCTTTCCACCTTAATACTTACCTACCTACGCTACCTACCTACCTACCTACCTAGCTAGCTACCTACGTTCCAATCGGCCTGCCTGCCTACCTACCTACCTACCTACCTTCTTACCTACCTACCTACCTCCTACCTACCTACCTACCTTCCTACCTACCTACCTACCTACCTACCTACCTACCAACCAACCTACCAACCAACTGTCTGCCTAACTACCTGCCCGCATACCGGTCTGCATATCTCCCTACCTACCTACCTACCTTCACACTTACACACTACTACATACCTTCATTTCTGTCTACCTACCTACCTACACACATACCTACCCACCTACACTCGTTCCCTACGATATTTCTTCCTACCACCTACCCACCTGCCTCCCTACATACATGGCTACATTACTAACGACCTACCTTCCTGCCTAGCCACCCAAAAACACACTAACCCACCTACGTGCCTGCCTTCCTACCTACCTACCTGCCAACTTACCAACCAAACAACCAACCAACCTGTCCACTTAACTACCTATATACCTACCTACATACCTTCCTGCCTGCCTCACTACCTTCATGCCTGTCTATCTAACTCACTATGTACCTGGCACGGTTCCTACATGCAAACACCCCTACATATGTACCCAATTACCTAGCTACCTCTCTGAAATGCAACCCTGTGCGCCTACATACCAACCAACCTGCCTACCTACCAACACCTGTCTGCATACATATCTACCTAGCTTCCTAGCTACCTACCTACATACCTACCAAGATACCTTCCTACATACCTACCTACTACCGGCCTACCTACTTACCTTCCTACCTACGTACCTACCGATGTACATATTTACCTAACTACTTACGTGATTACAAGATTGTATACATACATACCTGCCACCCCACCCACTTACGTACCTACCCACCTTCCTGCGGACCTATCAACCTAGCTACCTTCCCACGTACCTAGATACCTTACTATCTACCTATCTATCTACCTACCTACATTCCTATTCACCTTGTTATGTACGTACATAAATACCTATCTAAATACCTACCTACCCTCCAAACTACCGATCTACCTACCCACCCGCGTACCTACCTACCTACCTACTTACCTACCTACCTACCTACCTACCTACCTACCTACCTACCTACCTACCTACCTGCCTACCTACCTACCTACCTACCTACCTACCTACCTACCTCAACAACTACCAACCTCCACAACTACCTACCTCCACACTTACCTACATACACAGCAACCTATCTCTCTACCTACCCACCTACCCATCTACCAACCAACCTGCCTCCCTACCTACCTACCTGCCTACCTACCGGGCTACCCGCCTGACTGCCGACCTACCTGCCTGCCTACTCGCCTACCTACTGGCCTACCTGTCCGCCTGCCTGCCTACATGTTTGCCTACTTGCCGGCCTACCTACCTACCAACCGACCTACCTGCCTACCTACCTAACTATCAACCTACCTACCTACCTACCTACCTACCTACCTACCTACCTACCTACCTACCTACCTACCTACCTACCTACCTACATTCCTCCTTACTTCCTACCTACCTACCTACCTACTTACTTACCTACCCAGCTACCTCGCCAGCTTCCTAACTACCTTCAACCCAACTACTTACGTAGCTAAATACATACTTACCTACCAACTACCTACATACCTGCCCACCTAGCTACCTTCCTAACCACGTGCCTGCATGCCTCGAAAACTTTCGATGTTGTGCAATTTATCGATAAGAAGATAGGTAGCCACAGCAGAGGAATGACTGGTGAGCGCAGCTGTGGTGCAGCGCAAGTGCGCAAGTTTGTTGACTGTTGCATGGGTGTTGTTTAAAAAATCCCTCTTTAGTGCACGCGGGCATATAGAGGTTAAAAAGGACGTTGCCCTAATCAGCGGCTCAAGGAGCACAGGCGCTATGTGAGCAGAAGAACATTTCGAGTAATCTCTCATTGCACTGCTTCGACTGTAAAACCGCTCAAGCAGTCAAATGCGCTCCGGCATTCAATGATTCCGAGGTCCTGTTCAAATCATATGGTAAAATAGCCACTGAAATTTGGGAGACATTTTGTATGACATCGGGAATAGAAGCAGAGTGCGTAAGCTCCCATTCCATTACCTTGCAAGGGAAAGGAAAGGAGCATCTCCGGTATAAATAACAAAGAAATTTGACGCATGCGCACAGTGTTGGCATAAGTGGTGGATCGTCTATTTATTTCCTTCTTTTTTGTTGAATAAACTTGAGTTGTTAGTAGCGCATCACTCGTTCTGTCTGGTTTTCGCTCTTCATTTGTCCCTTGTGTTACAAAAAAGCGCTTTTCCAACCATGTACAACTACTGATACCAACTAGCCCAACTACAAGCCTTACTGTACCTAGCTACCAACCTACCTACCTAGCTACATACCTACCTATCAACCTGTATGCCTACATTTCTACCTACCTACCTACGTACCTACCCACATATTTTCCTGCATACATACATGCGTGCCTATATGCCTTTTGTACTGCCTACCTACCTCCCTGCGTACCTAGCTACATTCCTAACTACCTATTTACCTTCCTATCTACTTTCCTGTGTACCTAATTACCTTCCGACCTTACTTCAATCCTGCATGCCTACATACCTACCCACCTTCGGACCTAATTACCATTACCTATATAACACCTACATACCTACCTACCCATTTGCCTGCCTACCTATCTACCTACCTCTCTTTTACCTACCTACCTGCGTACCTACCTACCTACATACCTACCTACCTTTATGCCTATCTGCTTAGCTGCTAGCCTAGCCACCCACCCACTCACTCACCTGTCTGCGTGCCTGCCTGATTGCCTCCACGCCTTCTTACCTACCTACACACCTACGTACCTTCCTACCTACGTACCTACGTACCTACCTTCCTATATACCTACCTACCTACCTATCTACCCATCTACCTACCTACATACCTACCCATGTACCTGCGCATCTGCCTACTCACCTACCTACCTACATATGTACGTACCTACCTTCCTACATACCTACCAGCATACCTGCCTCCCTACCTACATACCAACCTCCATACCTAGTTGCCAGCCTTTCTACCTGTGTTTGTACCTTTCCACCTACGTACCTACGTACCTACCTACGTACCTACCTACCTAGGTACCTACCTACGTACCTACCTTGCTCCCTACCTACCTCCCCACCTACTTTGTAACCTAATTAACTGAATGCCTGCTTCGTGCCTACCTTCCCTACCATCCTACACAACCTACCTACTGTAGGAGGCTGACTCGGTTGGTGGGCTCCTACATTTATTCAGGTCGCGTTGGCCCGGCCAGGAGTGGGAGCGGTGCGGCCGTGCGGCCGCCCAGCTGCTGACTCGACGTTCGATCTGTAACGCGTGGAACTGATGACGCTGGCCGGGCACCGTGATGATGATTGGGGCACTGATGATTACGATGACGATGGTGTCGCTACAGGGTTCCCCCCCTAGCGCGTAACGCGTTATGAGAAATATGTGAAACCTATGTACAGGTATGTACAACACCGGTGATCGGTATGATTTGTCCACGGTCAATGTCCTTACACTGTCCTAGTCGGTCCAGGGAGGGCGTCCGGTGTGTACATTTTCCTCGGGGGGCCTTGCCTGGGAGTGGCGTAGAGGTCGCACGCAGAAACGGACGCCTTGCGACGTGGGAGCTTGCAGGCGCACCGGGAAGCACAGGAGATGCTCCGCAGATGGCGAGAGCACTGCCCCGGTCACAACGTGGTCGACTGGAGACGGCGTATGAGGGTTTGGCGTTCCTGTGATGCAGGCAGCTCTTTCTCTGGACGGGGCACGACGACTTCTGCGGCTTAAGTAGCGGCATGTCCATCTAAGGTCCCGGGTCTGGCGAAGTGAAATTGGCACACGTGGTGGCTTCTTCCAGGGACGGATCCTTCCACGTTTGAAGGAACATGAAGCAGGTGAGCGGGTGGAGAATGTCCTGCGGAGTCGTATGGGTAGGCGTCGGAAGTAGTATGAGAGCTATGAATGACGAATAAATAGTTTCTTGTTGCAGAACAATTTCATTTAGTATACGAAGTTGAGGTAAGATGTTAGAAAGTAGGCGAATATGTTTGCTGCAGCACACCTGAATGTTAGAAAACAGAGCGCTGAAATGCTAAAAAAAATTCCCGCAGGAACGCGAATCGCTTTCCTACTACAAACTTCGGTTTAATGTGGAGGCTGTGCTAAAAAAACCGGGACCCAGAAAACCGTCTCCAATTCTTCCACGAACGCTTCACCGAGCTGGGTTATGATGGAGGCCGGCCCACCAGTTCAGGCATAGCCCTGCGGGTAACCAGCATTTGTATCATGCCATAACCCCCTCTTCAAAAGCCTGGTTGCTTCGCAAGAAAAAGATAAGCATTAAGCAAAAAAATGTAAGAAGGCAGCAAAACTTTTGAATTCCCTAAGCCAAACGGGAAGCCCTCACTAGTCAGTGGTCTGATAAATTTGCTTGGACAAGGCGAGTTTGGGTGAAACGTCGGCCGGCATAAACTTAAAATTTGACTGTCGTGGGGAGTGTCCTAAAAGGATGAAATCGACGTCCGTGTCGTCGTAGCTGCAGGCAAAGCGTGGGCGCATAAACGCCGTTTCCGACGTAGAAGTGTCGCATAAAGTAAACATCGCCCAGGATGAGGGAATAAGCAGCGTATTTTCAACACATAAGAAGTTTGCCACTCATTGCAAGGCTGTGAATGCAATGACAACGCCAAGGGCGACGACTCGTTCTTTGAAATTCCCGTCAGATGCTGTACCGCGTACATTAAACCGGGAGGAAACGTCTTGACAAGCGCCTATAAAATGACTCTTGTTTTTTACGGGGCGTAACTGGCAGCACCTTTTTCTATGACTAACTCCTGTGGTGGCACACCGCCACTAGTTGGAGCCACAATACTACTCATGCGCTAGTTAAGCTGGCATTGCGTGGGAGTTTTGAGGCATACATGACATTGAAGGAGGTGAAAAATATGTTCGCCCTCTACTGCCTGCTGCCGATAAAACTCAATTAGACAGCTAGTGCATGTCAGTGAGTGCAATATACGCGCCTGGCCTAGGGCATCGTGACCATCGTTTCCTATTTTCGTGCTTTTGTTTAGGTTCTTGTTTTTTCTTAACCTCAGTGCTGTGAAGTCATTCGTGTTTCTCTATATATTCCATACCCCAATACAGCAGGCCCCGTTGTTACTCAGTGCATGTACATTATTTTTCATTTTGCTTTCGTCCTTGTCCCAGCGCAGTACTTTTGGACGTGACTGCTGTGATCTTCTGCACCACAGATTGGCGTGCGTTTAAAAAGAAAGGTACTACGCCCTCCCATTTGTAGGATTCAGCCTGTATCTCCATAGAAATTGTGTGTGCAATGGTTTTGGACAGTCTTTTCCTACTTGTTTGAGCGTAGTATAGAGATGGTAGGCGGTGGTTTGTATTGTTAAGCGGACCGCCTATTTCGTTGTAGGACGCAGACGCGGTTGGTGTGGCTGATGTTGCTTCCTACATTTTTTGAAGGGCGTAGGCCCGGCCAGAAGTGGGAGAGGTGAAGATGAGCTACTTCCCAGGCACCTGGTCGTGCTGGATCTGCTGTGGGGCGCATTGCCCTGCTGACGCACCAGTACCAGGCCCACTGACGATGATGGTACGAATCTGTTCCCGATGAGGCTAGTGCCGCAAGAAGGAGATGATGATGTGCAACTGCCCATCTCAACGTCGCGTGAAGCACGACGAAGTAAAAACTGCCCAGAACAAGTACAAAAACACACTATGTACAAGCTAGTGCAGAGGCCGCAATTAGCGAGATGGATCCAAGTTGGAGATCCTTAGGCTGTCGTGGTCGGTTCCGTTAGAGGAGCCCGGTTTCATGTATCTCTAGTGGTGGTGAGGCTGGGTGCTTGGCAAGGACTAGGCGGGGTAAAGCCGCGGCGGCGTTTGCTACCAGGTAAGGTGAACCAGTGCTAACGGATCCGACATGCAAGATTGGCGTTGTAAGGGGGTACGCGTCGCAGCTTTTTCATGCCGAAGAAGACGCGACAGCGCAGTCATCGAGCACGTACAGGGTGTCGCTATTACTGTGTTCGGGCGCATGTCGATGGAACCACTCTCGTGCGAGTTGCTTGTGAGCCCGACGGTGGCTTGGAGACGGAAGGCTAGTCCAGAGTGTGCGCTGTGCATAGTGACTAGGTCGCGCTTACGGATCGTTGTTTAAATTCGTCGAAGTGACGACGTGGCAAGACGTCTGGCTGTAGAGTGCTTGTCGCGTCACTTACGAAGTAGCCTGTGCAGTAGTCTTTGCAGAGCAAGGATATCCATCAAATGCAAGCCCGGGTCGTCAAAAATGCGTCTTGTGCACGTGAGTTGAGGTATTCAGATGGCTCGGGGTGGGAACCACAGGCACTTGCATCACTCTATGCTGCAAATGATTCAATCGAGATGGCAGTATTCACGATGCGTGCAGGTAGACTGAGGATGAGCATATAAGTAGGAACTTGAGAGGTACCAATGACGTCGACCTTGACGAGAGCGACAGCGTGACAGGAACTGGCGCGTGATGACAGCGTACGAGAAACAATACTTTCGCAGCGTCGAGGATGCAATATCGTCGAGAACGTGTATTGCGTGGCACACCTTTCTTGCTGTTGAGTCCGGTCTTCTCTAAGTGGCGCTGTTCGATTTGCCTCTATGGAGGCAAATGTCGGAGGACCAAAAGTGCATGAACCAGTAGTCACCAATAGAGGTTTAAAGCAGGGTTGTTCTCTGTCGTCATTGCTGTTCATGCTGTACATGGCTACACTAGAAAGAAAGCTTGAAAGCTTGAAGACAGTAAAATAGGTTTCAATCTGTGGTATAGCAGCAAAGGACAGGAAGTGAAACAATATATCCCGGGTACATAGTCCTTCTAGCAGATAGAAAACAGTGCCTGCAACAGCTCACAGGTATCGGCGGGGAAGAAGCCACTTAACTGGGGTTGGTGTTTAGCGAGCAAAGCCGAGAGTTGTGGTGTTTTAGTGACGACGCCCGAAAGGAATCGGTATTCGTTCAACAAGCAGCAGTACTGTGGGTAACAGAATACAAAAATCTGCACATGTGGATAAACGAAGGTCCGGCGTATCTAAAAACGCACGAGGAGCATTTAGGAACGAAAGGTAAAAGAAACCCCTATATTATGAAGCACAAGGCACTGTGGGGATACCAGCACTCACCTTTTCAAAAACAGTAGTGTGTGTCAAGTCAGAGATTCAATCAGTGCTAGAAGTACATCAGAAGGCCATACGTCCATTTATATGGCAACCCACAGTAAAACAACAAATGAGGCAGTGCAGAGCCACATGGGTTCGGTATCCTTCAAAAAGAGAGAAGCCCAGAGCGAAATATGTTTTGTATAACTACTAAGAAATATTGATGAACAGACATGGACAGCCAAAGTGTTACGGTATCTTTACATGAAAAGCGTGGACACGCATGGAAGAAAAAAAACCAGAAGGCTCAGGACAAAGTATATGAAACCTTGAACAGCAGGGGAAACGACCAAGGTAATAAAAATGAGTTGGAAAAAACAGAGATAACGACCTTGAAAAAGACCATGGATGCGGAGAAGTCCTGAGATATATACATGATCGGGAAGCAGGAGATCACAAGGGAAAAACTATTCGATCATACCAAGGGGCATGCGTTTCTCTTTGAAGCCTGGGCGGTTCGCTAGCGGACAAAAACGCTAATCCATGGGCCGCTAAATGAAAAACTATGTGCCGGCGGCAGAAAGGAGCGAGAAACCATGCTACGTATTGTAACGCAGGGCACAAATATCTGCCCAGTCCTCGGTGATCGAGCCATCAATCCTCTGGAGGTCCTTGGCTGTAAGGTTAGCGGAAAAGTGAATTGGACAGCAGTAGAGGTATGTAGACGAAGGTTAGAATTTTGGTGGGAAAAGAGCAGAGAAAATCTGGGAAGACTTGCGCACAGAGATGTCACACTAGCACAAAAATTTTGAAGAAGTATTTTCTTTTTATTTTGATATATATATATTTATATTTATATATATATATATATTCTTTGTATTTTTTGGCGAAATGATTGCACAGTGGCGTTGGGACTAAGGCCCGCTGTGCAACTCCCCCCCGTTACAAAGGAGAAGCCACTAAGCATCATCATTACATCTATTTCGACGTCGCTCGAGACGAAGCAAAGACTCACTGGTACTGTCGCGTGCCGTAGAAAAAGTGAGAAGGCCGGACGCGTGCGGCTAGCGAGCGTCTGCCATGACATCGGCTGCGAGTCTCTTCGGTAAAGTTGCGCCTGGTCGGGATGTGGTAGGAGCGGACGAGGCAGGCTGTGCTTGGTTGGCGCCGACAATGTCGTTACCCATCGGTCCTCTCGTGGAAGGTGTGACTGCAGCGATGAAAATGGGGGGCAGGGTGTCGGCGTCGGTGAGAGAAAACGTCGCGTGCGGGTGGCGCGGATGGTAGTGTGCATGGCGGCGTAGCGTGTGCAAGCCGCGCGAGTACCTTGTGTGCTGCAGGCGGCGACGGGTCGTCTCGATAGCCGTAGTACTCAAGCGCGGCAGCCCAAAGGTCATCGTAGGGTGTGGCGCTGTGCGGCAAGCGAGGACCCAGCGGAGCGCTTGTGGAAGCGTCTGCCACAGGATGGAGTGCTTGACCGGCTGTATGCTGACGTGTTTGAGCCAGAGGGTAGCCTCGAACTTGAAGAACCATCCTCTGACGTTCCGCGGGTCCAACGCTGGTATCGGCGGGTCCCCCCACGTTTCCATGTCGGTTAGCCGCTGACCTGTATAAGGCACGGAATCACCTGGTCACCACATGTGGAAAGCTGATTCGGTTGGAGTGGCTCACACGGCTTCCTACATGTATTAGAATGGCGTACAACCGGAACAGGTGCGAGGGCCGAAAATGAGCTACTGCCGAGGCGCACGGTCGTGTCGATCTAATGTGTGGCGCGTGGCTCTGCTTACGCGCCAGTACAAGGACCACTGATGGTGATCTTAGGAATCTATTTATCATGAGGATAGTGGCAACGCAACAAGATAATGACAATGCGCCACAACAGTGTAAGTTCTGACCCGAACGCATTTCCGTTTCGATGAACAGAATTGCTGGGGCGCCATATCGAAAAAAGGCGCTGCGGAGAAATATTCGAATTTATGCCAATTTTTCTCTTGAGTTGTGCTTTTGTTTCAACGTATTGATTGAAGCAATTGTTACCACCCGCACGTCTTTCGAGTTTATGACTCAGAAAATATGTGAAGAAATTTATGTTCACCTGTTAAAATCAAAGATTTGTTTGATCTAGAAATTTTAGGAACCGCGCTGACGATTGAAAAATAGCACGAAAATAATGGTCTAACTATACAGAGGTTCTTTTGTGTGCTATCCTCATCAATAGAAGCGAAGAGACTTTCGCAAACGAGAGTTTCAGTGTGATTACGCTACAACGGCGAACTGCTTGAAAGAGCATTTATGTCTTGCTTTACATCTATTGGTGCTCGACATCACAAGACTTTACTATGGGTTCCTATTGTCAGCAAGGACTATTTAAAGTAGCTTTTAGCTGAAAGCATCTGCCCCTCAATAGGTTGTTCCCAACATAACTGCCCTTAGGCCTTCTCTCCTATTAAAAATATCAATAATGGGAACTTATGCATAGTATGATGTCTCCACCAGAACATATTTTACATATAAAATCGTTTGTTTCTCGTAGGGATTTTTAAATGCTTCCTTGTAATATTTTTACAGTACCGTTCCTTATGTTTTCTCATCGTACATTTTCTTTGATGTAGACACACCTGCCCACGGAAAAATTTATCATAAAAGAGTAATTTTCTTTTCCCCCAAAAACTTAAAAAATGAAACCAGTTCAAGCCAATCAGTACCAGAGCGCCTTGTGGGCATTAAAAATCTTGGCGAAGGAAAAGTTTCAATCTAGAAGCGTTAGTCCCCAATTTTTCGTTTCGAGAGAGCTACGTACTGTCTGGTATAATGCAAGTGATATTTTACAGTTATTTTGTATAATTTTAAAGATGCATTCGAATTTACGTTTGATTTTTAATTTTCATTCAGATCTGCGTAAGCAACATTTTAATACGATTTTTTACATGTTTCGAACCGTTTCTGCATTTGTCAATTTCTCTAAGCATAAGAAGTGATAACGGTTGCACGAACAAATTTCTTCACCAACTAAATGTACCAGTTTATTGAGGAGATTTTTGTCAGTTTTTGTGAATACATATCTATTGCTGTTGCAGTTGTAAACGCTTTTGTTTTGTTTTGCCTCAGCAAAGAAAAAAAATGCTAATTAGACTCTTCTCATCTTCTTAGTGCCAAAACAGGTCATAAAAGTACTCTACTTTTCAGTTATAGTTTTAGTGTACTTGAGCCAAGCCGGATAGCATTATAAAGCGGAAAACCACTTAAGCACGAACAACTAGTTACAAAGCACTTCCATAAAATCTGCACAGTATAAGGCCATTCACCGTTATACAACCAATGTGCGGCGCTTGACCCTATCAAAGCCTAAAAAATGTTTTTTCATGGCCGCATCCCACAAATGGCCTAGTTTTAATCTGGCGATGGAAAAAATAGTTTTTTGGAGCAACAACCCTTTAAAGAAGCACTACCTGGAAGAAATGCGCAAAATTTGTAAATTAATTAAAAATATTACGACAAAATGGAAAAGTAAAAGTGTGGTAGTGGCAACTGTGTTTTTTCGTTTAATCGGTCGATTCTAATGGTCGATTCAAACTGAATATTAATAACAGATACTTTGCGCTCATTATAATTGCGAAAATTAGCCTAAAATGATCATTTTTAACAACTTATCCCAATACCTTTAGCAACGTGGTGCGGATCGAATTTTTTTTTGAAGTGACACCCCTTGATGTACATAAGCTTAAAAATATGTTTTAGCAGTCAAATTGAGCCCTTTCTGGAGAACATTTGTAAAACTTGTGGAAACGTTCTCTTCCTCTAAATTCAGGTGCAAATTTGTCTTTAAGAAAGTTTATTAAAAATACGAGGCATGGGTTCTTTGGTAGACTTTACGTTCGACATTAACGTCACAAAAAATGATAGTTGTACTTTTTTTATTGTGAAAAAAATTTGGCAAGGTCGGTTCTCTGCTGTTTATTGTAAGTTGCTCCTCTGGCTGCTTCGCTGCTATCTACACCGACAACGCGGCTCATTATGGTCACGCCGTGAGCCCTACGGCTCAGAGAGGAATCCTGCATTTTACCACGTGCTGTTGCAGCAATACAATATCTAAAACAAACCTATTCCCCTTCTCAAGGTATCACTTCTTTTGTCGTATCAAAGCCAATATCACCCAGAACGGACATTATTGAATTGCCTAATATGAGCCCAATGTCACTCCTAACAGACATAATGGACTACTTACCCTAAGGGAGCAACGGACATATCACCGCAGGTGTAAATTCTGATGAGTGAGCGTGAACGTTTACGGGATGACTTTTGACGGGAACGAAAAACCATGTTCTCTTCACCACAGCATCACGGGGACTTCATATGTATTGACACAACAATTGCGCTTTGATGCGGCAATAAAAGTGATAACTGCCGAAGCAGCAGTAATTTTGTTTTTCGATATTGTGTTGCTATAAGACTGTGGCAATAAGAAAATCTGCTCCATTTGAGAAAGCTCTTTTTCCCTATCTTGAGTCAAGAACTCTGCAGGGATTGTAAGCGAATAATCCAATGTTGAGAATTACTATTCAATATACGCGACTTTGACTCGATTTAAAACCGCCATGTCATGGTTTCAAGTTCATCAAAATGTTCCTTTTCCTGCGAATGCCTTTTCTCTCTTCTGTTGGACACGTTTTAACTATTGGTTGTGCAAATTCCATCCATATGTAATCTTCCTTCGGACCTTTAGAGTATGTAAAACAACCCTCACACTTTTGGTCCCTCCATTGGAAACGGCCGCCTGTACGCTTGTTGTTAAGGCGCACACTAGGTGAAACGCTTCCTGCAAGAAGCATGTAATTGTTTAGTTCCACGTCAAGCAGCTGAAGGAGAAATTCTCTATTTACGGGTGATAATTGCTCAATGGCCGTGTATGGGCCAATATAGCGGTTAAAAAGTGACACAGGCCTGGTGATACTGTCGGTGTCCCAGAATAGCAATTCTTCACCGTGGTGAAATGGCAAGGAGTGGTGCGCAGAATCGTATTAGGCTTTCTGTTCTTTCTGCGTGGCTTCAGTGTGAATGCAGGCTAGATGTCGCCAGTGGTTGATCAGAGAAATGAACTTGCCAGAAAACGGGGTCACAGGGGAGGCCGGAGCATTTAAGAAAGCAGTGTCAATGAGAAAGGTAGAAAAACGGCTGACAAAACAGGGAAATTTGAGTAGATAATGGTGCGCTCAATTGGTGTATTGTAGGCTAAGATTACAAACGGACAATGTGGTCCCAGTTGGTCTGGTCTGGTTTGATATAATTGGAAAAAAAAGGCGGAGCGAGCCCGCTGAAAGCATTAGGTGACGCCATTCGTCGGAGGGTGTTAGATACTGAATTTTTTATGAACCATATTTACCGCGTGAAGCACTTCTGTCTAAAATCGGGGCAATGAGCCCTTGCCGCAGTCGCTTAAAAGGACGCGGGGTGCACCATGGCGCAGGATGGGATTTTGCAACAAAAAATCAGCAATTTCCTGCACGCATTCACATCGTAGAGGGGCTGTCTATACGTAGCTGGGTAGATTGTCGAACGGACTCACTATCCAGCGGCAGCCACTTGGTGTCTTTGGAAGCGGGCCGCACAGGTCACACTTTCGAAGAACGCCGACCGACAAGGTGGTGGTTGTGGTATGGCGGCTGACAAAGTCCTAGCAAGTTGTCGGCGCTGACATTTGGCAGATAATGAGATGTACTTAGCCACGCTTGTCCAAATCTAGGGCTAAAAGAAGTGACAACGATTGCGGTTGTATGTTTTTTTAAAACCGAGATGTCCTGCGGTTGCGTCATTAGAGAGCGCCATTTTAAAGCTGGATGTTCTGTAGTTCTCGACGTAACTGGCTGTTGGGAGTTGGTGTTTAGCCCTCTATTCAGTCGATTATTGTTCGACAAAGAGTCTCCTGAAGCCGGATGGCCTCCAGACTGATTTTACCAACCATGCAGTCAGCAATAGGAGCGATGGGAAAAGCAGGTCTGCTTGCCGACGAGAGGTAGTTGGCGGATCGAAAATAAGGGAGAGCGTGTAAAGGCATTTGTATCGAAATGCTGCACCGGTACTGGAGGCGCGGTACAGAAAGCAGAAGCGGCCGGGGCAAATATTCCTGGGTCGACACGCCACGAAGACGCGAAACGTCGGAGCCGCGGCAGCGGCGACGACGGCTTTCTTCGAAACTGTAACATGCTCTGGTTTGTTTTGGAGCGGGTAATTCGGTGATGACCGAAACATGGCGTCTGCTGGCGTTGTCTTCTCCATGTATTCTGATTTGGAGACGGGGAGTGCATCTGTTAAGAGGATGTACTGCTTGGACACTGTGCATTTGGTGTAACAACGCGTTAGGACTGGGTTAGTCTGGTTGTTTTTTTTTTCTTGTGGGTTCCGATGCAAATTGTTTTTTGCTGCCGACGTGTAGTGTCCGTGGGAATGGGAGAGGTGTTTAAGACATGGGATGGGCCAATTGCCTAATGATGCGCTCTGATTGTGACCGGCTGTGCGGCCAATGATTTGCCACAACTGTTAATTATTTATCTTTCTCAGTCTGTTAAGGGCCGGCTGCCGTGGAGGCGTTTTTTTTTAAATAAAAGCAAGGTATTGCGTGCAATGAAAGGAGATAAGAGAGACCGGTATGAAGCGGGCTCGTCTCGAGCTGTTCTCGATCTCGGACTTGCGATGTCTGTGGTAAGAGTTGCAAATATTGCAATAAAGCGTACTTTTGTGTAGTACACCACGTCAGCCATGTTCCTTAGATCAACGAGCTATCTTCAAAATCTTCGTCATCATTGATTGACCGATGACGATTTCAACAGGAGGAGTGACCAGTATTGGCCCAGAGGCTTCGGACGGATGACTAGGAGGCTACATGACGGCTGGGGTGACATCCGTTGGAGATTTCCCAGGGAGAAGAAGTTCCGTGCTGCAGCAGCAACAAGCCAGAGTCTCTAGTGACATTTTCGTGCGAGACCCAGAAGGAGCAAAAGCGCCTGGCTGCAGCGAAAAGGATGGCGTCAAGGATGGATAGGGCTGCCCTGTGGGAGGCAGCTCCCGTGTCCAGCGACGACAGGCGTTCGAGCGCTCTAGTGAACAAGAGCATCTTCGGCGAAGCGTAGACGAAGGCTGCCTTAGAATTCCAGCTTAGCCTCGAACGGAGCGGCTGCTTGGTGCGATGCTCCGGAGCCGTGGCTCCAATCCAGGGGCGAGAGCGGTGCAGCAGTTCTGCGAACGGCCGCAGCAACAACACCTTGAAGGCCTGGACCCAGATGGAGCAAAGGTGGACCGTGATTTTTTTCTCCGTGCTAATCATTGCCAATATGCTTGCGGGATGTCGATGCACCGACAAGGACGTTAGTGCCGTTGTGTTCAAAACAGGAGTGAGAGCTAGGTTAGCTCTCAGAAAGGCACATTACGCATTACAAAAAGCGAGACTATCGGGTAGATGGGGCACCCGACCCCAGTCGGAATGAACCGTTGCAGAGCTGAGCGCTGAAGTAGCGGTCAAAGCGGATGTCGCATTACAGAAAACGAAGTTTCGCGGAATAAATAAGAGCGGAGACCATATCCGTGAGGTCAAATGGATTGTGACTGTTGCCGCTCTAATGTCGGCGTTTAGGGCGACTCAGATTAAGGAGTGTAACACCGGAGAATGCGCGTAGAGGCTCGCGAGCTTAAGGAGCCGGATAAAGCAGTTGATGCAGGTGAGGCTGCTCCGGCCGTTAAGAATCCACCTAGCGCTCCCACTCTTGTGGAGTCGAGCTGTTTTCCGTTCAGGAGAAAGACACTCTAGATGTCTAGCAACTACGTAGCGTGCCGTTGGGACGGAGGAGGTCGCAACTTCTCGAAGGAAAGCGGCCTAAACATCTCTGGTCACTCCAGTTGACGCGGATACTGAGAAGGCACCGGTTGGTGATTCAGCGCAGCCGTGTTTTGTGTATAACGCTGCTCCATACACAGTCGCAGCTAGCGGCTAACCGCAAAGAAGTGGTATGCAAGAGACTAGAGCCAGAACCGGTGCCGAGCGAGTGTGAGATGAATAGAACACACGCTTCTAGTGGAATGGGACTGAGCCGCAACACACACAAAAGCAGTGTGCCCCAGGATAGCGAAGCCTTCTCAGGGTGAGCTCGGTTCCAATCAAAAAGAGGCTGTTCACGTCGTGTGTGATGCGACTGGGTGGGTAATTGTCACCCGGGGTAGCGAAACAGCTCGAAGCTCAGATGCAGCGATGCAACCTACGCGCATATCAGAGGTGATAGGGCAGAGAAAGCGTAAGGTGGGGCAAAGTGTAGAGTAAAAGACGCGGAAGCGGAGCAGATTTGGGTGTTCCTTTCCTCGCAGGGGCAAATGAAAGTGCGAGCCACGTCACAGATTGTTTAGCGTCAGCTGGAGGTGCATGGCATAGGATCAGTTTCTGTGTGACGGTTATCCTGTTTCTCAATAGAAGAAACGCGCAAACTGAGATATGCGGTAAGAACCTCTGTCAGTCACTGATGCTTTGCAAACACTGAGTTGTAAATTTGCTTTTCTTGAGTATGTTGGATTCTGTAAAGGTGAA
Source organism: Haemaphysalis longicornis (assembly GCF_048455015.1). Taxonomy (NCBI): domain Eukaryota; kingdom Metazoa; phylum Arthropoda; class Arachnida; order Ixodida; family Ixodidae; genus Haemaphysalis; species Haemaphysalis longicornis. The sequence goes on along the minus strand of NW_027526214.1, from coordinate 17,016,897 downwards.
GGGTTAGTGTCAGGGTGGCTTTTAACTGCGTCACTTATCTCGTTACTTAAACTGATGTTTCACGTGTTATGTTACATATTGGTTTTGCTTTCGGCGTCATAGCATTATCTTATAAGACAACTGGCCTAGCTGCATACCTACCTGCCTGTCGACCTGTCCATCTGCCTACCTAAATGCCTGCCTGACTATGAAACAACCCCTTGCTTGCCTGCCTGCCTGCCTGCCTCTAGCTTTATATGGTCTAGCTTGATTGAACATTCATGACCTTCCACGTAACATAGCAAACTTAAGGCCTTTTGCGGTTGACTGTGTTGTTTATTCGTCCATCCACAGTTCGAAAGAGTCCGAAAACCCGCAGGAACACCTTAATACGGTTTCATTGGTTGGAATGTTCACGTATGCTTTTAAATCTAGCTAAGGGCAGGCTATTGTCATTCAAGCGCAAAGAAGCCTTTTTTCTTACACTTGTAAAATTAATTCTGTCCCTGACGACCCGACCTCAACTTACAAATATATCGGTGTTCACATGACCCCATCTTGGTCCTGGACTAAACATGTGGAAACAATCTCGCAGACGGGTCACGGGCTCTCGGCTACTTACCTAGGAACTTAAAATCGCCACCTCCGGATTTAGAAAACTAGCTTATCTTACATTCATCAGACCCAAACTAGAATACGCTTCTCCCTTTTGCGAGCCTTCAAAAGCCAAACTTACAAACAAATTGGAAGCTGTCCAGAACCGAGCTGCCTGCTTTATATGTAATCAATATCCCAACAACATAGCGTGATTGCCCTTGAACACTTATTATACCTCCCTTCGCTAGCTTCGCGTCTAACCATCTCCCGTCTTTGCTTACTCGATTGTTTCTTTTATCACCCACGGCCGAGGCACCCTTTGCTAAAACAACCCGCCTAAACCACAGCCATTGAGTAGCGCGCATCGCTGGTCGCACTTCACCTACGAATAACTCCTTTTTCCCACATTCTCTCATACTTTGGCACACGTTGTCCAATGGAATTGCTACCTGTCTAAACCGCTCAACCTTTCGCGATAAACTTAATCGCTTCATACAGTAATGCCTTCCCTAATTTATCACTCGCCGAGCACCTCCACTCCGCCCTCTAAAATATGTACCCCGTAAATTACCCTTCTCTTGTTCCATCTAGTAAACGAATGCATATATGTCGGCCCTGCTGCCCTAGCCCTCCTTTAATCTTATATGTTCGCCTTTGTGTATGCTTACTTTGTCTTTTAGCTTGCCTCAGTGCACCGTGTACGTAGATTTATTTTTTTGTTTTCTTCTGAAACTTTGTTACGATTTTTGCTGTGCCTTGTAGTCATTGCTCTTCACTGTGTACTTTATTCAACGTGTTACTATTGACCCCTCCTCATATGGCAGCCATTAGAGAGCCCGCGCAAGCCACTACGTTGTCGTTGTCATCATGGTCGTTTCAATTAGGCAATGGCCCTGTGGAGCATTGTACGCGTATATATGAGTTCATATGATTCCCCGGTAATGGCATACCGGTTAAGAGAGACTGGCCCGGTAAAAGCTAATCAGGATGAACTTTTGATGCGAATGAGGAAAGTGATGATAAAGTACAAGGAAGTGTCGCTTACAGCAACGGATGACGTTAGTTTTCCTGGTGATACTGGCCCAGCCACAGCGATGTCGGCGTGTTACGAGCCACGTTGACCGAAGAGGCTGGGGTTTTTGACGTTTGCGGTTCGTCTCATCACGGCGGGTCTCCGCGGGTCTTCATCGGCCTCTCACAGGCTGGGGTACAACGCTGAAGACATATTCGAGCTTTGGGCAAGGGGGTGCTGGAGCCACCTGGCGTGGCTCACTTAACGTTGGCCGTTGGGTCCATGCAGATGGTGTGAAAAACTGCGGTCAGTATGGGGATGTACCCCGCCCCTTTACGAAATGTTACATAGCGGCAGATCAAAGAATCAAACCTTGTTTGAAGATGAAGCGATGTATTAAAATGTATAACGATCTATGTACAGTACTTACATGGCTGCCATTACCGAACCCGTTCCATCCACTCCGCTTCCATTGTCATCGTCGTAGTCCTAATTGGTCATGACCCTGTGGAGCGTTGTCCACCTACATATCCGTTCCGTTAAATGCATGCCACGAAGAGAAGACGAAGAGAACGAAGTTATCTCCGTGGTGCGTTACTTTCCTTTGTGCTCTGAGGTGCTGTGAGGCACGGGACGATGTAAATATAGCGCTCCGCATTCAACCATTGTTCCAGTAATTCGTCTTGCCATCACGTGACAATATGTTTGGAAGTGGTCACTACTATATCTGTTAGTGCCAACATACCGCTCAAGAAACAGAAAGAGAAGTGCAGAGGCAATGGGCAAGTTAGGGTGGGTGTCCTATATTATGGTACGTATATTTGTTTTTGTAGAATAGGCATGCCCCAGAAGGTGTTACAAATTTTTCGATAAACCAACCTCGGACATCCGTGGGAAAAGAGCCCCAGAGGGGAATGTGTGTGTTGAGGTTGCCTAAAAGAATGAAAGATTGAGGCAGCTCATATATCAGAGCTTAGAACTAAGAGCCCAAGAGCTGGAAATCACATAGGATGTAAACGGAGCACAGTTCCATTGGCCGATTTAAATTTATAATACGAATGCGAAGAGCCTGGACTATGGTCTTTAATAAGAAACTGAGACACGCAAAGTACCTTGGAGCGATAAAAGCCACCCTCCCGGAACATCTACCACGGATATTTCTGTCCTTCCTTCATACCATTTAACTATTCATGTAATTTGTATGTTCGGTACCTAAATATTTTTTTGTAAACACATGACGCCTCGCTGATTGGAGTGGAGTATCTCGTACACGTCATCAAGTATACTGAGAAGACCTACGCAGTACCATTGATTTATGCTTTCTCTTATCATTATTTAGAGTAGGAGCGATTGGGTGTGCGTGTTTATGTGTTGTCTTCCGGGGAAGCGATTGTATGATTTTTAGGCTTTCTTAGAGGCGTTGCCGTCGGGACCGTTCCTTGTGCGAATCCGGAGGTAGGAGCGGTATGACATTCATTTCGTCGTCAGATATCTCTACAGTACTCATTGAATCGTTCGTTTATGACCGCGCACCTTTCTGAGTGCTCATTTCTGCAGCCGCCTATGACATGGGTGTTAAGGGGTACCACGGCTTGAACAGAAGACGATGCAGCAGGGGCTGGAGCCGCCATAATTTTTTCCATCTCCCTGTCCTGCAGGCCCTTGCGTGTGACTTGTGCCGGTGGAGGGGAAACAGGGGATGTGGTATCACTTCCGACAGACACTGCTGCCGCCAGAACCGTTGCCGACTCAGGAAGTGGTGTGGTGACGTATTGAGATACCGTTGACGAGTCAACGGAGGCGCGGAGGTTGGATGAAGTCTGACTTTTGGTACTGAGGTTCTGCCAATACCAGATGCCCCTCCGCTTTCCCGCCAAGCTGCGTTGGCGTACCTCCTAAGGGGGAAAGAGGAACCATCTTGCGCACTTCTGGGAAAGTGCTGTTTTCAGTGACTTTGACGTTATTGATTGTCTCTTCCGGTTGGAATTTCCGCCGTTTTTGTTAGTATAGCACGCGCGGTTCCCTGCAGTTAGCACGTGTGCAGGATGGTGGAATGGCAGATTTCCGTTTGATGGTCTGGCACAGGTCGTTTTCCCGTGGCACGGGTTCGTACCGCGCCGGAGCCACTGGCACTTGAATGCGCTGCAGGGGTTTGTTATGTAAGTTCTGACTGTGTTTCGGGTTTCTGGTCAAGCCTGCATTGACTGACTCCAGGAGTGGCAGGCGGTGAAATGTGAAGATGTGTTTTCTGCGTATTTCAGCATCATTTTGACGTATCTGTCACACTGCCGAGACGCCTTGTCGCGAAGTCACCTTCTCTCGAAGGGCAGATTTATTAGATCAGGCTCTAAGATGACTCTTTGGGAGCTGTTCAGCGTGCAGTGGTTATGATCTTTATGTCTGTATTGACCATGCAGGTTCGCGCGAGGACGTTGTGGATTGATGATTCTCGTAAGCTTGGATCAGGAGTTTTTGGTTTTGAGTTTATTGGCTTTATACGTTATCCGAAATTCCTTTCGGGGAACTTAGAGATAAGAAAGAACAACTGTGGTTTGATGGGATTTGATTTCTAAATAAAATTAATTATCATATTCATGTGTCGCAAATGCGGGTCCAGGCAAACGACTAAAAGGAGCTTCGGACACTTTGGGGGATTCAATAATCTTCCACATTGCAAAAAGCAGGGTACGGGAGTTCTTTCTTCTTTGTCTAACCTTTCCCTGTAAGCCAGAGTGATACCGGAGCCCAATCTGGTAAACAGATAGGGTGTTCATCAGTGGAAGTTGACCAGGGCTCCGACTGCCGCCGTTCTAGGTTTTTAATCCTTCTTTTTAAAGTTATCCTTCCGTTAGATAACTGCTTATGTAAGGGGGTTCGGGGTCCGCGGTATCCCGAATACCGTCCGCAAGATTCTTTGTGGTACCCATGTAGGGAGAGAAAGGACCTTTTGTACGGCTTTACAGGTGTACACAAATTGTACAGTTAGGTAACGAAGTTTATGGGCGTCAGATTTGTCACTTTTACTGCCACGAAAAAGCGCTTAGCGGGGTTGTAAAGTGGGCAAAGCAAAATGAGGCGACGTGGCAGGTAATTTACTACTGTCAAGACTACTAGACCACCTCCTTCGGCACGCAGGATAACCCAATTACAAACGGGGAGAAGCTCCACTTTGCGAGTGCACCAATGTGAAACATTGCGAACTACTGTTTCTTAGAAAAAACAAAGTGTAGAAGCGTTTATTTTGAACAAGTACATGTAAAAATCACTCGGGTTTTAAACACGCCGAATCGCATAGATTCTAACTTGAAATCACGAAGTTCAATGAACTGGTGCCCACCAGCAGTTCGTCATAGGCATGTGTTCAAAGACAACCGGTCTATGGGTGATTTTGTTTCTCACCATTGATTTCCGTTAGGGGGCGGGAAAAGACCAGACACTGTAATGTTTTCACCACTGTTTTTCAATTGGTACTACCGCAACCTATTTTTTGTGTACATAAGCGACAAGTGTATCTCCCCAACAGCAGCGAGCGAGTTCAGTGCCTTGCGGCAATTTCCGAGTGACTTTTTGGATCAAGGCCTTGATAGGTCTAGCCCTATTGAACGACCACGATAAAGGGCAAGCTTTTCGGTGGGGGACTTCGTTGCAGCGATTAGAGCCCAGCGAACGGCGCTTTAGAACATAAACTCCACAGCACCAGTGCAGCTTTCTGAACCCGCTGAAATGGACGATACCACCACGCACAAGTGTGAAGCTTTCGGCGACCCCGCTGAGCTGAGGAAATAGAGACCCGTGGAACCGCATTAAGGCGAAGACGACGCTCACACTAACGACCTTTCAAGTGTCTGGCACAGCCGTCACAAGCTCCGAGAGATGAAACGAACAGAGAACAAGGACACCACAGCCACCGAGCACCGGGTGAGTCTTTCCATTTTTATATTTTAATGCGTGCACTCAAACATTTTTCCGTGGCAAAAATCCCTGGGCAAACTCTGTAGGACTTTCTGACCCGTAGAGCAAGTAAGCCTAGATATATCCGCATAAATTGTTTGCATCCGCAAACAATTTATCCGCATAGATTGACAAAGCCAACTCAGTCTTGTTTATGCTTGACTGCGACGAGCAAACAACTCGACATTGCAGCTTAAAGATGGTGACCGTGCGAAGCGAAAACGGTTTTGTGCATATCGAAGTGGAAATGATACTTTTGCGGAGCACCAAAGAGACTAGCAAAGGTGTGAGCACAGTGAAAGACGGACACTCAGACGCACATTATGTATCAACTCTACAACGAAAGAACCACCACCCTGGATCTCAAAAGATTGAGAAAGAACAGAAGAGAACGCATCACATTCCCCAAATCCACGCTTCCCACCGTCGTCAGGTATCATTACGAGTTGGTAAAGATACACCCGTACAAGCCTTGAACGTTTGTGTGGTATAAGTGCCACCATACTGGACACATGCTTCGCTATTGCCCCAAAAACGCAGTTTGCTGATCTTTCGGCAAGAAACACGATGGTATTGCAATGCCAACTGTGAAGAACGTAGTCTCTGCGCTGTCTGCCTGGAGCATGGCCATTTAGCAATCAGCCCCTTGTGCATTGAAGACACAAAAACAAGAAGCCCTTCAACCACCCCCACAAAGAAGGCAAAAAACGTGATCCTATTGTGCGCGTGGCTGCACACCAGGAAGCACCAGGGTAGAATACGATTGAGAAGCACGCAAGCATGATAATGCTATTACTAGATGGTCCCAACTCGTCGCAGGTCATCGACTAACCCTCCGCACTTTGAACTACCACTCAGTAAATTGCAGAGTATAACAGACTAAGCAGAAAAGACGATTAAGCAAGCGATGTCCGAAATAAAACCGCTTACACAAAGCCAACGTGAACACTCAAAGAACAGCCGCCGTACCAGCAACACTGTGACAACTACTAATTATTTGCAAATTGTCACCCCAGGAACGCACCAACAGAAATCTGAGCCGAAGCTATGCTTAACTTTACCACATCAGGCGCAAAATCTGCTGACGCAAAACTACCTCATGCAAGCAAAGTCGCAGGTGGTAGATGACGCTACCGAAGAAGCTCAAGAGGACTTCCAAGCGTTCTTCGCACATTTTGGTAGCCGGCATCACATGAAGGAATCCCAATCTGTCATGACAGCTCAACGTCTGGATCAAATTGAAAAACACCTTGCCAAAATTGATACAAAAAAAAGAACTGCCGGCAGCCTTACGGCTATGTACGAAGATGTCTTGCCAAACTAAATTCATCAACCTCACAATGCAGAACAAGCAAAATAAATGAAGCCGAGCCGAAGTCGCTCCCTTGTTTAGTCACAAGGCCGCCAATATCGTCCATTCGACATCATCCAATTAGAACAACATGCGACGTAACACCCTTCGAATGCACCAATGGCACAGCTGTGTCATACAAGCCCACAGACCCGACTTACAGGCGCCTTTAACCTAGAACGACCCTTTGCAAGAACGCACCATAGCCTTTCTGATTTAAATGGAAAATGCGCTGCATATAGCGTAGTAGGATACACCGTTTTCTAAAGTTCAACAATTCCGCAAAAACCTGGAGACAACCCCCAAGGCCAATCTGCAGTGTATGTAAGAATCGAGACTTAATGTTATAGCCCAGAAATTCAAGACATTGTGGCCACCTTGAGACAACTACCATTTAAAAAGGGCCAGACACGCCCTCTCCTCCTCGCAACTGCCTACATGAGAGCCGAGACCGCCCAGTCGAAATTGGCAACTTTGACAGAATCGCCGACTGCAGAACAAATACGGCGGTGTCTAAAAAATTCCCAATTCCCGTTTTCATTCCCGACATCACAATGAAATATCCAGACACCTCCGCCCCACCCCAGGTAATGAACTCCATGAAACTATGGACACAAACGGCTTAACTGTGTAAAATATTATAATTCTTATACTGCATTATATAAATATTATACTGCGGAGTGAAACACACCGCTTCACCCTGCAGAAGCACTCACAAGACGCGACCTACATGCCAGTGAATGAGACACCATTACTGATCTTACTTGAACTGATTGCTGCCGTCTCCAAGAGTGGGTGATATCGAAAAATACCTCGGGAAGCAATCACTACCCTACATGGTCACAGTTGACAAGCTCCGACCGAAACCTATTCCGAAACTAATTACACAACAATTTGGGAAACATTTCGAGATGCGGCAAAAAACCCAAGAAACCAACGTCGGCTGGCGACCTTGCCACGTGCATTACTTCAACTAACAGAACAAGCACAGAAAACGCCCTTATGAAATAGACACCCCCTGCACCCTACCGTAATCTTACGAAACTTTCCAGAACGCGTCACGAGCTAATGCACCTCTACAAATCCCGCGGCAAGCGTTAGCGTGACCTCGAAAAACACAAATTGAAACACAAGGAAAGCAGAAGCTACGAGAGGGAGCCGGATGAATGGAGCCCTGCGAAACTATTGACTAGAAGGCATGCAGCCGTAAAACTCTGGAGCACGTTTCGGGCTCTGAACGGCGAGAAGGAATTTTTCTCAAACTTCAACAAAATTGCCCTCGCAACTGGCTTGCCACCTAAAGAATGAGAAAAAGTCACTAACAAAACACCCTTCCCAGAATACTTCAAAATTGCTCCTTCAGCGCCTCGCACTAGATATCCGAGGAAAACCATCATCAATGCACACAAACCTGAATCCTACTTCACTTTGGCGGAAATACCCAGCACTTCCACGGGTAAACGCCAACAGTGCCCCTTGCAAGGATGGAATAACAGAACCATGCCCAGTAACATGAACATTGCAAGCAAAGAACACCTGCTTAGCCTTCTTAATGATGTGTGTAACTCCATAACGCTACCTGCGTGCCTAAAAAATTTTGGGTATATCCACTCATACCACAACTGCTCTCAGAGAGAGAGAGAGAAGGCTCTCTATTAGAAAAGAAGGCCGAGATGTTTGCTGGAATTGCGACACCGACATGCTACTCGGCGGGGGAAGGCGAAGGGGGAAAGAAAAGGCCCCATAGATTACAGGGCAGAAGAAAGAGGAAGAAAGAGAAGAAATAAACGAAGACAGAAAAATAACAAGAAAATGACACTCAGTTTGTGAGTAGTAAGATCACAAAATCTGTCTTCTAAACTCTAAATCACTGCAGTGACGCCAATCTCGTCCAGATAGTCGAACAACGCCTCTAGTACTTTGCGTTGAGCTGGTGGAGATTGCCATGGACCAAGAAGTACTTTCAAGGTTATTGGTCCTGGGCTGAGGCGCTCTAGTTTCTGCGCAAGACTGCATCTTGCGTGTATGTATGCAGAGCATTCCAGCAGCAAATGCTTCACGGTTTCCGGTGACCCGCAGTTGTCGCAGTAAGGGTTTGTGGTGACACCAAGTCGAAAAAATAACATTGAAAACCTTCGGCCCATATTCTTAACATCCACATTTCGGAAGTTGCTCGAACGGAAGCCCACTAACCGAATTAGCCATCCTCTAAAGAAGTCTTTACAACACTTTCAGGATGCCCCAACCGCGTTTCCCCATAATGTGGGCACACGCGACAGTCTATGGCTCCTCCGGAGCACCCTCAAACCACGCCCAGAGGCAGACAATTCGGCATTTATCACATAATGGTTCCAGTTGTCCTAGAAAAGCTATTGACACAGTTACACACGCCGCCATTCCGGAAGAAATGAACACCCACTATCCACGGAGCTGGATGTGCAACTGCATCGCAAGTTTTGTAGAAAATTGCAGTCTGAAGGTCATGTCTGGTAATCCATTTCCAATGAAACTTGGCAACAATACAAGCGTACCCATGGGCTCCATCAGTTCGCCTCTAATCTTTAATATTGTCACGCCAATGCCTGCCTTAGGAATTCAAGAAGGAACGCGCTTTGCTTCACGCCAGAATCTGTTACTTCCGTGTATACAGACTAACTACGGCAGACAAACGATTTGATTCTCCGCCATTTCACTCTGGAATTCACTAACCTCTGATATTAAATCTTGTAATTCACTTTGCGTTTTTAAATCCAAATTAAAGACTTTCTTGTTAGGCCCTTCTGTTTGATTGAATTGTAAGTGTAGTATCATGTCTTGTTGTTGATGTTGTATTCATATCTCCTTTTTGAATAGATTGGAGTTGTATTCTTTGTTTTTTAGTGTTCCTTCTTCTTAGTGTAATATTTATTCTTTGGTTTTCTTTGTCTTTTGTATTCATCTTTCTCTGTTTTATGCTAAGTGTTTTTTTGCTGACATTGTATTCTAGTGTTGCTTGATGATTGCTCTTTTTTTTACAATCATCATGGGAGGTCCCGCCTGCGGTTCTTACCTTGGGACCTCCCAGTGCATCTGTACCCATTCACGTTTCATGTACACGCTCGATCAATAAATTCAATTCAAATTCAAATTCAAACCGCAGCTCGCATAAAGGTTTACGCGGATGACACAACCTTTCGGACGGAAAAATAGGACTACGCCACCACTGAATTTTCACGCAGAGAACTCCAGACTACTATTCTCAGCCATGACAATATCCAAGCAACAACGGGCTTTCAGTTCTCCCCCAAACAAGTTTACGGTACTGGAGATAGAAGACAGTAATACTGAACGCGATAATGCTCACCTCTTTATCGTTGGCCATGATCTTTTTGAACCGCTAAATGGCCATATCGAACTTCCCGACGTTGCAATCAATAGCAAAAGCAAATGCACAACTAAGATTCAAGATTTACGTAAAAACTGGAAGGCCACAATAAACTTTCTCAAACGAATATGCAACAAATTTACTGGGGCCAGCACGCCATTCATTCGCCTTTGAGGTCGTGCGGTTCTAACATTCTGGGTCACATTCGACAGCACCGCCGAGGGGGCACAGAAAGTGTGTCCCAAGACCGGCCCGTCCATCGCTGCTTTCTGGCATGTCCGGCCAGCAGCCAGGGTGTGGCAGCCACTGATCATACCATCGGCCAACGTTCGACAACCAGCGCTTCGGTATTTCTCTGGCCACTCGTGTTCAGAGCCACAACGGCAGCTATCCGGCTGCCACATATTCAGTTCACTTTCGGCTACCGATGTTTTCCTTCGGAAAGCGGTGTTCAGCCGAAGCAAGGCAAGCAACCAGCCGCAGATTATTCGTATTCTTGTGGCAGTTGGTGTTCTAAAGAAGACCGGCCGGAGCGCGGGTGCCGCGCATTCGCTTTTTCAACGGTGAACCACGTGTCTTCCGGCAGAATATTCGTTTTCTTCGGGCAACCTGTGTTATAAAGGAGACCGGCCGAGATACGTACTCAGGATGTACGTTTTTTATTCGGTTAGCGGTCCTCGCCCGAATATACGCCCACCGAACGGCCATAGAATTTTCGGCAACCGGTGTTCAAGAGGAGAGCAGCCTACGTAAGGTCTCAAGTTATACGTCATTCTTGCGGTTAGCGGCGTACAGCTGAACAACGGCAGGCGTATGGGCCCCGAGAATTCATGTTTGAGATCCGCCCGTGTAGGACCGGTTTTTTCCTGGGTGAAGAAAGAGCCATTAGGGAACCGAAAGAGACAGACGGCTTTTTTTATCCGCTGGGTGTTTCTATATTTGAAATGAACGAACTTAGTTTGTTAAAACGTAATGAGTGTTCTAGGTAAACGGGTAAGGGGCAAGGACTCACTGGACATTATAAGGAAACATTTTAGACCATCGGAATGCCATTTACTGCTACTAGAAGGCTGTGCCACACCGAAGTTTGAGCTATGCCTCCCCAGTCACAGCCGGCTTCGTCGGCGCATCAGCTCGAGGCTATTCGGCCTCTCAAGAAATGGAGACCATTGGAGACATCGACACGGCAGAGATTTCCGACCGGAGATGTTCACCAAAATAAGTGGCCCTAAAGGGTGTCGATTGAGCAAGCGGCCACCACGCAGGAGCTCAACCGGTTCCATGTCTGGGACTCACCACCAAAGAAATGCAAGGGCGCGCAAAAGTGCAAGTTTGAGGCTTCTGCTCTTTCAATATTACAGCGAAAAACAATGGTGCACTATTTTGTTGGTGATAAGCGTAGAAGACGCTAAGCTCATGCATTGCTAGGCTCAACTTCGTTCCCTGAACTATGTTACTTCATGAGATTTTATGAGTGCCTATTTTGATTGAAATGCGATTTTAATTTTGCCATAACACCAGTGTCTTGTGAATGAGGAAGCCGGGTTGCTAATTTAGTTCACTTGGTTAAACATAATCGCCAGCAGCCTAGTAAACACAGATCTCGTAGGTTTTTGTTGCTCAGTGCAGCTTGTCTATTTCACGCATGATTTGGCTCTAGCAATAGATAAGCTAAGAGTAGTTGACTGTATTTTGCTGTACTGCAAAAAAGCATTTCACTGTGTTCCATATCCCCTTCCTGTTAGTTCATTGCGGGCTAATTCGCCTCCCGTGTCGCTTACTGCCGAATTCCCGCCCGTCTGAACACAGAAGCCAGCCAAAACACCCGCAAGTCTCAGTACGAAGAGTTCACATCGCGACGTCCTGTTTCACCCAGGGGACGCGCTCTTGTTATGGACTCCTGTGCGTCAACCTGGCGTCTCAGAAAATTGGCTTTCTCGGTCCATCGAACCATACACAGTGCTCAAGAAAACATCTCTTATAAAGAATCGCGTGGCTCCAAGCTGTGCCGTTATCGATCTTCGCTGCCGTGGAAAAGAAATCGTGCACGTTTTGCGGCTCAAGCCTTATTTCCAGCTGTCCGGCACAACCTCGACAGCGTCCGGGTAACCGCTTTCGAAGAGGGGGAGATAGGTGTGAGCATCAGCAGAATCTACAGTCCTGGTACAATCTACTGTGCTGGGACAATCGCCGTGCCCCGATAGGACGCCCTATCGTCATCGCTTCATCTTCATCATCTTGGCTTCTGGCATTATCATCACCGCTTCCGGACGGGGTCTTCCTGGGTGCTCGGCTCTCGGAATAAACCACTCTCCTTGACGGACCCTCGACTCTCTGAAACAATAAATAAATGAATAAATAAATAAATGAATAAAAAAATATTGTTGCGAAGATGCAAGTTCGCCTCCGACGGTTTGAGAACACTACGCATTCAAACTTGAACAAACAAATATTTATTGTTTTATTTGTTGCAGTATGCAAGGCTTGATGTATGAATACTAAAAAAGGGCAAATATTGCGCATTCTTTTTGTGTTAAAAATAATATTGAATTCTGCTGAGTGTTTTGTGGAGTGCCAAAACGCTTCGTAAAGCCATTCGCGCAGGGTTTATAACAAAACTGACCAATCAGCGGTTGTAAACATAGCTGATTTATTCAGATCATGAAAGGTTTTAGGAAAGTTGTCCTAAAAGAAATTGTCTTAAAGTGGCCTTTTCATCTTTGTGAAATTCAAGTCACTAAAGTAGGGCCCTTCCGCTCCCCCCTTTCTTCCCCGTTTATTCCAGTTTGCCGCCACACGGAAGGTATCAATACCTGGACAATACATCGATTCTAGCTCTGCAAAGAAATTAATCTTAATGTATTCGGCACTAAAAGAAGCCCAGCAATTAAGGAACGACCATTTGTGACCACTGTTTAATAAATGAATTTTGTTTTCAACTGACGCTGATAATTAAGGAGGCTGATAAAGGATGGACAGCGGGTGGTTGTGCGCGAGCTCACATAGATGTGGGTGCAGTGGACCCAAAATGCCAGGTTTGTGCTGCTGCACAGCGTGAGTGAGTCATCTGCTTGTGCTGCATGCAGTGGTCGTCCACCGGCCTCAGTAGAGTTAACGTACTGTGGATGAACTCTAATGCCCGTAGCACGGCCGAATTTCCTGCAGCTTTAGTCTGGCTGGAGTCCGACGACCGCAACTCGGCTGTTAACCGGTTGTCGTACCTCGGTCGCTCAAGGGTGGCTTTGGAATGGCCGGTGCGCTACGGCTAGAATCTGGCTGTATGAACGTAGGCTGGTCGACTGGCCGAAGGACACCGGCCGACGTACACAGGCTGAAGTTAGGTTCAACGGTCCTGTGCTGCTTGGGCGGTTTCAAGTTGACTCGTACTCAGCTGAAGCAACGCACAATCTTGCACAACAAGCTACTCAGATGCGTTACCGGCCTTCAAAAGCTTACTACGACTGATTACCTCTATACCTACGCCGAGCTACCCGGAATCAAATCTCTCATATGATACGCCAACGGCATCCTTAAAGACCGTAGGACATTGACAATCCAGGGCAGACATCTTGCCCATTATGGTGAAAACCGCAAAATCAGCATATATCCGATACGTACACACCCGGCCACACCATGAAATACACCTTCGCTTCGGACCAAACCACTCACGTATAAACCGCGGTCCCGCAAGTGAAAGCGCAGATACAGAGGTCAAAGAGCAACACTCTCTAGGGTATATCGCTCCACAGAGCCAGGGACGTATGCCATTTCCACTGACGTGTCTATAAGAACAACACCCATAGTAGTGAGCATCTAGCATGATTCTGACCAAGCACTCTCGGAGGTAGTCACAATCTCCACTGCAGCTGAACTGGACTTACCACAATACATTTGTAGCCTGTCCTCCAAGCGCTCACTTAACTCGGTATACACATTGAAAGCATTCAAGCTATACGCAAACCGAAATGAATGAATATATATATACTGGCAAGGCATCCACCACAAAAGACCTACAAAACCCCAACCCATCAAGCTACCTTACCCCCACAATTCACAATACAGCGCAGCGAATGATTGATCATCAGGGTATCACCATCTTCGTGGACCCCTGTACAACAGAATAACCCACGCAACAAGGTCACTAAGGACATGGCATTTGCTGCCAATCCCTCACTCCAGACTACATGTCATTTGAGTTGCCTCCTCAGGACGTCATCGAAGACGCCATTTCAATGACTAATGCCGTAAAATTATGCAACGCTTAAAGAAAGTACGTCACCAACCATATGGTTTGAACATTGAGCGCTGCCTGTAAGTCGCACTCTCGAAATCGCGGACTGCATACGCCATCACGCAGACTTAAGAGAGAGGTGGCAATGGATGCGGTGATTGGGAAAAAAACACCTGATGGAACCATACCCTCCTACCACCTTTCCGTCCATGCACCCTTTCTTACAACAGAAGACCCAGCAGTAAGCACCTTATGCGCCTCGAGCGCTGGCTGTATGGGTGCCACAGAAATCCCCCTAGTGGCCCATTTCAAAACCAGCCGCAGGAAGCTCTGGCCCGCTCGCCAATGTTGTCGCTGCTTTTGCGTGATGACCACGACTGAGGTGTACTGTTACCAAGCTTTGAAAGTACATATTTGATGATGATGATTGTCTTTTTATGGCGCAAGGCCGACGAGGGCAAAGAGCGCCAGAAACGATTGTGATTTAATAAAAGCGATGAGAATTAAAATTACAATTGTAAACTAAAGTAAAGCAGAAGCTGTTCAAAAACAAAGGAGATGGCTGGTGTAGAGGGCCAGGTTCTAATTACGTGCAGTATGAAATGAGCTGTAAAAATTCATCTCTTTTAAAAACTTCAAAACCTACCTAAAAGGAATTGTAGCATTGTCGGCTAAAAAATGTGAGGGGTGGAGTGGGATGTGTTGTCTGTATAGTTGTGGAAAGTGTTTGCGTCGAGTTGTGGTGAGTGCGTTACATTGAATTAGGATGTGGATTACGGATAGGTGTTCTCCACACCTGCTACACAGAGGTCTTGGGGATCCAGTGAGCAGGTGGGAGTGTGTAGCATGTGTGTGGCCTATCCGTAATCTGGCTAGTGTAGCTTCGTTGAATCTGTTGTGTGTGTCTGTTGTGTATCGTCCAAAGTGTGGTTTTATTAGGTGTAGTTTGTTGTCTGTCAGTTCGCTCCACTGTGTTTGCCATGTTTTACGTGAAGTTATTGTCTGATGTGTGGCTTCAGGTCTTTGTAAGGTAGTGCTGTTATGTCCACTGTGTTCGTCAGTACAGCAGCGGCGGTACTTTCATCCGCCAGCTCATTTCCGCGTATCCCACAGTGGCCCGGAACCCAGCACACAATGACTTCGAGATTTGAGGCGTACGCGGACATAATGGTCTTAAAAAGAAGATTGATCACATAATTTTTAGACGGCTTTCCAGATTATAGCGCCCGCACAACACTCAAAGAATCTGTGTAAACGATGGATTTGGGTATTTTATGTTGAAGGATGTGATTCAGAATGAGGAGCACGCCATACGCCTCTGCCGTGAAGATACTAAGTAAATTCATAGTCTTAGAGATGCTTAAGTTTGGTCCGTGTGCCGCAGAGGACACAGCGGAAGCAGTCTTTGAGGAATCGCTATAAAATTCTAAACACTGATACTTTTGCTGTAGGGACAAAAAGTGCTGCAGAATCGCACTTTGTGGAACCCGGTTCTTCTGGATTTGTGTAAAAGATGTATCACACGAAACTAGGCGGAGATGCCACGGTGGTAAATAGTGAGTAAACGATGAATTGTATAAGTCTAAAAACGAGAAGTCAAAGTCAGAACCTTCCTTCCTCGCTCTAAGGGAGAAAGGTACAGAAATAGATGGACGATTTAAAAAGAGTTGCAATGAGGAAGTATCGTTAAGTACTGGTTTAAAAGGATGGTTACTAATTGATGAAATTTTACAAGCATATAATAGGTCTATGTAGATTCGCTGATGTTCTAGGCACCATTTATCACACTCAGCGTACAGGCTCTGGACCGGGCTAGTGCGAAACGCACCTGACGCAAGCCGAAGCCCCAAGTGCAGCAATGGGTCCAGCATTTTCAATGTGTTTTTTGTTGCTGACCCATACACCACACTCCCGTAGTCCAATCTTGAACCTATTAAGCTGGTAAATACACGCAGCCGGAGTTGTTTGTCTGCACCGTATGCTTGCTGTGAGAGGACCTTTAAAATGTTCATTGTTTTTAGGCATTTATGTTTAAGTTGTTTAATGTGAGATATAAATGTTAGTTTTTCCTCAAACACTACTCCTTAAACCTTGTGTTCCTTTTTAACAGGAACTGATAGGCCATTCAGCTTGATCTTAGGATCGGGCCGGATCGCGCGCAATTTAGAAAACACAACACAGGTGCTTTTAGCTGGATTAAGTTTAAACCCATTTCGGTCTGCGCAGCTAGCTAGTTCATTGGCACCAAGCTGAATTTGCCGTTCACAGATAGATATGTTACATGATTTAAAAGATATTTGAACATCATCTACATACATAAAACAGGATATTGTTGGTGGCAATGCCTTTCCAAGCGAGTTCATCTTCACTATAAACAATGTGCAGCTCAAAACTCCACCTTGAGGGACGCCATTTTCTTGGACATGAACCCTAGAGAGTGCAGACTCAACTCTCACACAAAAGGTTCGCTTTGTCATGTAACTGCCAAATGTGTTTAGCATGTTGCCCGACAAACCTAACGACTTCAGATCGCTGAGGATGCCGTAGCGCCAAGCGGTGTCGTAGGCTTTTTCAAGATCAAAGAACAGTGTAATGCAGTACTGCTTATGAACGAATGCATCCTTTATATATGATTCTAAGCCAACGAGTTCATCATTTGTGGATCGCCCTGCCCGGAAGCCTGCCTGGCAGCTCTCGAGAAGATCGTTGTATTCCAGGAAATATACAAGTCTCTTGTTTATCATCTTCACGAGAAGCTTGCAGAGGCTGCTTGTCAGGGCTATGGGACGATAACTTGCAGGGGAGGTGGGATCCTTCCCCTCCTTGAGGAAGGCCACTACTATGGCCTCCCTCTAAGACCTAGGTAACCGCCCCGAAATCCATATTCTATTGTATAGGTGTAAAAGTGTTTCTAAAGTGTCTCGGTGTAAGTGTTGTATCATAGTGTATGTGATGTCTGTGCCTGGAGCTGAAGGCTTACAAGTCTTGAGAGCGGCCCTCAGCTCAAAAAGTGAGATCTCAGAGTTGTAAGACGTAGTTGATCTGTTCTTGTCACGTAGAGAGTTCTTTTCGGCAGATGTTTTGTGTTTCATAAAAGTGTCTGTGTAGTGTGATGAACTGGAGACGTGTTCGAAGTGTTGTGGAAGTGCATTAGCCTGGTCTTCTAGTGTGTCCCCTGTTGTGCTGACCAGGGGCAGGCTATGTGTATTTTGTCCTTACAGTTTACGTATCCTTGTCCATACTTTACGTGTGTCTGTGTAGGAGTTTATTGATGTAAGAAAAGCGCGCCAACTCTCTCGTTTTGCCTCACGGTGCGCACGCTTCCCGAAAGCCTTTGCCCGTTTAAAAGAAATCATGTTTTCTGATGTGAGGTACCGGCGAAGGATACCCCAAGCTTTGTTCTGGGCCTCTCGCGCCCGCCGACAGTCGTCATTCCACCAGGGCCTCCTTGGGCGCCGCACGGCCTCGGAAGACTGGGGAATGGACTTTTCGGCGGCGTCGAGGATGTGTGCCGTGACGAGCTCAGTTGCCTCCTCTACGTGTAGGTGTCTAATGTCTGTGTAGTGCAGTTGAGATGTTTCTGTGAATGTGTTCCAGTTCGCTCTAGCTTCGTTGAACCTACTATGGGAAAGAGAACTGTTTGGCCCTTTACCTATATATGTTAAGGATGTTGGGAAGTGGTCACTAACATAGGGGTTTGTGTCCACTCCCTATTCAAGACATGGAAAGAGTGCTGCAGAGCCAATAGCAAGGTCAAGGTGTGAGTAGGTGTTGTGCGCTATATTATAGTATGTAGGCTGTTGCTTATTAAACAGGCATGCTACCGATGATGTTAAGAACTTTTCGATGAGGCGACCTCGGGCATCTGTTCTAGAAGAGCCCCACAGAGGATTATGTGCATTGAGGTCACCCATTAAAATGAAGGGTTCAGGTAACTGATCCACAAGAGCCTCGAAGTCGGAGCTCAACAATTGATAGTCTGGTGGGATGTAGAGGGAGCACACCGTGATTAGCCTATTAAAACTTATTACTCGGATTGCAACAGCCTCTAGAACAGTGTTCAGCTGGATGGTGTGACATGCCAAGGATTTGCGGGCAACAATGGCCACACCACCAGAAGAGTATGTGCAGCCGTCTCTGTCCTTTCGGAATACCAGGTATCTATTTAAGAAATTTGTGCCTTTTATTCAAGTATGTTTCCTGGAGAAACATGACACTAGGCTGATTTGAGTGCAGTAACTCGCATACATCATCCAGGTTCTTAAACAGGCCTCTACAGTTTCATTGTATTAAATTTTCTTTTCCCATTATTTTATGTTAGGAGGGACAGGAATGTGTGGTTATGTGTCGTTCGGGGCGGTTACTCTGGCTGGCTTCTTTCTTTCTTGGGATTGTGACCCGTCCCTTCCGCTGCGCAGGAGAGACGAACGGATTGACGTCCATTTTCTCTTCAGATGTCCTCGGAGTTGCCGACTTGTCGGGCTCCTTGGACTGTGGACCCTTTCGCGGGCCCTTTTCTGGGGCCACGACCGCCACGGGTGCCAAGGGTGGCACAGGCGGTGGGGCGGAGGTGGAAGCACCTGCCGGTCCCTCCGCGTCCATTTCCTCCGTGCCATCAGGTGAACTGGGGGCCAGAGGAGTGGAACCGGAAGGAGCGGCACCACTCCCAACCGTGTTGGTTGCCACCGCAACCGCTGAAGGTTCCCCCTGCGGCACGGTGACGGATTGAGCTGCCAACAGCAACTCAGCGGGGGGCTCGGGCCGGGCACAGTCTGCGCCACAGTACCGTGTCCCTGCCGAAGCAGAACGCCGCTCCGCCCCCCGGCGAGCTGCGTCTGCGTACCTACCCAGGGGGAAAGAGGCGAACCTCTTTCGCGCCACCGGGAAGGAAATGTTCTCGGTTACTTTTATGTTTATGATTTTCTTTTCTACTTGGAATTTTTCGCAGGTGCGGGAGTATGCTGGGTGGGGTCCCTGGCAGTTGGCACAGGTGAAGACCTGTGTGTTGCAATTATCAGTGGGGTGATCGTTCTGGGCGCATTTGGCACAGGTTAGTCTTCCGCGACAAGCGTTAGTGCTGTGACCGAACCGCTGGCACTTGAAACAGCGGCACGGGTTCGGAATGTATAGACGGACAGGGCAACATATGAATCCTGCATTTATGTGTTCTGGAAGTGTGGATAGGTCGAATGTTAGGATGATCTGCTTCGTGGCTCTTTCTTTGTTGCCTCTCCGGATGGTGATCCGCCTCACTGCCATCACACCTTGATCTTTGAGGCCCTCGAGGAGGTCGATGTCTGTCTCGTTTAGGAGATCCGTCTGAGAGATCACACCCCGCGAGCTGTTGAGGCTGCGGTGGGGTCTGATCCTGACATCTTGATCGGCCATGCGGGTTTGGTTGAGAAGACTTGTTGCCTGTTGCTGATTATTGAGTTCTACTAGGAGTTCACCAGTTCTTTGTTTTTTAGCCTTTTAAGATTTGCCCACAATGTTTTCAGGGAATTTCGAGATCAGAAATACAGACTTGGAAGAGATGAGGTGTTCTTTTTCTGTTGATAAGATTATTAGGAAGCGGGGGTATTTGTCCGGTTTAGGGGCAGCGATTGCAGGGAGTGGTGGGAAGGAAAAGTCGGTGCGGCCCCTTTTCAGGGACCCATCGTGTTTGGAGGGGGTTTTGAGGAAGCCATGAATTAATAAATTTTATTCGGCCGTGGTGCATCCGCCCACCCCGGGGCCCAACAAGGGTACGCGACAGGTACTTGCAAGCAAGGCCTGCCTGCGCAAGATTTACACCACGGCTATAACCACATATGGCGTAACACAGGGTTGTTAGCCACACCAGGTTAACCCTAGCCGCCAAGAAAAGGAGAAGAACCAAGAAGAGAGAAGGTGACAGGAAAGCTGTTAAAAGAGGATAGGAAAGTAAAAGATGTACAGGACAGGAAGAGGCGACTGCCGATTCCCTCCGGACGGGTCAGGCCGGAGGTGCCGTCTACGTGAAGCGTGGGCCAAAGTGGTGTGTTGCCTTTGCCGAGGGGCCTTAAAGGTCCAAACACTCGGCATTGGTTCAACCACCTGGTTCCCCTTTTCCCCGGACACGGCTCTGCCACGCACGGCTAGACGTGGGTGCTCGGGGTCCGTGGGATCGCACATACACCAAACATCTGCTTGCGCAGATGCCCCCTACGGGGGAAAATACATATTTATGGGGAGCAGTCACTCCATTCGCGGATGTGGTGTATTTATTAGAGTGTAAATGTTTCTGTCGCCGTTATAGTGTGGTATATTCGGTCTGTCTAAGCGCCAGGTGCGTGTTACAGGCCGTGGTCGCGAAACCCAGTTTTGATTGGAGGTGATGGTACATCCACTGCCCTGCAATTTACTAACGGTGTCTAGATAGGCAGCGTTTCTTCAGATGGCCATGCTACGGCTATGCACTATGTTGCAAATCGGTTTTGTGTGTATGTTCTTCCATAACCTAGCGGAGCTCTCATGCCTGATAGCACGTCAATTACGCTAGCCAGTATAAAGCCTGTGATATTGGTCACTATTCTGGACATGCCAATGTGGCAACGCTGTCACGGACACCCTACGAGAGAAATACGACGGGTTATGCAACATTATACTCGGCACTCAGCACACAAAAAAACATTTAACGCTGAGTCGTCTTGCCGCAAGGTGAGCGCTCGCAAAATTTCATCTTTTACATTTATCGTCCGTGATAAGAGCGGAAACGTGCTTATAGAATATTCCGCATTCGCGACAGAACTCTCCTTCGAAACATCGTCATATGACAAAAGAAGCGGGCACAATCTAGAACCCAACAGATAGTCTTGTCAGATACTACACTCTTCTAATGACAAAGTTTATCGCTTGTGAACTGCCTCCGCTGTATTCTTCCAAAAATGCGTTTGCCGAGTGATCAGCCGTTCACTAAATTCGCAAAAACCATTGGAAAGTGAACCCGCGGCTTGCCTGTGGGATTACTAAAACGTCCACAACTTGATTTTGCTCCGCATGTGAACACAACGATAACTAAGCGTCCACGTTCCCCACCCCCATGTTTTGTGAAACAGAAGTGCACATTGCATACAATAGGGAGTGGTGAGGCCAGCCTGGAATAAGTGTACACGAAATACTCTAGCATTTTTAAAGCTACACTGGGTTTGTTCCATTCCCTAAGTAGCGATTATGTTTCATCCCGACTTGAAGACCACTCATTTTTCCGTAGTTTCACCCACCTTGGTTCATGCGATGAGGCGTGAGTGGGCACATAGTTAACGATGCTCAGGCATTCAACATACTGTACATTAAAACGTGGCTTATATTCCCCAAAAAAGAAGATGGTATTATCAAGTATTGAGTAATCAGATTCCAGAAACATATTTTTCTAGGACGCATATAGTCGAAACAAAGCCGCATTTGCGGTCCGCGCTTGAAAAAGAAACCAACGTCTAACTGTGCTAACATCAGGTCTATACGACACGTTAGTAAAATTCACTTTTGCCTGCCGTGTTCGGCAGGGAAAGCGGTGACATGCTACTGCTGTCACCGGAGCCCGTAGGAACGGCTGAGAAGAGCGCAGAACCGCCTTCTCAGGGAGCACTTGTTGGTTTTGGAGCCCTCTACAAAGACGCAGCTGTTTTTTGAAGTACTCTTTGTTCGCAGACATCACCATAAAAAGTTGTTTAGGGCGTGAAAAGGCGAAGAGAAGCGAAATAGAACCGAAACACTGCTTGAGCCCCTGTCAGCCATGGAGCGTTCACGCTGTAAACGCCGCGGAAACCCGGCGGCAGGCGGGCAGCGATCGCGAAGCTCGAGCCGTATATGGGAACGCGGCGAGCTGGACAAAGAAGGGTGGAGACACAAACCACACTATGTTCGCACGTACAAAGGCTGTATTAGGCCACAGCAAAACCAAGAGAAAACTTACATGTTCTTCTGGTCATTCGTGATAGATGGCAATATTCTTCGTGGACTTGAGATTGTGCGTTTGCGGGGTGGACTTCAAGAAAGCACCAAGCCGCCATTTGATCCCCTTGGAAAGGTACTTTTACAAAACTGACCTTCACTAAGTAGTCCGTGTGTAGGGAAGATGTGTGAAAAGAAGCGAGGCCACCTGCGAACATTTTTTCCCTCTTTCCCCATTTGTCTCCCCCTGCTCAAGGCATTCTTCCTTAACTATATGAATAAATTAAATTATAATTTCTCTGATATACCGGAAATATGTACCTTATTAACTACATGCCACACTAAACCAAAGTTCTCCAAGTCTTGTGTATATCGTCTTACCAGCCCTGCTTCTTCCTTCAAGCCATCCTTCCGGTCGAGGTAAACCCGTAGTGTCTATACGATCAGTGGCTAGGTGCGCATAGAACTAGCACTTGCACGTTTGTAGCCTGCATTTCACAAACTTTGCATGGCCATTCACGTCCTGGAAAACGTTGGCCATTTGGGTAGCAGATCCACCATTTTGCTGGAATGGAGGGTTGTTCATATTAACTTTACATTTTTCGTTCGCTACTTCACAGACTCTTGTTCCTGCCGCAGTCACTTTTTGTTTCGTTTGCCGGTGCGTCTTTTTCGCCGTCTTTACGCACGCCAAACAAAGGTTGGCAGAACCTTTCGAACAGGAACTGAGCATTCTAAAGCACGCGAACAAGGAGCCTTTACATTTTGTAACATCCAAATGTATCCTCACGGGCACATGAGGCACTTGAATACACAGGCACAGGGCTGGTACACTAAAGAGACAAAACATCACCTCAAAACCGAGATTCCACCAAAACTATATTTCTAACAGATTTTGGCGTCCATGTAGCCTAAAGTAGGAACAAGATGGTCAATTATGTATGGAACAACAGCAAAAGTGTTATTACAGCACAAATTTTATATTAGGTTTTCTACAAGTAGTTTATGTGTAAATTAATTTGGTGATTCTCATCATAATGTCGTAACCACAAAACATACACTCGCTAAGTGTTTTTGTTTCAGAAATCAGTAAGTAATGGTTTATTCAGTGATGACGTAAATTTCATAACTAAGGCATGCAAGGCCACCGCCGTAAAACAGCTGTAACATACCTACCAAAACCCATAAATGCATCAACGGACACCCAGACAAACTAAAAACCTACATACAGAAAAACGCGGCCCAATATATACCACTTTGGCTGTCGTACATTGCAGGTTAATTTCATTATATAATTATGTTTAGTGTAATTATTCACAGATTTATGTGTACTTTGAGCACGCCAGAAAAAAAATATTACTCTTTTTGCCAGCTCGGTTTATCCCAAGTGACTGATTTTGTGGGTTACGGTTTCATGTGCCTAAGAGGCGGTTCTACCTTGGATATGTGCTACGTGTCTGCTGGACCATAAAACCATTCCTTAATTCGATTATAGTGGCGGGAACCTTACATATTTTCCCGTGCCTTAGCATAATTTCAAAAGACATCCTACCAACGTAATAAGTGTTGCGTGTGCTGGAGCTTGAAATTGGGACACGCGAGAACTCGATCTTGGTTGCAACCCTGGGCGGTCCCTGGTCATCACGGCTCCCAGTTCTGGCTGGACAAACTTGTCGACAATGAACGCGGGAAGCCGAACCTGCTCTTCCAAGTCCACGGCTTCATACAGGTCTGGATGCGGAAGTTCGCGCTTTACACTCATTTAGCAACACACTTGCATGCGGACGACCTATGACGGAACTCGTGCCCGGCTATATTCCAAGCTGGTATTTGCAGCTTGAGGCCACATTCTGGCTATACCACGTCAGAATATCCCCTCTCCATCAATCCGTATAGAGGTGCTTCCAGCAAACCGCTGCTTTGTCCTCGTCACTCCAACACTCCGCGAATCACATTTGGCCAATCTTCGTAATCATGCTTCAGGAACGACGTGTTTCGGCATGCAACAGAAGCGGTACCCGCATGGTCTGTACCAGGTTGCGTCGGCCCATTGTACCATTAGCACTATAAGAATCAGAATGCTTCCGTGCACCATCGTCACGCCACAATGCCATGCCTCCAGTGCTTAATTCGCAATTTCTCAAGCAAGATTTCACACCGATGGCATTGCGTACGCCCCCCGGCCACAGGCCTCCTCGCATGCTTCATCCACGCCCCACAAAGGCAAAGGTAAACAGGGCAGAACCGAGGTGGCTACACGCTTCATAAATTGGTTCGAGCTATGCTGCCATTTACTTCGGCCGTGATGCTTCCAGCCCCATCGAAGGAACTTCGCACGGGGACGGTCCAACCTCAGTGCTACGCTGCACAGCAGATACCGTGGGACAGTGAGGAGACATAAAACGACGCACCTGCGATGGGCAGTGTCACTGCCGTTCGCGTCTCGTTAGAGACACAGGAGCAGCGTGACTGATCTGAGCGAGACGTCCTTAGCAGCAACGACATTATACACGCAACTGCCATCCCTGGGATTTACCTAATGGCTAGTGAAGTACCGAGTAAGCCGGTAGACAACGCACCAGCAGAGCCTAACGTAGTAATACTTTGGACAGATAAATTACGTCAGGTGGTGTGAATCACAAAAGCAAAGATACCACAAATAAATAGTAAAATTCAATCTCCGCTTTTAAGTGATACTTCGCCTAACGATGCCCTGTTTCTGTTTGGTAAGTCACAACTACAAGCAAAAACACACACACAGTTTACCTCTCAGTCCATGCGTCGTTCAGTGCCGAACGCCCAGCTGCCTTCACGAGAGGCCGACGTGGCCAGTTTTCTCCCAGCAACCTTTCGCTCGTTTCACCAACAACCACCTTTCAGCGTGCGCAGGATATTGACCACTCGTATACCTGCCTTATGTGGCTTCATGCATAATAAGACGTCACATTAAATAAATAGGACAACAGTAAATCTTCCTTCAGTCGCCAAATCATGGACGAACACCGATCGAGAGCCAATCCTAAGCCGCACACAATGCCGTGCTTCGTGTGAGGAGAGGGCGTGCTGCAAAACGGAGCCTCTCCTCACGCACAAATTACATCCACCTATTTCTTTCGCCCGGATTGCAGCCGATGGTGTGTAGTCGATCTTTATGACATTTCTTTTGCCTGTGAATGCACCTAGATGTATTCGCCGCGCAAGACTCGATGCCGCCTGCGACCGCTGTACCAGTTCAAGGCAAGACCACATGAAGGCAATCTTTCAACGAACGTTTTCACGGGACCTACCAGGACAGCGTCTGTAATATGTTGATGGCGGAAACACATTTCTAATTACCTGTACATAGTTTTAGACGCGCCTCTTGGTGCGTAGATCTTTCCCGGCTTGTGGCTTCTGTGTGCGTCTTAATGCACTCAGCGCAGAAGAGAGCCCTGTAGTGGTGACGACCTCAGATCTTCTGCGTTCTCCTACCGTCTTCATAAACGACCCCTTAGCATCAACACAAGCGGAACGTGAAATGGCGCTTTGGCTTTGCCACTCGAGATTAGAATAATGTCTGCAAGCTGGGATAATCTCGTGCCAACGCTGCTCTCCTTTCTAACCGTACCTATCAAACGATAATGTAGAGGGTCGCAACCGCACTACCGAGTACACGATTTCTTCCTACAGATTTTGCGTTCGATGGTTAAACGTAAAACACAACAAAACGCCAACAACAGGCCCATTGCTTAATCAGAAACCCTAAAGGGCGCCTCAGATTTAATTTTCAGCACCCTCTGCTAAGACATATAAAGCTTGTCTGCGATACCCGCCGCGGTGGCTCAGTGGCTAAGGCGTTGCGCTGCTGAGCGCGAGGTCGCGGGTTCGATTCCCGGCCGCGGCGGCCGCTTTTTTGATGGAGGCGAAAAGCAAAAACGCCCGTGTGTACGAGATTTCGGCGCACGATAAAGATCCCCAGGTGGTCAAAATTAATCTGGAGCCCTCCACTACGGCGCGCCTCATCGCCTGCGTTGCGTCGGCGC
Source organism: Haemaphysalis longicornis (assembly GCF_048455015.1). NCBI lineage: Eukaryota > Metazoa > Arthropoda > Arachnida > Ixodida > Ixodidae > Haemaphysalis > Haemaphysalis longicornis. The sequence continues at coordinate 16,990,479 of NW_027526214.1, read as the reverse complement.
GTTAAACCCCACAATCAATCAATCAACTTGTCTGCGATGTGGAAATATCTTAAGAGTCCAATTCCTCGGTTGGTTCTGGTTTACTGTGTTTTATTAGTGCAAGGACAAAGAACGTGGTAGACGTTTTTGTATATATTTATTTGTGCGTACTGTTTGTCTGTAAGAGCCGATACGGTGTAGAAAAACCATTACAAAACACTGGAATAAGCCGTGTCAACACTAAAAAGCCGACAATGTGGAAGAATTGAGTAGCGTTTTATAAGGAAACTCAAGTACTGTCAAAATACCAGGCGACGTTGCAGAAGCAAATACAATTAAAAGAGCACACGGTTGTGAATACACATCGATTTTAATTTCCAATGTGTAGATAACGCATTCATGCAAAAAAAGATAAACCCGCGTTTTACGATTCCCGGTCATCCCGAATGATTCACAGACCGCCTAATTATTATCTGGTTCTTCACGACTGCACACTGAATATCTCGGGTGTGGCTTTGAATCGTTGAACTAATATTGTTTTTTCTAATAAGGTAAAGCATTTCAAATTTAGTTAAAACATTATTAAGCCAAATGTTCATCTAGACTCAACTGCGCCCATAATTATTACCGATAGAAGTGGCACAATGCGTGGGCAACAATAAGAAGCATTCCTAACTCCTCTTGCGTGAAAAAAAAGGGTACAAGTATTTATTTTTAACTTCTACAGGTAAAGCTCCCTTGACCTAAACACACGCAAGATTACAAAGAATGTAACCTAGGCCATCGCATTATAACAATATACAACTCCAATATACAACTCCAACTCCAAAATACAACTCCAAGAGCGGTAACTTTTGAGCCCTTCTTAACAAGAAGGTGTTCGAAGCAAAACGGTATGTGACATAGACTATTTCTGGAAGCTAGTGTTCAGAAAAAAAATACGTTGGTAACAAAGCAACAGGTCACACTACTCCTCAGTTCTGCACTCCTAGTGTATGCTGCCATGATGTATGTGTTGTATTTTACCGCCCAGTGGAGTGCACGTGCCCTTCTTTTTTCGTGACACACGGGTTATCTCACTGGACAGAGAGAGTGTTTCGCTTTTTCGTTACCGGACTAGAATATTCTTATGTAATACATTGTGTTCTTTTATGTATTAAGATGGTTCGAGAAATGATCACGCTGAAAGGTAAAAGCTCGCCCAGCATATGCCGCGAAATTTGGTCGGACGGCACTCCTTTGCGCACGTACCTTTGTCGACAATTGCTTCGTCCCATGTGTATTCCTAAAGTTGTTAGGGCAGCGCAATCTGACTCCAATAAAGTAACTTTCTTACAAGACGGCGTCGTCGTTTTTCGCTACGTTACAATATCCTCTTTCCTTATACCCCTTCTCTCTTGCAAACGCGCTTCCTAATTAAACCCCTCTGGTGCGAAGACCGAGCAGTCCCATTGGCTTACAATGGTCACACAAAACTTCCCCTTTACCAATGAAGAACTGCTATCAAATCAAATCAAATCAAAGGTTTATTTGTTTCAACACTAGGTTGGGGTTATATCAGGCGAAAAGCAGTTGCGTACTGCTTGAGGGTGCCTGACGACCCTTGGACGACCGCATGTTCACTATAAAAACTACTGCGTAAAACGGACTATTTACAACCTAAAGTTCTTGCGATAAAAAAGTAGCATAAAGTCGTATGCTCAAACATAAAAAGCTGCACTCAACCAGAAAAAAAAAAACGTCTTCAAACTATTTGTTCACAAGGAGTTGTCTAAAAGGTATTCCACCAGTTGTTTCTGGGTAACACTTCCAATATCAACACCTTTTTTTTCACACGTATTAAGCAGAACAGGTAGTGAGTATGCGAGTGATTGCAGTACATAGTCAGTGCGTCGGCGTGGTACAAGCCAGTTGTCATTGCATCAACTGCGTACCTCCGTGAAATTTCTGGCTAACCCAGATACTGAGTGCAAAAATAATGTGAAGCTCTGCTTTGAGAACAAAAAAGAATAAAGCAGACGAAACTCGTATGTTCGCAGAAAAGGTATTTTCTTTTAACCTGTAAACAGTGGCTTTGTCGTGTGCGCAAACGAGACATTGGCAATACTACGCAGTGCTTTCTTTTGCTAAAGGTGCATTGTGTTTATATTTTTATCTGTAGTCGTGCACCAATCAAGTGTGCAGTAATTGACATGCGAAGCCAATAGGGCATGATAAATTTGCAGCTTGGCTTTTGTTGGGAAAAAATGACGACATCTATCTAGCGCTCCCGACGCAGATGATAAAGATTTCGCCACAGACTGCACATGGTATGTCCAGGTCATATCATTACAAAAATTTACCCCAAAAATCTTGTGTCTGCCGACAATTTCTATAGGGGCAGACGCAAGTGTCAGCTGCCTATTTAACATTGCCTGCTTGTTCCTGGCCCTGAACCTTGTAGTTTTGTTTTCTGCGTATTTATTTTTAAACCATTTCAGTTAGACCATCTGAATAGTTATGACAGACATTTTTCTGCCCCAGTTGCTACGTCACTTGCATCTGGCCCTGAAATAAAGAGGCTTGTGTCACGTGCATAAAGTATAAAATCAACACTTGAGTCAAGTTTAACAATGTTGTTGACGTACACATTAAAATGAAAGGGACCTAAAAGACTCTCTGTGGTACACTGGAACATATTTAGCTCTGCGATGAAACAAAGGTTTCAATTGCAACCCACTGCATCCGATTACAAAGGTATGATTGAAACAGAGCATGTGCAACACCGCGAACACCATACGCATCCAACATATGAAGCAACATGTTAAGATTTAGTTAGTCAAAAGCTTTACTGTAGTCAATGAATATATCAAACGTGATCTCGTTGCGTTCAATATTTTTTATGATCAGTTATTTCATTGTTAACAGGGCCGTCTGAGTGGACTTGCCCTGACGGAATCCGTGTTGACTTTCTGCGAGTATAGAGTGTTTACTAAAAAAATTATTGCTATGGAATCAAATTACTTTCTCGGAAAACACTGAAAGTATGGAAATTGGCCGGTAGTTGTTCGTTTTCTTTTTGTCCCCTCCCTTATAAATTGCAGAAACCTTCGCTATTTTGATAGCATCTGGAAAACATCGCGACTCCAGAACAAGGTTAAATATGTGTACGAGCAAGAAGCAATAAGATCAAATGACATATTTAACAGGTTTAATTTGGATGCTATTAATATCCGTCGAAGAACTGTTTTTCAGGCCGTTGAATATCTGGCACATTTCTGCTTCTTCTGTAGGTCGAAGAAAAATAGACTCATTACATCTATAGCTAAGCGGAACCTCACAAGGTTTATCGAAAGGTTTCACCATGTTCACAAAATGCGTTTAAAAACGGTCGGCTAAAGAAAGACCAGTAATGTTTTTCTCCCTATGCGAAGTTCCAAACCGCCAGAGTGCGCTTCTTTCTTTAACGTTTGGGTAATTATTTTGCAGACTTCATCAGGGCGCTGTCTGTATGCATGGGAGAAAATGTTTTCGAAATGCGACGGCTTTGCTTTTTTTTAATTGAGCGTTCAGGTTATTTCTGAATTTCTTAAAAGCCGCTAGCACAGTTGGATCTTCTGTACGTAGGAATTTCTTAAACAGTTTGCTTTTTTTTCGGGTAACTTTTAAATGCTCTTGTGTCAACGACAGCTTTCGAATATTTTTACCGGTTTTTGCGTGTTCATAAGGAAATGAGGTGTTATAGTGATGAAGAAAGTTCAGGAGAAATTCATTATAACCACTAGACAAACTTTACTCTCTAGATGTCCCCACTGGTGACACCCAACAGATATCTCTATATAAAAGACCACCAAATACTGATCCTGAAGCAGATATCACAGAAGCAGAGGTACGCAGCACCCTCCTTGCTCTCTGTCCCGGGTCACCCCCGAGGCTGGATGTAATAACCACTAAAATGTTCCGTAATCTGGACGACTCCTCAATATCAGCTATTACAGATTACTTTAACCACTTTTGGAAGCTCGGTTATGTCCCCCTGGTATCTAGGCACGCCCAGATCACCCGCATGTTGGAACAAGGGAAGCCTCTTACCATAGATCACCTCAGACCCATCTCATTCGCCTCATGCATAGGTAAAGTCATGGAGCACATCAACCTCTCTCGCCTCACACTCCACCTTACATATACTGATGCTCTTCGGCATTGAATGGTTGGCTTTACGCCTGCTTTATCCACCAAGGATGTGCTGCTCCAGTTATCTCGAGACATAATGACACCTACTACCAAGCGCGACACATCAGCAATATTCACTCTGGACCTTAGAAAAGCCTTCGAACGGTTCTTTCACGCCGCTATTAGGCATGGTCTAGAATCAATAGCTCATGGGGAATGCACTTACAAGTACATGCGCACGTTCCTCACGGCACGCACGGCGTTTCTCCAAGTAATCGATCTCATATAAAATTCTCACTCTTTCTCCCATTGGTAAGAACTACGCGCGTGCGTTCATCTCGGCGAGCACGGCGTTTCTCCAAGTAGGCTGCCTAAAATCAAAAATTCTCACCCTTTCTTCCACTGGTACACCGCAACGGGCGGTGTCATCACCCCTACTCTTTATTTCGCCATTCTTAATATTCCCAAAAACCTAGAAGTACTACCCAACCTCAATAGAGTCGCTAAGCGGATTATATAAAGATATCGGTAACATATGGTAGTGAGGTCCAAACCAAGGACACCTTGCAGGTAGGGGCACAAGCATTATGGAAGAAGCTATAGTGGTGCTCAGCAGCCAAATGCGAACTGCTACTCCTATAATCTACATTCGGATCGCGAAGCCCCAAACTTCGCAGTTTTCATAGATGGTCACCTGACCCCTGAGGTGCCTGTCCCTAAAATACAATGGCTGGTAATAGAATGCAACCGAGGCAACACCTAATACATCTCAAAGTTAGGCTCCCATGTAAATCAAACGATTGGAATCCTTAAACAAATTTCCGGTTGAAATCTTGGACTCAGAGAAGAGGAGAGGCTAGGGCTCGTACAGACGTTTGTCATCAGCCGAATTACTTCTTCCGTCCACTCCCTCAGACTCACCAAAGCGGATCAGGCAAAAGTTACCAATATGAATAGGAAGGCATACAGGGCAGCACTGCGAATTCCCCAGAATGCACCCACTACCAGACTTGAACGCCTAGGCCTCCACAATACAGCTCAGGAGCTGATTAAGGCCCACCACATCTACCAACTCCGCCGACCCTCCACTACCTCCACAGGTGAGCACATTCTAAAACATTTGGGTATTCGGGCACCAAAGATCTCCGACCCGAACGTTCTCATTCCAAGAACCACCCATGCCTGTCTCCGCGTTCTTCCCCTCCCGCGGAACATGCACCCTGAGTACCGTATGGGTCGCTGGGAGAAGCTAGCACGAGCACTCACGAAGATATTTCCCATCCTGCAAGACATCATTTATGTGGACGGGCAGATTACCGTCATCACGATGGCAATGCCCACGCAGCCCTTAATAGCCCGGATAGCCCCTCTGTTACCTCTCTCAGCATGTGTACCAGCTCCCCAGTGGCGGCGGAGGAGGCTGCAATCGCACTTGCGTTAACGGCTGGGCCTACCTCAACAATTATATGCACATAATCGAAAACGACAATTTAAAATTTCGCCTGTGGGCATATTTCCCCGGTGGTATTCCAAATCCTTTTCAAAAATCCCCCGAACACTGTGGTCGAAGTGATTTGGACCCCGGCGCACACTGGTCTCGGAGGGAACGAGGCGGCCACTATGTGGCACGAGGGATCACTATCCGTGCTTGGGCTAGCCTCACCCCTACCCTGGCGCCCGATCCTCAAGGGACCGACTTATCACCAATCACGACATCGTCGTGCATTACCGCCCCGCCCGTCGCGATTACCCCCTCCTCATCCAGGGTTCACCAACTGTCAGGAACGGCTCTGGTGATTCACAGACGAATACCCTCTCTTGTCGGGCAGCACTCCATCGCGTCTGCAACTCTTAATATCCCTCACCGAATTGACTCCTCTGTGGCACCCCCGCCACACTTCACTCATTTTGGGCATGCCCCAAGACCCCTCCCAGTATGTAAATAGTGATGAGCAGTGAGAGTGTGCGCTGACCAGCACGGACCTGACGTGCAAACACTCCTGGTCACAATATGTGCCACCGTCCCCGCCAAACTTCAACTGGTGCCCACCACGCATCTCTAAACCACACGACTCAACAAAAGTATTTCCCTCTCTCTCTGTCTAATAATGGTGCATCCCCGTAGCGTCCACATTATTACTGGCTGGCAGTGCACGGGAGAAATAATTTCAGCTTGTAAGTGCGCCTTTAAAAATTTTATGTGGCCTTAAAGCAAGCCTGGAGCGTTAACAATTTGGTGATGAGTTTTTTTGCAGTATTTTCGCGGCTGTCTTTTTTTTTCTTTCTAAATTTTGGGTAGGCTCTTAATTAGGTCGGGTCGCTACAACTCCAACATTTTGCTTCCTTTCAAGGTGCGGTGTTTCCACCGACCTTTGTGATGGGGCAAACACTTTACAAAACTGTCCAACAAGCAAACCCGCAATCTAGTGCCGACGAATGACAAGCCAGTACCATTTGTAACAAAATTCCGAAAGAATTCCCTAACGTGTAGGACGTCATTTGAAAATGCATGTGGGAGATAACGCACTGATGGGAATACAGAGCCCCTAAACACTACGATGCGAGCATAACGATGTATTTACCTGGACGTTTGCCCATCTAGTGTAGGTAGTAAAGTCGGGCACATGAAACACCGAGCAGAGTCTTCGGTACATCAGCACAGAAACTTGTACATGCATACATACACACATTGTTGTGTCCCGATACACGCCGGCAAAATCGGCTGTACGGTGTTGCATCGATTTATTAGGCGCGGCGCCTAAATGGAATTGGGAGACAGCACGCCTGATCTCAGTGAAAAATGGCTTACCGAATCCAGCGCGCAGGTTACGGGGCACGCGTTTATGTCGTCGTTTTGGGCTAGACGGCTGACCAGAAAACAGGACATGTAGCCATCATTTGTAGATTGTACCAAGTGCAATAACTGGTACACATACAAAACAGGGGATTGCCCTGCTTTGAACAGAATCCACACGACATTTAAACCCCCCCCATTCGAAATAGCATCGCCCCGATGCACCCAGAGTTATCGAAAATCATTGATGCACTTATGTTGTTGTCCAAAATGAGCCCATCAGCGAGCGAAGTAGGGCTTCATGCGCACTAAATGAATGACGTCAGAGGAGCGGTTACGGCAGCGTCGTGGCACGAGTACATTGTCCACTACTTCGTACGTAACATCTGTAACCTGGCGCAGCACTCGATATGTTCGCAAGCACCGTTTAAGAGGTTTTTCACAGAGTCCTCGACGTCGGACTGGAGCCCATAGCCAGAATCTGTCGCCAGGTTTGCACAGGGCATTCCTGTGGCGGAGGTTGTAGCGGTGGGAGTCGTACAGCTGTTGCCATCTTGTCCGCAAAAGCGCTAGTTGCCGCGCTTCTTCTGCTCGTTCCGTCAATTCGTGCCACTCCGTGTTGTCGCCGGTGGTGTCATGGGGCACCATTGCCTCCAGCATGGTGGTGACAGGTCGGGCATAAAGAAGAGAGAACGGCGTCATTCTTGTCGTGTCTTGTTGAGCCGTGTTATAGGAGAACGTAACGTAAGGCAACACAGCATCTCACGTCTTGTGCCCACGTATCTGTACATGCTGAGCATGTCCGCTATTGTCTTGTTTAGGCGCTGAGTAAGGGTGTTTGTCTGCGGGTGGTACCCGGTCCACTTCTGATGGGAGGTGCCGCTAAACTGCATGATTTCTTTGACGACAGCAGCAGTAAATGCTTTTTATCGGTCAGTAATAACGACAGCAGGAGGACCATGGCGGAGAAGAATCTCCGCAACAAAAAACTGGGCGAGCTCGAGAGCGGTTCCCCACTTCAGGGCTTCCGTTTATGCGTACCAATGGAGGTAGTTCGTTGCCACTACAATCGACTTTTTACCAGAGACTGACGTCGGAAATGGTCCTCAAAGGTCCATTCCTACTTGCTCAAAAGGTTTTTCTGGTATCTGAACAGGGTGCAGTATACCCGCTGGTTGGAGTGGCGGCACCTTACGTCGTTGGCACTCATGACACGTCCGTTCGTGGTGTCGTACCGTTGCTGCCAGGTGGGACCAGTAATAGGATTGCTGGATCCTGGCCAGACTACGGGTGTAGCCTAGGTGACCCGCTGTCAGCTCGTCGTGGCAAGCCCGCAAAACGTCGTCCCGGAGGGCTGCGGGAACTACAAGGTAGCTTCTGCCATGCGGGGAAACGTTTGTCCTGTATAGGACTCCATTGCGGAACCCGAAGGATGATACCGCTCTCAGAAACGGCTTCGACACTGTAGAGGTCCGCGATTCCAAAAATTCGATGAGTAGCCGCAGCTCTGGATCTGCATGGTGATGGTCCGACAAAGAGGATGCGTCGAGCACGCCGAAAAATGTGTCGCCATCGCCGTAGTCATCTGACAGTGCTGGAATAGCTTGTGCTCGCGAGAGGCAGTCGGCGTGGGCGTGTTATTGACCGGATTTGTACACGACAGTCACATCAAACTCATGAATCCTGAGGCTCGAGCGTGCTAGCTGTCTGGACGGGTCTTTTAAGCTCATTAGGAAGCAGAGTGAGTGGTGATCGCTGACCATCGTGAACGGACGACCGTATAGGTACGGTGGAAATTTCAGCAGGGCCTATACGACGGCCAGGACACTCCTTTTCGGTTGCCGAGTAGTTGGCTTCTGTATGTGACCGTGTTGTGTTGGCATACGCTATAACTCTCTCGGCACCATCTTTCCACTGCAGAAGGACAGCCCCAAGTCCAACGTTACTGGCGTCCGTATGGAGCATGGTGGCGGCGTGTTCGTCAACATGGTCCAGTACTGGTGGCATTTGCAGCCGTTGCCGCAGGTCGTCGAAAGCTCTCTGTTGTTCGTTATTCCTGCGGAATGCAACATCATCCCGCGTAAGACGCGTCAGGGGTCCCACAATGTGGGCGAAGGTCTTAGTAAATCGCTGGTAGTAGGAGCACAAGCCTAAAAAACACTTCCCGGCTTTCTTGTTGACGGGCGTGGGAAACTTTCCTACATTGCCAGGATTACGAAGAACTCGGGCATAGCTGACCACATGGCCAAGGAACAACAGTTATTCGTATCCAAAGTGATATTTCTCTGGTTTCAGCGTAAGTCCGGCAGATCTCATGGCCTCGAGGACTGACTGAAGACGTTCGAGGTGTTCTTCGAACGTGGTTGGAAATACGATCACGTCGTCGAGGTATTCCAAGCATGTCTGCCATTTAAGGCCCGACTTTACGGTGTCCAGAAGTCTTTGAAAGGTAGCCTGCGCTGAGCACAATCCAAAGAGGAAAACCTTCAATTCGTAAAGTCCATCCGAGGTCACAAAAGCTGTTTCTCGCGGTCCCTTTCTGCTTAACACACAATCCACTCGGCAATATATACATTTTATTTCATCTTTTAGACAAGCAGATACAAGTGCCAGCCCGTGTAAGCAAACTCTCCTACAATACAACACAATCCCGCCAGCACGGGCCACCTTGAGTAGTCATGGTGATGGTATAGCCCATACCGCGGGCTCGGAGCCAGCCAATGTAAGCTGGAACAAACTATGGTGATGTGTTTGTGGGTGGAGGGTGAGAAACCACGATCGGGAGCGGTCGGAACCTTAGTGAAGCTCTGGCCGGTAGGCCACAGCTTGACTGTGCTCACCTGTAGGGGAGTTGGGGAACTTTCTGACTGTCAGGGTAGATTTCCTGGAGAACACACCGCATCCCCTGTTTTATTTATGCCTTATGGTAAACCGAAAATCCACTCCCAAGTACGATCGGACCATAAAAGAGTCCGTGCAAAAGGTGATTTTTCCCTCCTGCAGGAAAGTTCTTTCGCGAAGCGAGATAACTATCCACGTTTTTAATAGTGGAATATATCGACAAATCAAATCCAGTTGCATGACCGTCAATATTCTTGTTTTTAAATGTCTCTGAGTCATTGGCAAAAAGTATTGCGCTACGAAACCCCGAAGAGGTGAAGTATGGGTTGAAGTGCACAGCCAGGAACAATAAAACGCCCTCTTGGAACAAATGCCCATTAAAAATCTCGACACAAGGATCACACCCTACCGCCGCCCGACAGCACTTGGAGTGGGATCTCTGAGACAGACCTGATTAACGAAACCGATTTCGACCATTTGGAAGGTTTCAGAGGTCAGGGTAGCACAGCTGTTAAGCGCATATACATACGCCGATATGTCGAAAAATAGCAACTAAACACATCCGGACTTTTGACCGGCCCACACTTCCAGAATCAATAAGCACAGGTTTTACACATTGTGGTTTACACAGGTTTACACAAACTCCTGCCGTGGCCGAATTACCTGCCAAAAGTGCCGCCAGCATAAAAATCCTTCTCGAAACTGCGAATCGCAAAACATCACCTGCGCCAGCTGCCAGGGACCCCCCATGGCCAACTCTCGAACTGCGAAACGTTGAAACAGGAGAAGCAGGTCACTAATATTACAGTGACGAAGAACATCACCTTCGCAGAGGCGCGAAAGGGGTTAGCATCTTCCCCCTGGAGAGGTACGCTGACGCAACACCCCGAAGGGGGGGAGTGCCAACTGGTTTCAGCGGGTACGTGGTACCACTATTCGAACTTTGTTAGCAGCGGTTGTGGTGCCAAGTTTGTTGGGGATGCCGCTACTTGCATCATTACCTGTTCACCTGCCCTAAGCCCGCGTGAGGGTAAGCAGGAGGTGGCGACGGAGGAGCACGCCACAGCTGCCACCGCCGCCGCACCACCTGTGGCACCTATGGCACTGGCGTACTATTGGTGGTGGTGGTTGAATCAAAGACCATCCACAAGGGTGTCAGGTACAAAGAGCCCGATTCATAGGTACTCTGAGGATGTCCGACGAAGACATGGACGCTGCAGCCTTCCTCTTTGCCAGAGCGTGAGGAACGGGTTGTGTAGTACAACATCCAGACAAGTAAAAAAATGACGAGACTCACCGTCACAAAAGGCCAGACATAAACATTCATACACATACACATTTTCAGTCGCCACCAACTGTAAACAGTGGGAAGGAAAAATATACTACACTGAAATATAGAGGCCTTATCAAAAGTCGTGATTGTGTTTCCAAAAGTCTCTGCACCAAAATATGGCTTTCGAAACAAATTTTCAGTTCTTGGAGCGAGGCCAAAGAAGTGGATTTAACCCTTCTTCTCCAGCAAGCTACTGACTCATTGCCCTGACAAGCTGCTTGTTTGAGCGTCTTGTGAAGATGAGAAGCAAGAACGTGTGTAATTTTGGACGTACAATAGCCTTTCAAGAGCTGCAAGACACGCTAGGGGTTGGGAGTCTACAAACAGGTTGTTTCGAAGGAATCCCACATAAAACCTGCAGTTCTCACAACCAGTTCTACAATGCGTTATTTTTATAGTGAAAAGGCTTACGATAGAGCGTGGTGATATGGCATCCTTAGCAACCTTTAGTCCTTTGGTTTGTGAGGTAAAATGTTGAATACTATCCGCAGAGACATGTCAAGAGGACATTTCTTGCTTAGCTAGAGTCAGCAGTGTTCAGGATACATGTTCAGGAAAATGGCCCACCGCAAAGTGGAGTTTCATGCTGCACATTGTTTAGAGTAATATGAACTCCCTCAGAAAGGCATTACCACCAACCATTGCTTATTCGATTTATGCAGATTATGTGCAAACTTCTTTTCAGTCCGGTAACCCCTCAATTTGAGAACGCGAAGTATAGCTTGGTGTCAAAGAACTTGCTTGCTGGGCGCACGTAAACGTATTAAGCTTTACCCGGGCAAAGGTATTTGCAATGTGTTTACTGCAAGCGCGGGATTTATGCGGAACCCGAGATTACCCTTAGTCGTGCATCTATTCCTCTAAAAATGGGGAATAAGATTTTAGGTTTCGTATTTGATATATAAAGTCAAATTTATTCTATACATCAAAACACGTAAACATCAATGCCTGAAAATAGAAAAAAAAAACATTTTACCCTCCCTTTTCCCAATGCTGTTGTGCAGACCAAGGAATCCTTGTGCGTGTTTTTACCACCTTCGTCAGGTATCGGTTAAACTACGATAGTGTTCTGTGTGCGTCGGGATCAGAACCAACACTAAAAATGCTTGATACTGCACTCCACTTGGGCCTTCACCTTGCATCTTGTGTATTACGGACTAGCACGGCCAACAGTCTGCAGGCTGAATGTAAGAAATGGTGCCTTCCACATCGGCAACCAATGAGAGTACTTATGATTTCTTTTATGCTTTTAAGGTTTAATCATAAATACCCATCGTTTTGAACCTGACCTCAACAGTAGATCCTCAACTCAGCTCTTTTGAAATCACCTATCTGTTTGTTTTCCGCATGCTTTCCGCACTGGGCGAACAGAGTAGAACCATGGGCCTGAAAATTAATATGCAGAAAACTAAAGTAATCATCAATAACCTCGGGACAGCACAGCAGTTTGAGATAGATGGCGAGGCAGTGGAAGTGGTAAGCGAATATATATACTTAGGCCAAGTTGTGACCCCAGATCCCAACCATGAGGCAGATATAATTAGAAGGATCAGAATGGGGTGGGGTGCATATGGTAGACATTATCAGATAATGAATAGCAGCCTACCATTGTCGTTGAAGAAGAAAGTGTATGACAGCTGCATCTTACCGGTACTCACCTATGGAGCAGAAACTTGGAGGCTCACTAAGAGGGTTCAACTTAAATTGAGAACGACCCAGCGGGCAATGGCGCGGAAAATGATAGGTGTAACATTAAGGGACAAGAAGACAACGGAGTGGGTCAGGAGCAAACTGGTGTTAAAGACATATTAGTAGAAATTAAGAAGAAGAAATGGACTTGGGCAGGGCATGTAATGCGAAGCCAAGATAACCGCTGGTCATTAAGGGTAACAGAGTGGATCCCTAGAGAAGGCAAGCGCTGCAGGGGGCGGCAGAAAGTTAGATGGGCAGATGAGATCAAGAAGTTTGCGGGGATAAATTGGTCACAGTTGGCACAGGACCGAGGTAATTGGAGAATAATGGGAGAGGCCTTTGCCCTGCAGTGGGCGTAGACAGGCTGGTGATGATGATGATGATCTGTTTGTTTGCCCCTCTCATACCAAGTCAGAGAAAGGCTTCTAAGCCATGTCTATGGGGTTTTAGACGTATGCACATCATCGCTCATTAACATCGAACCACCTTCTCAATCACAGCCTGTTTGTTGGGAATAATCTTTTATAAAAAGTTTAAGAATCAACAGCCAACAAGCGCAATACTGCAGGATTTCTTGTCCTCTCAATATAATTATCAACGTTCACAGTTTTACAGTGACGCATTAAGAATGTCCACCATGGTGTCTTGCGAAGCTCGTGGGCCAAGCATTGAGCCGTGCAGAAGCATAACCACACACACCACAATTTACTGTTCAGGAGAGATGGCATACTACTGATTATACAACACCAAGTTGAACACAAAACTCTAAAGTTCAATGTATATCCAAGATACGCGTTGTGCGAGAATGACCTCTCCAATGCCGTGTAAAAACCCATTTGTCAACTTAGGTCTTAACAGATCCATGTCGGCTTAGCAACAAAACCTTTGCCTGGTCATGTGCTGGATTCCTCGCAAGGCTGCGATCGCTGGTACTGAGGTTGTTTTTAGACTACCGCGGCTGCTACACTGAGGACCGCCGTCAACAAAACAGTGGGAGCCTACACTGGCATCTTGCTACAAATCTGACAGCACCTGAATAACATACAGCAAACAATCGGGAATGAACAAACAGACTGCAAGCTACACCTAATAAAACAACAGTTTGAACGATACACTACTGTCACACAGTACAGACATGCTGAAGTGGACCTGGCTAGGTTACAAATTAGCCCCACCTTTGTGACACACTCGCATCTCATTCCTAGATCAACAAACCTTCTCTGTTGCAGCTTTGTGGTAAACCTAGGCGTAATCCACCCACGCAATAAATGCGAGGCACTATACACAACATAATGCAAACACTTCCCACAACTGTACAGACAGCAAATCTTACTACACCAATCGGTTTTGCGGTCTGACGACCGCAAGTTTTGTGTCAAGTGCGCTTTTAAAAAATTTCAGTAAGAAACTCTTAAACCTAATTTAATGGCATGCATAATCACCACCTGGCGTTCTACACCAGCCATCCTCCGTGTCTTTGACTGATCTTGTTTATTCTTGTTGATGTATTTTTTCTATGCGTCTTATTGCCACTATTCTTGTGGTCTTTGCCTCATTTCGCATCCCACCAAAACACCAAAGCATCATCATCATCGCAATACTTTAATAAATGAGAGGTTCGACAATCATTTTCTGTGGGCTAGGATTTGCACATGGCTAATTTAAACTTCTGAGTAAGAAGAAATAAACTGGCAAATGTGTATTTTTTTTTCAGAAAGGAGTAAGTACAGCTGTTTGCAGTTATGAAATAAAGTGCGTTTTGAGTTCGTCAAGGCCACCGCAGTTTTGTAGGCAGTAACGTACGTGTAAAACAACTATAGAAATATACATCCCGCACAAATCTATACTGTTCAAACAACACAAAATTACTGGGCAAAATACCTACCCCAAATACACGACCCTTTTGAGCAAATGGGCCTAACTTGTATGCAGACACAATTAATGTACGAATTTGTGTGACCATTGAGCTCTTTCATTGGTGTATATTATTTATTTATGGGTTTATTTATTTATAAACTTGTTTCAAAAAGGTTTTTATTTGCCACGATGCAGAGATGGTCATCGTGGCCCATAGAGATGGAGTGAGAACCGACAAACAATGACACCCAAATCGGTCAACAAATTATCACACCCACGATCACAAGAGGCTGGTTGTCTGCCAGCAAAAGGGTTACGTCTGATGGAACATAGCCATTTCCAGAGATTCGCCGCGGTTCCTATATAGTGTAGCCCGCGTTGTCTCAATAAAACGCCCCCCCGGTGAATAAAAGCACCATCATGGGGCGTCTCTTGGCACAGGAAACTAGGGGTTCATATTACGGCTTCAAACGCTGTACATGAACAGTGTCCCTCCCGCGGCGACAGAGGTCTGAGGAAGCAAGGAAGGATAATACAGTGCATGAAAGGCAGGGAGATTCACGACGTTACCGTCCGGTTGGCTACCCTACACATGGAAAGTGCGGAAGTAGGGATTTAAAGAGAAAGAAAGAGTATTGGAAAGACAGGAACCGAGCTTGAGGAGCAAGAAAAGAATTACAAATCAAAACTAATAAAGCCCCGACTGAAACGGTAATATAATCAAATAACAAAGAGAAAGAGACAACATGTAATAGAAAAGGATGACCACTGGTCACGATGGGGGAAAGGAAAGGGAAAGGGAGGGAGGGTAAAAGAAAATAAACAAATAAATGCTGGTCATTCTCAGTAGACTCAATAACTGGGCCAGTTCTTGGAACCTGCAATTCATGGGCCAGTTCATGGTGATCGCAATAGGGTTTGTGCACATACAGTGTAACAAATGAACCATGGTGCACACTGTCTCTACAATCGTTCAGACAGGCCTGTGTTCTTTAAGAACCGAAGTACTGCTTTTGTGGCCTTTTCGGACTGTGATGGGCTACGTCTGTGACACAGAACAGTTTGCGCAGTTGATGGGTGGTTGTCGAGTCTCCGGAAAGCGGTTCACAGGTGGAGCCCCTGCGTTGCAAACCGGACACAGTGACACAAGAGGTGTTCTATTGTCTCGTCCGTGGCGCACACGTCACATGCCGGGCTGTCAGTCATGCCGATTGTGAATGAGTAAGCTTTAGTGAAAGCAACTCCAATCCACAGTCGGCACAGTAGGGTGGCATCTGAACGTAGCATGTTAGTCGGTAAGTGGCGAGCAAGTACAGGCGGGGGTTTGAAAACTGCGGCGTATTCCAAACGGTCAACGTGATTTCGCGGGCGATGGAGAGCAGCGACCTTGCTGCATCATGGGGCGACAACGTGATGTCGGCCAATTGGGCACTTTTATGGGCATGATGAGCCGCTTTGTCTGCACATTCATTACCATAAATGACGAGTGGCTAGGGAGCCATTGAAAAATATTATTCTGCCCATGCCTTGTTAGGAAGTCATATGCTTGGCGAATATCGGCCACAAGCTGTTCGTATGGGCCGCAGCGAAGAGCAGAGAGCATACTGTGGAGAGTTGGCCTGGAGTCGCAAAGCAGCGCCCATTTTGGTGGTAATTCTTGCTCTAGGTACAGAAGAGCATCGCGAATGGCTGTGAGTTCAGATGCAGTTGAGGTTGTTAAATTGGACAGCTTGAATTTATGGTCTACCGACGTGGCCGGCACAAACAGCTCCCGCTGAACTGGAGTTCATCACCGAGCCATCGGTGTATACGTGCCTCTTGTCTCTATAGGCTTCATGTAAAAGGTGCATAGAGAGCTGTTGGAGACCTTGTGGTGAAACATCCGATTTCTTGGTTATTCCCGGGATGGTTAGGTGCACTTCTGGCTTCCAGAGGCACCAAAGGGGCGATGATGGTCCTGCCGCTGGTGTGTATCCTGATGGGAGGCTGTCGCTGTGAGCGGCGACTACCTTAGAAAAGAATGGCTGTGGTCTCGTTGACGGCAAGGATGCAAGGTGGTGATGAGGCAGCCGAGCGAAATGTCTCATGTGAGCCCGGAGTGCATCCACTGCCACGTAGGTCGTTATCGGATGTTCTCATGCGGTGCATATGGTGGCCACTGTAGAGGCGCAACGTGGTAGACGAAGAAACGTTCGGAGAACTCGGCCTTGCATCGCCTGAATGACACGCAAGTTGGTTTTGCTTGTATTGGACAGAATGGGCAGGCTGTAACGTAGAACACCGAGAAATATAGCATTGTAAAGGTTTAGCATTGAGCGAATAGAAACGCCCCACGTCTTTCAAGGCAGAAATTTGAAAAGTTGGATAATTTCCGTAAGCCTTTTTTTCAGAGATGGGATTTGTGCTGCCCATGATAAGTCCCGATCGATCGCGATTCTAAAAAGGCGGTGACGCTTCACGTAAGAAATAGAGTGTTGTTTTAAATAGATGCCATACTGGAACATTGTTTTACCAGAAAATGACACCACTGCACACTTTTCTGGTGCTGTTTAAAGTCTTTGTAAACGCATGAAAGCGCATTTGTGGGTCGCGGCTTTTTGAAGGCGCGTCCGAACCTGAGGACGTGAAACTCGTGATGCTCAGATGAAAATATCATCGGTATATATGGAGAGATGTACAGTGGTTGGTATGGCTGTTGGAAGCCCGATCAACGTGACATTGAACAATGTCCGGCTAAGAATACTGCCTTGTGGGACCCCCCGGAAAACGTAGGGTTGAGAGGTTGTGCCGTCGGTGGTGTCAACAAAAAATTGATCGTCCAGATGGAAAGCTTTGAATCCATCTGTGCGTTCGGCCACCCACTCCCACATCGTCCAGGCCATTTAAAGGGGCGTCATGTAGTACGTTGTCGTAAGCCCCTTGAATATCGAGAAACAGCGCTGCAGATAGACGTGTGAGCAATTTCTCGTGCGGCACCAATGTCACAAGGTCAATAACATTGTCGATGGAAGAACGGCCTCTTCGGAACCCAGCCATAGCGTTTGGGTAAATATTGTGGTGCTCAAGATACCACTCCAGACAGAGCAAAACCGTCTGAGGAAGGTGTCATGGGCTCTATGACGTATTCAACCGGCGACCTCCACTCAAGGACACGGCAGGGTCCGTGAGACCGAAAAAGAAGTTTGCTACACAATCCTGGTGTGGTGGAGAGAATCCACAGCCACCGCATTCATAATAGGTCGGGTGGGTAGCTGTGTAGCCGTGCCGAGATTTTTGCTGCAACTGATCTTGAGTTGCAAAGGACCTTGCAAGCTGGCGGCTTTATTCCGCGTTCTTGGCAGCTTCAGAAGCGGGGGAGCATTCGGATCGGTCCGGTCGATAGGGGAGAACCGTATCAAGGGTGCATGACGGCTCGAGACCATACAAGCGAACAAAGGACAAGAAACCTGTTGTGATTTAAATGGCTGTATTGTAAGCATAACTCGTGTAGGGCAGCACACGGTCCCAGTCATCGTGATCCGCTGAGATGTACACCGACAGCATGTCGCCGAGGGCGCGGTTGAAGCGCTGAGTGAAACCGTTTGTCTGCGAATGGAACGCTGTACTTATGCGATGAACACGGCACTCAAGAAGGAGGGAACGACTAACGCCTAAAAGAAACACGTCTCCTGACGTAAGGAGCTCACGGGGCAACCCATGCCACAGAATGAAGCGCCGTATGATGAAAGAGGCGACGTCTTGTGCTGTGTCGGCCGGCACAGTTTCTGTATATTGCCTCAGGCGATCGACGATGACGATAACCCAACGGTTGCAGAAGACTGTGTTGGGCAAAGGTTCATACCGATCTATTCCAACACGGTCAAAACATTTCTCCGGAAAAAAAAAGCCGCTGCAGTGGACCCCCCCCCTCCTAAAAGGCGGAAACTTGCGACGCTTGCAGGTAGTGCAAGACCTAACGTACTTCCGCACAAAGGTGTACATGCCGCGACAGTAATTGCAGAGCCGGACACGGTGGTACCTTTTCACAGGCCAGCATGGGCACACGTTGGATCGGCATGAAGTAAAGCGCAAACGTCGGTGCGAAGGTGTGCCGAGCAATTACGAGCTGCGACTTTCACCTTTCGTTTAGGTAATTCCACCGGTAGAGAAGCCCATCACGACGCGTCGAGTGCAGAGCTTGTCAGTGTAGGGCCCAAGGTAGTTCAGTACAGGAAACGTCATAGAGCGAAGAGACGAGCGAAGGAATTCATGTGTCCTTGCGTTGTTCAGAGGGCATGTCAGTGAAAGGGAGAGGCGACACAACAGCGTCGGCAGGCAGGATGCAGACAGCCTCTGATAACACTGGAAAACGAGGTAACGCAGCAGCGTCCGAATTTTTGTGGCAAGACCGATACATGACACGTATGTTATAAAATTGTAGCCGTAAAGCAAAGCGAGCTAAACAGCACAGCACATGGATATCTGTGACGACGTCGAAAGGGGCCCGTATAAGTAAGGTAGAAATTTCGAGTGCCCAAACTATGGTCAAACAATCTTTTTCCGTGACGGAGTAGTTGGACTCAGCCTTGGTAGGGATACGGCTTGCGTAGGCGACAACGTACTCGTCAAAGTCCGACTTTCGCTGAAGAAGCACAGCACCAAGACCAACACCGCTGGCATCAGTGTGAACCTCGGTGGGGGCGTTCGGGTCGAAATGTTGCAAAATAGGTGGCAACGTAAGAAGCTTCTGCAACGTCATGAAAGTGTTTAACTAGCAGGGGACCAAGTAGTGAGGTCTTTAGAGGTACCTGAGAGAAGCTTTGTAAATGGTGCAACGATGGTCAAAAAGTGGCGGACGAAGCGTTTGAAGTAAGAACACAGTCCGAGGAAGCTCCTGAGGGCCTTCATAAATGTCGGCTCTGGGAACCCCGCAACTGCCTTAGGCTGAGACGTGTGGGGTAGAACTCTATTCTTCGAAAGGACGTGGCCCAAAATAGTGAGCTTCCGAGCGGCGAAGCAACATTTCTGGAGGTTGAGATGCAGCTTTGCTTCAGCAAAACAAAGTCAAAACTTGTTCTAGGGGGCGTAATAGTGCCTAGAAATTGGAAAAAAACGACGATGTCGTGAAGGAAATAAAGACATGTTTTTTATTTCAGTTTGCGCGAAATGCTGTCCATCATGTGCTCTTAAGTGGAAGGGGCATTACAAAGGCCAAACGGCAATACAATAAACTCGTAGAGCCCGTCAGGTGTTATGAAAGCTGTCTTTGCGCTTTCAGCCTCTGCCAAAGATTCGTGCCTGTACCAAGAGCGCATTTGGAGCGACGAGAAATATTTCGCACCCAACAAGCAGGCGCGGGTGTCATCATTACGAGGGAGAGGGTAGACATCCTTTCTGGTTATCTTACCTTACCGATCGCCGGAAGGTAAAACCTCTGCTTCGGATGTGGCACCTAATTTTGTGACATATGTGATAATGGGCACAGCGATGACCACCCCCGGCTCGACAGGCTCAATTCAGTCGATAGTCTCACCTGCAGCAGCGAAATTCTGATCCGAGAACCATTTACTAACAAGCATGCAGCTCGTTCCAGCATGGTTCGTTAAGAGAGCGGACGGCAGCGGAAGACGTCTCCGTCAGATGAAGAGGTCAGACGGCGTAAAAACCATGGTTGTGTCAGCAGTTCACGCACAGCACAGGGTCATGGAAACAGGGCAGTGAGGCGAAGTTTTTGCATTTTCGCTGACGATCAATATAGCAGCAGTGGTCTCATTAAGGTTCGTGTCGCAATATGGTGCAACTAAACGAGAATATTCCAACCTATTATGAAGTCATGTGAACATGAAGGTAGCACGATAAATTCTACAACGTACAAAACATCCTAGATCGTCACTCATGCCGTGCACGCTGCATACGCATGGACGTGCTGTGTGTTTCCGGTACGTAGCGCAAACCCATGGAATGGCGTCCCAACTTTTTAAGGACACGGCAAAGGTCGGCATGAATAAGTGAAACAGCAGCGCTCTTGTCGGTTAACGCCAATGCACGTAGACCTTCCACAAGTACGTCGATAACATTTGAGTGCAAAAAATTAGACAAAAAGTACCTGCGTTTTTTCTGCCACCCCTTTTCATTGGGGTGATTTCCGGTGCAAACCGGGTAAATTTTCCAAGCGTTGTTGTCCAACACAAGGGCTGATTGCGGGGCCAGAGAGTCGCGTGTACCAATTTTGCGGGTAGGTGCCCGGCACCACCAAAGCGCACGAATGCACATGGTGCCTTCCACAGCCACAGTGGACACTCAACTGCAACCGCCTGTGGCAGGACATGCTGCCAGACTCATTAACCCCGGGCAATGGCGCAACCCGGCATGATGGCCGAAGGACCCTCCAGCTGGGCAAGCGTCAGGGGCCCCTCGCAAGGGTAAAGGCAGCTTTCCAGGTGTGGATTCCCCTTTCAAGGGTCCGCACACGACCGGAGACGCCGGTAGACGCTAAAGAAGCCGGTGGGTGCCCGCCGGTATGAGGGCTCAAACCCAGTACCTCCAGCATACGAGACGAGCGCTGTACCTCCTAGTCCTCGATGCGGTCACTCGAAGGCCCATAAAAATATTGCTATGGATATTTCGCTGGTAACGGAGTTCATGCCTCCTGAACTGCGTAAACTAGTTTTTGTCTTCGTTAACGGTTGGTCAGTGGCGCATGGGACAAAGAGACGGACGACGAGGGGAGGACAAGCTACGGGTAGCGAAGATGCGGAATAAAAAGGTGCAGCAGTAAAGTCAACACGTAGGAGAATTATCGTGGCGTTCGGCTGGGAAGACCATAAATAGGGGCTCCTGTATTGTCGTTCAGTGGCGTCAGGCATCGGCAGCAGTATCGGGCGACATGTCCGGCATAACGGCCATTGGAACAGATGCGACGGTTGTCCCACGTTCACAAGGAACAGCTGGACTGGGACGCCAGGCAGGACAAGAGCGGTGGCCTCATCGCTAAAGGGTGTTGGTGAGACATGGGGACCATGTGAGGCGAGACACCCACGGGGTCTGGAAGAAGAGAAAGATCTTGGTGGCAGTGATCGCGCTTTCATGGGGCTCCCGCTTCAAACTCCTGAAGGCCCCGTTTCTTCCCAACAGAGCCCTGCCGAACTCATCACAGCTGCTAGTGATCGAGCTCTGCACTTCAGGATTCGGAAATTCCTGCCCAGCTGCCCGCATTTTTCGACAAACCTACAACTGCAGCTCCCCTAGGGGAAAGCTCAGGCCTAAGCCTAATTTGCAGCCAAACTTCCAGCCAGCCGAGCGGCTGTTGCTGCCCGCTCTCCGCATTCATAGCCCCTACTATCTCAATGGATTCAACCAACCTGAACGACCGGATGACCGGATGACCAGAACGACTGAATCACATCGAGACTGGCACCAACCCCCATCCTGGGCCGCCCTCGCAGAGCTACGTCCACCAGCGTGGTTATGAAATTCCCGGATAACACCAATCTATCTGCACTCAACTTCGCTTATCTTTCCAACGCCATACTCCAAGCTGCTGCACGGAGTAAACTTGAAAATAACGATAACATCATCAACCTTCGAGCTTAAGAGAAACTTCTTGCCATCGACACATAGCGTCCTATTCCTGTGCACAAAATCATTTCAATACAAGAAGTCCTCATCAACGGCAAATGCCACGGAGTTTGATCTTACGTAGTAAATTGCCGCTCCAATGCTCGTGGGGTAATCCATGCTATATGCACCAATGTCCCAGACGAAACCCTGCGTAAACCGCTTCACATTTTATGCCGCAAAAAATTAGCTGCCCGGAGACTAGAGAAGACAAATACCATATTATTCACAGTTGAAGGCCGTAACTTGCCCCGACATGCTACATTTTTTCCGACGTTTGCCGCATCTTACCCCAACAACCACAGAGCTAACAGTGTCACCACTGCCACGCCATAGAACATCGCGCCGATGTTTTCCCAAACAAAAACAAGTACGTACGATGTGCGAACAGCGGCAAGCAGTTTCCCCCAAACTAGACCCCGCAACGACCCTCCATGAATGCGAGGCTCACTGCGCAAACTGCAATAGAGAACACCAGTCCTCATCCGCAAAGTATTAAGAACGGCTCGACGCTACAAAAGCTCTCCGCTCCCGCTTCCATGCCACAGAGCGACGTCGCCAAGAACCGCTTGGCTACCGCTCCCCACAAGTAAGCGCTATGACCTTCTGTGCTCGTCACACGAACGAAGCAAGAGCCGGGAGCATACAAAACACCGCAGCCATGGCCTTAAAAGCGTCCGAGCACATCGAGCAAGCTTCATCCACAAAGAGGCATGGGCAGAACAACGTTCACATATAGATTCGCTACAAGACAAGTAAGATCCCCCTCAGGTGAGCGGCCCAGCTACCCCCCATGCTCGTTCCTTATTAAACCCCCGATTCTCAAGCAACCCACGTTAAACCCAATACACAAACACAATACATAATTTTCAAATATCCTCCCCCTCAGCAATACAGCAGCAGGTGCACGAGCTCATTCAACATGCGCTCCCAGGGCTGTTACAGCAATTACTGGCCTCCCTTATTTAACTGGCTCTCGCCCCTCCCGAGAACATGCTACAACAGTTTACAGCGCGCCTCCAAGTCGTAAAAGGGGAGCTCCTTTCCCGCAAGCTCCGTACCCCTGCCACCCCAGAGCCAACCAACGCAGAACATGTCTAGGATGCGCAACCAATCAACTCCAACTTCTCAATCACTCACAATATGGCAATTGAACTGTAGAGGTCTCTGCCGGAAACGCAATAACTTACTTTAACACATGCTCATCACCGACAACAAACAGGATAATATCACCTTACAAGAAACTAGCAGACTTTTTCCTTCCGAGATATGAATGCTATGTTAAGCCAAGCATTATTCCGAATAGGAACGAGACACAATTACTATCCACACCGCCAATACCGACAGTTACCTACGTAGACGAGGCGCTAGCAAACGTTCAGCTGGATATGACGCATCCTAATACCTCTGAAAGATAGCACGTAGCTACTACTACGATAGTTGAGGGTCATAACATCACTATTGTAAACTGCTATTGGCCGCCCAAACAAACAATTGCCACGCTGCCCGCCTTCCATACGATGTGTAATGCGATTCGTAGCTCAGACACGCTCCTATTGCTTGGAGATTTAATATCTCTCTACCCCGTGTGGGGCTACACTTGAACGCCCCCTTTAGAGCGTAAATTTACGAATTTACCAGCCTCCATCAATTTTATGAATGAAACCACATTTCCTACTAGGCTTAGCTCCAATGAGGAGGGTGACACAAATCCCGATCTTACCTGGATTCGAGGTCCCCTAATAGCCGCCTGTGATAACACCAAAAAAACTGTCGGGAGCGACCACAACATTATATAAATAAGTGTCCCTCTCACTCGGTCCTCAAAACAAAACCGATCAAACGGGCGCACAAGTATAACAAATTTGCCGAATGTCGGTAAACACCTGCAAGAAATTGATACAAGCGGCATTCACTTTGCTGAATTGAGCGGAGTCATCTGGAAAGTGGTATGTAAATACACCAGGCGAATCGCCCGCACCGAATACAATCACTACGTAGACTAGCACCTCCTTACCCTCTGGAGAAAGCGTCGTGCTATTGTCATACGATGGAAACTTAACAAGCATAACGGCGTGATAAAAACAACTTCATAGCCTTACTCACGAAGCCCAAGAGTATGGCGACAAAGTTAGCCACACAGAAATGGCTTCAAGTATGCGAAGGGCTCAACGGCAGGCTTCTTATTGCAAGGGTTCCGCCACTGTTCCGCACAGTACTGGGGCAACAAAAACCAAAATACACCGTTTTATTGCTCCGCTTAGTGATGGGACGCACACCACGTGATATCGCAGAAACGGATCCGTAACACACTCTACCCCCCTTGTAGTACGACAAGCATTGATACTATTTACATAGAAACAACCCCAGACGATGAGGATAAAGGAGTCAACTCGAAATTTTCCTCCGGAAAACAAAACATAGCACTGCATCAAATAACTCGTAGCACGGCACCGAGACCCGCTAAAATTACATACGGAATGATCCCAACCTGCCTGACACGAAACATGCAGAACTTACCCGAACATCTGAATTGGGCTTGTAGAACAGGAAACCTACACACCGAATAGAAATAAGGTATTGTTACCCTCATCCCAAATGAGGTAAACCATCCAATGCACCCGCCAGCCTCCGCCCTCTTTCCATAACATCGTGTGTTCCAAAACTAAAGAAGATGGTGCTCACTACACTGCAATGACATAATGGTGGGATTTTGAAAGCATGTGAGCACAAAGGACATTGCCAAGCGCATTCATGATGACGTATACGCACAGCACAGTCCAGCCCAATTACGCACCATCGCAGGAGTAGATATAAAAAAGCTTTTGACAATGTACTGCATGACACTACACTTCTCAGCCTCAACGAAACTAGACCAGGTATGAAATTGAACAGCGCAGGTACGAAAAAAGAGTAGAGGCGTCAAACACGGGCGCTGATTATCAACTGTTTATTTTTGGAAAGAAAGAACATTTTACGGGTACAAAAATTAGCAGGGTTATGAGAGAACGGATTACACAATGCATGAAGGCATGGCAAACTGGCAGGGAAGCTTTATCCAGCATGCGCTGTTCAATTTTAGGCAATGAACCAACTAGCTCAGGTACAAACACTCCTGCAGTTCGTTTCTCGTACATTAAACCAGGTATACGTATTTCCAATTATATTAAGCATTTTCGAACAGACCGAACTATCTGCATACTGGGACCCTATGGGAAACCATCTTCGCCTTTCCCACTTCACTGAGGCACACCACAAGGATTCATAGTATCAACAACCCTCTTCAATCTGGTGATGAAAAATCGCCCCGCCAAAATGAACGCTATACCAAATTTTCAACATGCCATATACGCTGACGACTTCACACTGTGGTGTACAGAGAATAGCCCAGGTAAGCAGAAATACACGTTACAACAGAGCCTCGATATTATCACATGGCACGCCCACTACGTCAAACTCACCTGCTCAAACGAGAAATCAGTATATGTTGGTGTACTGGACAGCAGAACAAAGAAAAATGATCAATTTCGCAACCGGATTACCATGGAAGTAAACAATTTACCCATCCCTCACAGCACACATCAAAGTCCTGGGCTTCATCATCTAACAAGACGCTAAAAAAAAAGAATGGATCAAATTCATCATTGCTCAAATTGCCGAAATTCAGCAAATGCTCCCCCGTGTCACGGGACACCATCAAGGCCTCAAAGAAGAAGAATTACGCAAACTAGTGTATCCCCGTGTTCTCACGCGTCATGTATGCATACCCTGATCAGCGCCTAACAAAGACACAAGCCAAGAAAACAGAAACAGCTTCAGAAAACGCATACGCCTAGAATTGGGAGTGCCTCTCTACGCCCCCACAGCATTTTGAGGTTCCACAACACCCTTGAAGAAAAACCTCTATTTATCATGAAGCTCAGCACCACCGACTAACAACTGCAATGCAAGCGCGGGACATTCTTCGCGCCCTCGTGTAACCCACTGACCACCTCCCACCCATCAGTCCCACGCTGCCAACCTGGCAAAGCATAGCAAGAATCACTGTGCTACATGTACAAGAACACATGACTCAAGTCACAGATCAAGAACGTAGCATCTCGCGCTCAGCACCTGCCCGAACCAATCCATGACATCTACTATACTGTCGCCCGTTTTCTGCACCATACAACGACTACGGCATCGGTTGGAAACTGCGAAGCTCACGCACGGCATCAAGTCGACGTCCACTCGCCCACGAATGCAGTGATTCAAGTCATCGGAGAAGCCCTTATACTTCACTAGCATCCAACCCACCACATTGCAGTCCGCACGGACAGTAAGGGAGCACTAAGAAGCTTCGCCTCGAATGACATTCCATTTGCGGTCCGCACTAGCCTGACAACATACATGCACGCTCATCCGCACTTGCACATTTTCTTTGAATGGATCTCTGGCTACGAAGGCATTTGGGGTAATGAACGAGCTCACGGTCTGACCCGCAACGCTAATTTCGCGGGCGACCCTAAGCCGTGGCCTGAAGAATGCAATCCAAGAGAGGATAGAGCAATGCATCAAAAGAGGCGCCGCGAACATCTCGGCACTCTCCTCAAAGCGAGCATGGTATGTCCCTCCCCAACTATATTCATGTCACGGAGACACGCTGCATATATTAGACTGGCACAGACATTGTCCCTTCCCAGCAATCTGTTCCTCAACTATATACAGACGTCACCTGCCTTTCCGCACTGTCAGGTATGCGGTGGCTATCTGGACAATGAACTTACGTATTGACGCTGTGTACGGGCTGCCTCGTCTTCCACCTTTATTTCGACCAACTCCTTCCCCCCTGATATTCCCTAGTCGTGGTCTAGCTGGGCCGCTCCCCCTGAAAACCCACGAGCTGCCCGGTGGTCCCTCTTGGCTGCCCACATTGAAACTATTTGTGCACCTCCGCCAATCCCGCCACCATCGGAGGACCGTGGGATACCCCCTTCCTCCTAGGACTCATAACGCTGCGGCTCCTACTTGAGCTGCAGAATAGTTTCATCTCTCTCCCTCTCCACTGTGTCCGCGAACGTGACGATCGGTACCGGGGTCCTTGCGACGCTTTCGGCATACGGGAGCGGCATGATAACGCTCAAGTTATGACGGGTGGGAATCGCGGAATGGCCTCAGCGACTTGCTCTTGAATTACGCTTTGGGGTGTTGGCCCCGAAGAAGACGAAGACACCGGGTTGTGTGTCAGCAGGGAGAGCTGACGGGAGACTTCTTTCTGCACCATCTGTGTGAGGTGAAACAGAAGAGAAGAACTGTCGGGGACCTGGACCAATCTCGCTATGCTGTCGTCTTGTAGAGAGGTGCTCGTTTGCACACTCGCTGTTTACGAAGCTCTTCGTGACTTTGGCAAAGATTCACCAGTTCAGCAATGGAGCCCGGTCTTCACGCCAGGAGCACCTGGAAGGCACTCTCGTCGATGCATTTAATGACGTGTTTGATTTTACCATCCTCTGTCATAGATGGGTTTACACGCTTGCAGAGGTCCAA
Organism: Haemaphysalis longicornis; assembly: GCF_048455015.1. Lineage (NCBI taxonomy): Eukaryota > Metazoa > Arthropoda > Arachnida > Ixodida > Ixodidae > Haemaphysalis > Haemaphysalis longicornis. The sequence continues at coordinate 16,962,709 of NW_027526214.1, read as the reverse complement.
AACCTCCTCGATGTAGCTCGTGAACGTCTCGCCTGTCTGCTGAGCGAGGCCGTGCAAGCGTTCTTTGGGGCGTAGGTTGCGCACAGCAGGACGCCCAAAAGCTGCAATTAATTCTGTCTTGAAGGCCCCCAGGCGCTAATGCCAGGTTCGTGGTTGTTAGCACACTTCGGTGAGACCGATCAAAAAAAAGCTGACGTTATTATGTTTCATGGTGTGATCCCATCTGTTATGCGTACTCACGAGTTCAGAGAACGCCAACCAGTCCTCAAAGTCTTCCACCTCTGCCATTGAACTTGGCAGGTGCACGTTCATGGAGAGTGCCAGCGCAGATGATAGCTTCACTCTGACGCACACTGGGCGTGGCGTTACTGACAGGCATGGCCGTTGGTATGGTGCGGTTGCGTAGTTCCAGTTCTTCGTCAGCGACGCCGACCGACGGGGATCAACGCTATCCTTGAACCTTGAGGTGTTGCGTCAGGAACCGAGACGGGCTTAGCTGGACAACCGCTACCTCACCAAAAAAAGGGGGTAATTGTCGGTAGACACAGATGGTCACAGAGGTCCAGAACCGCACAGAGAGAGCCGCCAAGCGATCACAGCCAAAGCCGCGCCGACAGAGCTTCTTTTTTTGTTCACACGTGCGGCTGGTTGTCTGCAAGACACATGGCGATGTCTGATGGCATATAGCCATTACAAGAGATTGTCCACAGTTCCTAACTAGTGCCACCCGCTTTACCTATTACAATTTATTTATTAGTGTAGTCACGTTGAGTAAGCAAGGGTGAGAAACGCAATACCACCAATAAAAAGCTTCCGCATAGTATAAAACAACGCCATGTGGTAATGCAGAATAACTAACAGAAGTCGCTTTCAAGAAGCATGCTGTAATTCAATTAATGGTGCCTCGTAGGAAGGTGTTGAAATGGAGATGCTACACGAGCAAATCGTGCAAAGAGCACATTCACTATGCACAAAGCCATGCGCACGGCATTCAAAACGGCAAAAAGGTTATGAAAAACAAGTGTGCATGCACAATCGAACTTTTCGTGAGTAATGCTGATACACTTGGTTGCAAAACAATCTATGGTCTGTGATTTGAAACAATTGTGTCGGGAAGATCCTTCCCTAGTGTTACTGCTGTGGGCAGTGCAGACAGATTAAATGCTTAAGTGTGACCTTTAATGCGTTTGAAAATCCGTAGACTGTAAACCTATTGAACATGCGTACGGGAGCTTTGAGGGGAATTTTACATACTTCTAAAGAAAAGAAACGATTGCAACAGAACGCCTTTTTTTAAGGGGTTCAGTGTGTTGTAAGTTTTTATTTTTGTTGAATTCTGTATTTTTACATGAAAAGTGCACTTCGGGTTTTTATTGCTTTGATCATAGTTGGTAAGGAGACCATGCAGACGGAGCACACTGAAGTTTGTGTGGACCGACGTTATGTAGGCAAGCCTACTGACATTTGTTGGTCAGCGTTTTTAATAACGACGTAAGGTCCTGGAGGCTTTTGCACAAAAATTTTAAGGTACAGGAACCTACAAAGACGGTGTGTTAGATGCACGTTCGACTGCCTAGGAAGAGAGTTGGGTGGTTTGTGCATATTTAAAGGTGGAACTCTAACTTTTGTGACTGAAAGATACAAGCTTTCATTTGGACAGGGTGAGAGACATAAGCCAGATTTCACACCGAATGGGAAATACGGTTCAAGTCCATTTGTACAGCTCATTTTATCTACAGACTTATTGGTAGTGCGGTATATCATAACATGATCTGCAAATAAGCGCATGCTAGTAGATATATTTAGGGGTAAGTCAATAATATAAATGAATGAATGAACGAATGAATGAATGAATGAATAAATAAAGGAATAAATGAATGAATGAATGAATGAATGAATGAATGAATGAATGAATGAATGAATGAATGACTTTATTTAGAAATAAGCCTGAGGCCCTGGGGGGTTATTGGAAGAGGAGGGAAGCGGAGTCGAAAGCCTCCATGAAAGTCTTTTGTACCCTATAAACAGAAATTATCCATTTACAGGCCCATACTATGGTTGTTAGACTGGTCTACACTGCTTTGTAAAGACTACTGGTAAGTAAATAAATTCCTACGCGTTCGAGAAGAGTATCATCGGAACGCAGGTACTCCAGTTGCTCTGCATTTGTCAATAAAAAATATAATGGGCCCAATAACACTAAGTATTCTGAGGATTACCGAAAGTTAAATGGCCACGGGAGGAAAAAAAATTATTGCCAGTGTCAATTGTTGATGGAGAGAAAGGAAGTTACCCGTCCAAGATAAAGATAGTAATTCTAGTGTAAAAGCTGATAATTTAGATATTAGTGGACAGTATCCTGCGCAATGAACGGCCTTGGAGATATCGAGCAAAATGCCATCAGTTGACTGGTTGGCGTCCATGCTAAAGCGTAGGTTTGTCGTAAATTTCAATAAGTGCGAGTGACAAGAAAACAATTTCCTAAATCGCCGCTGGTTAGAAAGAAAAAGAAGATTTTAGATGACTGGAAACATCAGGCGCAATGAAGTTTCAATCAGCACGTCATCGTACAAGGGGCGTTTGTAGACTCTTTGCACATGTACAGAAAGTTCAGGAGCACAAGAAACTCCACACGCAAGCTGACAGCACATTGATTTCCATTTCGAGAAAATGCGCTTCATACATTCGTGATTCCTGCAATACACAAGGCCAGTTTTGCGATGTGAGAAATCTCTCTTCAGGGTGTAAATCCCCTGTCGACATCTTTTTCAAAACGCATGCCCTTGTTTCAGAAACAGCATTAGCTGAAGAGAAAGTTACGAGCTCCATCCTTAAGGTTTCAATTCGATGTTTCCGTGACTATGCCCCAATAATGAAAATATGCCTATGCAAAGTCCTTTTCTGCAATAAAATTCAAAGCGCTTGTGGTTAACAATACATCTCAATTTTACTATCTCTGTAAACAATTTAAAATACGTAAGGCCATGTTTGTAAAACTTACTTCAGGCAATGTGGCACACCTATGGTTTGTTCCCCTTTCGTTGCGAGAATCGTAAATAATGCAATTCTGAGAAGACAATAAATGGTGGTTCCGGCCAAACAAGAATCTCCAGGCTAAAACGTTTGTCTCGTTGGCGTAGAAATAATTGATTCTAGTTCTAGTAGTCATTGCTTTATGTGCATTTTATGCAGGCCATCCGAAATTTCAGTACCAGTGTTTAGCATTATCAGGTATTGCCAAGTGACTGATTTCTAAAACAATTCCTACTGAATCAATTATACAAACCATAGGACTGGTTAACACATTTTTTTGAGTGACTTCTCATCTCAACGAGAAAAGATGTCATAAAGTTTTTTACAGTGTCGATAACCAAACCCACTTTCGGAGCCACTATTAAAACCATAAACGACATCCCGGTACGGCTCGCAAAACGGCACGGGTCGCAGTTGTTCTCCGTCCGCCTGGAGGAGAACTGCCCCTACGCCGAGGTCACTCGCATTCGTCTGGATAACGAGTGGCGTGTTCAGATCCGGCAGTTTAGGCGTTGCAGTGTTTACGACAGCTTCCGACAGCTGGCGTAGGCTGCGTTTCTGTTCGTCTCCCCACTCCCAACTGGCGGATTTCCTCAGCAGCCTTGTCAAGGGTGCTTGCAAGTGCACACAAGCGTGGACAAACTGGCAGTTGTAGGCTATCATCCCTTGGAAGCTCCGAAGTAGTGCCAACCTTCGAAGTGTCCGCGTAAGAATGACGGTCGGTTGATTATAGCGACCAAAAAGTTATCCTAACCTCAACCGTTGCATCACCAGTCATGGTGCGTGACAAGGCCTTTATTTCACTAATTTGGTACTCAGCCTTTAAGGTTTATGGTAGATGTAGCTCAGCCCAGGACCCCCCCCCCCCCAAGGTAACATTCGTGGCAACCACGTGTGGAACTAATTACGCATGTGGTGAAGAATGGCTGTCCATCTGCTTCCGCTTTCATAAAGACAAAGTACGGCCGTAAAAGAATAATTGCGAGAACCCGCCCTTGCAGCAGCAGTGACGGCTAGTGATTTCTTAAATGATGTCATTCTGCACTGAGATTTTAACTTTTAAATTTTTACCGCCCAGCCAAGATTCTCCATTTTTACCCGTTATTGCTGTCTGCAAGATCGTACAAAAATTGACGCTTGAATGAACAATTGACCGTACATGGCCTGCTTCCGGCAGGGGTAGTGAATCACCATCATAAAATACTGGTTTTTATTCCCCACCAAAGAAGCAACTTTGATGGTCAATAACAGTGCCATTACTTTGTTCATTTTCTACCGAATGTTTTCCCCCTAGGTCTGATGTATCCTAGACTAGCACTCCGATTTAGGTTACCACTATCGGCTACTGCGCGTGCCAAGGATGAACACCTGCGCTGAAGAATGACCATCGGTTCTTTGCTGCTGTGAGTACCAGTGAGACAACTACCACAAAATATCTGGTCCAGACACTGCGCCTTAGAAGGAGCAGTCGTCACCAGTGACAGTTCCTAAATACTCCTATTTTTGTGTAAATGTATAAAGCCAGCTGTGCCGGTTAATACACGTGTTATGAATGAACGCGCGCACTAAAAAATGACCGTTACGAGGCAGCAGCGTTGAGGCAACAACTGCACAAATCTGGCATCAAGCCAGCACCCCCTCTGAAGAAGTCACTGCCGGAGAAAAGACTACTTTGCGGTGATTTTCTTCCAATATTTCAAATCAGCCGCCAGCGGTGAGAAACGTCCGCCAGTTGCCTGCCACAGCAGCAGCCTGGTCTCCTCATTTCTATTCAAAAGTGATGATACGGTCAAACTATCACAGCAGCATTGTCGGCTGGTGACAGGTTCTAAATTCTGTGCACTCTTTACAGATATTCTAACTTGGACTATTCATGTCACACTGCTTAAGGTCCGCAATTTGTAGGCAGCACGGCCAAGAACTGCATTTCACAAAACCAAGCCTGCGACCAGCAATTACGCTTTATTCGCTTCGGCTGGCAGGGACGTTGAGTGAACGATTAAAAAGACTAATACGTAGCCCGCCCCATCGCCGTAGCAGTCGTGGCTACTCACCTTACTAACACTATGCACATTTTTTGCAGAGATGTTATTCTGTGTAATTGATGTGGGACCCTCATTTGAAGTTTGTGGTAACGATAAATATATCTTCCACAAAATCTACACCCGCACCGAGAACGCCCGGTCGTTCGCTGCCAAAAGCAACGGCATTGTGCAGTTACCACAACCGGCTCTGCTCGAGAACACCCACCTTCTCGACAGCAGTCGTGGCGAGCGACATTGCCTAACATCTACCCATCATACACTGAGATTTCAAACTTTATGATTGATATCCCACACCTCAATCACCTTTCGGGCCAGCTCTACCTGCCACAACAAGAACAATGCTCCTACGCGCGCGCAGACGAATCACCTTCACTTCCAGGCAGCACGAAATAGCAGTGAGGTAACGGTCATAACGAACAGATTCATACCGCAGAATATTTCCGCAGATGTCGGGGCTCATTCCCCTGTCTAAAGTTTGTGAATGTTAGGTTCCTGCATTATGCTTGTGTGCTTTCGTCTCTCATCGTGTGGGGGTTTTCAGGAGATGTCACGCTCCACTCTCACCACATCCAGCACTGAACTGTGCCACACGAGATCCAGAATTTTCAGTTTAAATAAATCGAGCATCGGTGGAAATACTCTATTTTGTATGTTTAACTCGCTCTTTCCCACTATACTTCCCTCAACTGGCGCAGACCCTTCAGCTACTAGCCAGTATTGGATGGCCAAAGTACCAGTTTCTCGTGGTATTTCAGGTAAGGTCCATTTTTTACGGGTAGAAAGAACTGCTGAATGATTGACAAAGTCTGGGGCCCGCGCAAAGCACTTCCACACCATGTGGCCACCAAATGTATTTTCCAAACTTGCCAATGTAGCATTGTAGAAAAAGAAATGTAATAATGTAGCAATCGAGGTGTTTTTGTCCGAGATTTTCCAATTTTAAACAACCAGCGGGTTAGCAAAAAGTTGAAAGTTACGGAGAATTTGCACTGGGACCATTTAAGAACATTTTATTTGTTTTAAACTGATAGTTATTGCTTTTGACAACCTCTACATGCACGTTGGCTGGAGAAGCAATTGTTCAAATTTGTAAAAGACATTCTCATTGGGGACTGAATGTTGGTATGTCATGGTGAGGCAATTTACGTCTCATGCAAACGTAACCTCTTGTTTGCAATTGGAGGGCTCACTCCACACTTTAGAAAAGACATGCACGAATGAGAGCAGGTGCGTGGGCAAAAAAAAATACTCAAAAACAAATCCTCATGGGCAATCGTGGTGAAAGCAGCTATATTCGCGTGTTTTTGATGTTGCTGGTTACCCAACTCCGGAAATAGAGACTTTCTCAGCATATAGTGCCTGGAGGCCATTTCTTAGAAGACGAAGATAAGATGTGCCACGGAAGCGGCGGGGGTGTGAATGTCCGGATTCAACCTTCCAGAAAAACCTCGCCCGCCGCAGCCACAGAATTCATGGCTCCATATGAATAAGAAGACTCAGCTTCTACACGCCTCATAAAACACGCGCAAGGATGTAGAAAGTAACAGCCAGCGGAAAAATAAATCAATAAGCAATTACTGCTATCCGACATAAACACTTCCAGGTAGCCCACATCTTCGCGTTTTCATCGCGGTTTGACACAAAGATTTAAAGGTCGTAGTGATGTGCCTAGAAATAAATAAATCAAATATTAAAAAAAAACAGTTTGGAAACACCCACAGTTATAATAATAATAATTGCCAGCGTATTGATCAAAAAGTGTACATAAATTGTATTGCAAATGTAGTGACATACTAGCGTCAAGTCACGCAGTAAGCTTCTGTTGGCAATCACCATCAAGCAGTTTAGTAGGTTGGCAGGTTTTTTTTTTATTTTCCGGGTCTACGAGCTGATACTTTTATATTCTTTTTTTATATACTCCTAGTACGCACCAGCTGACTAATACGTCGTGCTCAGCGGATGCATGTACATCAGAAAATTTTTCGCACAGGGCTCGTAACGAGCATCAATGTAAAACAACGTTCTCTTTAGAGCTGCTATGTGCTAGGCAAAAAAAATTTAAAACCAACTTCTTAGCACTGAAATCGTTAGGCTAACTTTCATTGACACCGATTTCACAATGAACCGAACATTTTTTCTTGCAGTGTAAGGTAAGCTGTTGCAGTAACTACTGAACGTTTCTTCGCATAACGAGCAGCGATGATTCCGTAAGGTGTAAATATTTGTGTTCGCCTTGCCCGACTGGCAATTTTCGACAGTGAATATAATAATAAAGGTAGATTCCTGTTGGTTAATAATGAAAAGGTAACGTGCCACTACCGCGTGAATTTTCGTCAGCTAAACAGGAATACTAAAAGAGGTAATGGTTACCTCCCATGTTGATGCATTTGACTGTTGGCAAACAGCAGAATTTTTTTTCCAACAAGGCTATGACCTAGCTACTGGCATATGACACTGGATTAACATCACTACAAAAGAAGGCTTTCTTGGCTCAGGATAACCTTTTTGAATCCAGAGTTACAGCAATTGACCTTTCTTGTCCAACTGCCAAATATGAGCGAATAATGGGCTGTGTTTCACAAGGCCTTAAGTGGGAACCTATCATGTGCAATTTCCAGAGTGTCCGCACTTTCTCATAAAAAGCTGAAACGCCCCTAGCGCGCCCTTAGAAATCACTTGCGATGCTGTGAGGAAATAGCTAAACCATAATTATAAAAAAAATGTATTTTTGACCACCTCAAAAAAATGTACTTGGGCAATGGGCGGCATATCCCTTCCGTATAAAAATTTGTGATGACATTAATTTTACTCTACTGCACTTTACTCGGGACATTCGAAGCATCACACCGCTTTGCTTCAACCCCTGTCGTTTTATCCAACTCACTAAATTATTTCTTACACAGTAGGTTCCATGCAACCCTAGGACCGATGAAATTAGCTGTTGAGACACGGCGCATCTCGTGACCGTGTAAGCTTGGGTTCTCCTTCCCTGGACAATATTTCCATCAACCTGATTTCGCCTTCTCGTAGATTTAGGTAGTTTGGTTTCGTAAAAAATTTTTTCTGCCGGTTGATCTCTCTTATCCAGCACTACGCCATCACGGAGTCAGTCAATAAATGTACCTGCTGAAAACCGCCTCACTGGTGCTTCTTTATGTAGGCTTAGACCAGTGTTACCACGAGACAAACCATCAGCTCGAACTTTCCAGGCTTATCCCCTCGATAGGATCAATCCGATTCTTTCTCAGCAGGCGCTTCAAGAAAGTTTTTATGATGGTCTAAAGTGCACAAATAACGGCGGGGCCATAAGCTTCGGGTAGGCATCTGCGAATATCTGAAGAAAGACTTTAGTTATTCCGATTCTTCGCGCAAGATAGTATAGGTAAAAATGCGGAAATACAATTTCGCTTAAAAAAAGCTCGTTGCACCATTTTCGGGCAATCTGACAATATGCCTCGTAGTAGAGTTATGTCAAAATATGTTTTCAATCTCCAAATAAGTTAGAAGCAAAGATTGGCTATGATGGTGAAAGGTGCCAGAAATCCCAGCGGGTCATGCAGCCCGTTCATTGACTTTACCACAAAACACTGGTGTCATTGGGATATTGCACCAAGTCAGCCGCGTTTTCTTTGGAATACGCCGGCTGGACGGTCTGCCTGCCAGACAAAGCAAGACTTTAATACACGAGCTTTGTCTTGGGGAATATCAACACGATTACATTTGTTGGAGAATATATCTGATGGCTTTGGGAATGGTACCCGCTTGTGTATTTTTTTGAGGCGATTGAGAAAAGCATTGTAGCTTCGGTGGTCAGACGCAGAACCTCGGAAATGGTGTTGCTTACTCCTAAAATCCCATGCACGTATATGTATTCTTGTAACTACGCAGCGGTGTCTGGAAACTACGACGACATTTTATTAAAATGTACCAGATTGTAGCGGAGAGTAAGAATGAACAAGGAGTTGTAAAAACGGCCAAAGTTTATTTCGCCGCTGTGGGGGTCACTTATCGGGTGGTCTCTCAAACCGGAGGTAACGCAGAGCTTCTCTGTCACATTTCTGAATAGCGATGGGCAAAAAAGCCATTACTATCTACCACTAACTCTCAAGAGTGCCTAAAAAATTTCCAAAGCCGATGTACTAAGTCTGCATTCAGGTTGGTACCACGAAAGGTGGTTTTGTTTAGGGAGGAGTGCCCAGGTGCGTGCACCATGCGATAAACACAACGTGAGTCGTCGTAGCCCGCTTCTCCCTTATGATTACGTTTTGGGGAATGCAATAGACCATGCCTGCAGTGTTGTCTATACCCACCCATGTCCTTGTTGGCGCTCATTAAAAAAATCTCGTCGCACCAGCTCTGCCAAAGTGAAAATATTTATCGTTGTAGAGATGTGTCAATTGACTATTTGGAAATGGCTGGATATAAAATATTTGGTGATGACTGCCTGAAACTCACTATTGTGGTGGGGATGTCTTTGAAGTTGTCGATCAGGTTGAGTAAGCCGTCGTTGACATTTTGATTTTTGTCGTCCCTCTCGCTTAATGACTTCTAGATAAGCCGTACTTCGTACCGACCTTCGATTTGCTGTTTAGACCTGTTGAGATGAGTCAGTACGTTTTTATTAGGCGGTTGCTGACACATAGCCATTCTAGATACTTTACAGCGGTGGTCGCATAGGATTTTAGTACTTCGGTTGGTTAACAATGTCATACGGTAGTCACCGTAGAATGCCCACCCAGAGGCATTCAGTAAACTGTCTTGACAAATTTCAGAACATTTTTTAATATTATGTTCGTCCTGTGACCAAGTTCCAGTAATGCTCAGTGCCAATGAGAAAATAGATGTCATGTGGAAACGAATTATTGAGCGTGTATCCAGTGTGGCTAAGCAGTAGCCACATTCACGTAGTAATGCCAATGCATTTTCAGTAGGTGAAAGAATAGGATAGTTGTAGATTTGTTATGTAACAAGGGCGCCGATGTTAAAAAGAGGGGACATTCCTAATTCCACTTAGGGTAGTCTCAACTATACGGAACCGCTTTGGTTTGTCATGTGCGGCGAAGAAACCCACTACAGTCTTTCACGGTGTACTGTGGTGCAGGCTAATATTCTGGCTGTGCCAGCCTAGAAAGGGTTTGTGGACAGCCCCTATAAACAGGATACGCGCCAGAATTATCTTTTTTCTGGGAAGACGCGTGCACCACGGCCGGTTGTAAGAGGCCATTTGTCTTGCGGTAATGGTTGGGGATGCGGGTATTTTTATCCCACCCGAGTTGCTGTGCTGATCTTGTGGCCTTATACTGGCACCTAAGGCCGTCCCGGAAGTCGTCAAAGCATGCAGGCGGTGGCTCTAGGAGCAGAGTACCTTTTGCTGTATTTTCTGGCCATCTTATTTCATGCTGTACAGCGGAAACATTGATAGTCTTGCTGAAGCATTGACCACTTTTACCTGATCGCAATGTGAGTGTCGCAGCTATTGGTACATTGATCGTTTTATTTGCGGAATAAAGAGGGCAGCGTTTCGGTACTTCCAGACGTCATTCAAGTACATTCTTTAATAGTGCAAGGTATAAAATCCTTCGACATATGCTCGAGTGTTTTTCTATGGCAGGGACATTTAATTCGTTTGCTTGCAAGAAACCTACCCGGCGCTCTCTTGACTCTACTTCTATTTTGACAAAATCAAGCTGAGGAGCAGTACTTACAGGATTAGAAGCTTTTGCATCACCATAGCTGCTTATCCGCAGCCCAGCGCCTGCTAGAAGAAAAAAATGGGTCTTCTGTAGCCGTCGAGCGCGTCGAGGGCCTAAGCACAGTAGCGAGTGTCCTCTGTGATTTGTAAGGCCTTTATTTCACGAATATGTTCCCGAAGTGTGTCTTAGAGACGACGCTATCTAAAGGAATCGGCAGTTGAGTAGACAGCCTGCAGATGAACAAGGTTCGCGACGTATTAGCGCACGCGCATTCATAATGCCGCAAATATATCAACAAGTATGTCTTTGCCGTCTTTTGTGAACCTCCGCCTTGTTCTGCCACCGAACAGTGAACCTCCTGAAGATGATCAGGGCCAGCAAAGACCACCGAACTCGCAGATGCGTCGGACGTTCTTCCTGGATCGACTGAAACAGAAAGGTTTGCACCTTCTGGCACCAGTGTCATGCCAAGAAATCGCAATAATAAGATCAACCACTCATAAAGAATGGGTGACGAAGATAACTAAGACGCGCGTGGTTGGGTAGGCTCTACGCGCCTAAAGCCCAATCATCATCAGCGTCGGTCATTCACCCCTCCCCGCCAGTCAATCCAACGCTTCCAGTGACGGCGGCCTACGACGCCGGCCATCCCGTGTTGGAGAACAGGTAGAAGATGGTGAAGAGAGACAGGAATGCTGGTTGCCGAAAGCCCTGACCCGGCCCACGTCCAAGAGGCCCTACACAACGGAACCCCTGACGCCCTCTTCTACAAGCAATTAGGGTCGTCTGACATCGGCAGAAGTGAACGACAATCCAAGAGAGATGCGTTAGCTTTTCAGCGAGAGGAGCTCGCAGCGCGTTGCCCAACCATCCGCAACCAGATGTCACGATACGGCTGTTTTCAAGAGAAGGGAGGTGCGGCGTACCAATAACGGTGACAAACACGTAATTTCTCTCCTTTTATTTGAACTCTAACATTTTGCTGAGAGTTAGGCGCGCTTACCTTTCGTTATTATTTCATCTCTGTAGCCGCTTCAGTTGTGTGTGATTTTAGATAAGATAAGATAGAAAACTTTATTTCCGACAAGCAGTGGGCTCGGAAAAAAGTGAAATTAATACACTTGACAAAGTCCTAGCCCCGGTTACAGACAGCAACAGGCATCACAAAAGTACATCTTTCCAGAGAAAATCTTTTTTGCGGCCTCATTATACAAAGTTTTTAGAAATTATTCCGCTGTAACGAAAAATTTTTTTAATACAACGCTGTTTGCATGCTCAGTGGTAATCTCATTGGCGACAAGGTGGTTTAACAAGAAAGGCAAAGTTTGTCGAATCATGTTGTTTCCAAAGGTAGTACGCGAAAATGGTACAGTCCATATCTCTTGTGAACGCGTTGGGTATTTGTATTCTTTTGCTTTTAGGTTCGCAATTGATGTTATGAAAGTGTCATGATGATGTAAATGAGATTGGTATGTAAATGAGATTGATTTGGGTTTAGGGATAGGCAATCATACTCTCGCCTAAAGAGTTTCTTCCTAAAATTATTACTGTCCCCTTTACCTGACACAAACAACAATGGCGATCAACGTCCACAAATTAAAATTTATGAGTACGCCACAAATGTGTACTGGCGATCATAACTATAAACTCCGCCTTTTAAACCTGAAAGAAGCGTCACTTCTCTCGATAGATCTGGCGATTGAGCAGCTTGATGCAGATAATGATCTACAGGATAGAAGAACAACAGCGAGCAGCTATCAGGAGTCGACTGTATTCAGACGTTTCATGCTGATCGCCTTTTTTCGAGTTCTACGCCCACCTCCCAAACCGCCGCGGCGCCTGTTATGAATCGTACGATGGTACACGGGCGAGGTCAAGTGCGGCTACCCAAACTACAACATACCAATCTCAGGAGGTAATTGCCAAGTGGCTTGCTTTTTTGGACAAATGGTATTCCACAATTGCAGACGTGGGTAAATTGAAGTACTTGAGCAGCTACCTTAAAAGAAAAGCCGAAATAGCATTAGTGGACAACCAACTACAAACGAAAGCGGCGAAACTGCGATTTACCTGCTGAGGCACTAATTCAGCTAGACAACGCTGATAATAAAAGACCACACAAGAAGACTTCTAACTTTAGGAAAATTTAACCCGTTGTGACAAAAATATTACCCTACAAAGGATTTAGGAGGATGTGTAAGCTGATCTGTGATTTTCAAGAAATGTCGGAGTGGGCATTGATGGTCATCATGTACAACTGACCCCAGCGAAATGAGCTTTCACTGAAATACAATCGACCACCGCTGACGGAAGAATCTGCGCAAGGGCAATGGGACCAACATAGCCAGTTGTCTTCTCTTTTCTACATCTCCCATATAGAACTATGGTGCTGAGAATCTGCGCACATGACTGCAAATGGCAAACTCCATTCGCACAAGCCAACAGAGAGAACACAAAGCAGCGACAACTTTGAAGGCTCCGCGTGTATATTGACTATACATAAGAAAAGTTATTCCTGCCTTGTTTGCGGGGGACATGATCATACGAAAGAATGGGACCAACATAGCGATTTGCCTTCTCTTCTCTACATCTTCCATATAGAACTATGGTGCTGAGAATCTGCGCACATGACTGCAAATGGCAAACTCCATCCGCACAAGCCAGCAGAGAGAACACAAAGCAGCGACAACTTTGAAGGCTCCGCGTGAATTGACTATACATCAGAAACGTTATTCCTGCCTTGTTTGCGGGGGACATGATCAGTCAGCTATCTATTGAAGTATTAGGAACCCGCCTGCACTTACTGGGATGTTGGTCCCGTTCCGCTACACCAATTCATCGTTTGGTGGTTGATTACGTTGCGTAAACTGGAGTGGACACACATATTATCGTATCATCATATCATCACCCAAATTGGAAACGTGAATCACCGGAGATGATAGCCACCGTTTCCAGCGCGACGACTCACGAGACAGAACGCACAGGTTTACTGCAAATAACACTTATTTGTGTAAAGGGCACAGCCACTAAGTGTTCTGGTAGAATTTGTTTAGATGGGGGCAGCCAGCGCACCTTTTTTACAGAAGCTCTATCGAAAACACGAAACCGCAGCAATTGGTTACGAAATTCTAACTCTTCCTGGGTACGCGAACGCAACGTTTCATTGATAAGATAGCGGAAGGTTGGTGTCACTGTGTACAATTCGTAGAGAAAAGGACTGTTTGAAACCGCAGCACGTGAATTAAAGGAAAGAGGTAAGAAACCTTCTCGTCCACCAGACCACCATGCGGCTCAACAAATGGCGAGGAACGAGCTTCCTTTCGCTGACGTTTTCAGCGCTGACATCGACCCTGACAGAGCCATAGGCATTCCCATTATAGCGCACTTTTAATGCACATTAATCACCGAAGACATCAATCCTTTCAACGACTCACTAACGGCTGCGAACACCGTCGTAGAGGGGACTATTTATTGAAATAGTTCCCGCGATATAAGCAGTGTCAGTATGCAAGAAGCAAAGAGCCATCACGTATCATACAAATTGTAATATGCCGCAGTTCGGCCAGAACGTGCCACGAACGACACAAACAGACCCCATGATGCACAACATGCACACAGCACGAATACAGATGATGGGTACGAATGTTCACGGACTTCATATCATCATCATCATCATCACCAGCCTATCTACGCTTAGTGCAGGGCAAAGGCCTCTCCCATTATTCTCCAATTACCTCGGTCCTGTGCCAACTGTGACCAATTTATCCCCGCAAACTTCTTGATCTCATCTGCCCATCTAACTTTCTGCCGCCCCCTGCAATGCTTGCCTTCTCTGGGGATCCACTCTGCTACCCTTAATGACCAGCGGTTATCTTGCCTTCGCAATACATGCCCTGCCCACGTCCATTTCTTCTTCTTAATTTCTACTAATATGTCTTTACACCAGTTTGCTCCCTGACCCACTCCGCTCTCTTCCTGTCCCTTAATGTTACACCTATCACTTTCCGCTCCATTGCCCGCTGAGTCGTTCTCAATTTAAGTTGAACCCTCTTAGTAAGCCTCCAAGTTTCTGCCCCGTAGGTGAGCACCGGTAAGATGTAGCTGTCACACACTTTCTTCTTCAGCGACAATGGTAGGCTGCTATTCATTATCTGAGAATGTCTGCCATATGCACCCCACCCCATTCTGATCCTTCTAATTATCTCTGCCTCATGGTTGGGATCTGGGGTCACAATTTGGCCTAAGTATATATATTCGCTTACCACTTCCACTGCCTCGCCATCTTTTTCAAACTGCTGTGCTGTCCCTAAGTTATTGATCTATACTTTAGTTTTCTGCATATTAATTTTCAGGCCCACGGTTCTACTCTGTTCGCCCAGTGGGGAAAGGATGCTTTGCAATTCGTCCCCCGAGTTACTTAGCAAGGGAACGTCATCAGCTAATCTGAGGTTCTGAGGTATTCTCCATTACCCTTACTCACACCTGTTCCCAATCCAACGTTCTGAATACTTCTCGTAAGCATGCTGTGAATAACATTGGAGGGATTGTGTCTCCTTGTCTGACACCCTTCCTTATAGGTATTTTACTGCTCTCCCTATGGAGGATGATGGTAGCTGTTGACCCATTATAGATATCCTCTAGTATTCTTACATAATGTTCATCTACCCCCGGGTTCCGCAATGCCTGAATGACTGCTAGGGTTTCGACCGAGTCAAATGCTTTCTCATAATCCATGAAGGCTATATATAGGGCTTCAGTATACTCAGCGCACTTCTCTATCACCTGATTGATCGTGTGAATATGGTCCATTGTTGAATAACCTTTACGGAACCCTGCTTGTTCTTTTGGTTTACTGTAATCTAAGGTTGCAGAGATTCGGTTAGCGATTACCTTGGTAAATACCTTGTAGACGACTGACAGCAAGCTGATCGGCCTGTAATTTTTCAAGTCCTTCATGTCGCCTTTCTTATGGATTAGGATGATGTTCGCGTTCTTCCAAGATTCCGGTAAAATTGCGGTCATTAGGCATTGCGTATACAGGTTTGCCAGTTTTTCAAGTACAATTTCTCCGCCATCCTTCAAGAGGTCGGCTGTTATCTGATCCTAACCAAGTGCTTTGCCCCTTTTCATTTCTTTCAAAGCCTTCCTTAATTCTTCCGTCGTTACTGGTGGGATGTCTATCTCCTCTGAGCTACTGTCTCGTTCGGCATTATCCTGTATGTCCCGGCTACTGTACAGATCCCTATAGAACTCCTCGGCCACTGTGACTATTTTATCCCTATTTGTGATGACATTGCCTTGCTTATCCTTAAGTGCATACATCTGATTTTTCCCCACGCCAAGACGTCTCTTCACTGCTTTCAGGCTACCTCCGTTCTTTACAGCGTATTCGATCCTTTCCATATTATACTTCCGTATGTCAGCTGTCTTACGCTTATTGATTAACTTCGAGATCCCGGCTAGTTCTATTCTGTCAGCTGCGGTAGAGATTCTCATGGTTTGGCGTTTTCTTATTAGATCTTTCGTCTCCTGAGAAAGTTTACCAGTATCCTGTCTAGCCACCGTGCCTCCGACATCTACTGCACACTCCGTGAGAATGCGTGTGAGGTTGTCGCTGGCTTCCGGTGTCGTAAGCTCGGCTTCCTCGTTAAGGGCGGAATATCGGTTCTGCAGCGCGATCCTGAATTATTCTTCTTTACGTCTTACTGTTAGCTCATTTATCGGCTTCTTACGTACTAGCTTGTTGCGGTCCCTCCTCAAATCTAGCCTAATTCGAGATCTTACCATACGGTGGTCACTACACCTTACCCTTCCGAGCACTTCCACATCCTGCACGACGCCAGGGTTATCGCATAATATGAAGTCTATTTCATTTTTGTGCTCCCCATTCGGGATCCTCCAGGTCCACTTCCGACTCTCCCGTTTACAGAAGAAGGTATTCATTATGCGTAGGTTATTCCGTTCTGCAAACTCAACTAGTAGGTCCCCCCTGCTATTTCTACACCCCAGACCATAGTTCCCAACTGCCTTGTCTCCAACATGATTCTTGCCTACTTTAGCATTGAAGTCCCCCATAACTACGGTATACTGCGTTTTTACTTTTGCCATTGGCGATTCCACATCTTCATAGAAGCGTTCCACTACTTTGTCGTCGTGACTGGATGTGGGCGCGTAGCCCTGCACTACCTTGAGCTTGTACCTTTTATTGAGCCTAATTACAAGACTTGCTGCCCTTTCGTTAATGCTATAGTATTCGTCTAAGTTGCCAGCTATGCTTTTATTGACTAGAAATCCCACTCCCCGTTCTCTTCTGTCCTCTAGACCACGGTAACCTAGGACGTGTCCATTTTTTAGCACCGTAAAGGCTTCGCCTGCCCTCCTAACCTCGCTGAGCCCTATTACATCCCATTTAATGCCGTTTAATTCCTCGAACAACACCTCGAGACTTGCTTCGTTAGATAAGGTTCGCACGTTAAACGTCGCCAGGTTCAGATTCCATTGGCGGCCTGTCCGGATCCAGGGATCGAGAGATCAGGCAATGTTCACGGACTCCATTTATTCAAAGCGCAACCGTTGACGTGGTTCGAGGAGGTTTGCCTCAAGCAACAAAAGTCAGCAAAATATACGAAGACGTGTGCGAGATCTCGATAAAGTGCGGGATCTCGAGCTCTGTAAGAAGAATCTGCGGGAATTACAGCCCGAGAAGGGAAACTATAGTTGCACAGTGACACCCATTTTGCTCCTGCGACGCTAGGTGAAAGGAACTATGACAGGTGCCCATCGGGGTGTTAACCCATCCAAAAAGAAAAGAGGGTGTATGACCTCTTAACGTGAACATAAAGTGAAGAAAGAAACCATGAAGCAAATAACTATAAGTGGGTTCAGGAATAGGAAATCTTTGAAGGAGAGGTTCTAGGGGAATTCAAAGTGGAATGAAACAGTGGCTGAATTGGAGGACACAGTCGTGGTTATACGAAGCAAGAAGCACGCAATAAAATTCGCCGACGACAAAAAGGGTTTCACTCAGCAAGTCGAGATGCCGAAGAGATTCATGGACGTGTGTGACGAAGTAAATTCCCCCGCCAACCCCAGATATATCGAATAGTAGTACAATGTTCGATGTAGCAAACAAACGATGCTCGAGAAGAATTTCGGCTTATTCAGCACAGGAAAAAACAATTTGCAGCAGAAAATATGGGATTTGAATGGACACAAGTTCGCAGTAAAAGAGTACGGGGACTTTCCAAAAAGCGATACTCCAACTTAACAGTGATCCGCAAATTTGAAAATGACGTCCCAGAATTTAACGTGCTTCATAAAAGAATGTCCACTACGTTTGGCACGTCGTTGACGACTAGGATACTTTGGAGAACGCAAAGAGTGTAACTGCACTTTAAACAAACTTGTGGAGTAATCACCAACTTCCGTAGAGTATTACTTGTACAGAAAATGCACCCGAGTATCTCCAAGAACTTCGCGATGGGCATTGTGATCGATGATCATGCATGGCAGTCAAACATGGAGACGTTGTGTATTGAGAAAATATGCCCACCAAGAGCAATGTAAGGAGAGCCCTTCGGATATCACTTTCCAAAAGCCAAGCTGAATCCATTCGTTCGTGTAAAATCGACGAATCGAATGGGACAATTGTTTCATCATTTTAAATTCTAAGGTGCCAATACAGAACCAGTTTGTTCATATCTGGTCGTCCCGGAGCGTATTGCAAATTTAGGGCAACTAGGAAAATAAGATGAACGAGCTTGCAGTAACAGATGAGATGCGTGGAACCTTGTAACGCATGCTATCATTGCTTGGGTTTTTGAACTCTTATTGCGGAATAGGATGCAATAAAGTGCCCCCTAAATGCATCTCTGGCTCCTCTGTTTTTAACAAGGGCAGACCTAGCGCCACCATTCGGTGTCAAATTCATACGGCCAGACTCCAGCCGTTTTGCAGCTGCAACTCGATAGCCGCCATTGTGCAGAAGGACTATGGCCCCCCTGAGGTCAGCCCAAGGACGGTGGCCGGCCTCCTGCCGGGAAACAGCCGGGAAGGCAGATGACAAAGGCAAGGCGGATGACGGCCTTTAGAGTTCCGCCCGATGTTTGTCGACGCCTTCTGCAGCGCAACCAGATTACGCAGCCGCACTGTGCCGCCACGTTAAGCCCACCGCATTGGGGCCACTGCACCAAAGCCAATGTGTTCCCGCACGACACCACCAGCCATCGATGATTAGCCGCTGCCCTGTTTGTTGATCCGCACAGCAAAATTGTTTTACTTTTGCAATTTGTCACCGCTATATTGGCTGCGCCTACTTTGCTTTCGTATGCAGGATGTATTCTTTGCTGTAGATCAAATATTGTCTTTACTAGGCCTGGTTTGTTGTGTGCATCCCGAATGTGAAAACATAGAAGGTGGGCGCTAATATAATTAAGTTGTATTCAAGAGATGTAGAAATGACTCTTTCACGGATTTTTAAGGGACAATTTTTCAGGAAACTTGCATGTTTCGACAATTCCATCTGTATTCATGGGAGTTGAACGCACTGTTTAGCTGGTTACAAATCGTCATACATGCCTTTCTGCAGGCGTTTTGGCCATCCATACAACACTTACGATCGATCTACACAATTTCCTTCATACAAGAAGGATGTGCACTTTCTGCCCACGTTGACTAAATATACTATACCATTTCCTTCATGCAAGAAGGATATCCAGTTTTTTACTGTGTTGATTGAAAGATTACTTTTACAGTAAATCAACATTTCTGATGAGCTTTCACAGGGCTGATTGAAAGAGAGATCGAAGAAATACGGCAATGTGCAAGTCAGCTTTCGTGACATTTGCGCGCACCAATTGATTGCCCTAAAGACCTGCGTGTGACCCTAGTGTTGTTGAATGTGAAATAACTACAGAGGTGTCCCGAATAACGTCCAGCGTCTGGGCACTGCAGTTCTATCAAATTTTGTGTTAACGCAGAGAAACGTATAAGAGTAGTATTCATAATCTGCTTCATACCTAGATCGGCATCGGTAGTAAGCATACAGAAAATGATGAATTTTGTCATTCGTCAAGCATACAAGACAGCCTTAAAATACACCAAAAACATCGATGAAGAGATTATTGCATCTTGGACTACATAACCCATGGGAGGAAATACAGAAGGTTCATCATAGCTCTCAACTGGAACGCTTACGCCTAACACCAACGGGACGAGCTACACGGCGACGGCTGAGTTACGCCATACCGCCACTGCAAGACCATAAGGAGTGGGTTCTAATCTAACTCAGACAAGCCATCAGGGTAACCCCCATTCCAATAAAACATGCACCCACTACACAACAAAGCTCGACGCATAGCAAGAGTACGAGCCATGAATAAAAATACGGCGACAATCCAACCACAAGGTATACGGACGCGTCTGTATACATAAACAAGCCAGCCTACGTCTTGTTTGTCGACAACGAAGCAGGGCAAGTAACAACCGCCCTCACCATCCGCACAACGTCAACGGAAGCTGCTGAAGAAGCTGCTATTACCCTTGCCATCACGACGGGAACAGATGCAATTACAATTTTGATGGATACGCAGGCGGCGCGCCGCAGTTACCAACGAGGCCGCATCAGAAAAACGGCACTTCTAATTCCTAAGAATACTGCCCACATACCTGACACGCGGCTGATCTGGATACCTGAAAACGAATCTCTCGAAGGTAATGAGGCGGCTCAAGCCGCGGCCCGCGCGCTTATACACCGTACCATTTCTATAGAGGGACAAACACCGGTTGCGGCTCTTAAAACAGAACCGCTTGTCAGGTATGCTGACATTCTTTTTTACTACCGTCATGGCCGAAGAACCTTCCCGACTCCGCACTCCCAATTAACAAGAGCAGAAGCCATCACCCTTCGAAGACTACAGACAAATACGTACCCTTAGAGAACCCTACTCCGTGCGATTTACCCCACCCAATACCCGTGTACCTGCAATTTCTCTCCAACGCCCGGTACACTGTACCACCAGATTTGGGAGTCCGGAAGACCCCAGGCCTTGCCCCAATAAACTCCTCCTCCTACAAGCAGTGGGTGAACCGCCTGACGAACCCGGTCTTTGGGATCCAGCATGAACTGGTAAACAGGGCCTGGACCGCCAGCCGAGCTCAGCGTATCCCGGAATAGGGAAGCCCCCCACCGGGCGGGTGCCCTAACAACTGCACCAGCTTGACAAACAAATATTTATTCATCATCATTGCGATTAATAAAAATATTGAATATTTCACTGCTATATCTTTGAATGGTTGTGCCTCTAAACTGCGGCCAGCAAACTTGAGTATCGGTCTTATGCACACACCACCATGCCGCTATATTTTGCTTTATGGCATGTTTCGCACGCCCTCGAAGACAGGGCCAGCAGTTCTTTGCGCTGTAAGAATAGCACCAATGCTTTCTCAGTTTCAGTAGTGGCATTTGCGGCTGGTCACTTCTTTAGTTGTTGTGGCAATTTACACAGAAAAAATCTTTTTTATACACCGCTATTCCTAATTTGAGAAATTATAACCACAAAGGGGCACCTCTCACAGGGTGTTCGCCACAAGTGTACCTCGAATCACCTTCAAGCAGCGAAAATAAAAAAAATAATTATAAAACTTCTGTCATTAACAAGTCTTTCTTGTTGTAGCATACCTGAACTAAGCGTTGTTTGTAAACAGCCAGCTATAATGGATTATTAAAAACAGTGCATGGCTAGAAGTCGCGTGAAAAGTCCAAGATTTTATCTTCCAGATTTTTAACAAAAAAATATTAAGTAATAATTTTTGGTAGTATTTTTGTTAACAGAATTACCAGAGACTTGCTTTTATTGCGCCTTGCTTCTTTTGGTGGTGATTCATTTACGTGGCCCCCGGTGAGCCCGCGTGTGAGGCCGTTCACTCGGCTACCAAGTATTCCAGTTGTTTTCGGCGAACCGCGGCCAATGTAGGGTCGCACAACTCTGCCCGGTGGATGTGTTCTTATATATATAATACCCTCCATTGGTCGAAAAGCGAACAGTCTAGCTGCTGCACCGACGCAGCTGCAGTCGAGGCTTGGTAGCCCTCACCTGCCGGAGCGGCAGTCTTCTAGTTGCGATCAATTGTTATCAGGTTGCCCGAAAGGTCAAATTTTAGGTTCGGATCTTCTATCTTCTATCGTCCCGATTTATCTGGCACTACTCCTTAATACTTGACAAACGAAGTTCATTCGTAAAATACCTAGAAACACCGGGCCTAAGTAAGATGCGTGTGAATATGTAGGCTTCTTGCGGCCTTTTCCTCTCAGAACGAAAAGCCATACGTAGATGGGCCGGTCTCTTTCCCAGCACTACTGGCCAGATTTAAACTGGGGTTCTTCGCACTCGGGAGTTCGCAATACTTTTAATGAGGCCGGCTCACCAAAAAACACGACGGATAACTACGGAAGTTACGTCGGCTCAGCTCCATCTGAACACCAAGTGCCGAAAACCGAATACTCTGCTCTTGGTCGCTTACCGTGATTCTGCTGAAGACTGCTTAGGGAATGAAAAACTTGCGCTCTCAGTTCGTGCGCCTATCAGTCTACTTCACAACACTGGTGCCCGAAGAATACGAATTTTTCTCAGAAGAATGCATGCCGTTCTCCCGCTGAAAGAGGCTCACCGTAGGCGACGCGGATGCACAGGGGCCACGTGTCGGCCTGTCGCCTTCCGAACGCCAGCTGCCACAAGAAAGCGAAAACTCGGTTGCCGGCCGCTGGCCGTGCTTCTCCTTAACTACAACTTCTCGATGGAAAAACGGATGTACGTCAGCCGTTCTTTTTCGTGAAAATCGGTCGCCGAAAGTGAAATGAATAACTGGCTGCCGGGTATCCGCTAATCTTTTGAAAACGTATGGCCGGAGGGAAAACTCAATCCAGGAGGCCAAATTTTGGCTGTTCACCATCTGATGATCGGCTGCCCGAACCAGGAAGTGTGGCGGACATGCCATAAAGCGGCTCTACCCGGGCAAGTCTTAAGGCACACTTTCTATGCCGCCTGCAATCGCTAATACCTGTTTTGAAAAATCACTGTTTGTACGTGATATGAAACGAGAAATCAAATACCTGTAAAGAAAGCTCTTCTAATAAATATTCGGTGCTGTATCTTAAAACAAGCTGATTAAGAAGCCAGTAAAATAAATATATAATATCTTATTCATTGTTTTGTTCAGGAGAGCTTCCCCCTTTAGGAGAAATAGGTGTAAACTGAGTAAGACGGGGCAAATTTTTGTGCAAATATTGCTACGCCACACCGGAAGCAAAATACGCCGGTCTATAACCACTGAACAACAAAGAGATTTGCGAACTTGCTTTGCGTAGATATTTCTTTCAATCACGGTTTCAGAGAGGAAATTATTTTCCTGTATTTTGTATTGTCATGTACGTTTATGGTTACTCAAAATAAGCTAATACCTGTAATTCTTAGCGGGAATATGCACACAAAAAGGAGGTAAGGTGTAAAGTAGCTGCAGTAATTGCGTTCAAGTTTTTTCGTCTGCTTAGCTTAGACGCTTTATCGTGGACAAAATTGTAGCTCTGTTTTTGCCTGTTACGCCATGTAATGCTCCTTTTATGAATTGCGCAACACAGGCTCGCAGGTGCTACTTTTCCGTCATCTCCGCAACGGGGTTAAACAATGTGGCGTTATTGCCATGGCACATTTCGCGAAGTGTTTCATGGTATTCTAATTGCAGGTAATTGTGTAAAAAGCGATGGGTTAGGCTTTTTTTAACCTAAACCCTTACCCTTAAAAGTACAAGCTTTGGTTCTAATAAACATTGAAGGCGCGTGGAACTAGAAAAGTGACCGGACGAACGCGCCCGTGCGCATGTGTTTGGCAGCTTGGAGCTGGCTGCCCAAAACCGACGGCGGAAGAGAGCGTCAGGAGGAGAGCTAGCTATGGAGCCTGTATCAGCAAGAAGAGACAGACAAATCGGAGGAAAAGTGTGAAATGTTCTAACACCGATGAAATCCAAGAATGACGGTGATGCGCGGGCGTGCACTTTTCGGTGCCTCTCCGCGCTGTCTATCGGCCACCATGGCAACAAAGCCGATCATATCTGCCTTTAGCGGTTCGTGTACCGCCCTCGTAATTTTATACTGTAATCACCCGCATCGCGTCTTTCCAGAACTGGTTTTACTTATGTTTTTCGAAATGAAACAAAACACTCCGCCTCTACTAGTGGTTCTCGCTTTTGTAGTTGATGATGAATGACTTCTTTTTTTGGGTTTGCGTGCATGTTTCAATGTTTGAATGACGAAGTGATGAAATACCCCATCTACCTAAGCCTGTCACCGTAGCGTGCAATGTTTCAACAAAGAGAAACTTCAGTATAACTAACGTTTCAATTGTGATACCAGTTCTTGTTATATAAAAAAACGAAGCGTCAGCAAAGAGCTTGATGGCTTATATAGCCGAATCTGTAGAACGTTGCGGCGAAGGTTTTGTTGAATGACGCATTTACATCATAAGGGTGTTTTTTTACAGCTCGATGTAAGCAAGAGTTCTTTCCTCGCATACTCCGAAAATGATTTGTTTATAAGAATGTGCAAATATTTTTGCTGGCGATCACCATGTTCGCCAATAGGAAATTCGAATGCAGCGTGTGGGGCAATTTTCTATGCAATAACACGTAGCTTCTGCCTAGTGGCCACGCACCTCTGGATTTTTGCGTCGGCAGAACTAAACATTTGTTATGGCAGCAGTTTCTTTGTCTCAGGAAATGATAGCGTGACCGAACAACTTAAGATTGCGCCCACTACCCTGGCGTTACTTCATAGCTCGTTCGCGCCGCCATTCTGAACTCTTTAAACTCGCTTGGGTTCGGGGCATGCACCTACTTCCTACTTAAAATATACAATATTCACAACGATTTGTGAGTATGATGTTATGGGATCGTACCGCGAACAATTTGATTCGGCCAATGACATATCGTTGTACAATAATCTGTAGCGACCGAAATATTGTCGAAGTCCTGTGACATCATAGGCGGTAACGACTATTATGCAGCCAACGACCCATTGTTGAATATCAATGACGTGTACGATGACGTAATGTCTATGATAGCACCGCAGTTAGTTATATCTCGGGTTGACTTGATACCAGGCAGCTCATCATCACACTATGTAAAAGCTATGGCAGAAATTATTTTGCTAGCCAAAAACACATTCCCAAAAAATGTCAAGTGTAAAGCTGCTGTCCTCCGGAACAGAGGTACCTGCATCCGTAAGCACTTGTATATACCACACCTCTTTGTACACATTTTCAATTTAATACTTCACGTAGCGCAGTAGGCTGCTGACTGCTCATGAACCCATTGTGCATAAGTATCCTTGCTTCACGCACTTCCTTGTCCCGTTTTGATCAAATCCCCAAGTTGCACCAAAAAGAAAAAAAAAACAATGCAACAATTAGATGTAGCTGTTCACAAATACTGGAACAAAATATTGATGTGGCACCTTGATATTTATGGCTGTGTGCAGGGCCACAAAAAAGATTTTAAAACCAGCATAATCTGTGAGGCTGGTGTGCAGTGTAGGCAATCATAGAAAGCTGTGTACTCTGGTTTACTGTTAGTATGCAACGTCGCAAGGGTACCTGTAAAGCATTCCATGAAGCTGAATCGCGAGAAAATGGCATGGCCTAAACGTTCAAAGCTAATTGTCAAGCAGGCCGCGTTACCGTGCCTTCACTCAGGCTCTAAACTGTGGTAGGATGAGCTCGTTTTGAATTGTGCAAACTAATCGAAATGCGCATGAATGTTCGCATTATCTACTACCTTGAATACGAATAACCCTTCTTTTATCCTGCCCGGACCGGTTCTTCGACCTAACTTTGGAACGCACGAAACTGTGGGTATTACGGCGCGCCATAAATCAGCCTCATTGCAACAGAGGAGATCCAAACCTCGTCATGGGCATTGATCTTGGAAGGGCATTTGACAATGTTAGCCAGGTGGTGATACTTGAGAATCTAGCCCAAGCCTATCCTTGCAGGCCAGCCCATACCGGGATTCGCTATTTCTTGCAATGCCGCCCAATATGACTGCAGGGGTATCACCAGGATGAGATCCACTTGCTTACTACCTGGATAGAGGAGTCCCTCATGGCTCAATTTTGGTACCCCTGTTGTTCAACTTGGCAATGTCTCAGGTTCTACCCTGGCTCTACACTCAAACCGAGGCCCGCTTCACCATTCAAGCGGATTACATTACTATACAGACAAAGGCAGCTGACTTTCCTTTTCTGAAGTTTAAATATTCGAACTTGAAGTGTATGCCCACAGTCTTAACTCATCATTTTCGGAGTTGGGGCTTACGCTCGCTCCAGAGAAGGGAGTTCTTGGCAGTGTACGGCTCCAAACCGCCTCCTTCATTCCCTACCATTTCAGTTACACTTTCAAACGGGACGTTAAGCACCTCACCAGACCCAATACAGTTGCATGGACCGCCCATAGGCACAAAAAACCGCGCTAACCGCGCTAATAAAAGCGGAAAGGCATCTTTTAAAACATTCGGTGTGTCTCTAACAAAAAAAGAAGGAGCAAATCAAGCCGACACACAGGTGTTAGCCAGGGCCGTCACAGTGAGCAGTCTTTCCTACGGCGCATTGGCTTACGACCTCGATAAAACTCACACGAAGACCATACAGGTACTACATAGGGCCATTCTTCGAGTGATCAGCGGACTGCTTCGGCACCGCCCCCTTCACAGTTTGGAGGAATCAGTCCCTTTCCACCTGCCTCAGCAATCATCAGAGGCCAAAGCACAGGTCTCCTTCAAGCGGACGCTGACCGACCAAGGGATGTCACTGATTGCATGGGACGAACGCAAAATCCCCACAACATGCACTTTTCCAGTGCCTATTGCACAAGACAGGACCGCATTGCGTCACCGCGTCGCACTCTCACCCCATCACATGCAGAAACCCTCACTTGCGTAGACGGCGCATTCTGCCGATGCAATCGGCGCAGCAGAACGGCGCAGTCGATGTATACACTGATGCCAGCGTGACCCCTCAATTCGTTGGCCTTGAATGGACGTTCCCCGAAGTTGCTGCTGTGTCGGGATATGGACGCCCTCATAAAAGGTTTTCAAGCGGAACTGCACGCTTGGAACGCCACTGTAACCTCCCTCCTGTATGGCAGTACTACGGCTCTCCCAGCTTCGCTTCGAATCATCACGGACACTTACGAGGGCATACAGGCACTTTCCTCCCATACCACCAGTAAACCCATTGTGCACAAATTTCTCTACCAGCGGAAATTCTTCAACGGAACCACATCATTGTCCGCTTTGACTGGGTACCTTCCCGCCAGCCGAACCGGAATGGTAACCAGGCGGCTCATGCGGCCGCACACGACTGTACATTACCTCAAACTCCCCTGTTCTCTACCGAGGAAAGGTGTCGTTCGTATACACCATCTGCGTCGTTGGGGATTTATCGCTGCAAATAGAATACATGCCAACGACTAAAAAAACGTTACTTCTGTCGGCTACGTTAGTAAACTTCCGCCCTTACCTCGTAGTGGCCAGGTCTCGTTTAACGACTTTAAAACAAACAGTGCCTTCACACCGAATACAGTTCCTAAACGGTACACGCCTTCCCTTCTCCCCGGCGTCCTCATTGTCAGTCAAGGCTACCAGCCGACCTCCGCAACTGGGGCTGGGCATGTGCAGTCTTCAGTCGCCACCGTATTTTCATCGTCCCTAACCCTGAACCATACGGAACTCTACTGTACTCGTCCTTACTCGCACAAATAGCGACGTTTTCAGAAACGAGTTGGGCTAGTACGGCTGGTTTATTAGCGTCTTCGGTAACTGTCATGATGGAACTATTTAGCAGTTGGCATATTATGACTTTGGCCTACGACTTCCTCAACTATTGGACTTTATCGAGGCATCAATGTGAACACGCGCTGAAGTGGTTGGGCTTTATTTCCCTCCTTTCTCCCTTTACCTCGCTCGGACCTCTAGCCTTACTGTCGTAATAAATGTTTTTAAATCAATCAATGTTTTGGAAAACTCACTGAACTATTTTCGGAATGCTTGAAGACTCAAAAAGTGCCCATTACCTAGAAAAACGCCAACCTTATTCTAATACACAAGAAGGGAGATACAAATTACCTAAACATTTACTGACCTATCATCCTATTTTACGTGGTCTACAAGCCGTTTGCCAAAACTATGGTTAGATACATTGGTGACACACTAGATTCCCATTAACCCATAGAGCTGGCTGACTTTAGGAAAGGGGGATAAAGCATGTATCACATCCATGTCGTCAACCAAGTGATAGAAAAGTCCGCCGAGAATAATAAACCCCTTATTGTGCCATTGATAGATCATGAGAAAGCATTTCCATCCGGGCTAACTGATGCCGTTTTACAAGCAATTCAGGACCAGGGAATAGAGAACCCGTAGTTAAGCCTTCTAGAAGACTTATAAAGGATGCACAGTCTGGATAACCCTCCACAAGCAAGGCGAACAATTACCGAACTAAAGTCAGTGTGGCAGGGCGATACCATCTCTCCACAACTATTCACAGCATGTCTGGAGCGGGTGTCTAGAAAGATTGACTAGGAAAACATACGATTAATGACAAACGGGGAATACTGAAGCCATTTGAGGTTTGAGCACGACATAGTCTTCCTGAGTGAGACTACAGAGCGCATGCAAAGAATGATAGAGGAACTATTATCAAAAAGCACTGCCGCGGGGCACAAAATAAATATGCATAAATCTAAAATAATGAGGAATAAGCATGCAAGAACATAACAGTGCTTAAACTTGGCGCAATACTTAACAACTAGATTTCGAACTTAGGTCGGCTCAACGGGGCATGGAACGAATAATGTTAGCAATAACACTCAGGCAGAAGAAATGAGCTATCTGGATAAGCAAACAATGTGGGGTTGACGATGAATATTTCAAAAAAGAAAGAGAAATGCACTTGGGCTGGTCATGTAATCAGACGAACCAACAACGGGTGGACAATTAGGGTAAAAGAGTGGATTCCAGGAGATGAGTCTTGAACAAGGGGAAGGCCGAAAACACAATGGAGGAATGAACTACAAAATTGCGCGGGTAAGCAGCAAACTCAGCTTGCACAGGACAGGAGTGTTTGGCAGTCAATGGGGAGCCCTTCGTCCTGCAGTGCACCTGAGCAGGCTGATGATGGTTGAGATGATGATGATGCTCATGATTGTAATATTGACCATGGGGCACTGAAAATCCGTTCGTTCATTTCGAAACTACATTTGAAGTGTCGTATATTTAACGCCCCATCCGAATTCGCCTTATATTAGGACACAAATAATAGAGCCAATCAGTTTTTGGCGGTGTTAGCGGTGGCTGTCCAGGCCGGAAAGGTAACAAATTTACTATTTTTCGATAATGCATTTTAGGATTAATTTGCTCAACTGCATATATTCATGCGAGTGCTGTAAATGTCTTTATGACCTGCAAAAGCTACATGGTTACTGTAGTATGGTAATGCAACAGGTAACATTTGCCACCGAATCCAACCAAATGCCTGTGTCAGCAAGTTACCGCGATGTTTACCCCAGATGACGAGTCACGACTTGAAACATACCGACAGGTTTTTATTGTCACAACAATCGAACTATTTACCCTTCTACTTTGAATTATTAGTCACCAAGCAGGCAAAAGGTTTTGAATTAGTTATCAATCAATCAATCATTTATTTGCGTGCCCAGGAACAGCCGGGGGGGCCATTGTGCTGGCGCACGGAAACAGAAACACACGAAACATAATGTACACATCTCTCAAATACAAAATAAAATACAAAATACAAAAAACAAACGAATGGATACTTATGTTGAAGTTACGGAATGAAAGTCATTTAAGTGCATGAACTCAAGGATAAAAGACAAATGCAGAATAAGAAAAGTTGGCAGTTACGCCAATACAAACTCACAGACATGTTTGCGAAACAGAGTAGGGCAATCAATAAATATATCAAGGTAATCCGAATACCGATGGTACGTGCATTGCAGTCGGAACACCGGGCACAAGACACAAAGACAATTGGGGTTGCAAAAGGTATCATGTTTCCTGGTCCACTTTTGCGGCACATAAATACGAACATGTTGTAGCAGCTCACCACAAGACACTATGCCGTGCATAATGTTAAAGAGGAAGAGAATATCAGCCTTGTTCCGCCTGGAAGCTAAGCATTATAGCGTCAATGAACAGGGCGATCCAGAGTTATAGTTACTACTATCGCCAAAGCGATGGTTCAAGATAGATATGAACTTATTTTGGACCCTTTCTACAAGCTTACAGTTTCTTTTACTCGTGCTGTTCCAGACAACAGATGCATATTCAAGCTGAGGACGACATGTAGTTGTGTAGAGCTTGAGAAGAGAAATCGGCTCCTTGAACTCCTTCGACACGCGACAGACAACGCCAAGCGATCGAAGAGCTCTACGAGTAATTCCCTGAATATGTGGAGAGTAGCTCAGTTTCCTGTCGAAAGTGACGCCTAGGTCATTAACCTCTACCACACGTGGGAGTAATTCACCGTTGATGGTATAGGGAAACAAGATGTTGTCAGTCTTTCTTGTGTATGTCATTACCTTAGTTTTAGATGTATTAATGAGGAGTTTGTTGCATGAGCACCAATGCGAGAAGGACAAGATTGCTCTCTGGAGAGCGGAACAGCTGGCAGAGTTGGAAACAGATGTAAATATTTTTACATCATCGGCATATAAAAGAAAATTACAATAAATAAATATTGTCGCGACATCATTTAGAAAGATTGAGAAGAGAAGTGGCCTGAGGACTGAGCCCTGAGGGACACCACTGGTGACCTCATAGGAAAGAGAAGACTGTCCATATACATGCTCGAAACATGACCTATCACATAGATAATTGCATATAAGAGATATCAGGGATGGTTGTATATCAAGCTCAGATAGTTTTTTTGGCTAACAGCTCGTGGCAGACGACATCAAAAGCCTTGCTTAAGTCAAAGTAGACTACATCAAGTTGACCTCTCCCTTGCACAGCTTCCGAAGCATGCCGCATGAAGTTGACGAGATTGGTAGTGGTCGATCGGCCCGCGAAAAAACCATGCTGTTCAGGTATTAATGTGGTATTTATACTGAATGTGAGTAGTTTATGCAGTATTGACTGAAACAATTTAGAAGCAGCACATAGAATAGATATCGGTCGGTAGTTCGTGGGGTCCAATTTTGAACATGTCTTAAATACAGGAACAACCCTTGCATTCTTCCAACGAGCGGGGAACTTGCCAGACTTGAGAGAAGTTTGAAATATACACGTCAATACTGGAACTAGGATATCACCAAACGCTTTCAGTACGGCAGAAGGAATGCCGTCAGGGTCGCATGAAAATGACGATTTCAATTGTTTCAGAGCTTTCAAAACGAGACTTTCCGAAACCAACACTTCTGAGTTTTTACAGTAACCTAGAGATTGTGGAGGGGGGCGAGCTGCACTGTTGTTGCCATAAGTGGAACGGAATTGTCGCGCAAAGGCATTGGCAACGTCCGATATGCTCTCTCCTCGTTCATCGATAAGGTCAATGTTCCCAGGTGAATTTTTACATGTTTGAGAACGGCCGTGGCCCCAGAAAGCTTTTGCATTGCGTGTTGCATCAGCCTCTACCACGGCAATGTAATTCGACCTATCGTGCCTAACCAGGCATTTACAAAGAGATCGGAGTTGACGAAACTCATTCTGCCACATTTCCTGCCCCGTTTTTGTATTTATTTATTTATTTATTATTATTTATTTATTTAGTACCCACAACGCCTTGCGGCATTACAGTGGGGGGGGGGGGTGTACAAAAAGGCAGTCACAAGAAGTACTTATCAGCAAGCAAGAAAGCAAGTTATAAGAGAACGCATATATACATTTCAAAAAGCTGAAGACAGGCCACAAAAAATACTGCATTATTACAATAATTCAGAAAAAGGCACTCACAAGTACTTTACACAAGCGGGAATCAATGGTTCAAAAAACGACAAAGCAATGAAAAGGACATATGACATTTTCGATAGCCCTCAGACACACCATGTGAAAAGACGGCATTGGTACAATAATTGAAAAAAAAAACAAAAAAAAACAGTGAGTTCGGCGAGGCTGAAAAAATGCAATTCATGTATTAAAAGAAGCAATTACAGAATAGTGAGCGGACAGGTGATTTGAAGAAACAGCGAAACCTGTGCTGTAGCAAACACATGGCAATGTTAGTTTAGGCCTTCGAGTGACGTAACTGTGGACAGGAACGTGTTACTAGAATGGTGTACAAACACGGAAGAAGGTAATCTGTTCCACTGACGAATGGTTTTAGGAAAAAATGAGTGAAAGAACGCACTAGATTTACAATCTATCTCACGAACTTTATAAATATGGTCTATGCGGGCGGACATGTGACATCTTAGCTTGCTTGTGGCGGACATCTTAGCTTGCTTGTGCGCTCGATTTTTCCTCCCCAAAGCTCGTTTAACTTCAGCAGAAAACCAACGCGGAAAATTGCCTTTCTTTTCAAATTTTCGGGGAACAAAGCTCCTCAAGCCATCGTGAACAACTTCAGTAAAAAAATCGGTCTGTTCATCAACGTCGTTGAGGTTAGCTATTGGTGACCAATCAGTGTTACTATGAAAGTGAAATAAACCAATGTAGTCACCATGAGCAAAGTCGTAACTACTGCTTCCAGGTGTGCAAACAGGGCGTAAAGTAGTAATATTAGTAATGTGATAAAGTAGTAATATTATTATTATAAAAATGAAATAATAATAATAATATTAATAGTAATAATAACAATAATAATATTCAATCAATCAATCATGTTTATTGAAGTGCCCAGGAACAGCCACAGGACTGAGTGCTGGCGCACGGGCAGTTACTTGAAAACAAAATACAAGAAACATATAGCAAGAAACAAACAAGCGACAAGACACACACAAATTGAAGTAGTGAAAATGACAGAAATAAAGCACAGGCAGAGCCTGGGTACAGGTAAAAAATAAAAAAAGAAGATGCCTATGTTGCTCTGCCTGTCATAAAGGTCACAAGACTGGCAGAGCAGCAAAGTTTGACAGTAATAAAACAAAAACAACGGCAAGAGTGTAGAGATAAATGATAAGAAGAACAAATGACAGTAAACAGTTTCAAAAATAGGCAACTATCAGTTGGATAGACACAACCGCAGAGAAACCAAATTCCAGAAAAAAAAGACCGACAGACATCACATAGGTGTTTAACATAATGTATTCAGCAGCGCTGCACGCTAAATTGTAAAGGATTTCTGAAAGATGTCAAGGCGTTCCAAGAAGCGGTTGTCCAATTCTGTATTCTGCACACACGACAATGATTGGAGTTGCACGCAGAGGTCAAGAACGGGCGATGCGACCTGGTGGGCTTTGTGGTACACTAACATCTAACCAGTTAAGCAGGTCTGCGCAAGAAAGGTCACCATGAACAATTTTGTGAAGAAATGTAAGGTCTGCACGCATACGTCTGCAGTTCAAGGAAAGGATGGAAGGGACTATGGATAAGTCAGAATCAGGATGAAAACTGTGATTGTGATGACGGTACCTAAATATGAATAAAACCTTCTTCTGCACACGTTCTAATATTCACTACTAGATTTGGAGATGCCGTTCCAGGCAACAGAGGCATATTGTAACTTTGGTATACATATTGCATTGTATAGCATTAAAAATGGATCGACACACATTTCCAAACCTTCGGAGTGCTCGCCGGGTAATGAGCCTAATATGAGGAGAAAAAGAGAGGGTACTGTCGAAAAGCACCCCTAGGTCCCTAATCTCCTCAACCCTTCGCAGAGGAGCTCCCTCAATACTGTAGGAAAACAGCAGACGGTGGGTTTTTGCGGCTGTAGGTGACACCCTTTGTTTTAGTGGGGTTTAAAATTAGGCATTTTTTTCTGCACCAGACCGATAATTCCAACACATCCCTCTGCAAGGCACAGCAGTCCTGAACACCGCTAATGTGCCTAAATAGTTTGACATCATCAGCATAGAGAAGAAAAGAAGAGTTAGTTAACACTGTTGACACATCATTGATAAAGACAGAAAACAATAATGGACCCAGCACGGAACCCTGGGGTACACCACTTGTTACATGGTAAACACTAGACTTTTTGTAGTTAACATCTACATAAAAGGACCGGTCAAGGAGATAGTTGGACAACAAGGCAACAAGGCTTGCGTCTACACCGGAATTGTTAATTGTTGCAAAATGTTAAAGCAAGCTTGTTAATTATTAACTGATGGTTAACCACATCAAACGCCTTACTAAGGTCAAAATAAATAACGTCCAACTGGCCGTTTTCACAAACTGCAGCCCAAGCCTGTGTCATAAAGCTTTCAAGATTTGTGACCGTCGATCGACCCGAGAAAAAGCCGTGCTGATTTGTTGTCACAACGTTCTTGACGCAGGCAGCAAGAACATTGTGCAGAGCTGACTCAAAGAGTTTTGAGGCGACCCAAAGGAGTGAGATCGGGCGATAGTTAGAAACAGCTGACTTATCACCAGGCTTAAATATTGGAAAAATTCGAGCGATCTTCAATGCACGAGGAAATTTACCTAAAAGTAAGCAGTTATTATAAATGGAAGTTAAGACAGGCACAAAAATGTTGCCGTAAGCCTTCATGAGGGCTGCTGGAATTCCATCTGCACCACACAAAAATTATGGTTTCATGCGTTGAAGGCTATCATTGACAATTTTTTCATCAAACATGTATGTTAAAATTAGAGTTATTAAACGATAGGCGTTCGTAGTTGCCATCTGGCAGTTGAAAGACTGAATGAAAGTACTGAGCAAAACTGGTGGCAACATCCTCAACCTCTTCACCATCGGAATTAAGCAGGCTAACGTGTTCTTTAGACGCCTTAGAACGGCCGCGTACATACCTCCAGAATTCAGCCGGTTTCTGAGACGCAGCAGCCTCAAACGATTCTATATTGAGCTGGTGGTCACGCCGGTAGAGGATTTTACAAAGTGAGCTATACCAACTAAACTCCGCTTACCTCTTGTCAAGCCCAGAACGCTTGGCCTCTTTGTTAGCGCTGTCTTTAGGTTAAGGGAACTTCTAAGTTCTTTAGAAAACCAGTGGGGAAATTTGGAAGGAACAGGCTTATAACAAGGGGTGTACTTTTCCAAGCCACTTCTGACGATTTCGGTAAAGCGTCGAACCTGTTCGTCAACATCATTGACATCCAAAACACTAAACCATTCAGCACATGAATAAACGTGATACAGGCCAGCATAATCTCCACGCTTGAAAGCATATCCCGGAACTGCAAAATTGTCAACACTGCCAGAGCGATGCTGGGTCGCAACCGAGACAGAGACAATAAGAAGGGGGTCAAACTTGTCGGGGTGCACAAGGGATATTTCAGAGGCACACACTTGTACGTTTTTTTAAGTTTGAGAAGCACACATCTAGAACATTACCACTAGAGTTTTCTATGCGGGAAAACTGCTGCATGGAGGTGAACGATTGAAAATCCAATAGCATGCTGCATTTCTGCGCTGCATAATGGTTTTCGTGCTCAAAGGAAAGACTGTAACAGCGAATACCTGGGGTGTTGAAGTCCCCAAGTATAAAGAGCTTATGGTTGGAGTGTGCATTCGAGACATTTTTTATGGATGTGAGTGCTCGATTAAATTCAGAAGGTAATACATCCGGGGATATATAGAATTCACCGATGAGTAGCCTCTCGCCCCTCGTGAGGCCTACCTCAAGCCAGACTGATTCGTCTTGGGTCTCGAGGTCAGCACGCCGCATGCACTGCACTGAATGATCAACGGCGATGAGAACCCCGCCACCTTTTTGTTTAGGTCCAGTTATTTTCTGTCGTTTCTGAAGATTTGGTAGTTAGAAGGGAAATAGTCGGAAGACGAGATATCATCGGAAAGCCAGGTTTCACTAATGACAATAGCATAAAATTTAGAGCATACAATATTTCTAATAAATTGAGAGGACATAGTTCGTAGACCTCGATTGTTTTGATAATATATGTCGAGACTCTCGTACTTAATAATCATTTTCAGTTTATTTCACAGCTGTGCAGCATAAGAGGGTAGACCTTGCCTTGGGACGGCTTGAAAAGGCAGCCTTTTGGCCACATAGACGGGTCGCTCAGGCGCCTCAAACACTCCTCGTTGACAGTTACGCAAAAAGAAGAATAGGAGTAGTATTTGGTCCTAAGGCGTTTGCATGACAATGGCGTAACTTGCACAGTTGACAGGTGGGCCAACAGTTGAGCAGATGTGGAGTTAGCCGACAGTTTTGAAACAAAGATGGCCCTGGAGTTCGGTGTTCGGTGTACCACAACCAACTGGGAAGCTTCCGACGCACACACGCGTGGAGGGCTCCTTTTCTTCTGCAAGTTCATCGGCGGGCCATTAAACGCAGTGTCGGACCTAGGAGGCGGGGGCAGAGGGCGGACCGAAGGGGAAACCGAAGTGCTTAAGACCGTTTCAGGTTGACTGCAGGGGCGGTCAACGAACGGCGAAGCGGTGTTAGAGGACAGGAAGGGGGCACCTTCACCCGCTGCACCGGCGGCGGCTTCGGCGAACGACGACCCCGTAGGGATACCAGACTGCGGTGACGTCCCCGGCGGCCTGAAAGGATTAGCAGGCTTCGGGGAAGCAGGCGGAGAAGGCGGGGGACGCGCGAGCTCCCCTCGCTGGCAGCGAACCTCCTCACGCAGGGAAGCGACGATTGCAGCCTGATGGGCAAGCCCAGCCACATTGTCCCGTCGCAGAAGCCGGTTCTCCTCGCGCAGCTAGGTCACAACATCCCCGAGAAAAGAGAGGCTGGCGCAGGCTTCGGACAGGAGATTCTTCAACGCAGCTACCTCTGCGCGTAGGTCCGCCGAAGGGTTGAAGCTTGCTCCGACAGGGGACGCCACTCGTTTGGCCGGGTTGTTCGCTGGCTCACCGTCCTCGCTCGCTTGTCACTGGGGTCGCTACGCCTAGCGGGTGACGCCGCAGCCAAACACAGATTGCAGACGAACGGCTGCTCACCGGAGATCAAACGCTGCAGTTCCTCGTCCGGAAGAACAATGCACTTTCCGAGCCCACGGCATTTACACGCAGAACATCGAAAAAACTCCTGCCTGCCGAAGAAAGCGAGGTAGCAGAGGAGGCACTTGTCCTTACTGGGCGCCATCATGCGGCGAGAAATAATAATAATAATAATAATAATAATAATAATATTCAATCAATCAATCAATCAATCAATCAACCTTTATTTTCGGTGCCCAGGAACAACCCTAGGGTCTTGGTACTGGTACAGCATACAAAAAAAAACACTACAATTAAGACAAGACAACACACAAAAACTATATGTATGACATAAACAATAAAGTAAAAATAGTTACAAAAATCTTAGAAAGCAAAAAAGGAAAAAAAAACAGAAAGTCAAAAAAGAATAGGCAGGCCTGGTGTTGCAAGCCATGCCACTCGGCCAGCGAAACGTTCAGTAGATGTGAAAAATAGGAACTATACAAGCAAATATTGAATCAACATGACATAGAGTATACGTATATAGCCAAGGTTTTCTAACAACATATTAGGGAGTTCCAAAAAAAAGAGGGAAAAGCTTCAGCATTACCAACACTGACACTAAAAACGTACAAATATTCAAGAAACACAAAACAAGCAAAAGTGAAAAGCAAGCAATAACAGTTTGCACATAATACATAGGGTACATAAATTTGGAATGACATAAAGGACTTAAGCTACAACAGTTTTCAACTCATTAGAGAACAAAGTAAAGGAGCTCTGGAATATATCAAGCCGAACGGAATATTCATTATATGCACATTGTATTCGGCAGATGGACGAGCGTCGGCTATTTAAAGCAACTGGTCTGAAAGCTGGAAATTTTCTGAAAAGTTTATTTAGCAAATTGACATTGATAAGTGTAACCAAATCGCCACACAAAATATTACCATCAAGAAGTTTATAGAGAAAGATAATATCAGCTGGCATTCGTCGACACCGAAGGGAAGGAATGCTTTTCAGAAGAGACATGATGCCATTTGCGTCGTCTTGCACATGACGAAAGCGGTGCTTAAAGATAGAAAGGAAGTTATTTTGAACCCTTTCGATACGGTCACTATTGGACTTGCAAGTTCCATTCCAGACAACAGACCCGTATTCAAGAAGAGGTAAGCAGAGAGCCGAATACAACTTTAAGAAAGGAAGTGGACCTTTAAACTCTCAAGAATACCTGCAAACAGCACCCAGACAACGAAGAGACCGACGGGTAATTTGTGCAATGTGGGAAGAGAAAGTCAGAGAAGTATCAAATAGTACTCCCAAGTCTCGAATTTCAGTCACCCTCGGCAATGCAGTGCTTGCAGTTTTATAAGAGTATTGCAGCTGTTGAGTTTTTCTACTATAGGAGACAACTTTAGTTTTTGAAGGGTTCAAGATAAGGTCGTTTTTGGTGCACCAACGATGGAATGACGCTGTATCAACCTGAAGAGAATTACAGTCCTGAACACTACGCACTTCTCTAAAGATTTTTATATCATCAGCGTACAACAAAAAAGAAGAATTTTGAATTGCAGAAGCAACATCGTTAATGAAAATGGAAAAAAGAAGGGGACCCAGAACGGAGCCTTGGGGTACACCACTGGTTGCTTTGTACCCAAATGATGTTTGACCGTTAACACTTACATAGCTATATCGCTCCTTGAGATAACAACGTATAAGACCCACCAAAGAAGCGTGTACATCTAACAGAGTGAGCTTTGCAAGCAATAACGAGTGGTTGACAACATCAAAGGCTTTGCTCATGTCACAGTAGACCACATCCAGTTGGCTTCTACCAACGATTGCTGGGACAGCCTGCTCCATGAAGCATACAAGGTTCGTGGAAGTTGAACGACCACGCATAAATCCATGTTGATCAGGAATGAGGACATGTTTAAATGAGAAAGACAAGACCGTATGAAGAGATAACTCGAAAATTTTGGAGGCAGAACAAAGCAGCGAGACAGGCCTATAGTTTATAGCATCGGTTTTTAGGCCTGACTTGAAAACAGGGAATACGCGAGAGATTTTCCATGAGCGAGGAAACGTTCCCGACCGGAGACAGTTATTAAATATTGAAGTGAACACAGGAACGAATATATTTGCATATGTTTTTAGGATTGCAGCAGGAATACCATCTGGCCCACAAGAAAGCGAGGGCTTGAGCCGCTTGATGCTGGTCCGAATGATGTTCTCGTCCAGTTGTAAACAACCGGAGTTCTCGCCCTGGTGACAAGGGGCGCTGCTGTTGTCACTACCACCGCTAATCCCAAAAAAAGAAGAAAATTGACGAGCAAAGCAGTCGGCCACCTTGACAACCTCATCTCCGTTGGAGTCTAGAAGACGAATAGAATCTTTAGTTGTACTAGATCTAGAATTAATGTATTTCCAGAAGGCTCCCGGTTGGTGAGTTGCTTTAGTTTCTACCGACGCCAGGTACGAAGTATGATCACGTTTGTGCAATATTTTACATAGGGCACGTAGGCGCCGGAATTCCTGAGCAAACTGGTTGGCACCAGAGCGCTTCATCTTTCTGTGCGCACGTTCCTTGAGTTTCAGGGCATCCCGCAATTCAGTATAATAATAATAATAATAATAATAATAATAATCATATTAATATTATAATATTGTTAACAGCGACCAAAATATAATATTATAATAACAGTAATACTACCGTAAAAACCAACTCATGAACTGCTTGGAAACAAATGAACGTGGGTGCTCCCGGTTGGATACACATATTCCGCCTTAAATGTACCTGCAGTTGTTTTTGTGCTAAGCCACGCGGAGATGTATGCGAAGCGCCACTGGTTCCCCAGTTTCGAACGGTTGACTATTTACACCTCTTGGTTTTCCGATCCTCCGAAGGGCGCCCTACGTCTTCCTCCCAAGTACTGACCGAGCCCACAGCTAGTAAACCGATCCTATTTCTGAAGGGATGTAAATGATCTTTTTCTCCGCACCGTATATCAACTAAGACTGCTGAGGTTGCTTCCTGACTATCGGGTTCCCACTGAATACCTTTCAGAGGGTATTTTCAGATTTTATAAAGACGTTCTATGGCGTTTGAACTTTTTGAGTGAAAGTTTCTTTAAAGACTTTTTAAGCACAGTGAAGTGGAAAACCCTAAACAATGATATTGTTGATGTTATCTTCCTCGTGTCCTTGTACAGAGCTATGTACTGTGGAGAACCGCCGAGGATGTGTAGAAGTGGGTGAAAAGCATGCTAGTACAGCCAGGCCTGAAGTGGTTTTTTGGTCCGCTACACACAGGTACAATATTATTCCGGACCTACATGGAAGAAAAGGTACTTTTTGTGCCATTGGGGGCAGATGATTATTGTTTTCAATCCCTGAAGGCGACACATCCCGTTTTTTTTTAATATTGAAAGGGCGCATAATTTTTAGATGATCTACATAGGATACTTCCCAAAAACGACAAGCGACACCCTCATGGGATAAGGTATCTCTCCGTAAACAAAGAGGATGGAATACCGAAAGACTTAGTCATGGCGCTGGCCCTCTACAACAATTGGCACTCTCCCACACCAAGGCTGTAAAGGGACGTCGCTAGCCCTTCAGCAAAGCAATATTTAAGAGAAGGCGTAAGGGACTTTGTAGAAGTTAATATTTATAAAGAGGTAGCGCCTGTGTTGCTACCAAAAATGGAGAAGATTATGTCATTGAAGGAATTTTAAAGGACATAACTAGCCCTCATCCGGCCAACCTCACCATGTTATTGCATGATCGTTGACAGTGCTGAACTGTGGTGTTTTCTGTATTGTTTAAGTCAGGCAATAAAATAAAAACGTACGCCCTACCACGGCACGCCGTCCTCTACTTGGGTAAGTTAACTCGCGGCGCCACCCCATTCTGGCTACCGCTTGACATAGACTGTTACAGGGTGCTACGACGACAAGGTGAGCCCCTAAAGTTATCTGCACTTGAAACTGAGGGTACATATAGATCAGAACCGGGGACCACGGGAAGAAAATGTCTGACGTGGTCCGCGGTCATAGGGCGACTAAGTATGAGAAGGCACGCACCCGTGAGAGAGCGAAAGGAAACCTAAACCCTCGCTTTGCGTCTGGCATCTACTAGTGTTCTCAGGCAGAAAACAACAGAGACTGGGGCGCATCGCCCTCAGGGAGGGCTTCGGGCTTTTTCGGCACGGTGGTGGCTATAAATTGCGGTTTTCGGTGTGTCTTCGGGCAGCTTTGCTCGTCCGTTTTTTTTTCGCGGCACCGCAGATATTCTCCCCAATGGCCAGAGCCAGCTGACAGGCTCCTTCTTACGGTTTTACGTTCTCCAAGGCGTACTTAACTTTTGTGTAGATGTATGTTCATTCTTGTCCACGTCACTGTCCGCTTGTTCGCAGTTGCTCGATGCAGGCGTTTGTTTATCATTGTTTCGGATAGTGGAAACTTCCTTAAACGGGCGTTCCTAGTGATGACGTATGGGTATTTTAAATCGGCTTGTTTTTTTTTGCGTTCCGTGGGATTTAATACCTCGGAAACCAACTTGGCAGCGTTTATGGCGTTTCTTTAGTCACGTTGCTTCCGTTGGCGATTGTGCTGGTGTAGCTGGTTGCGTGCTTATGTGTAGCAGTGTGTTTCCAGACTGGTCTGGTGCTCATGCCTACGATTGCCTTGGCGCGTACCCGGTCAAGCCTGCCGCTCTTCGGCTGCCCTCTTGGTACAACGTCACCTGCGCAGATCAAGGCTGCACAGACGCCAGCTGGACCGTGACGTCATTCACAGGGGGTATAAAAGAGCAGGACCCGGCATCTCTCGTCAGTGGGCTAGGCGGCAGCAACGCCGGCCCGATATTTACCCATCGTCTACTTTTGGTGCAGGTATGTTACTATCAACATGTTCGGTGCATATGGTCTATGACCACTTTCTGTTGCTCTTGCCTTGCCCTTTGACGTTGTTTCGTTGTGTTCAAATGTTTTATTCTGCACCAATCGCCTTTTGCTTAGCGGAGATATTGAACAGAACCCGGCACCCTCCAAGCCCAACCCATCCATTACTTTGCAAAGCGCAGATGGACCTAGCTCTGGTCCAACTACTCGCTCCCAAACAGATTCAAGCTCGGCTCGGCAAATCGCTGCTGCAAATCCCTCTGAAATTTTTACGGTCTTTGGCATGTTGAACGAACTGCTTGAAGGGCAGAAAAAAATGGCTGAAGATACCGCCTGTACAAAATCTTTTCAGGAGTTGGTTCTCTCACGATTTGACAAACTCCAATCCAGCGTAGCAGTGCTTGAATTGTCCATACCTGTGGTAGAAAATAGTACGCTTCATGATCACCTGTGCTCCAAAATTGACAATTTTTTTCGCCGTTGTTACAGACCTCATTTCAAAAACAACGATATAGAAAACAGGTCAAGGCGTAACAATAATATTTTTCATGGCTTCGCAGAACAGTCAAAAGAAACTAGCGCGAATCTTCTAGCCCATGTTTCTGGCCTAGTCACTGGTGCGCTCAAAGTTGTCTGTCCTTAAATCGAGTGCTGTCATCGAATTGGAAGGGTGCGTCAGGGCCACCCTCGACCCGTGATACTGAAGTTACTTAACATCAACAGCAAATTTTCAATTCTTAAGAACTCGTTTATATTGAAGGACTTCGGTCTGCATGTAACAGAAGATTTTTCTGCCAGGGTTCGGTCCATCGGTAAGAAGCTTTGGGATGCATCCACGTGTTTCAGAAATAATGTCTCCTCTGTGAATTTGAGGCTTGATCATGTATTTATTGATGATGTTCGGTATGAATGGGACGAAGCTGCTAGTTGTATGAAAAAACAGAGGGAAACAACGCATGCGAAGTCGAATCTCACTGCTAATGCCGCTACCTTATCGTCTCCTCGCCGTGTTCTGTTATCATCTGCCTCCGCACCACCGCCTGAATGACTGAACAAACTTTCAATAGTTAACATTAACGCCAGAAGTATCGATAACAAGTTTCTCAGTTTCTTCTCGCCTGTTTGTTTCTATACTCCTCATGTGATTGGTATCACCCAAATTGGCGTAAATGAAGACGTACATGACTCGGAATTCATCCCTCCTGGCTACGTTGCTGTTCGAAGGTACCGGGTAAATGGGAGAAGGGGAGGTGTCACCTTGCTATTCCAAGTCTTCAGTGTTATCCGCACCTATCGAGACAGAATCCCTTTTTTGTAAACTGTATTGGAATGGGCGCACTTTCGTAGTCGGTGTGTTTTATCGCCCTCTTGTATCTTCAGTTGAGGTATTCTACAATCTTGTCCAACACATTTATGACCATAATCTGTTTTCCTCTTAGCTGATTTTTATAGGTGACTTTACGCTTCTTCTATTTGTTGGCCAACCTTAACGTACTCCGCCGTTATTCATGTGTTAGCCGTGACATCATCAACTTTTCCATGGACTTCGACCTCATTCAAATTGTCCACGCTGTTACTAGAGGGCAGGCTTTTTTAGACTTGGTATTCCTCAGCCCTAGTATCACTGAAACATGGTACGAATGTGAAATTATTTAGGGAATTTCGGATCTAAAGGCAGTTATTCTTTATTTAAACTCGTTAGTCTCCAAATCAAGCTTTAATTACACTACATTCCCGGACATTAGCAATGCAGACGATGTTTCGAACACCGAATATTTGACGGATAGCTTCTACGCATTCAATGAACTCGCCGCAACGAGTGACGTCGATTCACTGG
This sequence comes from Haemaphysalis longicornis, assembly GCF_048455015.1. NCBI lineage: Eukaryota > Metazoa > Arthropoda > Arachnida > Ixodida > Ixodidae > Haemaphysalis > Haemaphysalis longicornis. The sequence goes on along the minus strand of NW_027526214.1, from coordinate 16,919,124 downwards.
TTGAACGATTTGAACAATTAGTAAACTTGCATAAAGCGATTCATTCCTCTTAAAACAAAAAAAACGCTAAAATTCCTTGGATTTCGCGAGAGATTTTGCATCTGTCCCGTCGTGTTTCTAGATTAGTGTGACACAGGCGACTGAACGATCTGGAAAGCGTCTCCAGTTTTAACGCGGCAAAGGAAGAACTTAGAATAAAAATTAGCTCAGTAAATAATTTCTTATTCCGCGTAGAATTAAATGACTTGCTAACAATGAACCCTCGTAAATTGTGGAGATCAATCTTGCCACGCGACTCGTCAACCACATCAATCATTGTCGGTAGTAGACTACGAATGATGCGGTAACTGTAGCAAATGCTTTCAACGCTTAGTGCCAATCCGTATTTTCCTGCGACTGTAAGGTGGTTATCCCTTTTGTTGTGCCCAATCACTCTTCTTACATCCGCGACATTAATATTAGTGAGAATGGAGTAATAAACCTTGTTCTCAATTTAGACATAAAAAAAATCTGCTGGCTCAGACGGCATACCTAACACATTCTTGGTACTTTATGCCTTATGGATGTCCTAATATCTCACAGTTATATTTAGAAAATCGTGAGCTACGGTTGTTGTACCAAAATCTTGGAAACGTGCTAAGATAACTCCCTTGTTTAGGTCGGGAGATAAACAACTCTTAAATAATTACAGACCAATTTCTTTGACACCCTATTCTTGTAAACTCCTAGAGCACGTAATATACAAACACATTAAATTTCTCGAGGAAAACAACATTTTGAATAAGACCCAGCATGGTTTCCGGCGGGGGTTTAGTGCCCTAACCCAATTGAGTGAATTTGTTAATGTTATTTCAGCTGCCCTTGATGCGGGAAGACACTTCAACGCGATTTTCATTGACCTTGCTAAAGCCGTCGATTCTGCGCCCCGTACTACATTGTTGTCTAAACTAACGCTATTCTACAAAACCCCTTCTTGTCACCTGGATCACCAGTTTTCTTTCAGATCGTTATCAATATGTGTCCTATAAGTCCTAAAATTCCAGCACTGTCAAAGTGACTTCGGGAGTAGCACAGGGTTCAGTCTTGGGACCATTACTCTTCTTACTATTTATTAACAATTTGCTATCTGACATTGACTCAAAATTCGCCTCTATGCTGATGATTCTGTTTTGTACCACACGATCACTTCACCTGCGGGCCACTTTGCAGGAGTCTTTCACAATGTTTTGCAGCTGGTGCGATAGCTGGTACATGAAAATAACTACCGCAAGACGATTCTACTGTCCTTCACTAACAGTCCTCACTTCTCCCGTTTTCTTTACATTCTCAACAATAAAACTCGTGAAAGCGTCACAGAATACAAGTACCTAGGAATTATATTCACCCGGAAGCTCTCTTGTATGCAAAAAAGCCTAAAATCAGCAAAAAAGCCTTAAAAAAGTTAGGTTACCTCCACCGTGCACTAAAAAGACTCCTAAGGACACTAAATTACCGTTATATAAGACCCTCATACGACCGCTTCTCGAATATGCCTGTCCAGTTTGGAGCCTTTAGAAGAAAACTGAAATTAATGAAATTGAGGGGATTCAGAAGAAAGCTGTACGATTGATTTGCCACCGCTACGACTGTTATTTTTCTCCGTCCTCGGCACTGTCTTCTTCGAATTTGGCACCACTCTCAGAGCGCACGCGTATTAACGCTCTGAAATTTCTGCACTGCATCATAAATGGCTCCCGTCGCCTTTCACAGGATTCCTTTACAACTTTTTCAGAATCACGCACCACTAGAAGCCGGTCAAAGTTAAACCTGACCACCTACTTCGCCCGCACCAACACTTTCAAATACAGCTTTTTTCCAAGTGTTGTAGAGCAATGGATCTTACTTGCTGACTCCACCCCCTCTATTTCTTTGTCGCCATTTCTACCTGCTGTTGCTAATAGGCACCAATATATCCATGCCGCCACTGTGTTTATTATAGTGTGTATTTGGAGTGCCTGTTATTTTTTCTTTTGTGTGGTTCTGTTGAAAGATTTCAGTGTATGTTGTACGGGTGATGTATGCTTTGTATGCTCCACTGCTGCTGCGATAGCCCCATGGGGCTGCAGTATGTATAAGTAAATAAATAGAAAACAAATATACACAGCCACAAAAAAACAGTCAAAATGACATGCTCCATGTAAACAAGAGTGTAGAATACGCTTGAAGCAGGTCACACTGATAAGTCGGCAGATACTGATTTATATAATTTCATATCTGGTATGAACACAAGCGGTACGGGACGGTGGTGCCAATCTGTACGTTTCGAGCGAAAGCTGTGTGATGAAATGTAATGGTGTAGCATGAAAATTATCTTATCTTGTGGGGATCATCCAGGCGCCGGGAATTCTAGGAAGAACTACACAGCAATGTATACCGCAAATTGGAATGATAGTACATTTATTGAACTAAACAAGAGCGTATAGTTTGGCGGCGTACCTTGGGAGTTGGTAAAAGTAATGTAGATTTCATATTCAAAACGCTTACACCACGGTGATAAATACTTAAAATAAAATGGCTCTAACGGTTTTGTACCGCTTCAACTGCGTTTTTTCAACTTTGCACTGGGATCCCAGATAGCAGCAGCATTATGTTATTTGTGCCTTATTAAGTTTTTGTACAGGAGTAGTAGAAAAGATGAAGATAAAGTGCGAAAGTTTTTTCTTAGTAGCCAACTGTTCGGTTTGCGTTAGCAGTTATATCGCTAGAGAGCTCTTCTTAAGAAAGGTTGCTTGATATACAGATTCACAAATACTTATATGAATTCACTGATAGTAATAGGGGATTGCAAAAAGCGTAATTAAAATGAGGACAATTCTTCCGGGATGCCTGCATCACATTGCGTTAATTATGGTGACGGTCCTAAGCCAATCGTGGCACCATCTAGCAATGGTATCACGGACAATATGAAGTAAATCAGCGTCATTAGTGTTCGAGATTTAGCGGTATTTAACACAATATTCCGCGTAACGTTTAATTGAAGAGTTGAGCTTAGCGCGTCGGTCGATGATAAAAATCGGGACTAAGGGTGGTCCGATTTCGGATCCTTGGGGAACACCTGATAGTACTTCGAGGATATGCCAATCACATTGGTTAACTGTAAGTTATGGCGATCGACTGGTTCAATATTGCGCAGCCCAGTAAGGACTTTAGGAGCCAAGTTATGTTTACCTTCTCAAAAAACAAAAAAATTATTCAAAAACATGTCAAATCTCTCGGAAATGTCTAGGAATATAGGTAGCACTTGACCCCGGTCCAAATTCTATGCAGAGAGTGAGTGAAAACGGCCAGTTGGGTTTCACAACAATATTGTCTGTGGAAACCATGTGCAGATACCTGAAAAAAAAAAACGAATTAGAATCAAGATGAACTACAATTTGAGACGATATGATGTGCTCGAGATCGTTTCAAGGAATGGTTGTTAGGCAAATAGGGCGATAGTTGGTATAGTTGGTAATGAGTTATCACCAGATTCGTGAATGGGCACCACCTTTTTTACTTTCCTGCCATGCGTTATTTCATCACTACGTTGAGACTCCTAGAATATTTTAGACCAAATCATGGAAAAGTATATTTTATTATTATTTAGTAACGTCCAATTGATATTGCCCATAACTAAGTGTGACGACAGTTTCAAAGAGTCAATATTTTTACAAATACCGGCGGTATGAATGATAATTTCTGGCGTAGGGGAAAAGGATGGGCCCTGTAGTGACAAGTTTGTAACTCGGGCGTCGTTTAAAAAAGATACAGTAAAACTAGTTGAATGCGGATGCAGTCTGCTTGCTGGACAGCAGCTCATCAGCTTTCGATTTATGCGTGATTTTTTCTGGTTAGGGTCTGTTACCACTTTCTAATATTGCCGTGGTTGATTGCAGAGCACAGAAGGAAGGGTAATTTAGATAAAATGGTTTTTGATTTACGCAATGCCTTAAAATCTTAAGAATGAGTTACGCGATATGCTCGTCATTGTTGCTACCAGTTAGAACGTTTGCTGCAGTGAATTTGAGCAGGATGTAACTTACTTTTTGGTTCTACACTTTTGATCCTAAATAAGTTCCAGTTTTTTTGTATTGATAGCTTTTCAAATTTTTCTAGAAAGTTACCAATAAAACACCATAAGGCCAGTATAATTTCTTCGTAGTCACCCCAGGAGTAGTACTGAATATATTACACTTTTTTAGAACGCGACGTAGTAAAAGTTGTAACCGGGTAGGGCCTACCGCAATGTTGTGGCAAGCAGCTAAGACCAGATCTCGTGTATTTGCTGTTTTCGTCCTTTTTTTCTTGTCCGCGTTGTTGCCATCTGGCTAACTAAAACGTGCTACAAGGTTTAACAAATGATTTCGGTTAGGCTCCCCTACAGCGGCAGCGCAAGTACAGTTGTCTGCCGAAGTGATGTTTGAGAAGTTGAAGTTACCCAGAAGTATTACAGGAGGGTTGGTGTAACGCACCATTAGGTGACTGACTACGTCGTGTAGAATATCAATAAATGAGCTGTGACTACGAGGCACACAGTACCAAGCGCCGATATTAGCTTTGTTGTTAATAACTACTAGAGACAACCATAACATTTCTAGGTCGCTGGGGACGTTAATAGGGCAAGATTCAAATTCAGAATTAGCCGCAATGTTTAGTCCGCCACGAGATCTGTAGTCTCAGTTCTGACTATAAAAATTGTATTTATTTTTGCACTCGAGTATTTGGGAATCTGGTATTTTGCATGAAATTCAAGTTTTTGTTAGAACAATGATGTCTGCTGACCATGTATCAATGAATAAACTCAGCAATTCGCGTTTTTGGAACGCTGCGAATATTAGTAGATGATTGATAGCATTTTGCCTAATCCACCAACCCTCAACAATCGCTAACGACATATGTTACTTAACTTAAGTAAAGTGGTGGAAACGTGGGGGAGGGTTGGCTGGTTGATGCAGAATTGGTAGACGTATAGGAGTGAAAAATAGTTTCCACCACAGTCTTGTTGGGGTGATGGTGCATGTAGTGCCTTCCATTTATATGCTGTTTCTTGTACTTCAAGTGCCTTGAACCACCTCGGGCTTTAGCGTATTTGAGAAGATTTATCCTTGCGATTCTGCACCAGGACAGTTGTTCCGTACTGAAATGTTACGGAGTTTTTAGTTTTTTACTGTTAACGAAAATTAGACGTTTGGTTTTGTGTGAACAGAACGGAACAATTACCGATTAGGCACGATCATGACTCGCACGGCCAAGGCGGTGCGCACGCACAATAGAAGTGGTGCCTAAATGATTGCCTTAAGGCTGGGGTACTAATGCAAATATATTTTGCTCCCCAACGTGAAGTGAACTTTTGTGACGACTCTGAAACGCCATTGAAAATTACATTACCCAGAGGAGACCTTTCTTTGGCACCCTTTAGACGCGAATGTAGTGTTTGCCACTCCTGCTGGAAGGAATGTACACTCTGCTGGTTGTTTGAAGACGGCCTGCTAACCATCGATCACCACTGTTTTTTTCTTCAATGTTTACTAGGCGGTTACCAATGTCACAAAGTTTATGATCTATGTTATGCGGTTTGTGGGATCTATTTTTTGGAATATCTTGGCCGTTCTAGTGTGCAAGACGCAAACCATTTTTGCTATCTCGGTCATACCCGTTGTTTGCAACCCAGGGCTGCTATCAGGACGAGAGTGCTCCTCGACATCCCCGGCCAAAACAAAAAGCTGCTTTGTGACAGCCGCTCATTCGCAAAAAATATATAGCAACACCTTTGTACACGCAAAAAGATTTAGGGTACGATCACTAGTGTTCTCTGTAAAGGGGTGGGTGGTAACTAACATGCAGGCTAATGTACCAGATAGGGCTAGGTACTTCCTAGCGAACGCTGGTTCCGTGCCCGCTGAACCAAGGTGGCCCGAGAAGGCCGTTTAGGTAACTGGAGATGCTTGACGTCACCTTTGACATCGAAGCTTCGCTTAAAGGCATGTCATGAAAGGCGTAGACTGGAGGGCCATTGGGCATGCCGTCAGTTCGGCAGGTGTGTCCATTATTCCATGACAGTTGTGGCGCAGCTTCGGCGACCAGTTTTGGCTGAATGTCATGATCTTCTCAGAAAACCAAGGGCAGAATCCGCATTGCAAACTAGCAGTAGGGGTTAGCCGCCTGCATATTGACGCTTTGGCCGTTCCCACGGATGGCTGCGTGCTCGCGTTCGTTGCGGCTACATGCTCGCTTTCGCCGGGTTGGCCAACGGCCGAATCCGCATTGCGAACTAGCAGTAGGGGTTAGCCGCCTGCATATTGACGCATTGGCCGTTCCCACGGATGGCTGCGTGCTCGCGTTCGTTGCGGCTACATGTTCGCTTTCGCCGGGGTGGCCTTGGAAATGTAGCCGTTGTGGTTGGCAAGCGCCGTAGTTCCTCTTTTCAGTTCGGTACCACATTTTTTGGCAACGTAAGCATGGCTTCATCGGTTGAGCGTTCCAGGCCTACGTCTGGATCTCTTATTCGCTGTCATTCTCACCGTATCTATGTCGTACTTGGCTCTCCTGTATTACCCGTTGTTTTGAGAAGGTTGAGGGCGGCATTTCTCCCGTCCCGGCATACTCGAAAGCGTTCCGGTCGATCCGCGTCCGTTTCACCGTGGTGGTGTCCCCTTGTACGAATAGGTGTTTGTCGGATGAATGTCCATCGGTGCAGCAGGTGCCGGCTATCTTGTTCATTACGGCTGAGACGTTTTGCATGCACTGGCCGTGTCGTTGCTCGTTGGAGGAGCTACCAGCCCGGTTGTGATGTCGTATGTTCGCTCTACTCAGACTGAAGCAGCTGGTGTCGAAGAGCTCGTGCTCCCCTTTGGGTGTGGGCGCTCATCTCGCCGGAGCGAAATGACGTGCCTCACTTCGGCTCCACCATTTTTTGGCGTTTGAGTGGAACATCATCGTTCTTCACCGCGTGTTTTGGCTAAAAGGACCCGTGCTGTGTAAGTGTTCGACCCACGCGAGTTTTTTAACCCCAGGCTCATATCGCCGGAGCTATTGCCACCAAACAAAACCACGCCGGAACTAGGCTTACCCCGTTAGGCCTAGCTTCCACTCCAATGCCCAGCGGCGGCATGGAAGTCGTCGTGGAAGGGGAAGACATCCCCCCTGACGAACTACAAAAAGACGGTTGAAACACATCCAGATCGCGAGTATGCGGGCCGTTGAAACAGATCGTGAGTATGCGGCCGCCAAGAAAATCGCTGAAGCGCCCACCTCAACAGCATTGGCGAACATGCATTCAAGCAGCATCGCCCTCGTCAAAAGCGACGCATTCCACCTCCAGAGAAGCTCCCTGACGAAGACTTCAAGATCGTCTTCCGACCTTACGACGGGCTCAATTTCCGCACAACAAGCCAAGCGGGCATCCTGGATGCCATGTAGAAGTGTGGCTATCATATGTACAAGGTGAGCAACTATGAACGAACGTGGCTTCCAACTACTTCATGTTCAACACCCCTTCGGAGGAGAGATGCAGTATAATCGCTTGGATCAAAACATCAATATCAGAGGCCGAACCTTCGAGGTCACCACGAATGTCACTTTCCCATCTCGCAAAGCGACCGGAATAATATGCAACGTCCCCGTTGACGAGTCGCCTGAGGCCATTACGGAAAGCCTTATAAATTTTAACCCGATAAGCAGCATTCGAAGCGCCAGAAGAATGCGCAACTCTATCACGTCGCAAATCCTGTTCTACGGTAGTATTACACCCTTCCACGTCTCATATTGAGGAGCATTCTACCGATGCCTTCCATTCCGACAAAGAACAGAAGCATGCACCCGACGCTGGACCACAGGAAATCGACCAGACTTTTGCCTAACCTCCCTGGTGCATTGTCCAAAAAGCGGACTACTAAATTCAAACCCGAAACACCCGTGCAAGCCCAAATGTGTTGTGTGTATTGGCGCTCATATCACCGGCTCTTCGCAATGCCCATCCAGGTACCAGCCAAGCAGGAGACCACCACCCCTGAATAAACAGTTACCCTGGCAAAAACCACCTCCGCCCACCACCAACGCCACCATAACTCAGTAGCACACAAGATTGGCCTGGTCTTCCAGAACGGGAAAGGAGACGCTCCACTTCATCGATCAACAAAAACGTTGCTCTGCAAGAAAAGAGAAAGCAACCCAACCACCCCCCTTCTAACCCAGCGCAACAATAAGCAGGTCAGCTCGGGCGGCGCGTGCTCACATCCTCCCCAAAATCAACACCAAACAATCAATTCCTCCTTTGCACATTCACAAGAACTACCTGGCATGCGGGGAGAAATCGAAGCGCTCAAACAAACAACGCCGAAACTACAAAAAGATAAATTGACCTTGCAGTCAGAGAATCAGGCACTGCGCAACAATCGATCCCAGGCAACAACCACAACGGTAGAACTGAACTCTCCTCCTATCAAAAAATGCGTTGTAGAGGCTCCCATCACTAAAGAGGTAACTAGTACACTCACTGACCACGACGAAAACATCGATATCATCAACAATAGGCTCAACCAGTTGGAACAACCCCAAAAAACTAAATTTCAAGGCATTGAGCAAAATCTCAGTACAGCCTTCCCGATATAAATGCGTTGCAAAAAAGAGATACGCACACGAGGTTAACAGGCTACAAGACATTTTAAAACCACAATTACCCAAAACGGCGGTACAGGTCAACCCTAACCTCACAGCATCCCGGCAGCCGTTTGACAGTGTTGATATTCAGTACGACTTAATAACAGTATACGCCAGACACCTGACCGATACCAAAATCTTTATTATAAACGTATACTGTTCCCCGAAACATCGCGAGCATAGATTCAAGCGCCCGTTCTCGCTGAGTCGTAAAGAAGCCGGACCGCATGCTGTCGTAATTTTAGGGGACTTTAATACCCCACGCACTGCATGGGAATACAAGAAAAGCAGTGCAAAAGGGAGACACCTCTGGGATAAGATACAAGAACACCACCTTAATATCCTCAACGACCCAAGCACTGCTACCAGAGTCGGCAATACTGCGCAGGCACACACCAGCCCCGATCTTATATTCCCTTTACACATCAAACAAGACAAATCGAACAGAGGACATACGTTAGGCAGTGACCCCTATAATATAGAAAAGAATATAGCGCACACTGACAAGATTATATATGTCCCCTGACAACAAACACTCACGGAGTGGGGTGACGTTTGCATGCTGCTAGAAACAATGCAGAAGGAACCCCCATAACAAAGATTGATAACTGTGCCGCGCAGCTTTTATCTGATATAAAAACCGTGACAAAACAGAGGTAAAAATATTCCCCCTGTAACAGTGCACTCCACGCTTGCCCATGTCTGGGAAGCTTTCCAGAGCAATCAAAGACGCTGGAGACCTAATAAATTCAATTGTAAGCTCAACCTACGACTAACCGCCCTTCAGTCGGAAATCGAAAAACACACAGCGGAGCTCGGTCAAAGCCAGTGGGACCAGATATGTGACCAGCTGCAGGGAATCTTACACCTTAGGAAGGCGTGGCAACTCCTTAGGCACCTAAATGACCCCAGTACAAGTAAGATGTAACAAAGTGGTCGCCTAACCCAGATAACACAGAAGTACCAAGGGTAGGATTCAGAACGCCTAGATGCACTAGGCAACATCCACCTTCCCCACACCCCGAAAACGCCACTTCCACCATACTCGGCACTAGCCAATCTGGAACAAGCCGATCTCCGATCCAACTCAGCCCCTAGTCCAGACCAAATAACTAATGAAGCATTGCGCAACTTGACGATAAATATATCACATCACTCACGCAGTATATTACGAATGCTGGCGAACACGCCCTATACCCAAATCGTGGAGGCACGCCAAAACAATCCCAATTCCGAAGGCAAATAAACTCGTTCAATTTGAACACCTCCACCCTATCTCCTTGACATCATGTCTGGGTAAGCTCATGAAACATCTCATCCACGCACGACTCATGCATTATATGACTGCTACTGATCGATTTCCTCCCACTATGGTGGGCTTCCTGCGAAACATGTCTACCCAAGACGTGATGCTCCGGCTTCACTATCTTATTATATAACCTAGTACAAACACTCACAACTCTGCGGCAATTCTAACTCTAGACCTAAAACGCCTTTGATAATGTCCCCCATGACGCAGTTTTTAAAGGCCTACAGTCAGTGAACCTAAGGAAAACGAATTTATAACTATGTTAAAGATTTTCTAACTGACAGAACAGGCGCCCTCCATGTAGGTGGCCTTAACACCCGCGCTATTGACATGGGTGTCACGGCACGGCCCAGAGAGGAGTGGTCAGATCACCACTTCTGTTTAATTTGGCCATTCTGACAATACCAAAACACGCAGCCAAATCCCAGGATTTACCATAGCCTATACGCTGATGACCTAATGCGCTGGGCAAAACGAGGCCGTGATGCGCATATCGAGGAAGACATCCACCAAGCCATACAGGTAGTGGTCGAAGAAGCCGCCAAAGCAAGGCTGTCATGGTCACCTTCCCAGTCAGAATTACTTTTGATATCACAACAAACCCTCAAACCGTAGAAGACAAACATCAAGCTACACATTCTAGAATACCCAATCTCAGAGATCTCGCGCATCCGGGTACTTGGTTTACTTATTCAAAATGACTGAAAAAATGGAGAGGTCCTAAACATAATAGAAAGAAACCCTGCCCAAACAGCTAAAATAATTCGCAGAATCATAGAGCGTCATCAAGGCGTGCAAAAAAAATGAAAAGGTCAGCATTCTACAGGCGTTCGTTTTAAGTCGATTCATGTACTCTTGACTGGGTAAAACTTACCTTAACTTACCTTCTCTTGATTGGGCAAAATTAGCAACGGGTCGATGTACTTATTAGGCGAACGTAAAAACTTGCACTTGGCCTCATCCCCTGCACATCCACAGCCCGCCTCTAAGCCTTAGGCCTCCAAAATGGAGTCAGCTAACTAATTGAGGCCCACCTATTGAGCCAGTACGGAAGACTATCAAGATCAGCCGCACGGAGACACATACTTCAAGACTTATATATTGGACACCACACAAAGTACACACACCTATATCCTATACCACCATATATCCACGAAAGGCTCATAATAAATCCACTACCACGAAACATGCACCCCGAACATCACATACCCGGACATCACAAAACACACAGCTATACCCGAAATACCATCTATGTGTATGCAGCAGAATACAGGCACCATGATGCATACGTAGTCGCTATAACGGACCTATCTAAAAAACTTAAAATCTCGGCAACTATACGAGCCAACCGCCCAGAAATTGCGGAAGAGGTGGCCATAGCCTCATCCTGAATATAGAATCCCACCGCCCAGACAATTATTTCTGATTCAAAGACCGCAATTCAACTGGCCGATTATCGCGAGTGGCACTCAAAATTCTAGAAAAATGTCTACCCATATCCCCAGGCCAGGCAATTCCCTTGACCTGGGCACCCGCACATTGCGGCCTCGAGGGAAACGTGACGGTCCATGAGCACGCCCGACGGCTCACGATCCGGGCAGGGCCTAATCTCTATCCCTATCATGCGCGTGGTCTGCGAGGGATTGCCTGGTGACATTTAATGATATCACCTCACACTAGGCCGAGCATACTGTTTGCAGGACTTGTGGCTAAGACAAAATGTTCTGCGTTGAGGTGCAATATGAATTTCACACGATCGACGACGATAGATGAACAGTGGCTCGTCTACTGCTGATCCACGTCAACCAAAGCCTGGGTATTGAACCAGGAGCATTCTCAAGCAAGCGTAGCAGAAGGCGACTCCACTGGATGTTTAGAAAGCGCCTCCTAACGATTGTAAGCTATGGTATTTTCAGCGAAGCAATTGCTTGCAATTTTGGAAACAGTGGTAAAATCGAAGAAAACTAATAAATAACACCCACTTTCTTTTCTTTCTTTCAGTGTTGTAAAGTGAGTTCTTTGTTTCTAGTTTAATCGACTGGAAGATTTTGAGAGCTGCTGAAGCCTTCTCGCTGCTACCTCATCATTACGATGCAGCCAGGCACGCTTTGCTTGCGTGTACATGTTTTATGCAGGTATATACATTACTTCTATATTTCTGGCCATTTTTTTCAACTGTACACAAAGATATTCTTGATAATATATAAAAGTAACCACGGCAGCCCCCTTGTTTCTTATTGATGTGTATTACGGCTTTCGACTTTTTGAGCTATTCAGCATTGTGTCTGTGCCATTTCAACTCTGAAATGACAAAGAGCACTTTTGTACTCTCCGTATAGGCAATAATGATATTCGTGAAGCTGTGTATTCCCGGTTTTATTCTGCCAGACCTAAGCATTTCAAAAAGAAAAATTATTTCCTTGCACAGCCTCTTTCGCGATTAGTTTGAGGTGAACAGAGAAACTTAGAGACTTTGTGTCAGGTAGGACCCGTTTATGACGCCCGGCATGTTGCCACCCCAAAAATGATAATCTGTACCCGCCCCTGTAACATGCGTACATACATAAATACTATCATGCACAGCCGCCTAACCACAGGGCTGAACAGGACAAGGGGCTTTTGCTTTAGGCACAGAGGAACCGATACCTGTCTTTACAACGGCGCTGGACAAGCCACATAATAGGAAAGCTATCAGAATAGGGAACGGTGAATAAAAAGCTACCATCAAGGGACGTAGGCATGGGCTGGCGCACTAACAACTGCTAAAAAAACAATGCCTCTATCACAATTGCTGGAACACATGTACTCATTATATGTTAATTTTTTTTTTCAAAAAATGGTGTTTTCGCAGTTCGGATGACGATAGGATGCGACAACAGCCAAACCTAGCTAGTGCAGATCCGACTTAAAATTGACACATTCAACGCCCCCTTACTGGTTTGCCTTATCACGATCACGTGCAATGATAACTGAAACCTAAGGGCAACACCACCACCACGCCTGTCTCAATCTTATTAATAATTTTATTGCCGAGTGGGGGCCTTCATAGACGATTGTGTCCCAATTGAATCAGCTTTTGGTAATGATCAGGCTATGGGGGCGGTCTGTACTCACAACACTTAATATTTGAGTTTATTCATGACGCTAGGAATATTTATGTCCAGGCATACGAGAGGCTTAGCATATTCAATGTGAGTTCATTTCTTAGAAACGTCGCTACCCCCGCCCTTGTTTAGCGGTATTCTTTTGTTCTTGGGCTTCCTTCCCTTCGAACAGCTCTTCATCAATTTAAGGTTTTTGTTATTTTAGTGCAACCTTTTCTCGGGGCTTTCGAATTTCGGAAGTCCCTTTGCACTTTCTTTTCGCTTTCTTGCTTGTGGCCAAAAAGTTCTAGGGATACTGATATGTCCGCAGCATTTTATCTAAAGCAGTTTTTCAGCATTTCACTTTTTACCGTTATCAAACTACTTTTACTGTAAACGGTCGGTGTATATTTGCTTGCGTACGACATTGTCAGTGCATACTACCCCCGACATCAGCTGTACATGCAAATTTTTTGACTAGATCATCATATAGAGCTACGCAAGCCCGTCTGATCTTTCTATTTCTATGGTATACGGAATACTATAACATTGCCGTAGTAAGTTCTTCTGAGACAACCACATTGGTTTCAAATTTCGGTCATCTTTTCTAGCCTTGAGACTTTCATATTTACTTCTTTCATAACCCAGGCCGGAGCTTTTATCTTCTTTATTTTCTTTCTCTCGCATGGAGCTGAGCTTGAATGATCTTTTTCTTATTAGGCGTTCATCAAAACGTTTCTGAATAGTCGGCGAGAGGTTAGACTTTATGTCCCCTTTATGATCAACAGCCCACTCAGGTCGACTGTAGGTTGAAGGCCTCTCCCAATGATTCCCAACCACTCCGCTGTTGCACAGCTTGAGTCCACTGTTGGAAACACAATTCTCCTGTTTCACCCCTCCATCTTGTATTGTCTTTCATCTATCTTGCTCTAGACTGATCTCTATGCACATGCTAATTATCCCCTGGTTGTCGGTTCTCCTCACTACATGACAAGCTTAAGTCAAATTATTTTTCTTTGCTTTGGCTGTGATATTGTCCCCAGTTTTTCTCTTGGCTTCTTGCTGTAAACTGAACCAGTCGCCAATCACTCTCTACAGGTATGCGCCTCTGAGATAAGCGGACCCATAGGCTGTAGGAGGGAGATGAAGACGCTTGCTGATGTTGGTGTGCGTGAAATACCTGGGACATCACAGCAGCCTTTACTGCCTTCACTATCCCGTCTATTATTGTAACTACACTGAAAATACAGACCCTTCGTTGCGACTTCACAGTATCATCCACTCAAACTTGTTTTCTCATCTAGGAAGCTCGTTTCATGGCCCTAACCGTTACTCCTATAATTATTAGTTCGATTTCCGTCCAGCTGTAGGTTTCATATCAGGTGATCAGTAAGCCAGCACGTTTCAGCTCCTTTCGTCATCAACAACAGCATGCATTGGTCCTGTACTTTTCTTTTTACAGACAAGGGTAGCTACTTTTTTAACCCCATTCTTACTCTAGTTAGTGTTTCTTCTTCTAGTTTGCGGTCAGCAATGCACAGCTGTCCGAGGTATTTTTCTTTTACTTCTTCTAGCATTTCGCTCCCTAAGCTAAAGCTAAAAGTTTTGGAGTGCTTATTACTCATTACCACGGCTGTGCTTTCTGATTTTAGTTCTTCAAGCACTTCTTGGTGGTGTTTTTCAGTTTCACTGGGCCAGACTATCCGTCGGGAAACAACAAATAACCCAAGAATTCTCAGTCTTTTCTTAGTCCTAGGTTTTCCATATAAATCTTTATGGATACCCTCTCCAAACAAGGTGTGAATAGTTTGGGAAAAGCGGTATCTCCCTGTCGTTCTCCTTTCTGGACCATGAATTTATTGCTTTCCCTGTAAAGGTCTCTCCTGCCAGTAAATTCGTGATAACTGTCGTCTAGAAGTCCTATGTAGGTCTCTTCTGTTCCCTGGCCTTACTTGCTTTTAGCAGAGCTGCGGCCTTTAGTAAGTCAAACTTTCTTATAGTCTGTAAAGGCCAAACAGTGGGGTCGAGTGTATTCAGCAGATGTGTCCATTTCTCAATAGACAGCACGAATGTAATCTATTGTAAGTATTATTTTAAAGATAACTCTGCTCACTGGGTTGTTGGCAGCCGGTCTCATTTACGCCACCAGCTGTTCCTTTGGTAAAGCGTTTGTTAATACGTGAGATTATGTTAATGGGTCTTCACTTGTGAAGGTCTTAGTACCTTTCTTCTGATAACTAAGAATGATGTTCACATTTTTCTGCATTATTTGAAACCTTTCCAGTTCTGAAGCATCCGGGAAATAGTGCAACACGCATGTGCTGTACAACATGTACTCACTTCTAGAGACAGCCTTCATCACGACATTACGAACCTTCGAATCACCAAACCCCAAACAGAAACTTTGTAGGCACATCAGTTGAATAAAACCATGATTACTGATTTTTACAGTGGAGTACTTGATACTGACTAGAAACCAAAAATAGAAACGAAAATGACGCGGTCGGATATAGACAGTCTTCTAATATGCTGCTCTGGTGATGTCGATCACTCATGAATAAACACACACCACTGCTCAATTGCAAAAGTCAATCCGTGGGCACATGCACCTTCAATGTTTGCTGCCGCAATGACTAAATGTAGTGCATTTTGCTTTGCACTGGCCTGCTTTGATATGCCGAGCAGAACGTACCGTACAAAACGTGGGAGATGATATCTGCTTTCGGTCTTAGTATGTGCGAAGGATAAATTACTTCGACTGCCAGGTAGCATATTCGAACAGAATTTCTGCATTTACACTATGTTTCAAGCTCGGAAGCTCATCGAAAACACACATAATCACCTTAGGCAGGAAGCAACAGAGGCCCTTTGTGTTCTGTGGATAAAGATGTGAGTGTAAAAGCTAGCCGATGCGAGGTGTTGTTCCGTGTGAGACAGAAAGTGGCAGTGTCAATGTTTTTTTTTATTTTATACCGGAAGCTACGCTACGGTACTTACGCTTCGCAGGGGAACAAGGTTTGACCTTTGCAGCTAGGCGTAGAGCCACACCCCCTTCCGCAAGAGGCCGGCACGGAGCAACGACCCGATGGCGGAGAGAGATAGGCGGCAGAGAAGAGATAGGCGAGCGGAAAACCGAGGCGTGCGCACGACCCGCGCACTGGACGTGCGGGGAACCTGGGGGAGGAAGACAAGGAGGCCGGAGCTGCTACGATAAGCGTGCTCTACGAAGAAAGGCGAGGAGGCTACATGGTGCGCCGAACCGTGTGTGATGGCGAAAGACGAACATCCCGATGTGGTCGCTAGTACAGCGGAGAGCACTAAACAACGCCTTGAGGCGAAAAACGGAAACACGCTACTTTTGAGTACAGCTTCGCTATCGTCGTCTTCCGCGTTTATGAGCTTCCTTATTTTTTGGGGGTCTTTGTGGTTATGAATATATTTGCTCTTTTCCAAAAATAGAGAGAGGGGGAGAATTTTGTTCAGAAAAAAAAGTGTCGCTTTAGAAAAATGGGCGTAAAGAGATGTTAGAGAACTCAAACACGCAATTTGAAGTCCAAGGCTCGAGATACAGCAGCTTCTTCTGTTGCCCTCCAAATCATCTTGCGCTAACTGTAAAGTAACAAGCGGGGTAAACCTTTCTCCCAAGTCTAGATAGTGGAATACGTATTACTCGAAATATTTCATCTTGGTCAAACCCTTGTGACTGTTTATGTTATGTTAAAAAGGGTTGATGTTCCACAAATGTTGAAGAGTGTTACTTTATGTACCATTTTCCCTCCGAAAATCCTCGCCCGCATTTATTTGTAGATTCTTGTGATGGTTTACCTTCACAGAGGTTGCCATTCTACGGTTTTCAGACCGACTTGCAGGACAGGGGATGATCGTGTTTCTAGGGGTAGGGTTACGAGACATGCATTAATATTTTTTTGAGCGGGGAGTGCTGTAGGTGTGGCTGGAAGATTCACGACATGCAAGGTCTCATTCTTTTTTTGGTTGGTGCCTCGTGCTTTTCGAGACCCAAGTGTCAGAGTGCAGAGGTAACGTCAAGTTTCTTCATTGTGGAATATTTATAACCTGCTGATGTGCTGCCAAATTCTATCCCGTCATTCCAAAGTTTCTAGTTTCTTCCCTCCATAAAATAAATGGCTTATCATTCCTCAACGCGCTTTTTTGGTTGTCCATTTTGGTACCGCGGTTGTGTATCGTTATTCTATGTGCCTTATGGTAAGATTGTTAGGTGGAGGGCTGCCCTACAGAGTGTACTCATGGTGGTCTTTATTTATTTTCATCATTCGGGTGAGTTTGTGCTATGGTCGGGTGGGCGATATCCGGTCTATGTTCAGTGGATTTATGAGCCTTGTCGTTTCTTCCCACATTCCTTCTCTTTTCTTTGTTGGAAACTTCATATTGTCAGAAACAAGTTATTGAGCCACGCGGAGTGTTTTTTTATTTACACTATAGTGAAGGTCACAATAACCCAAGAGTAGTACGCAATATGTGACCGTTCTCTGGGAGGATTTTGATACCTATTTTAGGGGATGTTTCAATCGACCGTGTGGTGCAACCGTCGTTGCCCGAGCAGCTTGCAGCTGAAACGAAACCACCGGAGTACCAAAAGCAGTTAGCGAGTTCATACAATTATTCGCGATATTGTGGGGTATATGTGAGTACGTTTCTGCTTATGGGGTATGCTTTAAGGTCTTAGACAAATGCAATATTTCTTTATGGTTATGTACGCGTTTATGACTGTGTACCACAACCCATACGCCGTGAACCTAGCTAATAAACACTTTTAAAAATATATAAAAGCCTGTATATTCGAAACCAATTAACATGGGCGTAGAAAAATTCCAACTACGTGCCAGAGCGCCGGCGACTGCTGCCTAGAGCAATCTCAAAGAAACACAGCCGCTGCGAACACGCAAAGCACGGTTACCCATCGAAGGCCCTGAACAAAGACCATGGGCATAATTTAGTATAACCAAAACGTTTCACACGACCTCTGCGTTTACGTCTTAAAATGTACTAAGCGATACCGTTACTTAGACTTACGGGCGCATGTTAGAACAGAACTGCTGCACTTACGATCTATGCTCCCACGAGCACTGATAGTCGCGAAGAGAGAAATTCTAGCCTAAACGGGGTTTAAACCTTTCGTACGCTATGTCACAACTGTATACATTTCAATCCTGCGTTTTTCTACAAAAAGAAATGCCAAAACCTAAAGTTTCTCTAGTTGCGCATACATTTATATCCTTCATCGAACAATGAAAATCGTAGTGCGATCACACGGCTAGTAAGATTAATACGACCACACAAAACAAAATGGCGGCGCATGGGAACGCTCGAGGGGGTGAGCTCCTTCAGCCATTTCTCCTCTGTTCATCAACACTTGCGGGCGTAAAAAAATACACATGTGTATCACACTAATATCCACGTGGGTGGAAACATTCAGTTCTACTTGAAGGTGATGATCTCTGTGAAGCTATGTACAATATTTTGTACATGGCTGTAGAGAAAACTAATATTGTTTTGGGTTCAGTAATCTGCCTGCAATTATATCTTAATCAGTCAGTCAGATACAGGGCATAAAAATTACAAAGAAAATTTTGTTAAGGGAAAAAGTGAGTGACATCAAAAAGGGGTAAATTGCCTGATCCGTTGGCGACCCAGGCCTTCTGTGCTTCTGTGGATTGAAATAACAGTACAAAAGGTGTGGTTTAGGGTTCTTGTACAGTTTGAGCGAGAAGATGATGAATAGTCGGGGTTTATGAACAAAGGTAACGAGATATTATGAGCTCAAAGATAGAAAATGAGTGTGGCGCCCAAGATTCAGTAGCCCCTTCCATTGCGCTCCCACTCTGCTCGCGCTCATCCTGAGGTAACGCGATTATAAAAGCTGCTTTCTTGGCTTGATACAAAGAGAATATGTAATGTTTGAATTGTTCTCCTTAAGCATAAACTTCCACTTGACCATATTGTGTGACGTGTTTACCGAATTTTGCAAAAATTTTAGGTTATATTTGATGTCATTTCCACCCTAATATATTTTAAGGTTGATGTAAATCTTGCTAATATGCACCTATCCCGCAGGCAACTAATATTAAAAAAAATACATCTGTTACTTTTTCCATAACGAAGTTTCCGAATCGTCGGTCTTGAGACTAACCATTGGCACGGGGAAGGATCGCGCTGCTAGGTGTAGAAGGTGAACCCGTAGGTAATGTTAGTTTTGGTAAGGCTGAACGTGTGAATTCCCGTGCCTCTTCTTCTGCTCTACGTTCTATTCTAGACCCTTGGGTCTTGTCCAGCTTATGTGGTTAACTTCCTTCATTGTATATGGGAGTACCATACCGAAGCTATTACGTATTTCTTTTGCAACAAACAGTCTAACGCCCTTGGAGAGTCTGGAATAGTGTTTACTCATCTGTCGGATATTTTCGCTAAGCGGAGTGCCATGAGGATGGCTCAAACTTCCGCGTCTTTGTTCCCGTTTATAGCACTTTGTTCCCGTTTATAGCAAGGTCGTCCAGTCAACGAAATTTCCACCGTTGTCTACCACAATTCCAGCCTCTAATTTTGTACATTCTGGATTCGGTGCATGGTATGTCTCTATTAAATTGGAATATTTCTCAAATAAACTAGATTCTGCCATATTGCCTTTACTTGGGCAGGTTGAAATCCAAGTTTCTGATTGGGAGTTTAAAGATGGAGTCGCTGGACCGGTTACGTGATTATTACGGCCTGCAGCCGATGTTGTCCGCAGGGTGGGGTGGTTCGTAGACGATATACTTTGGGCTCAGAAAAGGGTTTCCCTTACTTTTTAAAGGATTTGAAACGCAGTTTCAGCACTTATCCGTCCTCATATTCATCAGTAACAGCCAATATATTGTCACGAAGCCGAATACGATGCAGTCGTCTTCGAGATAAACACGTTTATTGGAGCGAACTTGTGCTCCCCTAACAACTATTACACAGGCGCCTAAGCAGCAGTGACCAAAGTGACGTCCCATGCGGGCGTCGGCGGGTCGAATACCCCGGCTTCTTCTCCGCAGTCTTTTTATCTTTCGGCGCGCGTCTTTCTCGAGCCGTAGATTTACATCCAGAACATTGTGGACGAAAGAAGGTTATTCTAGGGTTGTGAGGTTAGGGCAAAACAGTCTCCTTATCTCAATGAGATAGCCCATGCACCGTAAAAAAATTGGGGAACGTGGGCTTCGCTTTGGACACAGACAACAAAGCAGGGCGCGGCCGGGTAGTAAAACAAACAACATAAACAAACCCTTACATGATTTGCGGCATTGCCTCCCATCTAAGAGTGCATCGACTTGATGACAAACAGACAGACAAGGAACTTCAGTGGTGGTCCTGAGAGTCTCCGATGCCCCCATTTTACAGGGGTGAAGAAGCCTCGGGCCGCTCCCGCGTTGAGACGGGAAGTCCAAGCTTCACCGCCGCACCGCGGGCTCCGTGGACAGCGCATAACCGACAGGAAAACTCGCTGCTGCGTAGAGCTGAGCTCCACTCTTCATTTGTGCAGCTATTCTGGCCTCTCTGTATTGATGGGCATCCCGAGACCATATGGCCAAAATTACTTTTCTGTCCACAACTCGGGCAGTCCGGGCTGGATTGACGGAGTGGAATAAAGCCGTCTGGATTGACGGAGTAGAATAAAGCCAAATTTGGATACGATCCTGTGTGAAGCATACGCAGTGTAATAGCTTTCGGTCTGTTTAGTTCACCCTGGGAGGAGAGTAAAATATCCTGTCAAGGTAGTAGTGCCTAGTTACCTCATTAAAGGTGTAAAAAATTTCTCGAAACTCGAAAAACCTAGGTTCACCAAGACAAAGATTCGTATTCGCGTCCGCGTGGTGGGTTAGTACGCGCGCGTGCAGGTGGGCGATGTCGTTGAGGTTGGCGAGGGAATAGAGCTGGGAGTAGATATGTGCCGGGAACCACATGATGGTATGTGAATGGAGTACTCTACCCTGGAAGATTCTATGAGCTTCTTTGACGATGAAGCTAGAGGCGTATGCCCTGACCACCGACCTCGAATCAGTGAATATGTAGGCTCTCTCGTCGTCCTGGAGTGCCAAAGCGATCGCTACGTGCTCAGCCCTAGCCGGGATGGAGCCTCTGATGGTGGCTCCGCATGGTACCTGGCCTACATGGTTGACTACCGTTGCAACGAGGCTAGATGTGCGCCTGTATTGTGCCGCATCCACGAAGATTACCGCGTGAGGGGGTCCTTGATCTTCCTGAGCAGGGCCTCTGCCCGTGCTATGCGTCTACCCGAATTGTGTTGCGGGTTTACGTTTTTAGGAAAAGTACACCCGCGATGTTTTTTGCGTAGGCGATCCCAAATAGCGCACTTACGTTCCTCTACTACGGTGGGGTCGAGTCCCAAAACCGCGAAGATCTGACACCACATGGGTGGGCTGGAGAGGCTTGATATTTGAGCCGTTTGTTGCGATTCAATGATCTCATGAAGTGTGTTATGTACACCCAGCTCGAGAA
Source organism: Haemaphysalis longicornis (assembly GCF_048455015.1). Classification (NCBI taxonomy): domain Eukaryota; kingdom Metazoa; phylum Arthropoda; class Arachnida; order Ixodida; family Ixodidae; genus Haemaphysalis; species Haemaphysalis longicornis. The sequence goes on along the minus strand of NW_027526214.1, from coordinate 16,897,539 downwards.
GACGTTTTGTGCTGCCATTTACCTGAACTCCTAATACTTTCTTGGTGCTCCTACGGATTAGTCCACCCTGGCACTAAAAGCGGACCTGACCCTGCCCGAAAGACTGCCTTATTTATGATAGTGGTGAACCTCTTTTCATAGTCACTTGGGAACTGTACATGTTACGAACGGAAATGCTGTTTTTAAGATGCCTTTCCGGTATAATTTCAATGTGCAAGTGCTCAACCTTGTAGTATTCGATGCCGATATTGTGTATGATGAAAGCGAGGTTCTTCTTACCAGGATACTGATGTTTTCTTTCCACTCGGCCAGACAAGTGTGATCTTTGTAAGCAGATACAGAAACCTTGTCTGTGAGAGTTTCCTTAACCGAAATATTTTGGGGCTTCTTCGATGTGCATCGAACTGATTGAGGACTTCCTTTTTTGGGTGAAGACTCTCCAGTTCGATTGCAAGACTTTTGTGTTATTGTGTTGGACCGCAATGTTGAATGTTATAACGATTGCATCTTGCCCTTGGAGGATACACCAGCTCGAAACTTGTCGCATCTGGCCACGAGAGTTTGAATAAAATCCACGACTTTGTCTAAAACGACTGGCATTTCGCCCGTCGCCTTCCCGATCTTTTCAAAACGACTCTACGTCGCGGTTTCCAATTTCTCTATTCGGCCGGAAAGATCACCTTTCGGCTGGTCGCCCGTCTGAGAGAGTGCTCTCCCTTTGGACTGAACGAAAAGCACTGACTACGGTGCCGGAACGTCCAGGGGAACCTCATCCTCAGAGGAAGGCGGCTTCTCAGAATGGCTGTCGCCCTCTGATATTGTCTTTCGATCTACTGTCTTAAGTGCTACGACCTCTGCCCTAGACTGTTCGAGAGCACTTCTCAGTAACGCGTATTCTTTTTCTAGTTCTGCGATCGTATCATGCTCTGGAAATACACCCTTCGTTACCTTTCTCGGTAGTGGTGGTGGTAAATCCCTCACTCGATCAGCACAGCTGGTGTATTGGCTGCTGTTGGCTGGCACCTGGATGCGAACACAAGGAATCCCCTCGAGCCCTGTTTGCTACTTGAAGGCTTGCGCAGCTTGGAAGACGAGCGCTCTTTTAAGCGTCCTCTGGATCTTTGGCCGGAGCCGCCTCAATCACCTGAACTTCTACGTGACGTATGTCTGCTGATGGTGTTGCTGCCGCCGCCGCCGCGCTTGTGTCTCTGCCTACGGCGTTGACGGATCAGGGAGGGTATCTGGTAATGTTGCTTACAGGTCTTATCGGCGCTCATGTGAGGCTCCCCACCGAAGGTGCATTTCGGAGAGCAGTCGTGTTTGTTTTCGGGGTTGTTTTCGCTGCACCCAGGCAGATAACATATTCGGGTGCAGGACATATCGGCTAGGTGGACGAGTCTAGCGAATGCGTAACAGATATCGCTGTGTGTGTGGTAGTTCGAGCATTTCACAAGGTTTGGGCTATATTTAACATATTCAGGCACTTTAATGCCGTCGAAAAGAATTACGATTGTGCTCGTATTCTCGATTCTCCTCACCTAGAGGGCAGTGGTGTTTTTGGGCTGTAACTCCTGGTGGTTTATGGCGGCATCGATGCCACGTATGACCCATTTGCACGAGTGCTCGGGAGCAGCGAAGTAAGCACGCACCTCGTAAGTGACTTGGCCGATGTTGATGTCCTTTACCCCAGCGTAAGCCATGGCTTTTTGCTTCGAGGGGGGCTCGCTACCATGACGCTCGGCATCATTTCTGGACATGATGTCCTCCGTGACGTTCGTCTCTTACAAGTTCGCTGCAGTGATTATGGCTTTGGCGACCCGATGATGGCCCGCCTTCCGTATGTCCAGAGCTTCTCAGGGGCGAACGATGATTCAAATATGCTTCTTTGGCAACCGAGGCAGCCTCGAAGCGCTATTGATACTTTTCTTCACTTTCGCCAGCTCAGGGTCTCTGTTTCTGCCTCGGAGTGCGGACGAGACTCGCTCGCCCTGCTCGGGCGCATACTTGCTGGCCGACTTGCGCTTGTTGATCAATGTTCTCCATGCGGAGCCGTTACTAAATTCCTCCCGGGAGATATCTTCCCCTTCAACGCTGATTTGCATGGCCGTAGCCATCAAACTACCATCTTACCAAACAGCAAGAAGGAATAACAACCAAAAAGTCTATTATCTTGAGCAGTACGGTTTGAGACCAACACGTAAACGACTTCGGGTCATGTGCGCCATCATGATGTGCCCGAATAACCATCGGTCAACACTTCGTACACAATTTGGCCAACACGTCGTAGAATCAGGTAGGGTAAAAAATACCGTCGGAGAAGCTTCTAAGTCCTTGTTGTCGGATGGGAGTCCAACCCCACACACAATGCCCTGGTTGGTACTCGGTGTCTTGGCGTCGGAGGTTGTAGCGACCGGCATTCACAAGCTGCTGGTTCTTTATCCAGAGGTCGGCGTTGAGGTCGGCGTCTTGAACGGGTGGAAGCATTGCGTCAAGCATCGTGGTCGGCTGGCTTCCCTAGACAAGCTCCAAGGATGTCATCTGCGTAGTTTCCTGGATCGCTGTGTTGCACGCAAACGTGACATAGAGGACGACCCCGTCCCAAGACCTATGTACAACATCGATGTACATAGACAGCATATCCGTGACCGTCTTGTTCAGACGTTCCGTTAGTCTGTTTGTTTGGGGGAGGTACGCCGGCATTATTCAGTTCTCTGTGTTGCTGTAGGGTGAGATTCCTTGCATAAACTCTAGAGTAAAGGCCGTTCCGCGGTCCGTAATTAGGACTTCAGGCACGACGTGTCGTAGTACAACTTGGTTTATAAAGTCTTTTGCCGCGTTTTCTTTGTTGCTCTCCACCTTAACTTTGTACTTACACTGCAAGCATACCTGATAGCCCCCGCTTTAAATCTTTTCTTTTATTCCCATTCTTTAGGATTTTGAATTGTAGAAGACTATGTTGACGGCTTATTAATTAGACGATTTCAATCTCCCAAAACATATGTACCTCTTTTGGAGTTCCATTTTCGCCTCTTGAACTTTATGAACAAGGACTGCCCTGTCTTGCTTTACCCTAGATATACTTTCGTCTGGAGGAACTTGCGCGGCCGAAATATTTTGTCTCGACTGCCATCAGTGTGCGTTCGGGTAGAAATGTTCTGCTAGTAAAAAACTCGAAATAACATTCTAAGCCATGTGCTAGTACTACGCTATCTGTTGCTCTTGTCGTGGTCCTGTCGTCAGAAAGTCGTAGGCATAATTTTATATCTTCTTTCATAGTCCCAATGGGACTAGTCTGATTACTGTGCGATATCACGTCGACCTGGAGAGCCTCGATTACTGTTGGTGCCTCACTGTCTCGCCTTGGTGTATTCATTGAACCTACTTTCACAAATTTTTCTCGTTTCCCACGAATGTCCCAGTTGTCAGTTGTCATCATTTCGTGTCGTATCGCCGTTCCGCCTGTTTTTTTTTTTCATTTATTTGAAATGAAGACAGATGACTTCCACAGTGAATGTGCAAAACACAATTCCGGCCAGACGCGTGTAACTGTGAGCTTGCTTCAACCTTCTGCAAAATCGCAAAACCATGCTGTAGATTTGCAGTAGCTTGCAGAGTAGGCGTCGTCACAATCGCTTCCCTGTTCTTTGACTTGCACCGGCTTTTCTTGCGACATGTTTTTGAAACTGACCTAGCATGTCGTTCCTTGCATTGCCTGCAATTCAGATGTACTCTACAGACTCGTTCCCTGGAATTTGTCAGGTGGACTTTAAGCGTGATCTATAGTCGTTGATAAGTGGCTTTCTTAAGGTTTTAGGAAGGCTACTACGACAGCCCTCAGTCGATTGGTGTTGAAGCGTGCAGAAAAGGCAGATTTTCAGCTGAACTAATATAGATAGCAGAATTGGCGAGCTATGTTCGTGCAAGAGACTTTGGTCTGTGAATTTCATATGCATTCTCTCGCACAGTAAGGAAACTTTTCAAGAAAACTTGATAGCTTCATAATTCCGCCGCGTCCTATGGATAACAACGCCGTTTCCGGGAGTCGGTACGAAAAAATGATAGCGCTGAGAGCCACGACAGTCTTATCTTTTACCGGGTCCGTCTGTGCAGTTTTTGTGTGTGCGTGTGTGTATACTGAACTCGTTATGTTGGGCGAAGGAACTCCGTAGGTGACTATTCATTAAACCTGTTGAAGACGCTATACTGGCACCACATCACCAGCCCAATAATGACAATTTTAGTAGCCGGCACGGAGACAGGCTCTAGCATTAGGGAACTGCCAAAGGATAGCACTGTAGGGCTTAATATTCTAACCTCTAAGACGCCACCACAATAAGTACTATAAAAACATGTCATTTTGTGTCACACAGAATGGCTATGATTTTTATGTCCCTATCCAATCAAACTGAAACAAAGTCGACGACGGTGGATTATATGGCGCCGTTGCAAAGGCGACACAGATGGAGGGAGATCACGTATCTACGGCAGTACGGGTAAAGTGGAAGAAAGCGATGAATTGTGAAAAAACGGGAGGCTGAAGCAAGAGAGGGGAGATAAATCTGGAAAGCGAACGATTTGTGTCGCAAAAAGCGTTCTGCATAAAACACGTGGGGCTCATGTTGAAGAGTTCTGCGTGTGTAGTTGGCGCCATTTTTGGCTTTAGCATGTGTCTTGTTTTGTTAGTGATGTGTTTTTAATCAAACAAAATTGTTGCCGTGGAAATTCCACAGGCCTGCCAATCGTTTAGGCGCACTTCTTTATGTTTAGGTTCTCAAGGCGCTTACTTGTATGGCTGAGATGTGTCTTATACACTCTTTCGACTTCTACTCCCCTTACAAGACATGCGGAATTGCTTATTTGAACACTGAAAACGACAACAGGACGAAAGCTTGGTTTTAAACTTCTGTATTTAGGTTCCAGTGTTTTAATCTGCAGATCCCTGCAAACGTGTGCGCGGGTCATCAGTTTGTCCTGAATAAATCAGTTTCTTTATGCGCAATGGCCTATGCTTTTTACCCTATACTTGAACCCCTCAACGGACGTTTTAGGAGTACTGTATTGTGTATAAATAAATGTACAATTATGTACAACATCTCACGCATAGGCAGCGTCACAAATGAATATCGATTTGCGATCGATAATGACAGTATTTGTATGGCTCGATTGTAAATTTCTTAGAAGTACGGAAGCCCTTCAGAGCAGCCGCCGCTTTTCTGCTGACAGATGTTAACAAATATTCGAACATCCTCATTTTTTGTCACGTCTAAAAGACTCTGCTCACACATACTGAGCCTGTAGCGGTGTCACTCTAAGCCTCTTCCGCGAAACTATCATTTCGAGCTCGGATAGTTTAACTACCGTCTTTGCGTTTTGCGGTGCACATGGTAAGGGCTCCTGCCTTGCTATGCTCTTGAAATTTATTTTTACAGGTCCTGTACTTATCAACTTGTTAGCATGTTATATAGGATATATATTTTTGTCATGCTCACTTAGTTTTTCACGATCGGCCACCCCTGTTTCCTCAGAAAGATAATCTTTATATTTTAACCTTGATCTTCACGATTTGACTTATTCCTTTATTTCGAAATAGATTTGCGAGCGTCTCCTCTCTGCTGGTCCCTTCATTAATTTGCTTCTAGGCAGTGTTCATAAGCAGTGTGATGTGCAATTGAAGCACTTTCCTTTTTTTTCGTTCTCAAATCTATGGTCATTTCTTGATGGCTAATGATGATGCTTTACGTGCTACCTGTCACGGAGGCTTTGTTGACCTTTTCGGCCTCTTCGGGTGATTAGGGCAGTCCGCTCCTTTTGCTGCGGTTTCTGTTCTGTTGCTTAGTTGAATTTTGAAGTTTCTTTTCGACAAGGCGACTAGTTAGTATCTTGGTCACGTCACTACTAGGTAAGAGAAGCGGGTCCACTGAGTCCTAAAAAAGATACGTTTAATGAAGAAGTGGAATAAAGCGCGCTCGCTGTAAGGTTCGGTCTTCTTGCTCTTCGTCATTAACAGCATTAACAAAGATATTTTATAACAATTGCCATTGTACTGCCTCGGCTTGCAGCATCTATTTTCTCCAAGTCGATATGTTTCAATTAATACTGAAAACGGTTTGTTATTTGGTGTTAGTTTGTTCTCCGAGTAACCTTTTTTTTTTATTTATTTAGTTCACACAAATTGTATACAACTGCTAGTGTTCTTTTTTATTTTTTTTTATGTATGTGTGGGTCTTGTTCCACTCTGCTGCCATGGTGCCAAAAGTTTGGTTTTAAATACCATTAAAAAGCAGTTTCGACTTATTACAGATCTTAAATATAACTTGCTTACAATATTTTAACAACCGCACGGTTCCTGTCAAGCAAAGAGTATTTTTGGTAACAAGGGTAAGCCAATACTCAAACATAGATAAGCGGTATGACGTTATGTACGCTACTGATGAAAACGTCTCGTCAACGTAACCATATAACCACACCTTTTTCACTCGAGCCACCCATACGTGTACACAATAAACGCGAACAATTAAACACACCTATCCACAATTGTAGATAAGGGGAATATTTGTTTAAAAAACGTTCGTATTCCCTTGGAACTCTTCTAGATTCGGGCTGTGAAAACAATTGCAATGTATGTCTTTTCAGTATTTCTCGCCGCTGTTTTGCTTGTGTAAAGACGGGAACGTTCACAAGCTTGTACACTACGTAAAATTTCAGAAAGATATCAGATGAGTGAGCAATAAGTGGGAAATCCCGGGGAATATTTGCAAATTATTCCACCAACAAAGTGAGTGGAAGGAAAGAGGAAAAACAACGCAAAGCGTTTATTTCGCGATATTGCAATATTTACCCTGAGAAAAAAATTTCGTTTCGCACATGCCTTCGCCACTTTGCCGCCCGCATCCCGTTATTCAGGTGCACGCGTGTACGTGGCATGTAATAATACCACGTGCAGCCTTTCTAGTGCAACAAAAGTGAGAAAATAGGAGGGCAGCCTGCCATGGATTGATATGACTGAAAGATGAGTTTTAATTTCATTTCATTTCATTTTATTTCATTTATTTCCACCTTAAAGGCCCGAAGGCATTACATAAGGGGGGGCGTACAAGGTATGAATTTCTGCTCAACCAGGAACACAAACAGCAGGAAAAAAAGAAAAAAGGAAAAACAAAGTGGCACAAAAAGTGTTGCAATAGACATAAACGCAAAATACATTGCTCCAAAAAGTAATCTACAAGGGCATATGTTAGCTCTATTTACTGAGATTGTGACATGTGACTGTTAAGTTTATTTCGGAAGGTTTGGCGGTTGCCGCACGTGACAATGTTATCAGGCAGGTTGTTCCATAGGGTAATTCCATTGGGAAAAAAGGAGTTGTTCATGGCTGAGGTGCGGCCGCAGATTGGTGCTATAGGGTGGCTGTGGTTAATGCGGGATGAAGTTCTGTGTGATGGCTGTAAGAGGGCGTGCCGTGATTGTGGGCGATAGAAGAAAGCGTGGATAAGGCTGAGCCGACAAACAATGCGACGTGATTCAAGAGATGGCAGCTTCAATGATTCTTTTAGCGCGGTCACGCTGATATTGTTAGAATACTGGGAGCAAATGAAACGGGCGGCGCGGTTTTGGATTCTTTCTAGATTGTTAGTAAGATATGATTGCCAGGGGTGCCAAATTGAACAGGCATACTCGAGTTTCGGTCTCACAAAAGATTGGTAAGCTAACATTTTAATATCTGGTGAGGCTAATTTCAGGTTACGGCGCAAGTATCCTAGTGTGCGGGAGGCTTCGGAACACATAGTTTGTATATGAGTTTCCCATGAAAGTGACGATGACATATGCAATCCGAGGTATTTGTATGAAGATGTACAGCTAATCGGAACTGAATGAATGCAGAAGCGTAATGAGGTGAGGTGCGTTTGCGGGTGAACGACATTGCTTTACATTTAGTTAGGTTTAACGGCATGAGTGATTTGTTACACCAGGTTGCAATCATTTGGAGATCTTTTTGAAGAGCAGCGCTGTCGTCTGGATTACGGATGGGGGAGTATATAACGCAGTCATCTGCAAAGAGTCTTAACCTTGATGATATGTTAGTAGGCAAGTCATTAATGTAAATTAGAAACAGCAGAGGGGACAGACAGGCACCCTGGGGGACGCCCGACGTTACATCAGAGAGAGGAGAATCGTAGTTATTTGCGCTAGTGTATTGCTTGCGGTTTTTTAAGAAGTTCTTGATCCAAGAAATAATGTTGAGAGGGATTCCGAGGTTATACAACTTAAGGATTAATTGGTTATGGGGGACACGGTCGAATGCTTTTGAAAAATCTAAAAATACGGCATCTGTTTGAATGTTATCGTCCATGAAGTTTTGTATATCGTGCGTAAATTCAGCCAGTTGCGTTTCGCACGACAGAAGTTTCCGGAAGCCGTGTTGGTGATGATAGAAAAAATTGATGGATTCCAGATGGGTCATTAAACGTGACGCGATGATGTGTTCGAGCAGTTTGGATGCGATGCTGGTTAAGGAAATAGGGCGGTAGTTGGCTGGCGAAGCGCGATTGCCTGATTTGAAAATTGGTATTATCTGAGCCTTCTTCCAGTCGTCAGGGACGTCTCCTGTTTGTAGTGATTGGGTAAAGATCAAGTGCAATATTAGGCTTGACACTGATGCGGTGTTCTTTAGCAATTTACTATTTATTTTGTCGCAGCCGGCTGAAGATGAAAGTTTGAGGTCATTGATCAGTTTATATATACCGTCTGGGCTGATATCAATTTCTGGCATTGTTACAGAGGAATGATTGGGCAATGATTCGGTGTCGTTGTTGTTAGCAGCGGAAAATACGGACGAAAAGTGGTTATTTAAAGCAGAAGCACAGTGGGAGGGATCGATTGGGTCTCCATGATTGTTAACAAGATCTATTTGACTAGATCGATGTGTAGGGGAGAGCATGCGCCAGAATTTGTTAGGATTAGTTTGAAGAACTGATAGCAGGTCATTGGAAAAGAATTTCGTTTTAGTTGCTTTAAGTTCGTTTAGATAATGTTTAGCGCATGAGCGGTAGCGTTCCCATGCGGCGGGGCATTGGCTTTGGTGAGCCTTTCTGTAGAGGCGTTTTTTTCGATTACAGAGTAATTTTAGTTGTTTGTTAAACCATTGGCAGTTAGTATCAGATTTGATAAGAATAGTAGGGATGTATCTGTTTTTAAGGTTCAGCATCGTTGTTTTAAAGAGTTCCCAGTTAGCGTTGACATTGCGATGTAGGTACGTGTTCCTAAAGTTATCTAAGAAATTGGTTAGGTCGGCATTAAGGGCATCATAATTTCCTCTCTTGTAGTCCGTGATTATCTTCTGTGTAGGTGATTTCTTTTTCAGTAGAGTGGCTATGCAAATATGGATTAGGTTATGGTCACTAATACCTGGAAGGATATTAACGGTTTTTATGTCCTCTGGGCACGAGGTTAGTAGAAGGTCAAGGGTATTGTTGCCCCTGGTAGGGCACATTATGGTCTGGTGAAGATCAAAGTCGAGTACAGTGTTCAAAAATTTTTGTTCGTTAGACGAGGACCCATTCGATACGGAAAGCAACAGCCAACTGATTAATGGATAATTGAAGTCTCCTAAGAGGAATATGGGCGCCTTGGGATATTTATTAGTTACTGCAGTGAGGGATAGATGGAGTAGGTCGCAGAAGTCTGGCTGGCTATCGGGCGGTCTATAGCAGACGCCAAAAACGAATGTAAGGGCTCCGGTAGATATGCATGTCCAGATTAATTCTATGTTGTTGTCAATCAGAACGAGTGAGGATGATAAGGTATTTCTAATGGCTATAAGCACACCACCGCCTCTCTTGCTTTGGCGGTCACGGCGGAAAATTGTGAAATTCGAGATATCTGGGAACACCTCCGTATCTCTAATACCTTCATGCAACCATGTTTCGGTTAGTACGACTATGTCAGCACTGACATCAGTTATGAAACTCTGAAGTTCGTCGCGCTTCGGTATTAGGCTTCGTGCGTTAGTAAATGCGATGTTCATATCTACAAATGCTATGGGACGTGGACGCGTGTTACACGAGGTGGAATGCTTAGAAACCTGTCACGTGCTTCCATCTGATGGGATATCTGATGAGTTAATTTCCAACGTATTGGTGCGCGAGTTACTGAATTCCTTGACGCTGTCAGTTTCCTTGACGCTGTTCGCAACTTTCCTTGACGCTGTTCGCAACTGAATTCCTTGACGCTGTTCGCAACTTGGCATATGCTAAGGGAGGATAAGGTTTTGTAGAAGAAAGTGGTTGTTTCCCCAAATCTAGAAGAGTTCCAAGGGCATATCGAACATTTTTTTTTAAATATTCCTCTTATCTATATTTGTGGATAGGTGTGTTAAATTGTTCGCGATTATTCATTGTGTAAATGAATGGGTGGCTCGAGTGAAAAAGGAGTGGCTATATGCTTACGTTGAGGGGACGTCTTCTGTTGTTTTTGAGGGAGGCGAATGTTTTAGCCATGGACAACACGTAGCACGTTGTGTGAGTTCGCGTATGTCTTGGAAGGCGGCGTACTTTCTTCAGGACTCTTATGCCCTGGAGTTACGGGATTTTAATTTTCATCATCGTGGTTAAGAGAAGCTATCTTTGGGTGTTTGATACTATGCCAGCCCCTAAAACCCTACCAGCCGTTCGACCGTTTGCCATGAAGGTAAACAACTATTCGATCGTTCCGCGGGTGGGTCGCCATAAAGAGAGGTCATATTTCCATACTTTATTCCTGGCTGTAGGAGGGAACGACTTTACAGCGATTTCCATGGTTGTTCACAAAAAAAATTTCTTACCTTTGTAATTTCGAATGTCCTGTCCTCGGCATGTACGGCGGGTTTTGAAGTTTTGGTACTTCCCTCGAAAGACTTTTATACTGGCTTGACTCCCGTCCACGCGTGATTTTAATCTGTATTTTTGGAAGGGGGGGCTTTTACACAAGCGAGCTAGATCGACGACATATCCACCTTGCCGTCCAGCTGTTTTTTTGTTGAGCCTGCATAGACTACCAGGACCAGTCCTATTACTGTTTTTTTCTCATAAGTTACCTTTTGGCTAGGAGAGGAGCTCTCTTATTTTTTTTTTTGAAATGTCATGTTAGACAGTTTAAATACCCTTGGGGGATCGTGGAAACTGTGAGGTAAGGAGCTGCTTTATGAAGGGTTCTACTGTGCTGCCTTCTTCTTTGCGGATAAGTTTCAGGTATGGCTGGGTGCCCAATATAACGCTAGTGATCAGTTCCCGCCTAAGTTTTTTCCTGTCTTTCACTCACGCTCTGACTCTATAGAGGTGTATTCAAATGTGGTCCGAATGGTCAGAGCTTCTGGATGTGTTAGCCATTGTGATATCGGCTTTTCATCTTATCTGTAGGGCCTTGCCAAGCATTTTTATGTGACGGTGCTGTGCAATTACAATATGGCATATTTTAGGGGTTTTTTTTTCTTTCTATGGCTGCGTTGCTCCTTTCATAGTTTGCCATACAGAGCTTGCACTGGTGACGAGGCTGCGAGAAATTCGAAAAGCGATTTACGAATTTTTTTTATTAAACGTAATACACTCGGTTTTATTTTCTACTGGGACAGATTCCGGTACGGTTGCGAATCTAGTCAAGATATTTCTTGAATATTTAGAGCCTAGCGTTATATTTAGGCCATTTTATGATTGTATGACACAATTTTGGCGCTGGCGCAATTTTCGGTCGTCGGACAGGGGCTTTGGTGAAGATGGGAGTTGCTATCAACGCAAGAGTACGCATCTGCCGAACATAAATCTATACATGGCGCATAAAAAGAAAACCACTGCGTAGTCGCGGAGCTTTCTACAATTTCGCATGTTTTCATTTGGCTCGGCCGTATTATCGTGGTCTTTCGAGAACATCCCGCTGCTTTGTACTCAAGGCATGCGCTTGTATCTGGCTGCCGCAGTTGTACTTTTCTGTTAGCAACAATGTCGTACTTCACCGGACACTTGTTGAGCACAGCTCATAGCGTACAGCGGGCAGGGCGCAAAAATTGCAAAATAAGCCCAATAACGCCATCGATTTAAAAAGCAATCATATCTAAATGCCGTCGGTGCAGCTAATAGACGTACGAGCCGGGACGGGAAAGAATAAGACATGATTACCATCGTGCAGGTGGGGCATGCGAAACATGCCGTATTCAACAGTTCAGAAAACAGAACAAGGTGTCTGCATAGGAGCGATTCTTGATTTGCAAAAAAGAAAGACGAGATGCTCTGGTAATTTTAAAAGGGTTACGATAAATTGTCTTTAATTTGGAAGTCTCTAAAACAGCCGCAGATATGTAGGTGACAAGCGTAATAATTTCAGAACCAGACGATATACCAACGTCTCAATTTCTACCGTTTTGCTATGAGATTCCGCAGTTTGGGGGCAGACAGGATGCGTCCTCCGGTTCGCGATTGTTTAGTTTACGTGTAAAAATGACCTGTCGAATAGTTCTCTACACTACCTCAAGCGACTGCAATACAATATTTAAATTTCAAGCGGAGCGTCGAGCATATTTATCTCCAAAAGTTATTTTTAACAATGCTAACGGTAGTGGTGTATACGTTGAGTTCGGCTTGTAATTTCACAGATCATTTTGCAGAACACAGCACAGACGGGAGAAACAGGTGGCGGGGTGGAGCGACAGGAACACTGGTCAGAGAAGAAACCGCACTACACTGGGGAGACTGATCAAACGTTTTAACAAACGGAAGGCAAACGATCAGAATATTAGTGGCCGTGCGCCCAACAAGTGGCCAGGGACTTTCCTAGCAACAAATACACTCCTGACTCCTCTTTTGGTGTTGGCGTGTTTTTTCGCACAGTAATACTTACAAAGGCTTAGGATGCGGCGGTTTTAGAAATTGTGCAGTTGCTGATTTCGTGGAGAAACAATAAAACCCGCCAATTTTATTGCACAAAACACGGCGTGCATTTGAGGCTTCTGCCTCTGTTCATTTTTAAATATAACTAGGGGTGTGCTAATATCGAATTTTTCGAATACGAATCGAATACAAAGAACTAGCTTCTAATATCGAATCGAATATCGAATAATTAAGGGGGACGTGGCTTTCGTGATGAACTTCTTTATGTTCCGGGAATTATGTTAAACATTATCACAGCAACTGGAAATGCGTCCGCGATATCACCATAAAAATGTCAAAGCAATATTTTTAGATCTTTGCTATTTAAATTTTTTTTTCTGTTCACCTTGTACTGAGCTTGAGTGTCCTACAAAACATAATATAAAACTTGTTCAAAGTGTTTTGTGTTCCCAAATAAATGGGCGAGCTCGCGACAGCCTTGAAATTTTTGGTTACAACTCTTTTCTTTGTTTTCAGTTTTTCCGAAGTGAATGTACAACAGGCATATAGACCAAGAACGACAATTTGCATAAAAATTCACAAAAACTAAACCAGAAATACAAAGAGTGTCACGACCTCAACTGTTTATCAAGGAACGTAACGTGAAGAACGAAATAAAAAATAGACCTAGCAGTCACGAAGAAATGAGTGGTACAGGCGACGTAGGTGGCAAAAAAGCACTTTTGGGAAACCATTTGTGCGTTGTTCTTTTTCTGCCGTTCGTGCGTTTGTGAATAAATTAAGATAAATAGGCGGCCAGGATCGGAAAGAGGATCGCTCGGGCGATCCAATGGTACCAAAATAGCCACGCCCGGTGGCACCGTTGCGGAGATACAGCGCTCCGAAACATGGCGTTTTTATTCGCCCTTTTAGGCTAACATTTTGTCCCCGCAGCTGCACAAGAATTTTTTATCTCAATATGCTACGGTTTTCGGCGGAAACACTTTGCAAACGCACAGGATAGAAAACATAAAAGCCGATATATGGCTTTCAAAAAAACGATGTTTCGGTTATTTGTTTCGAAGGTAAAAGCCGCGTCCTCCCCTTAACAATCCAAATATACGATAATAGCCGAATATTCGAAACCTTTTGAATATTTGAAATAATTCGAATACATTTTTTTTTAAACGAATATGAATATACCATATTTCTAGTTCGAGTATTTTTCGAAATTTTTAATATTTCGCGAACCCCTAAATATAACTAATTTTTCCTTGATGATACCCAACTACTCGCTCAAAATTCCGACCTGTCAGGAACCTAGCAATACCACTTCAGGAAAGCGACATTTGGCATAAAGCAAAAAGGGCACGTGAAGATGAAAATGATAAAAGAGGATTCTGAATATTTTTTGTTTAATTCGCTGTTAACTATCGCTCCGCGTGCACTCCCCGTGCATTTCTAGGGGATTGTCTCCTTGGCTAAGGAATTTAGTCGCCCAACCTACGAGACCTAAAAATAAGAACAAAGCAAAATTTCACAGGCTTAATAAGTTGTAAAAAAAAGAGTAATCTTCGCCAAACAACTCCAGAGCAACCTTTTTTTACAGGACTGCCATTGACTGCAAAGCTACGCATGTCTGAGAATTTTGTCTTTGTTTGAATAAGTAAAAAAGCCGGCCGCCGTCATAGGCTTGTCACATGCGTACACCATGCTTGAGAGAAACAAACTGTAAGAAAACTCTATTTTCCTTTTACTTATCATTGTCTCTCACGAAACACAAAGAGGCTGTTTACACCATTCGTTTGTTTTGTGGGCCTTTTAGTACACGGTTTTGGGGTAATTTGTTTTTACCGAATCATTGACATTAGTGATTTCTTGTTCTTTGAAGCAAAATGTAAGCAAATACTCTTTCTAAGCATGTAGTAGTCTAGAGATTATTCTATGCCCTGCATAGGCCCCAGTGAACATATAAATTTACTAAGATAACCACATCTGGATTTGTGTAGAATGTAGAGATTTTAATTTATAGAAAGACCGCCTACAAATAACCAGGATGTTCAATCGTGCCTAGATATGAAAACAAGCACACTTCCAAGGCGGCACGTATAAACAAGAAACAATAACAAAAAATGTGGAACTGCTATACTCAGTCGACACCACTCATTTATTTAAAAATTACCGTTTCAAATCACTCTAACCGGCTGTTTTTGGAGCTGTTTTTGAAACTTACGTAGTCCCGACACGTCAACCATTTATACCGCTGGGGAATACATATTTATGGAGGCATATATTGCTATTTTAATTATTCGTGCGTGGAGAAGAAAATTTTCCAACTGTGAAACGAACAATGTAAGTGTGGAGTATGTAGATTGTCGGGCCTTTACGCCCTACAATGTTATGTAAATGCTTCAACCAGCCAGTGAGGCAGCGGTTTAAAATAACAGACGGGTCACGACGCGCAAAAACCTAAATGTTCTTTATACCTACTACCTAGGTGTATTTATTTACCCGTACTTATCTCTCAAGAAGACTGAAACGTTGCTTTTATTCTTTCAAAGCTTCGTTGCGAGTGTCAATGAATGAATGATAAGCACTGTTTGCAATCAAGTGCGATGAAAATACTTTACACTGTTTTATCGACGGAAAGTTCTCGACACTGTCACGGTGCCGCCATTTTTGCGTGATCGGGGCGTCGCCATGAGGGCATTTTTTGGGCATGGCGGGAACTGCCGTATCGTGCATAGCCGCATGTCGTCTCTCTTTTTGGACTGCGTAACAAATGGCGCATTTCTCGCATAATCTAAATTAAACATTGAATAGTCATTTTAGAGCGAACGAACTAATACAATACATCTCCACAGCCTACTGTATATTTCATTCAACTTACCATGCCGCAAGAAAAAAGAAGACAAAGGTTATCTAAAATTATGCTAAAGCCAATTTCGGCGCTATCAACGGCAGCTTAGAACTTTTCCGCGAACTTTTTTTGTTGACTTCGATAAACGGTCGGTTAATATTATTTGGTGCATGTATCCAAACATTTTTGAGAGACAAATTACATCACACGTTCCCCACAGAGCTATTACGGCTAACCGCCAGTTTTCTTGGCATACTCGCGCTTTAAAGCGATTTGCCCAAAGAAAAGACAAATATTTAAAAACCAAGTTACCTAGAAGATCCGAGCACTGCTTAGACCAATGAATGGCCAGTGAGACGTACAAAAATGCCTTAAAAGATGCGAAGAAAAAATTGGTGAATGTCACAGTACTGTCGCTTTTATCAAACGCTCCGAAACGATTTTGTAACTCTGTGAAAGACGCGGATAGATCAAGGTTATTTCTTTCTGATATTCAATGTAACTCAATCGCTGAAAATGCTTGCCCTGAAGCGCTTTACCAAGTTTTTGTGAAGGCTGTTTCCAGCCATTCTAACCGATCATTTTTCAAGTGCGGCAGCGATGCAAGATTTCCAATGGATCCTATTTGTTCTGACTTTGATGACATAGTACGCATTGTTACAGCAAGAGGAAGAGGTCGACGAAGAGCCGGGTAGCAGCCAGAAGAGGAAGGAGAAGAGGAGGTGAAAGGACGAGAACCGAACTCTTGTTTGACTACTTAGTGAACTCTACCCAATAAAGGGGAACGTTACATTTGGCGCAGCCGACCTTTCCTGACAATGTGGGTGCTGTTCAACCTGACCCAGTGTGAAAATTGTTGTCTGGTGGTCAACGGTTACCAAAAGGAGGGGGATGATGCCACCGTGAACCCCCCCGAAAAGGACAGCAAACCTGACTTCATATCTTTCTTTGCCACGAAAGCTAAACTGCCGCTAGACCATTTACCGTCGAAGAGTAACATCAAGGTTAACATGCGCGCCGCTGATTTTCAAGCTTGGGTGATTAAGCCAAGTGAACCAGTGAATGTAAAGTCAGACCATCCAGAGGGACTCACGCGTATCATGTAACACATTTTCGGTTTCCAAGAACAACTTCAGCAGCAACAGCAAATAATGACTTTTAGGGAATTGAGTCGTGATCCGTCCCGGTACAGACAGGAAGTTAAGACTGGTTGTTTTGATGGTACCACCTCAAGTCCAGCGGCATGAATTCAGTTCTACGAATACGTGTGCTCCAACAATCACTGGATAACAGACTCCGATCGGATAAATACCCTACGAGTATAACTTTCGGGGAACGCGAAGAAGTGGTATGAATTTCGGATGGCAGGGAACGCTGACAAGCCCTGGGACGACTGGCAAGCCAGCTTCATCCGCGCATTCGACTTGAACCCCTTTGAGCGTTGGGATCAGGCCATTTTCTTCAAACACAAGAAGGGGACGTCGGTGGACTACTACTAGGAGAAGCAAAGACTCCTGCAGCTTGCCGATTCAAGTCTCCCCGAGTCGTCCATTGTACCACTCATCATACATTGTATGGCGAAAGCCGTTCAACGCCAGATTCTTCCAAGGGCTACTACCACAGCGGAAGGACTCCTCCATGCGCTGAGGGGCGTCTGCGTCGACCTTCTGCCACCAATAGGCCAGAGCCGACAGTACGACACTGCTCGGAATAATATAAAATAGGTCGGCACGCTTAGTGGTGCTCATCATCCAAAAAACGAGTAAAAGAGGGTGATCGGTCCCACCCAAAGACCCAAGCGAGACTGTGTACCTAATTAAATCTGAATATAATTTGCTGTATGCACCAATGTATGTCAGCGGGCGACTAGAAAACGTTTTAGTGGAAACCGGAGCATCAGTGAGCATCATGAGTGCAGGACCTGCCTCGCCAGATGACATATTTCCTGGTAGGGTTTTCCAGGTACATGGCTATGATGGGACTGCTAGGGTTCTTGATAAATGGACGCGCGTCGAAGTCGAGTACCAGGAAAGTAAAGTGCTCGTAGAAGCATTACTAATGCACGACGCGAAGTTAAATTTCATCCTAGCCCGTCCTGACATGAAGAGATTGAGGCTCAACCTGTCTTGGAAGGATGAGGTGCTCGTTGACCGTCCCACTGAGACGATATGCGCGCAGACAAAGCCGTCCATCAGGCTGGTCAAGACAAGCGAGAACGTCTGTTCACAATATCCCGAACTTTTATGTGTAGGCACTTATCCGCCAGACACAGCAAGTATAGAAGTGCCGTTTCAACTGCGCGATGTTACTGCTGTACGAAAAAAAAATCATATGGCATGTCCTACGAAAAAAAGGGGCTAAAAACTGAACTGCAATGTCTGCTGGAGTATCGTGTCATCTGAACTTCGGCATCAACATTTCCGTCACCTATCACAACGGTTCTCAAGGACGATGGTACATGTAGGCTGTGCACAGACTACAGGCATGTAAATCGCCAGACTGACCTGTTCCCGTACCCGATGTCAAGAATAGACGACATCAACAATGAAATCGCCGGTTGCTCAAGTCGATCTGTGCAAAGGGTATTGGCAAGTACCACTTCAGCAGGAATACAAGCACTTCACTGCATTCATGACTCCTTTTGGTACATATGAGTACAACAGACTCCCCTTCGAATGGAAGAATTGTGGAGCATGGTTCCAGAAAATGATGAACACCATCAACAAGAGTTTACTGGATAATTTTGTGGAGTGTACGTCGACGACCTAATAATCTATTACAGGAGCAGAGATGAGCACATATCACATCTCTCACAGGTGCTTGACGCCCTTAGTAAAGCTAAAGTGAAGATTAATTTCAAGAAGAGTGAGTTTTTTAAAAATTCTGTTGTCTTTCTGTGACTAGTTTTTGATGGCAAGACGAAAAGCAGGAAAGATAAATCCGTCAATCGAATTTCACAGCTATGCAAACCCCACGAGGTGCATTCTCTGCGCGTCTTCCTAGGACTTGCCGGCCACTACAGGGCATTCATCTAGGATTACACCACGAAGTCGAAATGCCTCACAGCATTGACGTAGAAAGATGTTCCCTTTGAATGGACCAAGGAATGCGACAGCGCATATCAGGAGCTTACAAAGATGTTATAGTCGGACCCAGTGTGGACGCTCCCAGATTCCACCAAACCGTTTGAACTGACAACAGATGCATCACATTACGGAGCAGGGGCGATTTTGTACCAAAGAGATGACAAGGAATCACCGAAAAGACAGCTCAGGGCCATTGGTTATTATTCTTACACGTTTACCAAGGCGGAGATTAATTATTCTACGAACGAAAAAGAGGCCATGGCGGTAGTAATGGCGCTACGTTACTTCCGAACGTACTTGGAAGGCGTATGCTTCAGATTATTTACAGACAATCAAACATTGGTCTATATTCTGAATTTGTCCTATCCAAAAAGGCGGCTGCCTAGGTGGGTCACCGAACTGCAGCAGTTTGCATTTGACATTGCTCACAGACCAGGTGAAAACCTACCGGACGCCGATGCCATGTCGCGACTCTACATACCTGCCCCATGTGATGATCAGGACGTGAGCGCGCTCTTATGGGACAGCACAGAGACGATGTCACTGAAAGATGGTCGTTTGCAGGTACCGCTCTTTGCAATTTCGCTCTTTACAACGATTCACCTCACTCTGGCGGACTTGACGAATTTGGGCGCACATACTGGAAAATCAAGCAAAGAGTTTATTTAAACAACATGAAGCAAGGCATCCCTGAATACGTACGAAACTGTCACCAGTGTCAAATCTGCAAGGCCAAGTTCAAACCCAGAAGTAGTGTAATGATCATCGCAGAGCATTCCAAAGAACCATTCGCAACGATCCACCTTAATTTCGCGGAGCTCAGAAAAAAAGGCGAGGGGAGAGGGTGCACGCAAGCGTTCCTACTGGCAATTGATGAGGGCACGCGAATGGTTGCGTGTAAAGCCGGAAAGGAATACGCAAGGATCGTCATCTCTCTCTTGAACCGGGATATGTTTACAAACACCAAACCAATTGTGGCCGACAACGGACCAGACTTTCGCAGCGAGCAGTTGAAGAATTTGGCTCTCCAGCGCGATATCAAGCTCTCTTACTCAGCGCCGTACCAGCCTGAAGCCAATGGGTTAGCGAGAAAGCTATACGTGACCTCAAGTAGTTCATTTCCCTCTATCCATATTTCAAAGAAGTCTGGAAATGTGCTCTAGAAGCCGCTGTAGCACACCACAATCACTCGCACACAGAAGCTTTATTATGCAGTCTATACATTGCATATAATAGGAAATCTGAGTGGAAATCGGTAATCCACCTCCTGGGGATTACCGATTCAATAGCACTCCGTGAACAAGAAAGGTTCGAGAGAGAAATGAAAGGTACGGGATCGCAATGAAGAAGCATTACGACTGTCTTCACACCGGCAAGGTTCCGAAAATAAACGTTTGGGATTATGTCCTTGTCCGGAAAGGCTTGCAGGGTTCAAAGGCTCCTTTCTCAGGGCCCTACATGGTTGTGAAGACTGCTCGCAAACAAGGAATTTTGAAGTACATATTCCACTTTGGACATAATACCATCGTGGAAGCTGCGTCCATATGCAACGTAGTGCCGTATCACCCCATGAGGGTTGACAACAGAGGGGCGGCCTGTGTAAGAGGATGAGGAAAAGGTCGAAGAGGAGGCGGGCAGCAGCAAGAAGAGGAGGAAAAGAGGAGGTGAAAGGACTAGAACCGGAATGTTGTTTCATTACTTAGTGAACTCGACCCAATGAAGGGGAACGTTACACACATTATTGCTGGTCTAAAATTATCCTCTTCGAGTGGTCGAACAATATTACAGCTTAAATTCTTGAAAACACAAAGGCATATTCAGCGAATATATTAACTAAAATATTTATCCAACCACCGGAAAACGTAAATCGGCCTGACGACTGGAAGATCGGCAAGGTGGTTCCACTCCATTACTCTAGTGGCCTCCATTCATTAGGCAATTGCCGCCCAATTTCATTAACCAGCATCTGCTGTAAGATCATGGGACACGTCATATTTCACACCGAGCAAACTTTCTCGAACCATTTGGTTTTTTCACTCCTGTTGAACATGGTTGACGAAAAGGGTTTTCCTGCGAAACTCAGCTCGTAATATTTACAAAAGGACATCCATTGTGTGCTTGATGGGGCTTCTAAAGTTGATTGTATACAATTGGATTTTGCTAGACATTCGATACAGCGTCTCACGAACTGCTTTTAAAAAAATTGCGTTGTCGTAATATTGACTCTAATGTATTGACGTGGATTGAGTGTTTCTTGACTAATCGTTTTCATAATGTACGTACTAAAGGCATAACTCTTCAACAGTTCGTGTTACCTCCGGTGCTCCTGAACGCTCTGTGCTTGCCCCGTTAGCCTTTCTTATTTTTATTAATGATGTGCGTACAAATCCAGCTTCTCCTATAAAACTTTTTGTGGATGATTGTGTACTACACCATAAAAGAAAAGGTCCTAATTATTTTTTGTTGCTGCAGAAATACCTTAACGCAGTGTCTATCTGGTGCTCGCAGTGACAACAGGCCATAAATTTGCGTAAATTTAAAGTAATGCGGTTTTAACGCCGTTCTTTCTATAGTATTAACAATTTCCTTATACGAGGCGCAACGTCGTATATATATATATATATATATATATATATATATATATATATATATATATATATATATATAAATATATATATATATATATATATATATATATATATATATATATATATATATATATATATATATATATATATATATATATATATATATATATATATATTGGTCTTATTCTCACATCACACTTATCATGGAGGATGCACGTCACTGCTTTCGCGGCTAGCGCTTACGGCATGGGTACATCAAAAGAAAATTTTCCAGAACTTCTGCTTCCAATAATTTCTTTTCTATACGTAACTAATCCGTATCAAACTAGAATGCGCTGCTTCAGTAAGGGAGCATTTTTTTTAAATCACTCATTGACACTCTTGAAGCAGTTCAAAACTGTGCAGCTCGTTTTATTATTTGCAATCACGACCGCTATTCAAGCGTAACGCTCATGAAAAACTCCTTATCACTTCCGCCCTTTCTTTGCGCAGAAAGATTTAGCACATGTGCCTTTTATCTATAATATATAAGCTTCACGGTTCATTAAGAACGCATTATTCGCGCCACCAAGGTATATCTCATTCTCCATAGATTATTTGCGAAAAGCTGGCGTGCCTCAATGACGTACTGCTTCCTACTTCATTTCATTCATCCCTGAAACATCAGCGGAGTGGAACCAGATGCCGTCTTCCTTGATGCTTGTAACCAAAGGTGAACAGTTAAAGAAGCAACTGAATTCTTCTACACGCACCGCTAAGTATCAAATTTTTTGCCTGGTTTTTTGTTTGAGATATTGTGTATTTTTTAGGTTTGTTTAATGAAGTCAATTTTGGTTGGTGCCAAAGTGCTACGTTTTACAAGTGCAAATGAATGTTCCGTGAACGTTTTTTAGTGTTCTTACACAACTGGGTTGTATATTCGTGCCACCTTTAGCTTGCAATTCATCGCAGATGTTTCCGTACTTTTCGGCATTTATTAACGTATTTTTGTACCATTTCCCTTAAGGTGCCCAGTGTGCAATGAGGGTATTAAGATAAATACCCAAAATATTAAATTAATAAACACACGAGAAAAATAAATAAATAAATAAATAAATAACATAAGAGGAGCAAAAAGGAGACCCGGGGGATGTTATAGGCAATACCCCACCCCCCGCTCCCCCTTCCATGGAGGGGACTGGAAGAAGTGCAAGAGGAAGGGGCAGGTACGTGGAGCGAGGAGAGCAAGTGAAGGAGACGCGCTGAAGCTCTAGGCACTGACCCTGAAAAGGCGCCGCACCCGGCCTCCTGAGCTCTAAAAACGATCCTGAGCGCGCTAACCCACCCTTGGTTGCTTCGAAAACGAGCACGAGCGGGACTCCCTGGCTTGAACGCTTGAGCTGCGCACCCGAAACGAGTTTCCAACGGCACCTGTAGCTACGCACCGTGGTCTCAGGCAGCGTGTCCCGCAAGCTTCTAAAGTGGTAGTCAACAACCGGCCCCTACGGATTACAGTTACAACCAGAAACGGACATTAATTAGAAAGTGAGTGATAGCTAACTGTATATTCTGCTTGCGTCCTGAACGTTTTAACGTTACCGCCGTGAGGAGCGGTTTGATGTGTGGGGTCGTGCGCATAATTTGTCCTTCCATATTAAACATCTTTTGTTTCTGCATCCGGTTAGCCCGGCTAATTTACGTGACACTCCTACTCAGACACACCCAAGGTTTGGTCACGTATACGTAAACTCAAACAACAGAAAACACAGAGCCTGCCCATTGTTTACACAAATGGAAAGACAATTGAAGACCTGGCTACAACACTCGCACAACACTTCCAACACGTGTCCAGTTATCACACTACACAAACACTTTCAAGAAACCAAGAACATGCTATGAAAAGCATTCTTTGAGCTATAATAATGGGTCGAAGACCTCGTATAACTCCGCCTTTCAATGTCATTGCCTGTAGATATTGGCACTTGTAATCCTTCAGCTGTAGGTGAAGACAGCATTACAGAGACAATGTAAAACACCTATTTACAAGCACAGTTGAAACACTGCTACACTTCTACAACTAAGTATGGCTTTTCGGTCCAATTCCAAAGTCTCGGAGAGAAGACATCGTAGCGTTAGTCTTAAAGGAGGGGAAAGATATATCCTGCGCCCCCAACTATTGACCCATCGCCCTCACAAGCTCCCTTTGTAAGCTCATCAAGAAGATGATTAACACGAGACTCGTGTACTGCTTAAAATACAACGCTCTTGGCGAGGAATGCCAGGCAGTCTTCGGGACGTGGAGATCCACCAACTTTGAAGCTGTTGTATTGGAGTCATAAATCAAAGATGATTTCCTCTACAAGTTGTGCTGTATCACGGTATTCTTAGATATAGAAAAAGCGTAGCATACGACATTTCGGTGCGGAATTATCAACACCCTGGAGGTATTTCGTATGTCGAGTAATTTAATAAGCACGCTTTCCAGTTACATGCCTTAGAGAAGCTTCCGCGGAGAACTTTGGACTTTACTGTCTAGAGTTTATGTGCAATACATAGCATGCCACACAATGTAGCATTCGCTACACTATTTTTATACCGAAAATGAATTGCCTTAAGGAGGTATTGCGACTATGAATTCCCTGTGCAATTTATGTAGACCACGTTAAACTATAATTCGAATCATTTATTCGGTCGGTCTGCAAATGCGAAGTCCAGCTTGCTGTTACCAAGCTGGCTGGTTGAGCAGATAGCAACGTTTTTAAATTTCATCCAGCAAAGTGTACTTGTGTTTCCTTTAACAAGAGACGTCGCATTCTGCCAGATTCAGACATCAAACTCAATGATGCCTCCCATTCAACGAAAAACAGACGCAAGTTTCCAGGTACAGTGCTTGGCGGAAAGCTCATATTCGTCCCAAAAATCAAACTTAAGCATGCTGCTTAGAGGCTATGACAATACTAAAGGTTCCCTTACACACTTCTTATGGTACTGAAGAGCACCCTTTTTTAAGTGTGTTTACTGGCTTATTAATATCACTATTAGGAAATGGCAGTGTTGTCTGTGGGTAAGCAAGTAAACACTTTATCGAAATGGTGGAAACACTTTCATCTCGGGCTCCGCCTGGCATGTGGTGCCTTCCGCACTTGCCCAGCCGAAAGCCTGTATGTCGATTGGAAGAAGAGAACCTAGCACATAAGCGACCATACAAAGTTCTGCTTTATGCTTTTGAAATCTGATTACATTAGCATGCTTTTAAGCTAGATTCTTGCAATACATACATGTCCCAACTCCTGCTTCATCGTCGATCCGTTTCTGCTACCTTCTCTCACAGAGTAACAGAGGAACAGTCGGAGGTTGCTTCCTCCGTTTTCGACACCATCAAATCTCCCGTAACAGACTTTACAGCACCATTCCATAATCGCCGTGTATCATGTGATGTAACTTACATATATAGCAAAAAAATGAGTCCGAAGATATGCGCTCCTGAAGCACTTCTTTTCTTTCCAACTGAAGCAAAAGTGTGCCCAATTTTACAATGACTTATCAAAAACTGCTGCCTCTGTGTCCTGTGCTGCCCCGCACCCAATGTACATGTGTGTACATAAATAAATGGGAATACCGGTATCTTTACAGCGGAAACTTATGGTATACTCCTTATGATAAGTTATATCCTTCAATGTGACACCCGACAAACCATTATCTACACCACTTCTGTGAGTTTTGAGCGGACGTTGTGGTGTCAAACAACTTGCAAAAACTAGTTAGTCACTTTTCTCTTGAAAAACATTACGTCTGTTTAAGCATGAATACATGAACTGCCCATAAGCTGGGTCTCTGACCACTCTGCGATAGCTTGTAATGAGGCTGCGAATCAACGCCTCCTACTTGCCGCACTTACAAATGCACAGGAAATGAACACAGTATGGTAGACGGACCTCATCTCCACATCAGTCAAGCCTTTTGGAAATTATGCAAAAACACACTAAGGTAAACAGACAGACAACAAACTTCATGTGATAAAATCACTCTTGGGACCACACCCTACACGCACACGGAACAGAAACCTGGTAGTCGCCTTGGACAGTTTACGGAGAGGCTACGCACACGCGATGCACTCACATCTGTACACGGTGTCTCCTAGACCAGTGTGTAGCATGTTTGGGTAGGGCCTGAGGAGATAGCAACGGTTTCAGGTTTCATCCAGCAAAGTGTACTTGTGTATCACGTCCGCATCAAATCCAAGGCACTGAAATGCTTCGCACTAGTGTAGCAACGTTTGGGGAAAAATGGCAACCTCCGTGGAAGATGCCGAGGGTGCGGAGTACGGGGTCTCGAAATGACCCAATTTTTAAGTGACATCCGGTTTGCGCACCGACCGCCATTCGATTTGAGCCGTAAGTTGCTCTTTTAATATTGCCCAAATTGGTTGATGGTGGTGTGCACACAGATGGACACTGACGGACATTTGGAGGCCCTAATGTACTCCGCACGTTTACATGGGAGAGAGGAAGCCGTTTGGCTATCGGGTACCAACTCACGTTCATAGCTCAGTGGGTAACACGACTGACACTAACTTAGTCTGGTCTACCAGACACAGCCTCGAATCCTGCCGGTGCCTGTGTGATTTTTTGCCATTGTAGATGCTATGCGCACGGACGCGGACCGACATTGTGAGATCCTAAGATACTCCGCGCATAAAGCGAAGGTAGAGGCCCCGTCTGGTTTAGTATTGGGCGGCCTAAGATTATGCGTGCTTATCCTCGGGGAGCCGGACACGTTTTAAAGCAAAGCTTCTTATCTCTACCCCCCAAGGGTTCTTTCGCGACCGTTGGTGTCACCAGAAAAATCCCGCGAACAAATAAAAGAATTTACTGGCACTGCTAGGAATCGAACCTGGAACTAATAAACCAACAAAGCGAGAGCCTGTTGTCTTACCGATTTAGCTACGAGCCCACGCGAAGACTGGGAAGACAGCTGGTGTACTCACAAAGCACATCGACAGGTTTACGCCTTGTGTTCTCGCTGAATGCCACGTGAAAGCGTCACGCGACCACTCACGCCCGTCTAGCGGCCCTGTGCGCACCTTGGTCATGTTGTAAAAGTTACAAAAATTAAAGGAAGCTCACACCAATGCATGGGATCTCACTTCTAGTAGGCCAATGTGCTAAAGCCTGTGGCCTCCAGTGTGCACGTAAACAATGACAGCTCCTTGTCGACCGCCCTCGCGCCAAACCAAGGAATATATTCAAATACTCCTTGATGGCCAGGCCATCACACCAAACCCCATCATCAAGATCCTCGGCCTACATCTCGAGGCTAACCAAGAGTGACGTCTCCTTCCAGCGCCTCAAAAACACCATTATTCAAATCACACACGCGATCAGGCGAGTTGCCACCAAGAAGGGAGGCCTAAAGGAATCCGGTACCTTTCGATTAATTGAAGCTTTTGTCCTCTCGAGAGTTACTTACGTCTTCTGGACAAGGAAGATGTAGAGATGCTTTATATAGTGATTAAAAAGGCGGTCGAGCAGGCCATTGGTCTTCTCATGAGTGCGTCCACAATGAGGCTACTTAGCACGGGTCTCCACAACACTGTGGAAGAGCTGATAGAAGGCCATCTTTCTAACCAGAAGGTCCGACTCAGAACTGCAGTGGGTAACCACATGCTTCACCAGATGAGCTGCGCAGCCCAGAGTGCCACTCCGCTTAACGTACTCCCAGACTCTTGGCGACTAAAACTAAAGGTGCTCCCTTTGTTGAGAAATATGAACCCCACACATGACCAGGGTCATCGAAAAGCACGGGCTCAAGCACTAAACACCACCCTCGGTAGGGATCACGCAGTTGCCTCCAAACATCGAGGGCAGCAGTACGCCATCATTGTGGCTACCTCCAAAACCAACCTCCTTGCGTGTACCTGGCTTAGGACCCAAGACATGACGGCAGCAGAAGAGGCAGCCATCATCTTGGCTCTCGCTGAACCCGGGGTTTGGAGGGTAGTCATCGATTCCCAGCAAGCCTACTGTAATTACCAGTAGGGTTCGGTGTCCTGACCTGCACTGCACGTGCTAAAAAACCACTTCTCAAACGGTTCCAATCAGCTCATCTGGACACCCCACTCACGGGTCAATGGAGGGCAACAAATACGCCCACCCAACAAGCCTGCGCATTTACTTCCTGTGCTGTGGAGCTGCACGAGGACAGTCACCCGCTTGTCACGTTCAGGGAGATAACACAGCATTATCGCCTTGTGAGATAGACCGTACCTTCGCCATACCATGACCTTTCCGGGAAACAACAAACTACCCTACGGCTCATACAATCCGGGCTCCATCCCACAGCCTACGCGTCTTCACTTAATGTATCCGAATCGCTACGACGCTGAATGTAAATTTTGCTCAGAAGTAGGAACACTCCGCCCCGTCATCGGGGTGTGCGACTTTATCCGTGAGCACCCTCCTCTCTTTCCGTCAACTACACAACAAGAGCAATGGGAGATTCTGCTGTCCAGGCCTTCTCTACCTACCCAGATTCAGATGGTAGACGGAGTACAGGTGGCGCAGACTGCCTATGGGATCGAGTGAAGAAGAAACCACTGTCCTCGGCGGCACTCAGCACCATTCAGAAACCTGAATAGAAGTATTTCCTCTTCCTCCTCCTCCGTCTGTGCAACCGATCTCGACGCCTCCATACACGGCGGCAGAGATGGAGAAGTGATATCGTCTAACACCGGGTTTGAGGTTCCTTTTATTTTATAAAAAAGAGTTTCCACTCTTTTACTACACCAGTACATCTCAACCAACCATCGTTCATGCATCATGCATTGATTTAACCTTACCAAGAATATCTCTTTGAGGTAATAGTGTGGTTCAGTGCATTTCGCTTCTCTCTGGTTTTGCTATTTGTGGAGCGATGTGAGTGAATTTAAGTGACGTCACATGGGTAATCGTTATGGGTGCCGTTTACAGTTTTGCTTTCCAACCACAATCATGGGGTGGATTGGCGCGATTTTTTTTGTGAATACTCTTCGAGACTTGGTTAAGACTTCCTCGTGGTGTCATCGTTACCTCGAGGAGCAGTGGAGGTAGCAGCGGCAGTATCGCTTGCTCAACAGATATCAACTCAATTGGGAGGCCCCTGTTCGCCTTGTGGGCCGCTAATTAAGAAGTTGGTGGCCGATATTGCTTGGCGGACTTTTGAATTATTTGATTTTGGTAATCATTCCCTTCCCACCAGCAAAACTGCACAAATCGTCGCAGCTAGCGACTGGGCTAATCATCCAGCCATGCGTTTCCAAATTCACGCACTTACGCGTTCAATCAGGAGTCGAGGTGACGGGTATCAAAACAACATTTGTGCCATCGTATCATTTCTCGGACACGTGGGAGCAATGACCCCGCGGCAGCGCGGCGAGAAAAGAAATTTTGGTGTGAGTGCATGCGCAACTTCAATGCTCAGCGAGATTTCTCTGCTGATATTTGCCAGAAAACCACGAGCCACAAGAAAACTTGAATTGCCTTGTGTAGCTAGTGCGGCACCTTTTACCTAAAAAAAGAACCTAGGCAACCGAATCGTGGTTGTGAAATTTGCCTGCCTTATGTCTCACTCGGAAGATCAAAGCAGAGTATCTCTCAAAGTCAAATCTTGCGGCAGCTACTATTCTAATATATAACGCTGACCACCGTACCTGAGGCAAGACCACTAAATTTTCACTATTCTGACGATAAGGCGTCAAAGTAGCTTCTGACACAGATATAGCACATGTGACAGCCAAGTAAGCTACCAACCACCCTGAGATTCTCTAGGTGTACAACACCTCCTGGTAGAATACATAGGAGAGAAAACAACACCCCTTTAGTGATTCCCGTCCTAACTGTAACCACTTCATTTTTCAACTGCCTCATTTATTATAGTTATATTGCTGGTTCCTCCAAACCCATGTTACATATTGTTTAGTTTCTTTGTGCAACTCGTATTATACCCATTTTTGAGGACTCAATGGTGTTCAAAATTCTGCGTTTGTTTTCTCATACTGTTTCCCCATCTTAGGTCTAACCAGCCTTCCACCACCTTGGCTTCCTTCCGCTGTCTATCTAACATCACGTTAAATTATGAGAACCTTTTTGAAGTAAATAAAAAAAGCTGACTTTATCCCGTGGTTTTACAAAGTGAACTGCTTGAACACAGGCAAAACTCAAGTTTCAGTAAACCATTTGGGGCGGAACACATTCGGCGTAGCATACACGCAAAGCAGAGATATATTGGAATCACCTAGACAGTGGTAGTACAAGAGGAAGTGGAAGCACGCTGGTAACTCTAGTCAAGTTTAGGCCTGACTTCCTCATCTCCGGACTTCCCCTATTATTCCGAATAAAGAAATCCCATCATTTACATCCTTAACATCAGGGTAAGCGTGCTGGGCATGTCCAGACTGGTTATAAAATGAACTACGCCTCGACTTAGGAAGTATTGCCTTACTTCTTTTCAAGCCACTCAACAAGGCTTCTCAAGATCTCGCGCCTCGAGAGAATAGCACTGAAACGGAGCAGGTTCCTGCAGCAGATTCACCCGCGCGTGGACTCACTCTCGTGTACCACCCATGCTATCGACTAAGCCCAAACAGACATGCAAGACTGGCTAAAAAATCCCAACCTAGAGAGCAAGCGTAAACTTCAAAATCAGTTGGCGCAGTTTGCCAATGTTTATTTCTTCCTGACTGCACAACATTCCTCTGGTTGGAGAATAACCAGACAGCTCTTGCTACCTGAGAATACTTTAGGAACAAAACATGAAGGGCCACAGCTACTGAAATTCCAGAAAATGCATAAAGAACTCGCGCTCATTGAGCGTATATCACAAGCTAAACGCGCTAGGAATAGTGAAGAAGTTTGAATTTGTCAGCTTTTCCTACGTCAGTGTCCCACGTCGACACAATGTGACACCTGCATAAAACCTTCCCGAAGGCGTCTTCATGTTTCTGCACGCCAAGCAAGACAGAGTCAGCTGCTGCGTGGTGCGGCACTGGCGTACGTTTGAGGCTATAAAAATCGGCGCATTACACAGACATTTTGCAGCCTTTCGAGTTTATGTGCACAGCGCTACTGAAGACCATACTTTGGGTTATTGGGTAAAACATCAGGGGCCGCGAGAGCAGCAGTTTGCAAGGCGAGCTGTGAACCACCCTCGTAGCGTCTTTACGCCGATGCATTTGTAGTAAACTGCAAGAACGCCATTCATCAAGCAGCTTCTTCTGAGTCTCCTCCGTCGTGGACCTTGGTTACCTATTAATTAAGAATCTTGCAGGGGTCTCCCTGTGATTTTAAAGTGCTTGCTGCTTTTAGCCCCACAGTATTTCATATCCAAATTTGGGTACGACGAAATCCGCTGTCCAATACGTTCTTGATACCGCCGACAACGTGGCGACGTCACTCCCACTCAGACACGTACTGTGCGGCCGCTGAGCTTGCTAGAGCTGTATGTCCGGCCACATCGATCAAATTTGCTATTGGCGTGGGTATCCAAATATTCAATTACCCCCTCCTAGTTGCAATCTACAGACAGAACACCATGACTTATTCCTATGCTGAAATATTTCACCAGCAAGGCTCATTACGACGCTTCATAGCTTCTTGAAAGATACACACAGCGAGCAAAAAATGGGACGAAAGACGGAGGGATGTACAACACAAGCGCTTTGTGTGTGTGTGTTCCTTTCAAACTAATATACCTACTCGCCCAACTTTCGGTGTTTCTTCACAGCTTGCAAGCATCAGACGTCAGCCTGTCTCCACAGATTTTGCACCCAGCTCTCTCTGCAACCACTTGACTGCGTTTTCGTTTCCCACGGCTACAAAACCCAGCCGGGCTCCCTACAGGGTTGAAGTTGTCAAAATTATCTACTTAGGCATTTACTCTGTCTGCCTGAAAAACTTTAATGCTGATACATACAGGTAAGCTGTTTGAGGTGGCCCGGACGGCGCTACCTCTCACAATCACTAGGTGGGCTCCTCATTACAAAAGCCCATTGGCGATCGGCGCGGCTCGGGCTCGGTCGACCAGGGCCTTCTGGCTCACTAAGTCGGAGCAGCCGGAGCAGCCGGAGTCGGCTGCTTCCCAGTCCTCCGGGGTGGGATTGGGTTTTGGGGCGAAGTTCGGAGTTGATTGGAATACCCACACCCTTTGGAAGAAGTCTGAAAACTTCTCCGCACAGTACGGGCATTGTCCTCTATAGGCAGGATCAAAGTGTTTTAAAACTGCCGGGCACAGCAGTGTTTTGGTGTAAAGACGGAGGAGGGTGCGTTCATCTGGCTTCGTAAGGCTCTTACAGGGCTTAGGACAAATTGCGTGCCCGAATAGGTATAATTCAGTTTTTTCTCAAAATGTTACGGCCGGTTTGGGTTCGGGATCTATTTCGGAAGGGTCTGAAGACGTTGCCCGGAGAGTGAGCGCGGGCTGTGGCGTCTGCCGTTTCGTTGCCTTCGAGGCCCATGTGAGCAGGAGCCCATACGATGGTTCGACACGCCGGGGCACCGAAATAGTCGCTGTTTTGAAGGATGCGACAAGCAAAGTGAGGAATGTACCCCTGTTCAATGTTTCTGCAGGCCCCTCTCGAATCGGTGATGATGACTCGCGACTCCTGGTCTGCGGATGCTAGCGCGATGGTGACTTCCTCCGCTGTGTCATGTGTTGAGCTCTGAATGTTAGGCAATTTACCCCGACGTTTTGGTGGACGTCTGCGGCCGTGTACCACCCCCCATGGTGAGGGCCGCAGGCGTCCACGTAAAAGATTCCGTGCTTGTTCCCATAGTGCCGGGCGGGTGCCTCCGCCCACCCCAGGCGGCTGCCACTGTGGTCCTAACGTGTCATGTTCGCCCGAAGAGGGCGCACGTGCAGGGCGTATCTCCAGACTTCGGGGATGCGTACACGCTCTTCCGTTAGTGTTGTGTGGTGGATGTGTAGTCGGGCTAATAGACGGCGTCCCGACGGCGTCTTTGAAAGTTTTGTATATTGATTAGTCAAGTGTGCCTCCCGGAGCTCCGTGAAAGTGTTTACCATCCCCAGGCCCTTGAGGCGGTGGTTTGACGTGTTTATCGGGAGGTCGAGGGCACGCTTGTACATCTTTCTGAGAATCACTTCGATGGCGTTCTCGTCAAACGTGCGCAGGTGCAGGTAAGGAGTCGAGTAGAGGACTCGACTGATAACGAATGCAGGCACCAGCCGCAAGGAACCTTTGCACCGTAATCCCCCGCGTTGGTTGGAAACCCGGCGGACTATCCGGCCCACCTGTTCCCCCACCTTACGCCGTTTGGCTTTTGTTGTATCTACCCGTCGATGTTTGTGGATAAAGAGGCAAACTACTCTAATCTCCACGTGTTCGGGTATCGGGCGGCCGGACAGGGAGACGTCCGTTGTGGTGGTGCACTTAGGCGATGGGCAAATGTTCTCGAATGCGGATTTGGACGGGGAGCATTGAAAGCCCTAGCGGCGGGCGTAGGCGTTCACAATTTCCACCGCTTGCTGCAGGTTTGCCGCAATGTCTCCAATCGATGCGTGTTTGGCCCGGATGGTAATGTCGTTGGCGTATAGCGCATGCTGGACGCCTTCGACCTTCGACCGCTGAGCCGGAAGTTTCATCACAGCCAGATTGAAAAGTAACGGCGAGAGGACCGCGCCTTGTGGGGTTCCCCTCGTTCCCAGTATATAGGTACCGTGTTCTTTGTCTTGTATTCGTATGAAAGATTGACGATCCGAGAGAAATTTCTTGATATACCAAAAGGTGTTATGTCCACAGTCGCTCTGGGAAAGGTGTTGCAGGATAATTTCGTGTTTTACGTTGTCGAAAGACCCCTTCAAGTCTAGGGTGAGCATTGCCTTATCGTTGAAGGGGTATTCGACAGGGTTGAGAATTTCTTGGTCAAGTTGAAGCAGAAGATCCTGCGCGGACCGGTGCGGGCGGAAACAGAACAGGGTGTCTGCGAATGCATTTTGGTTTTCCAGAAACAGAGACAGCCTGTCCCGCACCATGGTCCCTATCAGCTTTCCCGCACGAGACGTGAGGGAGATGGGGTGGAGGTTATCTGTGTTTATGGCTTTGCTGTCTTTCGGAATTAAAGTTACGAGGGCGGTCTTCCATTCGATTGGGAGGGTTGCCTTACCAAGCCAGATCGAGTTGATGAAAGCGAGGAGGGTCTCATAGGCAGGGTCGTGAAGATTGGCAAGCAGTTTCAAAGTTATCTTGTCTCGGCGCGGTGCCGTTGCTCGTTTCATTTTAGCTAGGGCCGCCTTCAGGTCATGCAGCTGGAACAGCTGATCCAGCTCCGCGTTCTCTGGACCTGCATACGAATACGCGGGCGCTCAGGGGTCCTGCTGAGTGCAAATATACTGGTCGCGTAGCTTTCACGCTAATTTTTAGGTATCTCCATCGAAGCTATAAATAGCTCGTAGATGTTTTTGTGTCTCACCGCAAGTTTGAGTCGGGTCAATTGGGGTGCAGAAGAGACGCCACGTGCTCCGGCTAGACATTTGTCTGGCCGCCGTGTTACAGCGGTCCACCTAGTTCGAGCCGGCGAGTTGGGCCGCGTACTCTGCCGCTCACTGGATGAGCTCTGCGATAGAAATGTTAAGCTTTCTGTTATGTTTTTGGCGGCGCCATATGCGGCAGAGGCTGTGCCGCACCTCCCAGATATGCAGAAGGTGGTTGTCCACCTCTGGCGTTGCCTCCGAGAGTTGAATTTTAGTTTCCACCAAACGAAGGTGTGTAACCAATCCTTGTGCCCATGCGTGGTATCCTTGTTCGTGAATAGAGGCCCAATTGATGTAACTTTGCCGCAACTTATTCCAGTCGGAGAGCCGAGCTTCTGCGTGGGGCCATGCCAATGGTTTAGTCCTTACGGTGCTATTGATAAGGCAGTGGTCACTACCGAGGGTTTCCTCGGTGTTGGCCCATTCTGCGTGTGTGGTATTTTTGGTAAAGGTAAGATTCGGACACGTATCCCGAGTCACGGAGTTACCCACCCACGTTGGATATGCAGGGACCGTGTGGTGAGTCAGGCCCAGCGTGGACGTGAGTTCCGCTAGCTTGCGTCCCCGTTTCTTCTCATTCACGTACCCCCAGAGAGTGCTGTGGGCGTTGAAATCACACAATCACCAGGGGCTCCCTCCCCGCAGCCTTTGGAGCGCGGATAAAGAGTGCTGCTAACGTTACATTTTTTGTCGGGGGGAACAGTAGACGTTGAGTATGTGAGGCGGTACATTTTGATTCTTGAACGGAAGAATTGACACCATCACATACGAATATTCAGTTTGAAGTTCACAGTAGACTAATGTAGCCGTATAATTTTTATGCACACATACGCAGGTAGAGGACTCTGTTGGAAGGTGATGTAGTTTGTAAGGGTGGTGGCACTCCCTGGCTCCTGGAGGACAATCACCACCGGAAGCGAGTCGAGAGTTGAAATGAAAAGTCGGAGATTCACCCGCTTTGCGGGGTAGCGGAAGCCTCGACAGTTCCACTGGACAATTTGAACAGGGGTGGTCAAATTTGGTAGTCAAACCTGGAGCGCCTGATCTTAGGGCTGCTCCCCGTGGTCAGTTAGGTAGAGGCAGGATTGTATCGACGCTGCTCCGGAGCAGGCACTTGCGGTGAGGGGGGCGTCTTCTATACCGGAGAGCGAGCAGCTGTTGTCATCATCTCCCTCTGTGAGTCGTCTAGAACTTTTGACAAGGCGGCCGGATACGTCCTTATAGGGACCGCCGGTTGTGCACGAGGGGCGGAACAGAGGGTGGACAGTCATCGCGGGGATTGTCTCTTGCAATTTGGAGATGGTGTGGACCATCAGTGAGATTTGGTTTGCCATGGCGCGAATCGAGCGTCTATGTCCCGGAACTGATCGAAAAAACGGGGCTCGAATGCAACCTCCGCGCTTGTTGCCACTTTCGGCTCCACGAGCTCACTTTCCATATCCTCAGCCGCGGGAGGGGAGGTGGGAGAAGGAGACTGGTTGATTTTGGATTCCAATTCAATATTTTTCTTCAGCCGCATCTCGTTTTGGACCCTGAGTGCTGCTATTTGACCTTGCTCGGCGCTCGGCGCCCTTGGGAGGGGAATAAGAAGGGAGCAGGATGAAGCAGCCCCACCCGACCCGCTCACCTGGCGTCCGTTTTTGACGGCTTTCACCCAGGGCCTGGTCACCCCACGCGTCTCCGCCATTCGTTTCTCCAGGCCGCCGTGTGGTAGCGACGCCGTCGACAGACGCTTTCCATAACCTCCAGTAGGCGGTTTTTCGATGTTAGAGGTTCCCCAGCAAGGCTGGTCATGTGGTGGCCCCAGATGGCGGCTTTTTTTCTTGGGCGTTATTTTTTTCCCGCCCGGTTGGGCGGCTATCTTGGGTTTGCGGAATTTTGCCACACAGTCGCGAGAGTTGGAGACATCGGTGCCACCACACACAAAACACCGGGGAACACAGTTGTGAGGGGCCGCACCCCCTCCACTAGCGGAGCTTGCAGTCCTCAGAATCCACACGTGTTCGGCTGCAGGTTTGGGCATGCATCCGCTCGATGCCCGACAAGCCTACACTGGATGCAGGCCGGGATAGTTTTGTAATAGTTTGCTCAGAGACGACCATGTTGTTATAATGCACGTAACGGGGCTTCTACTTACCCGCGAAGGTGATACGTGCCTTGTTTGATGATCCGAATTTTCGGATTTCCATGATGATACCGGCACGCCAGCACACTCGATGTTGAAGAGTTTCTGAGGTATCCGTGTTACGGACCATGGTCACTCCGCAGCACGTGTTTACGCCGTCTTGCCTAAGGTATCCATGGAGCGGGACCGATCCCTTCTCGGTATTTACAGCAAAGTGCGCGATGAGCCGGTCGGGCGCCTCGATGTCCGGGGTATGCACGATTATGATGTTTTGGTCTCGTGATGGCAGAACGGAGATGTCGCAGTCTCATTCCGGCCCGGGGTACGCCGAGATGGTGGTGCCGTAGCCGGTTTCCGTGAACGCATCGTGAAGAGAAACACGCTGCCTGGGCTTGATGACTATAACCTAGTCTTCGGGAGCGGGTTTGGGCATTTAGCGCCGCTTCCACTTCGTGGAAAGCTTTCCCTTTTTCCCGTGGCACGTGTCGCGGGAGCGTTCACTTTTCCGACCGACGAGCCGATGGCCGGTGCGACGTCGGACGCCGTCATCTTGCCTTAGTCCTGGGAGCGTCGTTCAGCCGCTTGCAGTAAAGCTTGATTCCAAATTTTCGGAAAATCCTTCAAATTTTGGTCACCGGTGGTGGAGACCTAGGTCCTCGCCATCGTCTCAAGGTCGTAACCGCGTGATTGGAGCGCGGAAGTAGCCATGTTGTCCTAGGAAGGCCGATTTCGCCCGGCCGGGTGTCGGCGTCGCCGCGGTGGCTCCCACGTGGTCGGTCAAAAAACAGCTTTAAATTTGTAGAAAATGAGCCCACCTGGACGACTTCGGTATCCAGTTGTTCCGCTCGATGTTACGGGTCGTTCAATGCAAGTTTTGCCTGGGTAGGATGATTCCTGCGTGGCCCCAGCCGTAACTCCTCGCAGCGCCCGCCTAGACATTTCCCCTGCCGTAATTATTTAAACGAAAAAGCGAATCCTTCTTTTGGTCGTTGGAAAAACACTGTGCAAAAGAAACTGGAGCCGCGGTTTGGGCGCTGGAACCGTTATTTCAAACAATCGTAAACACGTAAAGTGGGGTTTCCATGCGAATTTAATGCGCTCCTCGTTCGTGTCACAGTTTACACATTACGCCCATTACGTTTCTGCTCAGCAACCGTTACACGCGGGCACGTGGAGCAATACAGCAGACCGTGCAATCTTGAGATTCAAGGTTTGCCCATGCGTCCTGCCAAGGACCTGCCTGTGGTCATTTGTGACTTGGCTGGTAAGCTGAAAATTGAACCCTGCGACGATGATGTCGAAGCTATCCACCGGCTCCCGGCGAAGCGTAACGTCATTCGGACGGTTCTTGTTCGTTCCGTATCGTTAGCGATAAAAAAAATAGATGTCTTGCCGCAAAAAAAGCTGATCACTTGGCAACCAAGATGTTATTCCCTTGATTTTTCTTAACGGCAACTTGACCAGCCGGAACAAGAAGCTTTTTTGGGAAGCTCGGCAAAGAGGAAGGGAAAAGAACTAGAAGTATGTCTGGGTGAAGCAAGGAAACATTTTCGTGAATAAATCCGAAACCTCCTCCGCCTTTCGTATCTACAGTAGCCTCAATCTAGAGCGCCTTATTTAAATATGCATAGCTCTTTCTTTAAGTGCACTAACGTTGACGAATTTTACAGTTTGTCAACTAAAACCGGTGGACACCCATTTTCCGTTTTGCATGTACACATTGGTAGTATCAGGCAGCACTGGGACGAATTTTTGACGATTGTGGAAAATTCACGTTGTGTCCTAGATTTAATATTGCTAACAGAAATAAATGTACACTAAGAGCTTCGGCTGCGCTCGACATTACGCTTTTAGCCGTGTGCAGACCTCCGGATAAAAATGCCAAGGTTTTTTTTTATCTGAACTTGAAAGTATTACCCAATCAGTTTCTGTGAATTCTATTTTTTGTTTTGTCGGAGATTTCAATCTCGACACTTTGTCGTTCTCGAGACCGATTTTGTGCGATTATCTTAATACTTTGGCAAAATTTGGTATTCAATCTACCATATCTGCATTCACAAGGAAAGACTACCTCGGGGACAAATTTGTAACATCATGTCTTGACCATCTGAACATTAAATCGCCTATATCTGAAGTCACCGCCGCTGTTATCAAGCAGAAACTGGCCGACAATTATTTCATCGGTTGTCATCTTTTCTTTCCGGAGTCGAACAGGACACATCTTACTGCGCAGAAGCTGGTTATCCTTGACAAAGTAAAATTTCATAAATCCACAGCTGATTTTGATTGGGAAGTTTTTTTACAGAGGGTTACTATTCAAGACATGTATCAGGTGTTTTCAAAATATGGAAACAACCTAAACAAAAGACACAAAATACCGTGTAATAACGAAGCGCAGTATGAACAGCCCTTGGATAACAAATGAAATTTTGCAAGCTATAAAAGTAAAGGACGCACTTTGGACGCGCTCTAAGAGCTCTTCTAATCCCGAGTTAAGGAGGTTGTTTAGATCTATACGAAATAAAGTTATAGCTCTGTTGAGGTCGGTGAACGTTAGTACTTTAACAAATACTTCTACGAGAAACGATTCTGCCCCAAGAAAACTTGGACAACCATTAACCAGTTACTGTGCCGGAAAACATCACTCTCGATCGATGTAGCAATTTCAAAACTCTTCCGTAATGTTGGTCACTCCGTGCATGACTTTATTAACCACTACTCGAAACCTCCAAATCGGTCACAGGTTTCCCTCGGTGCAGCGCTGCGTTCCTTGAATAGCAACGTCGCTTCGGCATACTTGCCTCCCTTAACTTGCGCTGGCTAGCATGAAATAATATTAGGTTTGAAGCGTAAAAAAGCAGCAGGTATAGATGGTGTTTGCGTAATTGAACTTCAGAGAAACTTCAGCGTATTATGCGACGTAATAATCTCAATGCTCAATTCTTTTATAGAACATGGTTTCATTCATTATGCGATGCGCTTAAGATTGCCCTGGTCAAGCCTCTCCAAAAAGGAGGAAGCTTTAAAACGATTGAGAATTACAAACCGTTAGCTATCCTACCTTGTAACGCACATATTTTCGAAAAGCATCTTTTTAGTACAATGAATCGTTTTCTCGAAAATAATAAACTTCTTTCAGATTCCCAGTTTGGATTTAGGGCAGGAAAGAATATTACAACGCTTTTAGAAGAGTTCTGTGATCATATTTATTCTGCCTTCGATAATAATAAGGTACCCTGTGCTCTTTTCCTGGATGGCAGCCAAGCGTTTGACTCTGTTTCTCATTCATTATTGCTTCAAAAAGCTTGAACTTGTAGGTTTTCGGGGTCCTTTTGTTAAACTTTTAACAAACTATTTCAACAACCGGGCTCAAATTGTGCTGATAAACGGTTTCTCCATTTCCAAACATTTTTTGCAATCAGGAGTGCCGCAGGGGCCTATTTAATCGCCATTATTTAACGTGTACGTCACTGGTTTGGGATCTGTCACAAAAAGGAGTCGCCTGTATCAGTATGCAGACAACACTGTTCTTCTGTCTACGCACTCTTTTTAGAGTTCAGCAATTCACTCCCTTCCAACAGATGCAATTGCGGTCATGGATTGGTATTCCTACAAAGGTATTTGTATTGACACACAAAAAAAAACAAAATGTGTGTGTTTCCATAACCCTCACAAAAAATTGTTTGTACGCCGATTCGACTCTATAAATCAAAGCGTAAAGATTGTCATTGAATCCCTCTTCCCTTCTCGACAAGCGTGAAGTACCTAGGTGTATATTTTGATAGCGACATGACGTAGAACACCCAGATGAAGTGCATTGGTAACAAGCTTTGGGGGGTATCAGGCGTTTTATATAATGTTCGTTCCTTTATCCAGTCCCAACGGTCAAACGAATTGCGCACTCGCCTTCTTACAGCATCCTCAGATATGGGATATCTTTGTTTATCAGTGCTCTTTCACTTGGCGTTGCAAAGTAAACTGTATTTTATAAACATTGTCCTCAGCGTTGCCTACAATGTAGATATCTGCATTAACGTGGATTGCTTCACTTAGTTCAGTCTGCCTACATTTGATGCCCTGTTTTTTAAAACAATTATTTAAAAAAACTTCTCGTCCAGCTCTTTTTTGTGCCCTCTTGTGGCGGTGCGAGCGTTCAGACACAGTCCTCGATTTGTCATACCGCGTTGCTAAACACGTTTTGGATCCTATGTTAAACCTCACTATGTCTCAAAAATTTTCAACTCCTTACCCGATGAGATATTTTCTATTTCTTCTCTGCGTGGCCTAAGATCATATCTGCGCAAACATTTTCCTGTTTTGTCTACCTCTAACTAATGGCACTTATTGCCTGTGCTGACTGCCGGGTACGGCCCGACGAGCCTTGCATGGTTTGGGCTTACCCGATGTTGATTTGTATATTTCAAGTGATGAAATAAACAATTACAATTACAATTACAAAAGCCTATCAGGAATGAGATGATTGTTCTGCGTTATGCGACCCACGATGTCATTTTTGCAATTGACTTTCTGGGTGTGGCGGAGCACCACCAGAAAACAGACCCGGCGAGCTTTTCTCTTAGTGGAGGACTGCAGGTCTAGACCATACTGCCTGAATTCATATCATGATAAACAAATCGCTCTCTACGATAGGGCAAGGGGCTCCACAAGGCGTTTTGAAACGGAATTTCCCGGTGTTTGACCTTCCCGGTGTTTGAAAAAAAAAACCGTACACTACACCCACTAATGCACACAGGCACCAAAAATGAACTATGTTTACGCGGCGCAGATATGTCTTTAACTGTATACCTTCTTTGCGGATTGGGGGAAAATCATCAATTGGCAGACAAAAGGAGCGCTTGCAAAGTCAGGTGATTAGGTGTTGTGCATTCCTTGGGCTGGTCATGTTATTTTGGTGCAAAACGAGATAAAGTGGTATTTTGCATGTACAACCGCTGAATCTCTAAAAATATCCTCTCGGAATTGATTAAACCCTATACCGCCTTCGCTCAGTTCATTTGAAGATCTGCGCTGTGTTTATCACTAAATTTTGATGCATCAGTCGGAAAACCAAACGAAAGGCTTCGTTACATTAACAGGTGCCTTGGAATTTATTGTAATGCCATCCCAGCTGAGCAACCGCGCTGTGACTTTAGAGCACTTCACGCACACCACCGTAAGACTCCTTAAATACGAAGTAGGTATGAGCAATCTTGGCGACTTCATTATTTTTGCAGAATGTTCTTAGTGCAAAACCAACCCATTTGCCTTGTACTTGACAACATAAAGAAATTATGTTCTCTGTCCTTCATCAAGCTGATCCACGGCTTTTTGTGAGGGAACCGTCTAGAATTCATTATGGAAATAAAAATGTTTGATTTCATTTGATGTTCTATATTCAAAGCCAATATGCGTTATTGTGGGGGGTGAGAGACACATATTAGTTTTGATGTTCTGGTCTCAAAGAACATAATTTGTCCTGGCCCTGACAACTTGCTGCATTTAGCGACGGTTCACCTGGGTGCTCTTTAAATCTTTAAAGAGCCAGAGAATATTTATGGGGCTATTGTTCTACTTCCGCCGATTTATTGGAGATTTCGCCAAAGTCGCTCATCATCGTTCCTCACTATCGGGAACAGACAAACCCTTTTTGTAGAAACGATTTTATAATTCGCCGTTTAGGCAACTAAAATTTGCCTACCTCCAGACCTGCGTGGCGCCCTTTCCACCGTCAGACGCCTATTGAGACTCACACAGTCCATTGCCGTAAGCGTTACACCCCAAGGCAAGTTGCTCACACCGCCTGCCTGCAACGACGTCACATTCGTCAATCTTAACAAAAGTTCGTGCAGGAACTTTTTTTCAACCGGAGGAGTAGTTCTGTAGTTACGAAGTTCCGGACGTTCCAGTAGAGACACGATGAAGCACGGCTTCCGCGCTGCAGCTTAAACTGCACCAATATGTAAGTTTTTATGGTTCCGATACCAACATAACAACAAATTTTTTTTCTTCCTTGATGTAGAAACCCTTACCCCTTCCTACAAGTTTGAACACTCGCACCATTTTTTATAGGTGTGTAGATGTTGCATTCTCTTTATTTTTGTAATGAAACTCAACGCATCTTTTTCCTGTAACTTTTAAATTTATGTGTACTCGTCTTGCACTGTACAAGAAAGAAAGTCCACATAAAACAGTTTACGTTGCTTAGTCCACACAAGCACCGTAAACTGTTTAAAATCTACTACCAATAAATAACAGTTCCCGCAAATTAGTTCGTTTGTGTTTAATTAACGCGATTTCTTGTGTTTTTCTGATATATATGGTTGCATCCTTTTGCGCCTGTCTCCGTGTGAGAGTTTACAGTGAGGTAGCTTGCCTCTCGCTTGAAGGAAAATTTCCTCCCGTATACAAACAACCGAAGCGTGATCTAGCAGTTCTCACCGAGGACGCCCACCACATGCGTCAGGCTAGGCAGGGCCGAGCATTAGCTGCCTGAGAATCAAGGACCCGTTTTCTTTGCAATCAGGCTTCCAGCCTAGAATGAAGGAGTTTCAATAAATCCACAAAACAAGCATCGGTACCGCACAATAGATGATAAAGCTTCTCTGATCAAAGGGACACCCTTAAGCGTTTGTGGTAAAGACTTGGGTTTCATTTTCTTGAGAAAAAGGGGCTCACATCATTTCACGGTGACCATATGCGGCAGGCTTTTCCGATAGATAATGAGAACGCAAGTGACAAGTTTATCAAGACGGCTAAGCACATGCAATACCCGCCCACATTTGTAGTGGTTTGAAAAACCTTCGCTGGACGTCCGCGTTCGCAGGGCAGATAGGCAGCCGTTTGTTTGTCATGGGACCTTTTTGTAAAACTGAAATACTGACAACAAATTATTACAATACTCGAGAAAACAATGTCACCACAATTCTCTTCAACGAGAGACCAACGAGAGACCAAACGACCACAGCATGCTCGCTCTGGCGGGTTTGATGCCAGGGAAAAAATGACTTCTTAGAGAGTTCTCCGTAACCATAAAGCCCAACTTAAATCTATGCATTTTGGATTGCCATTTTGTAACACATAAACCAGAGATAGCTCTTCAAAAAATCTCATGTGAAATCATTCTTCGCATTATTAACAACCAAGGCTGCTACACAAGTTGTTATATTACTGAATGACAAGAGGTCTCAGAGGAAGCCGTAATACTAAGCTATGTCACAAATTTTCAATAGGTCAAAAGTGCCTTCATGCAAAACTTTATGATCGATACCCTCTTTTATGCACGATTCCACAGCCACAACTTGATAGTTTGTGTGTAATCCTACCCTAAATCCTGCCTGAAAGCTCTCGACATAACCATTATACCCTATGGAGCAAACGTATTCTTTTAACATCTTTTCGAGCAGCTTGTAAAAGCCGCTCCTCACTGCAATTTGAAAAAAAAAGGACGTACTAGAGGATTGGGGCTCTCCCTAATTTTTAGAAATGCCACTACAGTGGCATTTCTCAAAGACAGACAAAGGCATCCAGGAAGGTATTGTTGATGGTATATTTGTAGGAGTAGCAACAGAGAATCTGCTGGTGGGTGCTGTGTTAAAGGGCATGTATTGTCGCCATCTCCAGCGAAACACTTACACCTGGTTTTATGCCTTCAGGAGACTTTAGCTCATGCAAAGTCAGTGCCATAGTCTCCGAAAATCACCTGCGAATTTTAAACTAAACCAGTCTTCTATTAAGGCTTTCCTTCCCAGGCTTTGCAATGTCTTTTTTATCTACGCGCGAACTAAACAATGTACTTTTAGAGCAAAATAGGTGCCTAATTATTATTGCGAGACGTTTTCGAAAAAAAAAATATCGGTCCATTGTTGAGTTTAGAGATTCCCATCAGGTATAATTGTGTGTAATTTGTTTTTTTTAACTTGGGTTTGCAACGGGGATTGCATTTTCGTGTGCGTGTGATTTTTCGTCATATCATGCCGAATATTACCATCGCTCTTGA
Source organism: Haemaphysalis longicornis (assembly GCF_048455015.1). Classification (NCBI taxonomy): domain Eukaryota; kingdom Metazoa; phylum Arthropoda; class Arachnida; order Ixodida; family Ixodidae; genus Haemaphysalis; species Haemaphysalis longicornis. Next base: position 16,853,550 of record NW_027526214.1, on the reverse strand, counting down.
AGAATTTACCAATATGCGGTTACCTTCATTTCTCCGGATATATAAAAGTCACGTAGGTCCAACATGGGGAATCTTGAGTAATCTTGGTGAAGGTATCGGTGAGACCGCGTACCCCGAGCGCCCCGACAGAAGCTGTAACGTACCGTGGCGAGGTGTCTAAGCGTCAAAGGTAAGAAACGACAAACAGTGGCCGCCGGAGCCATGGTCAAGTACTGGCGGATTTTCCCCATATCTGTTTACCAGACAGAAAGCACAGCGACCCCTCTCGGCATCACGATAAACCGAGCGGAGGAAGTACTCTCATTCCCTGCTTTTTTCTATGCCATATGGTAAATCAAAACACCCACCCGCATGATCGGACCCTAAAAAGGGTCCGCACCGAAGTATTATAGGCAGACAACAACCCCGCTTCCTGACCTTTGAATCTATTGAAAGAGAAACGAATGTAGCCCCACTGTTCGTGCTCCTGATCACGAACCTCGTAGAAAGAATATCTGGGGAGTCCTACAAGCAAATTAAAATAGAACTGAAGACCGTTTGGTAGAATGAAATACCCAGCCGCAGGCAGCCCATCTCCTGAGCCATGCACGCATCGCAGAGCTTGGCATAAGGGTCACACCGTACCAAAGCCTTACAGCTTACAGGGCGTGATCATCGATCCTGACCTCACGAACGCAGCCAATACCGACATGCTGGAGGGCCTAAATCTCAGGGCGTAACAACAGTGAGGGGCATCACGAAACACGCAGAAGACAAAGAAAGCCCTACCAAACACTTGATCTTAATCTTTGGCCGGTCAGAACTCCCCCAATTCATGGAGGCAAAATTTATTTGATGTTCAGTTCGGCCATACCTCCCAACCGGAGCACTTTTTTGAATGCAAAATGTTTGGGCATGGTACTATCTCCTGCCGTGGCCGACGTACCTCTGCAAAGTGTGGCCATTACGACTACCAATCCAGAAATTGTCCGTCGCAAACCCTCACCTGCGCCAACTACGAGGGTCCCAGGCGGCTCACTTGCTAACAAGCGAGAAGTTCAGAAAAGATAAGCCGTAATCAATGTCAAAGTCACGGGGAACGTTACCTTCCCAGAGGCACGAAAGAGGTTAGCCGCTTGCACATGGGGACATACACCGGCGCAACTCGCCAGAGGACGCAGCGGCGTCTGGTTTCCACGGGAACCTAATTCAGTGAGTCTTACCTGGTACCCGCACTCAGTTTTCTCTGGCAACCCAACCCGCAATTGTCACCATCGAGATTCAGGCTGCTCTAGCTGTCTCCTCTTTGCCGGCCCACAGTACAGTCGCGAGCGTGGAGTAGATGGACACGGGGTAGCCTGTAGCAGCACCCAACCCAACTGAACCGCCCGGGCCGCATGTGGCACCCCCGACACCTTTGTCGCTGGCGGCTGCAGCAAAGAGCCCCAAGAAGGGTGTGCGGTCTATGGAGCCCGATCCGTCGGGTCTTCTGTGAGGGCGTCTGACGATGATGAAAAAGATGTCGGACGGTTCTTGCCCGCGGCGCATAGCAAATAACGTGTTGTGGCGCTAAAACGCCCAGAAAAGCGCCGCAAAACATATAATCACTGCACAATATTACAACACATAAACATACACGCTCCAGCAGCTGTCACACAACACAAGTGGAAGAGAAAATTTATTTCAACGAAACAGTATTGGCCTTCTTGAAACTCTTGATGATGTATAGGATATTCTATAGTGCCTTCAGCAGAGCATTATGTGTCTACAAAAAACACATTTAAATTCCAAACAGACAAATTTGATGTATAATAATGACAGGAAATTGGGTGGTACGTCTCCTGACGCTGTGGCCATGATTGCCGAATGTCCTTCGCGTGTCACAGTATTCAATTAAAGACCGTCCTGAGGTTTTTCCCGTTCGTACCATAATTTTCAATAGGCTAATACACTACTCCGTTAACATTGCTGCAGTTTTTCAGCTCTCGAGCTCTCAGTTCGAAGCATTTATGGGTCAGCTGCCGGAATCTTTCATTCTTTATGCAACCTCGATGCACGTAATCCACTCTGGGGCTCTTTCCCCACAGATGGCCCAGGACGCCTTCTTGAAATATTTTTAACATCTTCAAGAGCAGGCCTATTCAATAAAACAAGCCCACATACCATTACATAGGACACAAAACCTACTCATACATCAACTTGGACATTGACTCTGCAGTACTCATTCCACCTATTGAATGGGACAGTGGCAATAACGAATATGGTTGTGACCACCACGAACCACATCAGGACACATTGGTAAAGGCTTGAACAGTTCACCTTCATATAAAGGGCCAATCAAGCTAGCGGAAGTTGGAGAAAATTTACAGAAACATTTAAACTACAGCACTCATCCATGAAAAGGCTACACTTTAAAAAAGGTGCGCAACTACTCAGTGCACAAAACATGGATACGGCCAGAAAGCCACTTCTCCAGGCCTCCGGTGTTCCGCAAAACGCAAGGGGCCCCTTTTGGAACAACGATTTCTGGCGAGGGGGAGAGACTCAGCAAAAGGCGGGGGGAATCTTCTGTCGAAAACCCACAAAAATAACCTTATTACAGTCAAAATGGAAAGGCACAAGAAAACCGTGTATGGCGTGAGGCGAAACGGGAGAGTTGGTGCACCTTTCTTACATCCCTTAAATCGTACACAGACACATCCAAGGTATGGGCACATATACATAAATAAATGGACCACAGACACACAGCCTTCCACTGGTTACTACAATAGAGGACACACTGGAAGACTAACACGCATGCGCAACACACACCACACGTGTCGAACTCTCCACAATAAACAAACACTTCCATGCAACCAAAACATCTGCAGAAGGCCTTACAATACAATAATAAGTTAGAATATACTTATAACTATGAATTGCCACTTTATGAGCTAAAGGTTTCTCTTGTCACTTGTAAGTATTCAGCCCCAGGTGCAGACAACAACACATACACTATGATAGAGCACCTACATGCAGACAGTCTTCAGACATGCCTACCCCCCCCCCCCCCCACCCCTATCCAACGAGATATGGCTTTCGGAACATCTTCCACACTCCTGGAGGAGGCGATAGTTGTGGCTTTTTTGAAGCAGGTGAAAGACCCTACCTCTCCCGCCAGCTATAGATTTATTGCGTGTAGAAGATACCGGTGTAAGCTTCTCAAGAAGGTGATAACCGGTGGAATCGTTTACTTTCTTGAAGAGCTGCCAGGGAGTCTTCTGGGTGGGACGATCCTCTAATTATCAGCTGGTTGGCTTAGAATCATATATAAAATTTAAATTTACACACAAACAATATTGTATGACCGTATTTTTTGACATCAAGAAATCTTAAGATACGAAATGGCTTTACGGCATTTCTGCAGACCTAAAATCCTATCGTGTAACAGTTAACACGTTGCACACTCTTGATACTAGTGCAAACGAATATTTCATGGGAGCCGGGTCGGCACTTTCAAAAGTTCACATTCAAGAAAATGGCTGGCCCAACCCGGACTTTCCAAATGCCCATTGTTTATCAATAAGGGGAACTCACTGCGAAAGGCACTGCCGCTCTCCGTTTCCTGCCTCATGTATGTAAATAAGGTTCGGATAGAATTTAAATCATGTACAATTTTCGTATGTAAACGTCGGTCCAGCTTGCAGAAAACAAACTTTCTCACTAAGCTTTTTCTTTTTCAAATAACTAACCACACCTTTAAACGAGGATTCAATCATTCATACAAATTTTACCTTCTTTAAATTCCTCTAATAATTTCGCTTCTATTCTATTCAGGTACGACATCAGAGTCATGATTTTTGGTCTCCTTTTAAGTACCACCAAAACATTTGGCTGTAAGTTTGAGAACGAGAAATTTCCACCCGTATGACTTGCCATAAGTGACACAATCAAGAAAAACCCCAGAGAAAGACGAGAGATACTCGTAAAGTTTATGTCTGGGGTGCAGCAATAATACTATTAGGAAGAATAACTTCGGCAGCTTGACGCCGCACAAATCCACATTCAACGGCTGCAAATATGTGGAATGAAACAGCCGTAATTTTAAACAAGAAGCTTACAATATACTGCCTGGAAATATTGTTTTAAGCTGAAATAAGAAATACCCTATTTACTCGTGTAATGATCGCACTTTCAAGAAAAGTTACGTAAATTTAGGGGTGCGTTCTTTACGCGGGGAAAAATTTTTACAAACCATTTTTGAGCAAAGAAAACGCAAGAAAGTTGTGGCTAAACTTTTACGATAGTTCTCTTGAACAGAATACGAATAATAAATAAGAACATAATAAAAACTCCGCACACCGGCGCCAGCCGCTTTGCAAAGTGACGCAAAATGCTGATGTCTTTGTGAATCATCGAACGCGCTAGTACGAGTCTGCTGAGAGATGGCAACAGTTCGACCAGTAAGTGGCGGCCACTGTTACAGTGCGGGACATAAAAGAGACTTTATGGCCGACTCAGCAACCTGAGCGCGTTTTTTCTGTCTTGTGAATATATTATCTCCATTTATTGATATTTTTCTGCTTATCAATATTGAACGCATGCTTGCCGAAATCGCTAATATTGGCATGTTAGCAGCAATAACGTATACATGTCCTCTTCGAAAGAGAAAAAAAAAGAGGCACGCACGAGCACCATCAGCTAGGCTTTGCACATATACGACATACTGCTGCGGCTAGTTCATGGAGCGATCACTCGCGAGTGCGATCATTATGCGAGCAAATACGGTACATTATCTATACAGTTTTTGTGGTGATGCGATAGGTAATGCCTGAAAAATCTCCGAAATTCTGTCGTGTCTTTTCTTTGGTTAATAACATCTGTATTTGCTTTAAAACGCAAACAAACCTTTACCGTGTTTGTAAGTAACTTTGGGATGAAAATGAATGAGCCAGCAAAACAAATGGTCAAAGCTGCGTCACTTCCAAGTACAGTGTAGAACCCTGCACCAAAATCAAGCCGCATATCATGAAACATCATAATTATTGGCAGCGGACTGCACGCAACAGGCCTATGGTCTCAGATACTAAGACCACAACTGAGAGGGTGCAGGTCTGACACACCCAAGAGACACTTAGGTTGATTTAGCTAGGCTTAGGACATGCCCGGAAGATGTAACGCACTCACGTGTTATCACGGGTTGTTTAGTACCATTGTGTAGCAGGGGTGAAAAGGGCCTACCCATTATTAACACTTCAAAGAAAAACACAACCCCTCGCGTCGCACGCACTTCCAAGATCTCTACAAGCAATGTATCTGACGTAACTTATCGTTCTTTTTGTTTAACGATGTCATGATTCCTTCTCAGCGTGTCTTGAACTTTTTGTCAAATATTGTTATTTTGAGGAAGGTTTTTCATTTCGCCAAATAACTGGTTCAATACAAATGCATCAAATTTCCCTTTTGTTTTACAATTTATTCCTACTCACCTAATACAGAATTTACTTAATACATCCTTTTTACGGTTCTCTGCGGTCATTGTCCCCTTCTTTACTCAGCAAAAGCCCAAAATTTACCATCATCACCTCCACACCTTATCGTTGTGTATGGATATGTAGTTTTGTGAGATCGCATAAAAGATGAATTACCACTGTTCTATGTTGATCTTGTAAGGCTGTTAAAATATATTTGCCTGATCTTCTAGTACATGAGCAATACAATTTTTATACCACTTTTGTTATACTGGCGTTGCATGACTAATCTGTTAAAACAGTTTTTAAACATCACCGGCTTGGTACTACCAAAATTCATAATCAATATATAAAGACAGACATATTTTTTTATACAAAAGAAATGATAACATCGGTTTATGCGTTTATATACTGTAGAAGTTACCAAGGTGAATTGTAAAAATAATTTGGAAGTGAAAATGAGCAGAAAACAACTGAAAATATAATGCCGCAAATATTCCATTCCGCTTTTTACTGAGTGTTTTGTTGCCAGGGTTGAACTGGCCTAATGGTATTATCCATGTTCGACGCGAAGCGCAGAATTTCGTCTTATTTATATACACCGCACAAGCCATTTTTTTATTGAGAGAGGATTATGTACTGCGTCCACTTGACAAGAATACTTTTCGTTTCTGATGTAGGAGAGAAGCAACAACGCCCGTGTATTCAAGATTTCGGAGCACTTTAAAGATCCCCAGGTGGTAAAGCTTATTCTAGGCCCTCCGCTCCAGCGCTGCCCATCGCCATTGTAGTGTAGACGCGTTAAACCCCATAATCAATCAATCATAAGAATTCGCTTCTTTGCTGTGGATGTAAGTCGACTCTCTAAACGTTTGAGTGAAGAAAGAAAACATCCCAGGGCAAACGCTACGCTATTGATTTGCTTATAGTCACAAGTGAACGTGTTTTGGGCGACTCCTACTTTGTGGCTTGTGTATTCTTTGAGTTCTCACGTGATCAGAAGTTCGCTTAATCCACTTTTCTTGCTTCATTGGGCCTGCGGTATCCTTTTCTCTGTGGAAATACAAATGGGTGCAAACCTTGCGGCTTCTTTCAGTTGAAAGGCAACTCTGAAAATAAAAACAAGACAGAACCTTCTTGAACTGTTCTTTAAGACATCTTTTTGTTACCTTCACAACACGACGCCAGCAAAAAAGTTAGCTAGACGAAGGACTTCGCAACTAAGTTTCGCATGGCTGAGGGCACTTCATAAAAACTCGAAATTCCTTTGTTACTTAACGAGAAAATATAGCATAGAGAAACCGGATGCAATATTGCATGTCCTCATTCCGCTTGTGGTACCCCGTAGGTTATGTTTTGTGATTCATGTGTGAGTATTCCAGAGACTGGTTGCATCTGTACACTGGACAATATCAAGAGAACACTGTGATAGTTTCTATGCATGCCGCACAGGCAAACTCTCCAACATGCATTTGTGCGCCTGCGACACGGTAATAAAACGTTCTTTAGTTACGTTGGTGTGATCAAGTACATTATTTTTCTAGAAAAATGCATGCTGAGTAAAGGCTCGTCGTTCATACATAAAACCTCTTCCATACACGGGATATCATTAGCAGCTTGTGGACGCCTGTGTTTTTACTTAGGTGTATTGAAGGCACAAGTTCAATCCTTTGAATGTATTGCTGTATAACGCAGCATCAACTTTTAACAAGTAAAATCTAGTTCGGGTGTCAAGGGCATGTACTCTCAACACCACTGCAAGTAACCGATAACATGATGAGGATGATGATTGAATTTTTGTGGAGGAAGGAAAAGTGATGTTTAGTTTATTTCAGTGACTTGAAAGTATACCATTTCACTAAAAGCAAAGCAAGGAAAACACAAGGTAACGAAGCTGACTGGTGTAAAGGGCCAGGTTGTCATGATGCATGATAAGAAATGAATGTAAAAACTTGATTTCAGTAATCAACCTAAAAACACGCTTGATGAAAAATATGGACACATATCCTGAAAATATGATGAGTAAACCGGATGGGTTGTCTGTATTGTAGCGCCAACTGTTTGCGTCGAAGTGGATCAAGTGTCTTGCCATGAAGTAGCACGTCGGTCATGGATAGGGCCTCCACAACCGCTGCACATCGGTCTTGGAGATCCTGTGAGCAGGTGGGTGTGTGTGGCATGTGTTTGCCCTATCCGTAATCAAGGCAGGGTAACTTCATTGTGTCTGTTGTGTGTGCCAATGGTGTGTGCTTCCAAGAGTGGCTTTATAACGTGTAGTTTGTTGTCTGTTTGTTCATTCAAGAGTTCTTGCCATGTTTCGCGAAGGTGTTGTCTGATGGATGACTTGCGTTCAGTATAGGGTATTGTTTTATCAACTGTAGTTATAAGTGCACCACGATCAGCTATTCGGTGTGCGGTCTCATTTCCTGCAATCTCGAAGTGCCCTGGCCACCAGCACATGGTCACATGCAGGTTTAACCCATATACAGGCACAAAAATATAATCACAACATTGAACACGTGGTTTTTAAACTTTCCTGATGAAAATGTACGCACAACACTTAAAGAAGCAGTATAAATTATGCATTTCAAAATTCGAATAAGAAGATTTTGACTGCCTACAAAAAATACGTTATAGGCCTCTGCCGTTAAGATACTTGCACTTGTATTTGTAAATTTACAGACAATAAAGGTGCCACCATGGGCAGCCCAGGAAACAGTTGTGGCATATTTTGAAGCGTCAGTGTAAAAATAAGTGCACCAATATTTGTGCTGCAGAGACAAAAAATGTTGCAGGACCGCGCGTCTGGGCACTCTGTTTTTCTCGACACTTGAGAAAGATATATGCCATGATATTGGGCGAAACTGCCACGGTAATAGAAATTTTGTAACGAGGGTCTTTATGGTGTCGGAAAGCATGACAACAAGTGGTAACGCTTTTTTCTTACTTTGAGTGGGAATGAGCAGAGATTGATGGGCGAAATAAAAGGAGTTTAGGTCTGGATGTATCATGAAAAAATTACATAAAAAATGATGAGGCATTGAGGAGGTTTTAAAAGCATAAAGCATTCCCGTGTATGCTTGCTGACGTTCTAGGCACCGTGTCTTGTATTCTACATTGAGGTTTTCAACTGGACTAGTCAGGAAGGCCTCACATGCCAAGCGGGGCTCTAAATGAAGCACAGGGTGCAGAATTCTGGAGGATTTTACAGTGGCTGACCCATTGAAAATGCTACCATAGTACAATCGAGAACCCATTAGGCTGGTAAAAACACGTAAAATATTTGTTTATCAGCACCAAAAAAAATGTGCAAGAGAACCTACCGGATAGTCATTTTTTAAGCATAAATGTTTCATGGGTTTTATGTGTGGGATGAATGTTAGCTTTTCGTAATGTATTGTACCCAAAAACATATGTTTCTTTTTGAAAAGAATCGAGACACCTTTAGGTTGAATGTCATGGTCTGGCCGTATGCCACGCCTGTAGGAATAAAAACACGAGCGCACTTTCCTAAAATAAATAAAGCCATTGTTATCTGTACACCCGGCTAGCCTGCTAACACGAGCTTGATCTTGTTGCTCACAGACCGACGTTGCAGGATTTAAAGGAGAGTTGAAGTTCGTCTAGAAAGATTAAACAGGAAAGCAATTGGTGCTCACAGACAGACAAGTTGCAGGATTTACAGGAGAGTTGAACTTAGTCTGCATAGATTGAACAGGAAATCGGTGGTGGCAGTGCCTTCTTCAGAGAAGAAATTTTCACAATAAAAGGGTGCTGCTGAAAAGTCCACGCTGTGGCACACCATTTTCCTGCACATAAACCCTAGAGAGTACAGTTCCAACTCGCACGCGAACCGTTCTTTCGGACATATAACGGGAAACCATGTTCATCATGTTACCCGACATGCCAAAAGACTTCAAATCGCTGAGGATGCCGTACCGCCAAGCAGTATCGTACGCCGTTTCGAGATCAAAGAATACTGTCATACAGTACTGCTTGTGGAGGAAAGCATCTTTGATATACGATCATGATTGACAATCCAGGACGCCAAAACGGCACAAAAAAGAACGAGAAGTAGACAGGGCCACGCTGCACTCACCACCGATTCAAAGCAGTTGTGAGTGCAGCGCTGTCTTGTCTACTTCTCGTTCTTTTTTGTGCCGTGTTTTTGCGCGCTGGATTGACAATCTTGAACGTTCACGAACTTGCCCAAATCACAGTCCTCTTCACATGCTACTCTTACGCAACGAGTTGATCGTTGGTAGATCTCCCGCCCTTAAGCCTGCTTGACAACTCTCGAAAAGACCGGTAGACTCTAAGACGTACAGGAGTATCCTGTTTGTCATCTTCTCAAAGAGCTTACAAAGCAGCTTGTGAGCGTAATGTGACAATAACTGGCCGGACAGAAAGGGTCAGGAAGCCACTATTATGGTCTTCCTCCAAGAGCATGGAATGGTCTCCGAAATTCATATTTTATTGTATAGGTGTAGGACTATTTCAAGAGTGTCTGGCTGTTGGTGTTATCATTGTATATGTAATCTTATCTGCACCTAGAGCTGAATTTTCGCATGAAGTCAGAGCAGCGATTTACCTCATTGATTGAAAACGGAGAACTGTAGGAAGTGTACGACTTGTAGCTATCACGCAGGGGCTTCTTTTCGCATGACATTTTGTGTTTCATGAAAGTTATTGTGTTAAGTTCAGAACTGTACACGTGCTGGAAGTGTTGCGTAAGTGTGTTTTCCTGGTCTTAGAGTGTGTCCCCTGTTGTACTACCCAGAGGCTTTGTGAGTATCGGTATATAAATTTATGGATGCGAGGGAGGTGTGCCAACACTCCAATATTGCCTCACGGTGCACACGCAAAAGAGATGAGGTTATCCGACGGGGGTACCGGTGAAGGACACCCCACGCCTTGTTCTGGGCCTCTCGTGTTCGCCTGCAGTCCTCGTTCCACCAGGGCCTCCTTGTGTTGCGCGGGGCACGGGAAGCCTGCGGAATTGACTTTCTTGCAGCATCAAGAATGTGTGCCGTGAGGATTTAGCGGCTTCCTCTACGTGGCTGTGTGTTGTATTTTAATAGTATCTTTGAAATTACAATAAGCTTTTACTACATACTACAATAAGCTTTTACATAAGATTTTACATACTACAATTTTACTTTTACTACAATAAGCTTTTAATACTACAATAAGCTTTTGCTTCGTTAACTTGGTATAGGCAGATGAACTGTAGCGGCCTTTACATATATATTTTATGTGGATGGGAAGGGGTTGCTACGGTATGGGTGCACGCCCACGTCCCCTTCGAGTGATTGAAAGAGAACTGCAGAACCGAGTGCCAAGTCAAAGTATGACTATATGTTTTGCCGTAGAATCTGGTGTGTAGGTGGTTGTTTTGTTAAAACGCATGTTCCCAATGAAGTAAGAAGCTTCTCAATGACACGTCTTCGAATATCCGTGCGAGCAGAACCCCAAAGGCTGTTATGAGCATATAGGTCTTCTAATAAAAGAAATGGTTCTGGTCACTGGTTTAAGAGAGCTTCAAACTCGGCCCTCAGTTTTCCGTGATCAGGACGAATGTAGAGGGAGCGTACCATTATTAACCCGTTGCATATAATTGCGCGAATTGCGACAGCTTCAAGGAGAGTGTTCAGTTGAACAGGGTGACAGGATAAGAATTTCCGGGCAAACATCGCCACACCACCTGTTGACGTATCACGACCATGCCTGTCTTTTGTAACTACCATGTCGTATTTTAGGAAATTGGTGTTTCTAGAGTTTATATGTGTTTCTTGAAGACAAATCTCACTTGGCTGATTCGAATGCAATTTCTCAGACATCATCAATATTTTAAAGGAGGCCTGTACAGTTCCGTTGAAAATTTTCTCGTCACACTATGGAGATTTACGAGCTACTAGAGATGGTGTGTATATTTGCGATCTTGTTTTCGCTTTCGATGCTTACTCTAGGATGGGGCTTTCTGGGCCTTTCTCCTGGCTTTGGCGTTGGAGGGACCTCATTGGGGTGCATTGAAGGCAAGAACGGGCCGGCGTACACCTAGTCATCACATGTCCTAGGGGTGGCGAGTAACTGAGCCCCCTGGACTTGGCGACCATTCGGGTTCCCTTAGAGTGAGCCGTCACCAGTACTGGCGTCGGGAGCGCTCTGGGTTGGCCTAAATGGTCTGGTGAAAATGTGAGCCGATGCGGGGTCACAGTGTCCATTTTCTAAGATGCCTCCAGTCCACTGGAGGCTTGCTAAGAAGGTGCAGGAGTCGCATTGGTCTCGCTGGCAACAGTTGCCACCATACCCGCGGTGGGCGCAGCAAGCGGTGTGGTAACTGGTAGGCCTACCTGAAGCAAGCCAGGGAGGGAATGAGGAGGTATCAACTCCCACTCTCGGTACTGGGTCCCTGCCGAAACTAAACGCCACTCCGTCCCTCGGCGAGCTGCGTCAGAGCACTTCTTCAGAGGGAAAGACGCGAACCTCTTTCGCACCTCTTCGAAGGTGATTTTGTTTGTGACCTTAAAAGTGAATACTTTATTTTCCTGCTGGAACTTCTCACAACTGCGGACCATGCCGCGTGCGATCCCTGGCAGTTCGAACAGGTTATGGTGATAGAGTCGCAGATTTCTGACGAATGGCCTTGTTCGGCACACTTCGCTCAAGTCTGTTTGCCGCGGTAAGAGGCTGTACTATTTCCTAACCGCTGGCACTTGAAGCAGCGGCGCTGATTAGGTATGTAAGGTCGAACTGGGCGTTTGATAAAACCGGCATTCCCCACCTCAGAGAGCATCGAGCTGTCAAATGTCAAGATCAAGGGTTTGGTACATATTTCAATGTCATTCTGGTATTTAAGCGTTATGGTGAACCAGTTTTCAACAACACCAGAGCGCATCTTGCCGGTGCTGTCGACTGCATCGCCTCCGATCATAAGTGCGCAGCCGCAACTTTATCGCTGATGCCATGGCGAGTTCCTTAAAGCTTTGGACGGTACACATCCTGGACATTGGGCATGAAAGCGCGACCACGATGAGAAGCGTACACGAATTCTTCCTCGCAATGCGGTAAAGTTGTATCTTGTTCTTAGTCAGATCTTCAATTCGTAATCGTGCTTCCATGCCACGAAGCCTTGATAGAACCGTTTTGTTCTTATTTCTTGCTTGTGTGTGCGGAGGTTGAGAGCAACACCGGTCCTGATAATGTACTTCGCGAGGTCCTAAAAACCGTTCAAGTTATGAATTATCGTTCTCTCAGAATGGAGGGTGTTCAAATCACAATATATAATTCTATTGCGGAATAAAAAAACAACCACATTCGGATTTCGAGGCCTTCTTCGATATCAAAATAAAACAAGAGAACGTGGAATCTGTGCTAGAAAAGTGGCAATTTGATGTTAATGAACTTCGCGAAAGTGTCCAGCGTATTGAAGAAGCCATGTATAGCCTCCGGACACGGCTAGATGACCCGGAAGACCGCTCTCGCCACAACCTTATTTTTCAGGGCATGCCGGATGTTGCGATGGCATGCGCCGAACAATCAGAAGAAAAAAATATGATCAGTTTTAAAAACACACCCTTAAACAAAACATACCAGAAGACAATATATCACACGCCCACAGAATCGGTCAATTCAAATGGGAAAAAAGTAGACCAACAATTGTAAAATTTTTTTACTTCAAAAACAAATGAACTCGTTCAGTTTAAGCGTGCACTTCCTAAGGATAGTCAGGTGGCCATGAACAAAGATCCGCTTGGCAACCCCAAATGCGAGAAAAAATCGACTGAATACGGCAAATAGGAAAATGTTGCATTTGAACTTCGGCATAAGAAACATGCAATGAACGGAAAACGGCACGGACGCAGTCCAGATAATGACTCTGTTTATGAAATAGACCCTCCTGGTTCAACAGTAAGCGCCGAAGTAACCAATCCTTGAACCCTTCACTCCGGCAGCGTACTCAAGGCAAAAGACCAGAGAAACGAAAGGAGTGGTGCTTGCGCCTTCAAAACACAGTTTCTTTTAACCTTTATACTAACATTCGCAGTTTATTTCGCAAAAAAGACAAAAACTCAGTGCAATATTTATTGCCTCAAGCGCCGAAGTAATCGCTTTACCAGATACTTGGTTGACTAGTAAAACATCTAATGCGAGGTATTAGCTGCAAGGATAAGTGTTTGAACTATCGCTAGTTATCTAGGCAACCGAACTGGTGGTCGTGTGCTACTAGTTGTTAAATAATGTTATGAATGTTTCTGTATTCCCATCTCTTCTGAACTCGAAACAATATGGTGCAGTGTGAAAGTGAATTTAAAAAAAAATGATGATGGGTGTTATTTATCACTCACCCTCAACTGATTAATCGTTGAGTAAGGCTTTGTACGACTTATAAGAGATTATAACGGTTTGATACCCTTAGATAAGAATTACTTTAATGGGAGACTAACTTTCCTAACATTTTTTTGTCCACATCAGTTCCGTTTTCTGATCATTTTTTCTCCGCGTCTAGCAATTTCATCACTGTTTGTTCAGACTTCGACTGGTCGCAGCTTGTTATCAACCCTAAACCTGTTACACATTAGTCTTCTCTTCTAGACCTAATACTTACGTCATCACCCGATGTCTTTTCAACCATAATTCACTCGCAGGGTTTACGTGAGCACCATGTACTGCAATTTTCGCTGACTTTCCCCCGTTCGTTATCACAAAAAGGTTTCAAAAAGAATAAAGATCATAGCAACGCTAGTTATTCAACCATATACAGCGAATGGGGCGGTTTTGTTGACGTTTTCTTGCCTAATCCTCTCAAATGTTCAATTGAAGTTAACTCGAACATCTTTAAAAACAAAGTAAACGAGCAAATAATGGGCACTTTCCACTCAGACGCGTATTTATTAACAAAAGGGTAGCCTGTGTGAACCGAACTTTTTAGGTCTGAAACAAAAAAAAATGCCGTTTTCGGGAAACAAAGCGTTCATGCAATTCCGCTCTCCGGTTAGCCTACAATGAAGCTGGGGAAGCCTATTGACTTGCCCTATGAGTTTGTAAATCAACTTTTTTTGATACCACGCTACGGAATATTTTTCAAACAAACACTAAGCATTTTTGGACAACTGTTAAAGGCGAAGAGACTAACACAATTTCTTTGGCGACATTTTCTGGTGAAATAATTTCTAGCAACTTATGTTCTGAAGTGCTCAATAAAACGTTTGCGCATACATTCTCGTTTCCCATAAAGACCGACATCCGTCCGGAGCTGGAGACTCGAAATCATTTTGCAGTGGATCGAATAGATTTTGTGAATGCTGGCCTTGAAACAATAGTAACAATTCAAAGCTAACTTCGCCTTGCAGAACTGACGGAATTATTAACAATTTTTTTTAAATACGTGTGAATATTTTTTTCTGATTTCGAAATGCTTGTTTTCTCAATCCAATAATTATGGTATTTTACCCATATACCAGAACAGAGAAAAAATTGTACCTGTTCAAAAATACGGTGAAACTAATAAACCGTCAAATTATAGACCAATGACTTTACCCTCCGTCACAAGTAAAATATTTGAACACGACATTTTTTCACAATTGTTAAAATTTCTAGAAAAACGTTGTTTTTATAAATCAGCATGGTTTTGGAAAGGCATTTTCCTCTGATTCGCAACTCCTAAAACTTAATAATGTTTGGCTCGACTTTGGTTATTCGGTTCATTGCATATTTTTCGTCTTTGCGAAGGCTTTCGATAAAGTAACCACTCCCGCCTGTACGAAATGAGCGGGCTGAATATTGACCCCACACTGTTTAATGGGGTGATCCGCTTTCTCAGATCCCGCGTGGAATTCGTTAATGCAAAGGTCAATGACTCACCTCTGATCCCAGTTTATTCTGGCGTTACCCAAGGATCTGTCTTGGGTCCCTCATTTCATTTAATTTACGTGAATGACATGCCTAACAACATTTCATTTTAATTATGCCTTTTTGCTGACAACTGTGTGATATTCCGTAAAGTTTCAAATTATATCCACACCTTATCTATCAAAGCAGACCTCATGAACAATTCCAAGTTGTGTTATCTACGGAAAACGAACGTCAATATAACAAGTGTATATCCATGGATGTTTACCTTACCTACATACAGTGCGCAATCTATTACCTAAAACATAATTGCCTACAATCAGATCATTCTTACCGTTACCTGGGAGTCCACATTAATAACACACTTTCATGGAAATCCCATGTAGAATACCTAACGGCCAAGGCTAACCGCATTTCAGGTTATCTCAAAATGAATTTTTACTTAGCTGCATAGTCATTAAAATTACTGCTCTGCACCAGGTGCGCTCGCCAATAGTTATATTACGAGGTCCTAAACCATACAAAACCATACAAAGTCGAAGCCATACAAAACCGCTCGGCTCGAGTCATCTTGGCTAACTATCAATTTACCGTTCGTGGAACTAATGGGAGCTATTTCGCATCTTCCATTCCTTGCTACTCCAGCCGGAAGCAGTCTCGAAATATTCTTTTCCCCAAGATATGCAACCCCAATTATTGTTTTCGTTCGCTTTGGATTGAACATGCGCGATTCATATCATCTCGACGTGATCCTTCACTAGAAGTTGAACGCGCCTCCCGGTAACACTTCAGAATACCACCAGTTGGAGTACCACCAGTCCTTCTTTCCCAGAACCAGCAATGAGTGGAATTCTATACCGGCCGCCGTAACAAGCATAGCTGACCCAATACTATTGAAAAGTGCATTTTAAAACCTGGTTTAGTTGTTTCGTGTATCAGGTATTTCTCTTTTTCTTCATTTTTCTCTTGCAGTCGAATTTTTCGCATCTGCTTCATAGAGTTCATTTTGTGTATATTTGTTCTCTCTTGTTCCTGCCCTCTTTAGGCGCCTTGAATGTACCATGAGGGCATTATCAATCAATAAAGAAATTCCTAAGAACCGGGCGTTAATACTATGACCGCCCTTTTAACTGGGTGGCACGATGTTTCTGTTGGCCTTATTTTAGGCTGTCAGACAGACGCTTTGTGGGGGGGGGGGGCGAAAATTGCGATTACATCAAGCCTCCTCGCCTGTAGAACATAACAATACACACTGTGCGTAGAAATAACATCACTGCACGGGCTTGGGGTCTACTAAAAGTGCGCATCTTTTCTTTTTGCCCGGCCGTACATTCCTGGTCTTTCTTTCCACAATAACCCGGAGTTCTATACTCATGGGAAGCCCTGATATCTGGCTGCCTCATTTGTAGTTGTTGTTTGCAGCTATGATGTACTTCAGTGGACAATTCTTGAGCAGAGCTGAGAACGTACAGATAGCAGGACACGTTAAAATTCCAAAGGTAGCCAAAAAACCTATCGGTTTAAAAAGGCACCATATAATATACCACCGCTGAAACTATCAGACGTGGCCACCGGGACGTTAAAATTATGAGGCACAATTATCAATTTGCAGGTTGCAAACGCGAAAAAAAACCGCGTTGCACAGCTATCAAGACTGATCAAGGTGCGTGCATGCAGCCGTACCTCAATTTGCACGAGAGAAAAGTGGCATGCTCTGACACTTGTAAAGGTGTCTATATTTGGCAGTCTCTGGAGCAGCCACAGATATGTAAGTGGAAGGCGTAATCAATTCAGCATCAGAAGATATAACTACACAATAATTCTTGGGCTTTACTATGTAATCCTGCAGTTTTGGGGGCAGGAAGGTCGCGTCCGGATTGGTCCCATTTGTTGAGCTTTCCAGCAATGCGTAAAAAATGACGAGTCGATAATTCTGAATATTATCTGATGTGACTGGTTTGAGCTATTTAAATTTCAAGTGACGCACGGAGCATGTTCATGTGAAATATTTTTCCTTGAGTTCGGCTGGTACTATTACAGCACATTTGGAAGAACACAACCGTATTTCACAGAACCCAACAGAGACAAATGAAACAGTGGGCTCGGTGGAGAGCCAGAAACACTGAAGAAAGACGAAAGATAACTGGTGAAAGATGCGCCATTCTGGAGAGAGAGACAAACTTAAAAAAAAACGAATTTTTAAAAATCGTTATGGTGTTTCGCATTGAAAGCGGCTAGCGATATCCCAAGGAATCATGACATAACCGCTTTCTGTTTAGGTGTGCGCCTATCCTTTCTCACTTTTATACAGAGAAAGGTTTAGGATCCACTGTTTAAATATGGTTGACTTACTGTTTCCGGAAACGAAGCAAAATTCTGGCCGGTATTTATGCGGAAAACGCCTCGTGCTCTTGAAGTTTCCACCGACGTACTTTTCTTAATATACCTGATTTGACCTCACTCTGGCACATTTTCTCTTTGCATGGCCAGGTTAAAATGTGTGTCTCCGGAAAAACGTTCCAACTTGGGCAAACCATGCTTAAGAGAAATTAACGGTAAAAAATCCAATATTTCTTTTAGTATAAGTTTGAATATAAAAAAATACGCAACAAAAATGCAGTGTACATGAACAGTGTATTCTGAAGGCCAGTGTTAATGTTAATGCCTCGGGGGTAATTTTTTTGAACTGAAGCAATCACCTGACTGATTGGCTGTTTTTCCAGCGACCTGTAAGTAAATATTCTTTCAGTCTATACTCTGAATGCGCTTAATATAGAAAGTTCTAAGCCTACTTTTATGTAATCACCACTAAACATCTTATAAGGGTACAAGGAGAGCCCCATCTTTATTACCTGTATCAGACGCAATTAAACTGCTAAATAACTGAAATATATGAAAACACACATAGAAAACATTGAAGACAATGTTGAAGGCTACGCAGATAAAAGATTAAATAAACTCGCTCTCCCCCATAACAAAAACCACTAAGAAAAACAAAAAAACTGTAAATGCGAAACTAAGTTAACATCACTCCTTTAGTTTGAAAATTAAAACTGTCACTTCTTTACCCAGCAGTTTTTGGAGCCGTTTATGGCACGTGACGAATATTGACACACAATAAATTTAGCCCACTCACGAATACCAAATTTATGGAGACAAGTGGTATTTATAATTCGCATCATCATCCTCTTCTCCTTCTTCAACCACAACAGCCTGTTCAGGTTCACTGCAGGGTAAATGCTTCTCCCTTTGACTGCCAACGCCCTCTCTCCTGTGCGGCTCGAGTCCACAGTTTACCCCCGAAGTTCCGTACGTCATCCATCCATCGTGTTATTGGTCTTCCACTTCTGGATCTACCTTGTGCTGTCCACTCTGTTACCCTAATTGGGCCGCAGTGTCCGTTTGTCTCACTTCATGGTCAGCACAATTTCATTTATTTTTTTATCCGAACTTTGAGATTATCCACTACAGTTTTTTTCAGATGCAGGTAGCTAGTTTATTGTCCTGAGTGTATTTCCTAACCTTCTTTGTTCGATGGCTCGTTGAACTGGCCTAAGTTTGCTTTCAAGTTTAGTGAGGCGCCAAGTTTCGGCGCCGTATGTCGACCGGCAGTATCCACTGGTTGTAGATTTTTGTTTTGTTGACCGACGCAGCTTGCTTTTCATAATTACCGAATGCTTGCCCAGTGCACACCAACCCATGCATATGCGGCACCGGATATCTCCCTCGTGGTTGGTGTCTGTACTAATCATCGGTCTCACGTAGTTATATTCTTTTGCTACTCTTAGCGTTTGAGTTTTATATGTTGAAGAGGACGTTTTTGCATGCCTATTCCCTTTAACGTTAATTTATTCATATAATTTAGCCCCAAGGCTCTGCTTTCTGATCGTTGTTTCTCAAGCGTTCTTTTCATGTGTTCTGTAGTCTCATTCAACAAGACTATGGCGTCCGCAAACCTTAAATGGTTCCCGAATTCAGTGCTTATCCTTACTTCAATGTTTCCCAGTGAAGCTTTCTAAATGCCTCCTCCAGACTTGCTGTGAATAGTTCAGGAGATATATCTCCCCATCTTACTCTATTTTGGATGGGAAATAAATCGCGTTTCTTTTGGAGGGATATTCTGCTCGTGTAAATCTCTTCTAAAATACATACGCAGATTTCCTCTATTCCGTGGTCTTTTAGTGTTTCGATATGGCTTCGGTGAATGCTAGAGCAAACACTTCCTTGCGATGCGTATTTTGCATTGTGAAGGTGTGTGGCGGGTTCGCCGGCTTGTTATACGACTTGATTGGTGACATCGATGTGATGCAAGGTTGAGTAAACTTTTCTATACTCAGCTTGCTCTTTGTGTTGATGGTAGCCACAAGGTTGTCTCCTATGCGGCTAACTAAACATGTGGTAATGGGCTCGTAAACAGCTGATAGTACGCCAATGGGTCTGTAATTCTTGGGGTTTTTAGGATATTTCTTCCTATAAATCATAACGTTTTTGACATTTTTTACAAAACGTGAAAATTTTCTGCGTCTTCTAGCTTTCCAGACATACTACAGCAAGCTTTTGCAGTGCGATATCTTCCCCTCCGTCAGAAAATCTATCGTTATTCCGCAGTCACGTGCAGCTATTGCTACTTTTATGCCTTTGAGAGTCTCCCCAACTTCCTCTTATTTACAAGTGCGACATCGCATGTTCAGCTTGTAATGTTAGTAGTTTTAACTGGTCTAAGTTTGCTGTCATAGAGCGTGGTGTAGAGTGGTTTTGGCCACCATTACTATCTAGTTCAAATTGTGGTTTATGGTACCCTATTCGTCATTGAGCGCTAACATCCTTTCTTTTGTGCTTGCTGGCTTTCTCTTAGTTGCTTGCGGGTTTTCCCCATTTCCTGCGTTTTCTCGATCGCTGCCATATTATATGTACGAACGTCGTATGTTTATATGTAATATTTTCAACCGATTCGTAATTGAAGTCTATCAACATACTTGACACCTTCATGTTTTTACAGGTTCGCTATTATTTATTTTGTTTTTTAGTTAGTATTCTTGTTTTGACACTACAGGTTGCCTCGCTCACAGCTGCAACATAATCACCGAGTGCCGCTGTGTGGTTGACATTAGGCTTGTTAACACTGAACCTCCTTCGCTCTGGCTCTTACTGGCTACACGCGGGGTTTCTTATTTTCAGGAGGTCCCTTCTTTTAAATGCACGGCATCTGATGCTCGTCCCTCTCACCTTCCTGCGTCTGTCTGGCGTTGTCCGCACTGCTGCGCCTCTCCTCCTCTCCTCTCTCCGACAGCGAACACTCTCCCAAACAGCTGCATGTTGGCGCAACGCGCTGCAACTCCGTTGCTAGGCGCCGGTGGCCGGCGCTGCGCGCGCTGCACATGTGCAGTACTCTCTCTCTCCGCGCTCACCTCTCCTTCGGGCGCTGTAAATATAAAGCGGCATGCCGCGCTCCGACGGTCTCAATGGACGGTCGTCCGCGTTACGCTTGCACTCTCTCGCAGCACTCGACGATTGCTTGATGCAATCGTTGACCCCTTAACTGTGCGCTTTACGTACCACAAGGCACTCATTCTCGTCTACAATAAAGACCGTACCTGAGCATACGTGTACTGCATGTGCATTGCACGGTGAAAATGGAAAATTTCTCCCACCTCCCCTTCGCGGGAGAGTCTATGCTACAAGCGTAATCAATCCGATGGAAAACGCCTATGGAACCCCCCATGTGATGCGTTGCATCAGACCGGGGTTCCCGCGAGGGGAGGTGGGCGTAATTTTTTTCTTCTTAGATTGAGCCCTAGCATTTTTATAACCATGATTGCTGCTCCGAATCTGACTTACACAGCTACGTTTTGTCCAATACCATGGTTATCCCATAAAACAAAGTGTATATGCGACGTACCTATTATGCAACCACTGTGAAACACCTTAAATGTATTCGGGTTTCTTCTGAAGCAAATGCAACGGAGCGCTCGTTCACAAAATTATCACACCCTTCTTGCTCAAATTTAGACAGGAAAATATTAATTCCTGCCATATTCATATTATTGCTTGATTTTTACGTTCTTCAAAAAAGTGGTGGTGTGCATACACAAGCCTTGCAGTGTCACACGAGATAATTTTTAGCCTGATATTATACCAAGGAGGGCGGCGAAAATTGTGTTAGTCAGAACTCTTTGGCACTACGTCAGAAGGAACTCGAATACACTGATTGCCCTTCTCAGTGATTGCAGTATTAGAGCGTTGCCGTTACAATCATATACGTTGTTTTGCATTTTTATGTTTTTCTTTCTTTGGTTTCTGGTCTTTCCTTTTTCTTATCTTTTTATTTGCCGCAATGTTGTTTTGTCAATCTTATCCTTGTATACATTACGAACCGGAATAAAGTAGCATAGTTTTCCGTAAGCGCATGTGGTGCCTTTTGCCTTCGATTTCGCTCCCACTCCGGCGTGGTTGGTACCGCTTAGTCATATAAAGAGCTAACAGAACTCAAGCTTTATTCCTTTCTACGCCCTTTCAGATGAGCTCAATTGTGTATTTTACAGGTCCTGCACCACACTGAGGTAAGCACATAAACACAATGTGCTTACACGTCGTCCCTAAAGTAATGTGCTGACCGTTCAAGATTACTACCTTCACTGGATGCACATTCTCTCAAATATACAGAACAACTGAGCGGCCAATTCAATCTCAAGTTGTCCCTCTCAAGTTGTTACAGCTCTAAAACATGCTCTAAAACATGGCCAAAAGTGCTGATTTGGTTCTGCGTAAAGCATTCTAAGACGCACTAGCAGCTGTGAATCCTTCTGGAAAAAAAGCGCGGTTATTCTTTTAGGAACCGGGAATTCTTCACGTGTTTTGAGTAACATTTTACTTTAACAATCTTTTTGCGTCCTAGATTTTGCGTCCTAACCAGGATATGCTAATTTCTGCGAGATAGAGAGAAAGAGAATTCTCAAAAAACACTGGTTGTGAGAAGCAGTAATGTAGTGAACTGATGGACCTTGTCTTTTATAGCGAAACAAAAAATAGTGGGGTGGACTGCCTTAAACGTTTGACGCCGAATGATCCAGCACCCAAAAACAGTGGAATAATGCACAGGCTAGCAGCAGTTGCTGTGTTACGAGAGGTAATTCTTGGAGAATAGAGACAAAACGGAGGTTCTTTAGAATGAAATTTGTAAATACTAATTTGTGCTGCCAAATCAGCATTAGAGGACTATCGCAAGTAAACCACCTATTTTATGTACAAATGTACTCCACTTACCGTCTGAAGCAACACAACCGTTTGCATTCAAATGCCAACGTTTCATTTTTTACAGGCGTCGGTAAGCCTAATTAAAGATAAGCTTGCTTTAGGGATACATGCGTCGTCCGTTCAGTAATACCGCTGGTCTGATGAGAGTTGCTAAAAAACTATAAAGATAAACGAACTAGTTAGGGTGACAGACAGAAACGTTTTAGATGTGAGAACACATTTGTGTTATCACTACGGCGATATATTACTATGACATTATTACTCATGAGACTTTTCTGACAGAGCATTTGTTCCGCGTCGTAAAGTTCATTATTACGTAGCTAAATATAAACGCGGTTCTTAGTTTCTGTTGAAAATTCTACAGAATTATGTACACTGGCAAATTTGGAGAAGTTATAAAAACAAAGGTTCAAACAAGGTGTCAATTTTATCAACAGTCATTCGCCAAACAGTTTACATCTCTGAAGAGCGAGCGATTTAAATTCAGAGTACCGTTTTTTGAGGTGATAGTTTAAAGCGATATCTGGCATGAAGACCTCAGCAGCAAAACCTACATCTTGTGAAATATTTCTGGCTAATATTGCCGCACCCTACACCGTCTGGCTTGTTTTTTTTGTGTGTGCTTTTTGTGTGTGTGCAGGGCCAACAAATAATATGTTGACCTGTTTGGCAATGTTTTAAATTTGATTCTCTGTTTCTAGAAGGGTTAACGCCAAATAAAAACTGCTTGAAAGTTGAACACCTTGGCATTCTTTTTGCCAACGCCCATCTATGCACGTCACTCTGCTAACTGTTCCTTTACCGTTTGTGTAATATTTTAGTTTAGGTAGAGCACAAGTCGGCTCACATAAACTTTATTTCCCTGACAACCAATAAGAAAAAAGGTTGTACAGATATAGAAGGTCGCAAGGCAAATACAGTGTAATATAAAAATATAACCTTGAGGCGACACCGACTCAGAGATGAGCTACAACAAAAAATATAGACGATTAACTCATAGTTTTTAGCTAAACATTACAGAAAATGTAAGTGTGGGATCGCCCGTAGTGGCAGAGAATCCATTAAAAAGAAAGGGCGAAGAAGTAGAATTAAAAAGAACGAAAGCGTTCTAGGGCAAGAACTCCTTTTTTTTTTCAAAGCAGCGTTAAAATCCCCGAAAATGTTGGAGTCCTAGGGCAGTAGAAACGATACCGAAAATAATTGGTAGAAGAAGCGCGCATATAGAAAAAGCAAAACGCGCGACACCTGGTTTTGTAATCGAACCAGTTCTAGTAAAGAATATAGAGGCCACAAAGCAAGCACTTATAGACGCGCCCTAATGAAAAGGTACTCAGACTACGAATAATTGGTACAAATGAGTATGTCAGAATGTGGGGCTAGAAATTTCAGAGATATAAAGAGGACTTTCAAAAAATATTTAGGAAACAAATGCCAAATATTACAGAAAAATATTATAGGTAATATATAGCTTACCAAGTAAATATTTTTCGCCAGTCATTGGGAATACGTAGCCTGAGAAGTCCTGGCGTTTTTAAATGCCATCAAAAGAAATATACAGTGAGAAGACCAACAAACATAGCTAAGCAAGACATAAAAATCGAAGGAAGACGACCTACGCTGATACAAGTGGTTATAAAAAATTAGTAGCGAAGACCTAGAGATATACGAACGGCGTTATGACGAAGTTATTATGGGTAAGACCAGGAGCGATACGTGATGAGTTAAAGAAACTGTAGGTGCGAAGAGTCAAAGATACCGACGAGCCAGTAAAATTCTCATTCAGCAGAATGTGCAGTGCCGCAGCAGTAACTAAACGCGCTGAGCGAGCACGGATAGCCGTAAAGAAAACAAAACCAAAAAAATAGAAAAGAATACTACCTAGAATATACACAAGCCCAAAAACAACATTTAGGTAGGAAACGAAATATTGTTGTTGATAAGAGTCCAAATATATATTAGCTATAAACGAACACATGAGGAAAAGCCAGCGAAGACGAGTTCGGTTAAGGAATAACCCCAAGTATACAGTACCACTGCAACAACGTAACAGGAAGGATACACAAGATGTAGGCATGCCCTTGCACAATTATAAGGGAGGAAGACACATAGTCATAGATGTGATTACAAAAATTCTGATGTAGTAGACGACTCGAAGATTATTGCCCCAAATTTATGGCTGCTAATCTTCTACAGGACCATAGAAGACACATTTTCCCGTTTTCTTACTTATAAACCAAAAAAAATTTGGTTTATTTATTTCTTGCCCGTCCAGTTAACCACACGCTGTCAGAACAAAGCACACTTTTCTGCAGCGTTGTTGCAGGTTCAGCGAATTCAAATGCCATAAATTATATTGAACCCTTTCAAGCTATAGACTTCCAGGTGTACAATGCATAAACGTATTTATAGTCGAATGCTATATGGTTCCGCTCCAACCGTTACATTTTCTTTTTGTGCTACAGGCTAGTAGACATTCTTCCCTGGCGTAAAACCCATTTCTTTATTCTTGGAAAACAGCAGTTTAACCTTATCAGGATATGTTTGCTTTCTAAACTGGAGAATATTACCTATTGCCGAAAATAAGAAATGATCGTTAGTCAAGTTAAGATTATTTCATGTTTTATTCGATAGACATCAGTTCAAAGGTCTGCGATGGCGGAGATTGCGGTTACTACAACATACTCTTGGAAACCAAATGCGGGCATTGATTGTGCACCAAGTACGTTTATGAAAAATAAAAGCGTAGATGTGCCTGATAGAGAATTCAACCTCTGCACAGGTGGAGATGAGAACGCATCCACGTTTGTACCAGTGATCGCTTCATAAACATTATGTCAAATTATCGTTCATGTTGTGTAATCTGCAGGGTTTTTCGAAGCCGTGTTAGCTGCTTTTATTCATGTTGTGAACAAAGATACTGAAAAGCTGAGGACAGTGCAGTTGCGGTAAAACGGGAAATTTGAAAACCCGTTTCCATGCTTCAGTGCTGTCCGTGAAAGGAAGTGAGAGAATCGTACACAGCGTAGACTTCAGTAATTTTATTAGCGAAATGTAGGAAGTGAAATGTGAGCGTTTTGATCAGTCGATCGGAGAAGCAACGTTGGGAATTATACAGTGTTCTGTATTTGTAATTGTGCAGAAGTTTTAACAAAACTACTTCAATAATATTTAGGAAAGGGCAGGCTAGATTAGTTCTATTGGGGTCGGCTCCAAAATAAGTACTTTTTAGCGTTGCTCCTTGGATCGTCAAAAATGAGGATCTCTCACCAGAATGAGCATAGAGATGCGTTATCATGAACGCCCAGAGTTCTGAACTGTCGAGTTGCGACTGCCGCAAAATCAGCTTCCGAGAATGCACCCTTCTATATTTGAAAAAAAAAAAGAATGTAATAGATAATGTGCCAATTTGTGTATGTTTGAACCTAGCACCATAAAATATGCGATTGAAAATTCGGGTGGCGAATTCGTTTGCTGGGCCTTCGGAAGCTTGTTATGCCTGGGGCATGGCGGAAGCGCTGTATGACGGGGTCTCGAAAGAGGGCCCCGGCGTTGCTTCGGAGCGTCACTCCGACGGCTGCTGGCTGTTGCGTCGCATCTCTTCAAAAATGAAAAAAAGAGACTTCGTGCGAGAAGACAAAGACAATCAGTATACATTCATCATCAGCAGCACTAGCATTATCACAATGCTCTGGTCCACTGCCGGACGATGACCTCTCCCACGGACCTCGAACCATCCTGCACGAATGACCTCCCTCCCGCCAGTGGACAGGACGTCATGTCCTGCACTAATAACGTCCACATTTTATCACCGAACTTCTGTATTTCATCCCTCCATTTTGATATTGGCCTTTCCTTTCTTCGAGAACCATGTCTTGGTATAAACAAGGCTACCTTAATTGGTCACTGGTTGTGGGTTCGTCTTTCTGCAGGGCCAATCGTAGCCCCTTTCTGGTTCATTATTGGAACTTTGATATCGTCCACTATAGTTTGTTCTGAGATTCAGGTAGCTCGTTCCTTATCCCTGAGTTTTATTCTTAAGATTAGTTCAATTCGTTGTATTCATTCCATGGCCCGTTGAGCTGTCCTAGGTTTGCATTCCATCTGTTTAGTAAGCGCCAAGTTTCAGCTTCGTATGTGATCACCGGCAGTATGCAGTGATTGTAAATTTTCTTTGGAGTGACAGAGGTAGCTTACTTTTCAATATTTTGGATTTTTTGCCTAATGCTCCCAAGCCCATGCCTATTCTTGGCTGGATTTCACTCTCTTTTGGCTCAGCCCTAAAGATCTGTCCGAGCTAGTTAGGTTTTCTTATCTCCGCTGTCCTTTCATTTTCTAAGCTAAAAAAGGCGTTCTTTGCATGCTTATTCCACATTACATAAAATTTATTCAAATTTATTTTCATGCCCACGGCCATGCGTCCTCACTGTGTTTCCTTAAGCATTGTTTGCATGTGTTCTGCAGTCTCACTCGGAAAAGGCTACGTCAGCGGTGCACGTCATATGGCTCAAGTATTCACCGCGTATCCTTAATGGTACGTTTTCCCATTGAAGCCTTTTGAATGCCCCTCCAGATATTCTGTCAATATTTTTTGAGAGAAGGTATCTCCCTGTCTTACTCCCTTCAAAATCGGAAATGTATTGCTTTCTTTGTGGAGGGCTATCCTGCCCATGGATTCCTAGATATGTTATCTAAAAGTCTTATATAGGTTTCCTGTATTTCCTAGGGTTTTATTTCACCTAACATGGCTGCGGTGAGTACGGAATCAAACGCTTCCTCGTAATATATAAATGCCACGTCAAGGAGTTTATTGTACTGGGAAAAATGTTTAATCACTTGGTTGATGGTATGGATGTGATCTGTTGTTCAGTACCCTTTCCTAAACACAGCCTGCTCTGAGGATAAAGGAAATCCTGCCTGTCACATAAGGGGCTTACGATTCCTTGTGTTACAAGCATGTAAACAACTGAGAGTTGGCTGATAGGTCTATTATTCTTAAGGCTTTTGGGATAGCCCTTGTTTTACTCATAATATTATTGGCGTTTTTCCAGGCCATGGCACTTTTTGAGTTATCATTTATTCCGCAAATAGTACAGCTAGCTTGCGCAATTCAGTATCTTCTCCCCCCTGATAATACCTGCGCTTATGCCGTCGTCACCTGCAGCTTTTCCTATGTTCATACCTTTGATAGCCATTCATACTTCTTGCTCAGCTACTAGTGGGACATTGCAAGTTGAGCTTGCATTCTCAACAGGTTCCCCTGGTCCAACATCGCTAAAAGTAGCCCGGTGTACAATCGTTCTGCTAACTTAGTTAAGTCCTCTAAGTTATTTGTAATATTTCCATGCTCATCTGTGAGTGCGTACATCCTGTCTTTGCCTATGGCTATCTTTGTCTTAGTTGCTTTCATTCTTTCAACTTGTTGCAGCGTTTCCCCGACCACTGCTTTGTTATAAGCAGGAATGCCTTTTGCTGTATGTCTGTTAATCAGTTTCGACAACTCGAAAATTCAATCCGAAACGCCTCACTTGACACTTTCATATTAGTACGCTTGGCGATCAGTTCCTTCGCTTTTTAGTTAATTTTCCAGTTTGTTCTGTACATGTTTATTTATTTATTTATTTATTTATTTATTTATTTATTATCATACTATCAAGGCCCGCAGGCATTACAGAGAGGGGTGGGTATTGTTACAAACAAATTCATTGACAACATTTTTAAAGTTAGTGGCGGCAGTGATAGCAGCGATGGAGGCAGGGAGATGGTTCCAGTCATTCGTTGTTCGTGGTAAAAACGAATCAAAGTGAACATTGGTGCGAGAGGCAGGAACTTCAACCTTGAAACGATGATGTGTGCGCGATGAAATGTATGATGGCGGGGACATTAGCTGGTTCCTGAGGGTCTGATTAGAGTAATAAATCCTTTGAAAAAGACACAAGCGAAAGTATTTACGACGTAATTCTAGGTTAGGCAATCCAAGGGTTAGTTTCATCGCCGAAACACTTGCATGACTAGAATAATTACAAAGAATCAAACGAGCAGCTCGATTTTGGATTGATTCAAGAGTATTTTTGAGATATACAGCAGAAGGGTCAAAAATAGAGCATGCGTATTCCAGCTTAGGCCTCACTAAGGATTTATACAAAAGCAACTTGACAGCTGGAGTTGCCGATGAAAAATTACGCCGCAAGAATCCGAGCATACGGCTGGTATTACTGTAAATGTAATTTATATGTGTGTTCCAGGTGAGCTTATGTGAAATGTGAATACCAAGATACTTGTACGAGGAGACACTTTCTATAGCTACATTGTTAACGCTGTACTTAGGAGGAGCAATATTCCTAAACGCACGACAAACAACCAATGCCTTGCACTTATTAATGTTAAGCTTCATTTGTGATTTAGAGCACCATGATGTTACTATGCCAATATCTGATTGAAGAGCATTGAAGTCACCAGGATTGGAAATAACTCGATACAAAACACAGTCATCAGCGAAGAGCTTCATTGACGAGTTAATTTGGCCCGGGAGATCGTTAATGTAAATTAAAAACAATAGAGGTCCTAAGACAGATCCCTGAGGTACTCCAGAGGTTACACGAGCAGTAGAAGAGTAACATTCGTTAGCAAAAATAAAGTGTGAACGATCGGACAAAAAACCCTTAATCCAAGAAAGTACACTGGAATCGATGTTTAGCTTGCTTAATTTAGCCAGGAGAATTTTGTGTGAAACAGTATCGAACGCTTTGGCGAAATCTAAAAAAAATGCAGTCTACAATAATGTTAGCGTCCATCGCTTGAAATAAATCATTTGTGAAAGACAAAAGCGGGGTATCACAGGAAAAGTGTTTCCTAAATCCATGTTAGTGCTGGGGAACAAATAAGTTTGACTCAAGAAATGAAACCAGGTGTGAATAAATTATGTGCTCCAATAATTTGCAGGAGACGCTAGTTAAGGATATAGGCCTATAATTGAGCGGAGAGAAACAACTACCAGATTTGTGTACGGGAATAACCATTCTTGCCTTCCAATCACTTGGCAGAGCGCCGGTTTGAAGTGACTGAGCAAAGATTTCACGCAAGATGACAGATGAATAAGTAATGGTGCCCTTAAGAAATTTCGAGTTGATACCGTCAACACCAGAGCATGCAGACACTTTTGAATTCTGTATCAACTTCACAACGCCATCAAGACCAATTAAAACCGGCGACATTGAAGTGTACGGTACATCAGGAAAAACAGCACTGGCGCAAGGCGCAGAATCAGAAAATACCGAAATGATCGGCCTTTTTGTTCAATAAACGCTTAAGATGCGAGTTGAACCAGGGTGCACGAGAATCGGAGTAAATACGCTTCTGTGGTACGTATTGGTTAATCAGGGAGGTAGCTTTTTCTTTGAATAATGACCAGTTTTCTTCGACTGTTCGGGAGTGACAACTTAGAATGTAGTCAGCGATGAAAATTTTTTATTCGTTATTAATTGCGTCAAAGTCAGCACTTCTCTAATCACGAATTACTTTGGACGAGGTAAGGGAAGGAAAGTTTGAGTTCAAATCACACTGTAAAATACAATGGTCACTAATACCCGGTAGATAAGTCATAGGAGAAACAAATTCCGGTGATGTAGTGAGGAATGAATCTAAGATATTCGCGGGCTGCGCGGAACAACGAGTTGGCTTAAGAACAAGCTGGTGCAGGTTGAAATCAAGACAAAGGCTTAAAAATTCAAAATATTCCGAGGAGCTTTCCTGGGTTGTAGGGGGATCGCTCTGCCAGTTAATGCCCGGAAAATTGAAGTCCCCGAGGAGTATTAGCGGCATGGAAGGAAACCTTACTGTCAGATTGTTTACAACGTCATGCAGCTCTGAACAAAATGTGTTAGGCGAGGAAGGCGCTCTGTAGACAACGCAAATTAAAAAGTGTTTTTTCTGAAAGCCTATGCGTGCGCACACTAGCTCTTGTGGTGACGTCAGCTGGATAGAAGAGGATATCAAAGAATCACGAACAGCGATAAGTATGCCACCTCCAGATCGCACATCACGGTCATGTCGATAGAAACGGTAAGCACCCTCGCACTCTAGAATTTCACGGACAATAATTTTGCTAGAAAGCCAAGTTTCTGTCAAAACAACAATGTCGGCACTGCACGTGTCGACTACGGAAGATAAAGTATCGCGATTGTTGACGACGCTGCAAATATTCGTATACAGAAGTGGAATATTTTTTTTTGCCACCGGACCATGACTCCGCTATGCTGGTGAATTGCTAAGGCCATCCGAGGGCCCGCTTACGACAGCATTCATTGCACGAGGCTCACTTGTCTGGATTTCGCAAACCCGATCGGTTACCCGGCAGTACATGTACGTTTTTTTGCCTATCAGAAAATGGTTGAGCCGTAGCAAATATTTCTGTCCGCTAGCCTTTCCAAATTCGATCAACTTTTTATGCGACAAGCGCGTGGCACGGCAGAAATCTTCGCTAACGGAGAGGCCACTACCTTTAAATTCTTTTCGCTCAGCAAAGACCTTCTGTATATGCTTCGAAGACGAGAATTTTACGATTATAGGTCGATGTTTGTTTACTGCGAAGGAACCTAGTCTGTGGGCTCGGGAAATTGCTTCGTCGGTTAAGGTTAGCTGAAGTAGATTGGAAAGGCAGTCTCGAATTTTAGTTTCAGACTCAGACCAATTCTCAGATGGCAGAAGGTCAGGGATTCCGTGGAATATAAGATTTTCCCGTCGATACCCGTCTTCCAGCTCGTCCAGCCGAGAATTTATAGCCGTAGTTCGGTCTCGAACTGCGTCATCAACAACTCTTGGTAGATCATCAGCGACCTGATTTGCTTCGTATGATTCCACCAGGGATTCAACGGTTGCGAGCCTACTTGCTAAGCTGGAAACTTTTTCCTCTAGTTTTTGCTGATTAGCTCAAACCTCGGACAGCATCCCTATTACCTCGGTACGGCGTGCGTCGGTTTTAGCAGATAACGCGCCAATTGCAGCAAGAATATCTTCTTCGGGACCTGGGTTAAGCTCCACATCCCCCGCTAACATAAGTAATTTCACAACATGCACGCACTCCGACAGGTCACCAAGAATCACCAGTGGGCTTGGAAAGAGCAGCAGCCAAATATTGCTGTATCGCTTAGCGTGCAAGGAAGCGTGTTTACCAACCTGCACGATGAACAAGAAAGGGTTTTGAAGCGACTGCATGGCTGCCACTTCATCCAGCCCACTGAATTGAGCCGATGAAAGTGTCGCTTTTAAGAAGGTCCGGCAGACTGGTGTCGTAGGCGATGTGGATGCCAAGCCGAAGCGGGGCACGATGTACGCCATGTGGAAGGTGGGATCGGTTCTCTTCCCGCCGCTGACGTAACAAGGCGCCGTAGGCTCGATGATAACTCCGTAGGGGTAATCCAAGTGCTGCCACGTGCCGAGGGACGCCAGTATCTGCACGATGAACAAGAAAGGGTTTTGAAGCGACTGCATGGCTGCCGCTTCATCCAGCCCACTGAAGTGAGCCGAGGAAAGTGTCGCTCTTAAGTAGGTCCGGCAGACTGGTGTCGTAGGCGATGTGGATGCCAAGCCGAAGCGGGGAACGATGTACGCCATGTGGAAGGTGGCATCGGTACTCTTCCCGCCGCTGACGTAACAAGGCGACGTAGGCTCGATGATAACTCCGTAGGGGTAATCCAAGTGCTGCCACGTGCCGAGGGACGCCAGTATCTGCACGATGAACAAGAAAGGGTTTTGAAGCGACTGCATGGCTGCCGCTTCATCCAGCCCACTGAAGTGAGCCGAGGAAAGTGTCGCTCTTAAGTAGGTCTGGCAGACTGGTGTCGTAGGCGATGTGGATGCCAAGCCGAAGCGGGGAACGATGTACGCCATGTGGAAGGTGGGATCGGTACTGTTCCCGCCGCTGACGTAACAAGGCGACCTAGGCTCGATGATAACTCCGTAGGTGTAATCCAAGTGCTGCGACGTGCCGAGGGACGCCAGTATCTGCACGATGAACAAGAAAGGGTTTTGAAGCGACTGCATGGCTGCCGCTTCATCCAGCCCACTCTAGCAAGTTTCTTCTTGCTTAGCTGCTGCTGGTTCACTAAGGATCGATATTAGGTTGTCATTTAGCCTATTAACACTGACCTCCTTCTGCTCGTTAAAAAATGAGAATTTCTTTTGAAGAATTATTTAAACTCCTGCGATCTAGCGCTTACTGATTCCATGCGGGTTTTCTTAGTTTTCACGAGTTTCGTTCCTCCTACTCTAGGAGTCAGCATCAGCTTGGACTAACCATCCTGTTATAGCTACTCAAATTGTTAGGTAGCACCTGTACATATTGAACGATACCGGGGTTGCCACTTAGAATTAAGTCGATTTCGTTTCTCGTTGTACCATCCGGACTTTTCCGTGTCCATTACCTAATATTTATTTCGCACACGAATATGTTCACTACCCTGATGTTTTTTGTCTTTGCAAATACCACCAGTGTACGCCTCGACTGTCGAAATTCTCTATACCCAAGTTTCCCACTAACCTTTGTCTCATTTGTTCCTCACCTACCTTTGCGCTAGTGTCCCATCACAATCATGAACTGAGTTGTTGCCGTCTTCATTGCTGATTCGACGTCATCGTAGAAGCTGTCCACGGCTTCATAATCATAGCTGGCCGGTGGCGCAAAAGCATGCACTATCTTTTACCTGTATCGCTTGTTTAGCTTCATCATGATAGTGATGACTCTAACGATAATGCTGGAAAACTGTTCACAGTTTCGTGGTATATCTCTGTGGATAAAAAATACCATCCCCACGTTCATTCTTTCCCTGGGGTTCACTGTAGCACAAAATATGCCCGCTAGTTAGCTCCATGAAGCCTTCTCCGGTCCTTCCAACTTCGCTAAACCCTATAATATCCACCAAAGGACCGACAGCTCCTCTAGTACAACAGCTAAACTTCCCTCGCTCGACAGAGTGAGCGCGTTGACCGTTGCCAGGGTCAAGTTGGAATGGTGGCCTGTCCGGATCAAGAGATTCTTAGCAATCGCTGCTGTATAACTGTACTGACCACCGACGTGGACCGGGGCTCTAGAGCTACTAAGGATTGATGGCCGAGATTTGATTTGCTTTTTCATGGTAGGTGGCGGCCAACTACTACACCATGGTGCCCATATCCTTCTCGTTTGAGGAAGTGCTGTTCGTGTCCCTCAGAGCCTTCCTAGCATGGTTGTACCTTCCCAGTGTAGGCCCCTAAGTGTCCGGCAGGATAGGTATTTCTGGGGCAGGCAGCCCTCTACCCCTGCACGTGTTCAGCACAGAGAGAAATACACAAAAGTGTGAGAGTCCGGGAGTATTTTATTCGCGACGACGTTGCCGCGCACGCCCGTAGTTATACGGAGCCAGCGTTTGTCAGATTTGCTTTTTAAACGAGCGGTTGTGAAGGAGTAAGCTGACGCACTCGCTTTCTGATGAGGTTCACTGACGTCTTGCCTTTGGAAAGGTAAGTTTTTCTTCCGCCACTTTCCTATTGGGGGAGCAATCTGGGTCTCGAACATGTTTAGGGGAGCAAGCTGGCTACCCTTGCAAAAAACATGGCTGCTCACCTAAGCTCGACCACGCTGCGATTGTGACCACGCCTCGATTGTGAGTTTTACTTGTTGCACTCCATATTTGTATTTTTCTTCAAGCTGGCTTCCTAGCCCTCGTCACGGTTCTTTGTCTTTCTTTCCAATTCTACGAGTTTGTAGTGCAGAATTTTATTTATTGATTTATTTATTCAGGTACCCCTAAAGGACCTCCGTAGGAGGGTATTACATAGTGGGAGCATGGGCATACATCGAACATAACATAAAGGGTGCTAATAGAATGATAAATAAAAAACTTAGAAAAAAACTTTCTAAAACTTTGTAAACACATCCTTTCTATACAAACACTTAAAAACTTTCTAAACACATACTCCATAACGTATAACTACAAGGCAGGCACATCACAACAAAACAAATAAAAAAAGAAGTACAATATACGCAAGCAAGAACACAATAAGGTCACTTCATTTTTTAAAAGTCTTGAAATTTTGTTAGGTTAAATTCTGTGGCAACGTTTTGTGGCAGGTTATTCCCGTCCAATAATGTGCGCGGAATGAATGAGTGTGCGAACGCACATGAATGGCTTGTGATGCGCTTAACTTTTGAAGAGTGATTGCGCCGTGGAAATGTAAGAGTGGGTGAGTGAAAAAAGTCGTCACGAAGGCACTCATGGTGAAAAAGTGTTATGCGAGCATGTCGTTGACGCTCACAGACCGCAAGCCCTGTGAGGCTTGCGGTCTGTGAATATTATAAAAAAATTTAAACAAACAACACGGTTTTGCAGGCATGCAATATCACGTGTAATGTATTCATGTCTTGGATCCCAGATGGCAGATGCGTATTTAATTCTAAGGCGAATGAGGGTGAGGTACACACGTTTTCTGATGTGTGATGGTGCCTGGTTTAGGTTATGTTGTACTACGGCTAGTGAACAATTGACAGATGCTATCGTTTGAATAATATGGGTATGCCATGTTAAATTTGATTGAAAATGGACTCCAAGGTATTTATAAGTAGAAACCCGTTCAAGTGTATTGTTCGGGAAATATGTAGTTGTCATTCTAGTTGAGGAACGGGTAAATGACATGCACTTTTTTAGAAAAGTCTAGTCATTACCCAATCAGAGCACTATGCGTTTAATTGGTCAGAATCAGTTTGAAAAGCTTGGTGGTTAGTGTCACATGAAATGTTACGATATATTACGCAGTCATCAGCAAAGCATCTTACCCTAGATGTTAGGCCGTTAAGTAAGTCATTAATATAAATTAGAAAGAGGAAATGACCAAGCACACTGCCCTGGGGCACCTCAGGCGTTACCTGTACGAAAGGCACATCTGAGCTATGAAGGGATGTAAACTGAGTTCGGAAGGATAGAAAATTTGTTATCGATGCAAGAACATTAGTATGGATATTAAGAAGTCTTATTTGGTGCAAAGGTCGGTGGTGAGGAACACGGTAGAAGGCTTTAGAAAAATCCAGGAAAATGGCGTCGACCTGATTTATAGCGTCAAGAGATGAGTGTAAGGCGTAAGCAAAACCGGCGAGCTGTGTGTCACATCAGTAACCCCTGTGAAAACCGTCTGATTTTTGTAAATAATGTTGTGCTTTTCAAGGTTTCGGATCATTTGGGAGTGTATGATGTGTTTTAGCTGTTTACAGAACCGGTTAGCTAATGAAATAGGTCAGTAGTTTAACGATGATGTGGGGTGGCCTGATTTGAAAAAATGGAACAACTTTAGCAATACTCCAGTCATCAGAAATTGGACAAGGAAAATATGACTGTGAAAAAATTGCGGTTAAAACCACAGACATGCTGCAAGATATATTTGTGAGAAGCTTGTTGTTGAACGCAAAGTTATCAGATGCCAAGGAAGTCTATTTTTGGTTAATTTTAAGGGAATACCGGCTTCCTCAATTATTATTTCTGGCTTCGGACAATCTGGGGATATATTTAAAAAAAAGCATGAGAAGGGCAGACATCTTCCTGAGTAATAACGGAGGCGAAGGCTTTGTTTGCGAGATGTGTACACTGATATTCGGGAATTGTTGCGCCATTAGAACCACTAAGGATGATATCAGGATTGTTACTTGGATTAAGTGCATGCCATAATTTACGGGGGTGTTTTGAAAGCATGGAAGACAAGTCATGGTTATAAAAACTACGGCAGGAGGTTTTGAGTGAATACTGGTATTCTTTGTCACATTTCGTGCCTTTAAGCCAAGAAGTTCAAAGTCGGTCTCTACCAGCTAACTTGTGTAATCTTTACTTTTTATCGTTAAGGCATCGAAGCTGTCGGGTAAACCAAGGAGTGATGTTTGTATTTATCGCTATGGTAGGTACAAATGTGCTTATGAGACTGGTTAGTGCGTCTTTCAAAACAACCGAGTTTTCGTTCATTGTGAGAACACAATTTTCAAAATACCGTACACTCAAAATAGATAACTCAGAAATAATGGCATCAAAGTTTGCTCTGTCGTAGCACACTATTGCCTTACTGACAACGTTTTTAGAAGCGGTATAAATATTCACTCCGGTGGTAATGTCGTGATCGGAAAGTCCATCAAGGTAAGCTATGTGTGAGCAAATGTGGATAATTTGTTAGAATAAGGTCTAATATTAAGAGGAATTTCCAGCGCGCAGTGTAGCTTCAAAAACTGTTTGGGCTAACTTAAAATCAAGGCACTTTGGCAAGAATGAATGTGCTTCCTTGTCACTGGAAGAGACTGACAGTGCTTGCCAATATATATTAGGAAACTTGGAATCCCCAAAGATAATTAGTGAGCACTTTGGGTGCAGATATGCACTTCGCTCAAAACGCGGGTAAACTCGACAGAAAAAACGCTATCCATATCAAGCGGACGGTAAACTGCACCGACTACTACGTGAGTAATTTTATATTTTAGCAAAACCCACACGCATTCTTAAAACGAAGTTATATTGAAAGAACACAGAAGAATTCTTGTTTTAATCCTATAAGTACACCATTACCTTTGCTATGTTTTCGGTGGCAACAAATATAAAACGTTTCCCTATTGACAAAAATATTGCCGTCTTAAACAGTATCATTGTGCCAAGTATCTGTAAAACATTTATTTACGAAGAACATGAGTCAGCAAGCGATGATAGTGCAACATTTATAGAAATTACGCTCCTGTTGTTAGTGTAGACAAAAGAAAGACTGTTAACTGACACAGTCTGCTTCGCCACTGAAGTACAGGGCTTGATTGGCCGGCCGAAACAGGCAGAGTTCATGTGTCATGGCGCAACATCTGGCACGCCGGAGCATTCGCCTCTGGAGCGACAGGTTGATATACACATCTTGCACTATTTTACGCGGCATCCCATACGTAAACGGGCGTTATTCACCATCAGCTTGTTGAACACAAGGCGCGCGCGCGGACTCCTTCTCTTTTGATCGCTTTCGAAAACTGAAGTAGCTTGGGACGTTGTTCGCGCACAGCGTCGGAAACGATCGAGTGAAATACTGAACGTTATATTTTTAGGCTTTACCCATATACTTGGAATAGTTTTTACATTTTTTTGTTGTAATAATTGGCGATAATGAGACGCGTTTTTTTCTGCTGAGAACCGGCAAGTGTGTGAGCCCTGGCAATTGAAGCCGCTGTCACGCCAAGCTTGTTTAAGCAAAACTCATGAACTTGTGTTTCCAAGGATTCCCATGATTCCGATTGGTCAGTGTCCGCGATGCCGAAAAACGGGACATTGGACCTCCGCGAACGGTTTTCTCAATCAGTAATTTTTCGTGCATGCAGGCTAAAGTTGCATCGTGACCAATGACAGTTTGAGTTGAAGCAGCTACAACGGACTTGGTTTCCCGTTCTTTGAAACGTTTAGTCAATGCTTATGTTGACTTCTTAGCATTAGGACTTAATTTCAGTCTCCAAAAACGCATGCAGCTCTTGTGAAGTTTCATTTGCGCATATTCAACATTCGGAACCATGACTGCTGGGTCTTGCTTTACCCTAATTTGCTTTTTTTGAACAAACTTACACTGCTAATTGTTTTGTTTCAATTGCAACCAGTTTGCTTACTAGTAGAAGGGTTCTGCTAGAAAAAACTTTAAAATTTATAGTGAGCAACCTGCTGGGACTATCTCGTCTGATGCTTGTTGTCGTAGTCCTGTCGTCAGCAACTCGGACGGGTATATTTATATTTTTGTTGATCTTCCTACTCGGTTAGGTTGCCTACTAAGTGATATCACCTTGGCCGGGAGAGCTTCCATTACTCTTGCTGACTGATTATATGGCCGTGGTGTAGTCACTTGAACTACTTCAATGCATCTTTTTTGCCTCCAACGATTTCCTCCGTTGTGAGCCTTTCCTGTAGTATAACCATTCCACCTATATTTTCCCATCAAATAAAAATGAAAGGCTCTGAATTCAGCAGTCGAACTGCCAACGGCAATGCACGCCAGATGCGTGTTACTCTGCCCCTCAACAGCCGTATGCAAAAACGCAAAACCATGCTGTATATTTTCAGTACCTTTCAGAGTAGGCGTCGTTGCAATTGCCTGCTCTTCATTTATATGAGCCGGCTTTTCTTTCCGCACCGCACTACAGCTGGCGTTGTTGGAAAATCCCATTTAATGGTTGCTGTTCAGTTCTGCCTTACACGCCCGTGCAGTATGCTTCGTTGGCTGCCCCTGAAGCATGATCTATACTTAACCAGGATTGGCTGCGTTATGGTATATGGTAAGCTCTGACCACCGTGGTCAGAAGATTGAAATTTGTGGCTCCAGAAAAGGCAGATGTTTTAGCTGCGCTGTAAAACTTGGAAGATGTGATGACCTATGTTCATGCAAGAGACCTGGGTTTACGAACTTCGCATGCGTTCTTTTCCGTGGTCAGCTAAATTTTGAAACTTCTTTCAGCGGCATACTTCCAACGTGTCATAGGGCTAACAGCGCCAATTTTGGGAGCCAGCGCATCAATTGCCTACCGTTAGCAAGCCTCCACAGTATATTCTTTTACAGGGCCCATTACTCCATTTTATGTGTGCGCGTGTGTAATTTCTTGTTCTAATGTATAGCAAAAGAACTGCGGTCGGTGACTTAAAAAAAAACACTGCTCGGTGCGCCCTACGGGTACTGTAAAACCGGACCAACAAGGACAAATTTAGGCAGGTGGCACGAAAAGAGCCTATAGCGTCGGAAAGCCCCCAAAGACTCATCTTGCTTAGCGCCTATTGGTCCAATCTCTAAGACGCAAGTGGAATCCCCAGGATAAAAATATCTTTGTAGACTGGAGGTGTGGGTGTGTCATTATGTATCCACATCAATCAAATGTATACAAATGCTGCGACAGTGGGCGCTATGCTACGGTACGATGACGACACAGACGGGGGGATCGTGGTAAGCTACGGCACTAGATGGAGAGTGGAACAAGAGAACAAAAAGTGCAAAAAGAGGAGGTGGAAGGAAGAGGGGGGACAGTCATCCGTGAATCAAATTAGACCAGCCGCAAGAAGCGCTGGCAGAAGACCGATGGGCAGCTTGTTCCGCAGCTATGCGCATCTAGTTAATGTTATCCTGGGCTTTCGCAGCTGTCTTATCTTGTTGCCGCTGTGCTTCTTCACAAAAAGAAAATTGTTCCTGTAGAAATAATACTGCCCAACCCATCGTGTACATTTATCTTTTTTATGAGCTAACTTGTATAGCTGTGCTGCGTCTTATCCTCTCTGTCGAATTGAACTCGACTGACAGCAGAGGCCCAATTGCTTATTTCAGCACGGGAAATAGCATCCTGACAAACTGTTACGGTCAAGCTGCTGTAATTTACGTGATGGTGTGTAAATCTGCAGACTCTGCAAAAGCTGCACAGGCCGTTACTTTGTTGGGCCGAAGTCACTTCCTCTACGCTCAATAGTACCTATGTAATACTCTCTCCTTAGTTCCTTTGCAGGTATTGTAACTAGGTAAACAATATAATTGTAAAGAAGACGACAGAAAATTTTCCAACAACGC
Organism: Haemaphysalis longicornis; assembly: GCF_048455015.1. Classification (NCBI taxonomy): domain Eukaryota; kingdom Metazoa; phylum Arthropoda; class Arachnida; order Ixodida; family Ixodidae; genus Haemaphysalis; species Haemaphysalis longicornis. The sequence continues at coordinate 16,813,453 of NW_027526214.1, read as the reverse complement.
CAGTGCCGTTAACCAGACCGTATCAAAAGGAGATGCCATGCAGTTAGCATCCCCTAACTATCATTACCAACAAGACTCTTACGAAGTTGATCAGATTGCTCGTCATCGTCCCTCATGTCCTCATCAGTGTTTGAGCTCTTCTGAGCACCAATACAATACCCTTTACAATAAATAAGGAAATAAAAGCTCACTCATCTGGAGCTTCACGAATTCTCAATTTCCGAAACTTTTTTGTAGCGTTCCTATAGTTTCATTGTAACGTTATTTTGTTGAGAAATGAAGCCCATCTACAGCAGCTGCCACTTTTCGGCTTAGACATGGTATCAAACAATCGAACATCTGCCGCTTGGTTAGGTTATGGCCGAGGTAAACTGCTCACTCATACTGCGCCCACAAGCGGTGCCACTCCAAATCTCTTCCGCCAACATTTAAAATTTTATGATTCGATAGTAAATACATGTCTTGCGTTTTGCGGTGCAATTGGGGAAGCCGCCTGACTTGGGTACCCTGCAACTCTATTAGCATAGCTTCTCTAGTTTTGAACTCGTTATCAGGTTATATAGGGTTCAGACGCCAACAAAATCGTCAGCCAACAATATCGGTCGGCCGACTGGTCGCGCGACGCGTCGTCGGGAATCGGCCGAGAAGCGAAACTTGCGCGCCGACAACATTCATGCCGCAATAAATGCGGCTCAATTTTGTTAGTTTCTGGAGTGTAAAAAACTCAGCAATGTCCATGAAGTCCATACAACTCTACAGTAGCGCTAATGCAACCCGTATTTTGGCGTTCAACGCTTCGGCCGTGCTCTTGGGCGACTCCGCTACCTCGGAGCTGCAAACTGCATATGCGTGTGCAATCGGCTCGCCTGCAAAAAGCATAAGGACAGTTTCATGCAGAAGAAGACTTACGCAGGGTAATTAGGGTAATAGGAGATCAATGTCGGCCACGGTTTGTAACGTAAAACGTAAAACCAAAGTGCGGCAAGCACTATCCCTATATTGAAAAATCGCAGTCGCAGCCAGGCTCACTTATATTTGCCAGCGCTTTTGCGAAGGAGCAGAGTTGATGGCAAAAAGCTATTGTGGTGGCTTCGCGAAACCTTGCTTCGCCAGCGCTATTTAGGAAATTTTAATTTACCCGGCAGGAATTCCGTAAGCTAGCTAGTAAACACCGACGCACGACTGGAAGAATGGGCCTCCATCTACAGTCAAACCCGGTTATAGCTAACTGTCATAGGCGCCGCGATTGGTTCAATATATCCAATAGTTCAATATAGCGAACCCCTTCGATAACAAGATTTTGTTATGAGTTCGCAGGGACACCCCCCCCCCAATTCACCATTCCCAGATGTGCAAACCAACCCAAACAAGTATGACGTTAGCATACACTAAACAATTCATTTATTGCAAGCAATAAGGCTACTTTCCACCAAACTAGGTACTTCAAATCAAATCAAATGAAATCGTTTATTTTCCTTTCTTTTACAAGAGGAGGGCAAAACCGCAAAAAGCCACTGTTACAAGCGGATTGTCGAGACGGCTGCCCCGGTATCGGGGAACAGCAGATATCACGACCATATGCGTTATTATTTCATTACACATCTCGTGAATTAACCGAGGAAAAAAAGACACATGCACTGGGACACACACAAAAGAGAAATATAAGGAAGGCTTAATAATCAAATCAAGTGACCCTCAAGGCCATACTTAGCCGAAGCGGGAATGATAATAAGTATACAATTGCTCTAATATGCGCAAAAAAAGCAATATATACAACTGTTTTTTTTAATGTGGAATAATTTTTTTTGAAGGAAGGCTGTATACACAAAACATACATAAAACATCGGAAACAGGGACCAATAAGCACTTTATAAAATTGCTACTTTCTCAGAAATAGAGAAAAATTGACATACACGGCTCTTTTAGAAAACACAGTGGTTTTAGATTTTTCGGAGAAAGGCAGTATATATCAAGGGAAAGGGTGTCGTATCTATTTAGCAACACCATGAGGTTATACGTTAATGACTGGAGACTGGACTGGGATTTGATTGTGCTCCAACCAATACATAAACAAAACCCCGACGTTTCGAAGCCAGCTCGGATTCTTCTTCAGGAGTGACAGTGGCCACGGTGCAGCTGCGTCTTATAGTCTCAATTTTGCTGGCCTCCCACAAAGCCCTTTGCTGCGGCACGTAATCTGTGTGTACACCCAAGCGAGAGTGCCAAGCGAGTGATTAACATTACCAGGTGTGCGTTGAATATGCCACAATGCGGGGAAAAGCCGCTTCCTCCAGTTCGTTTCCCTTTCGAGGATAACCGTCCTGGAGAATTCAATTTGGTGGTCGGCCACTTCACAGTGTTCGGCGACTGCGCTGCGTACTCTATTACGTTCGCGGACGTCCTTTATGTGTTGCCTAATTCTCTACGGTAGGTTTTTCGTTTCACCGATGTACGAGGCGTTGCCCACCCCGGGCGGATTGCGGTAAACGACCCCGGGTTCTTTCTCTATTGTCGGCCGGTCTTTGGGGCGGGGGATTAGGCGGCCTGTAGCTGTCGAAGGCTTGCGGGCGATGCGTACTTCTACCACTTTGAAAATGCGGGCCAAGGTGTCGCTCGTTCCTGGAATATACGGCACCAGCACGCGTTTCTGGTGTCCGAGGGTAGATGTTCTTAGAGAGTTTCTCACCCTCTTCTGCTCTTTGCGGCGGGTGACAGAGTGAATGAACTTTTTCGGGTAGCCATTTTTCTTGAGTTTTACAAATAGACGGCTTAGTTATTTCTTACGTTTGGATTCGGACGAGCAAATTGCATCAGCTCTGTTAATAAAAGAGGACCCAACAGAGGGTTTGTGGTTAGCGGGGTGGGCCGAATAAATATGAAGGTAGCGGCCGGTGTCCGTCGGCTTCCTGCGAACGGAGCATACAAGGCCCCATCCTCCTCTTGTCACTTGGGCGTCAATAAAGGGAATGGAGCCGTCTCGTTTACATTCAACCATGAACAGGATGGCGAGGTGAACGAAATTTAGGCGTTTTTCCAGGCTGTCAACTGCGGAGGTCTTCACTATGCAGAAGCAGTCGTCTACATACCGAAGAAAAAGTTAAGGTTGCGGCCAGAAGGAGCTCAAAGCCTTCGCTTCCACGTGTCTCATCGTCAACTTAGCTATTGTTACAGGGAGAGCGGCCTCCATTGCGGTTCCAGTCTCTTGTTTGAAAATTTTCCCATTCCCGGAAAATGTGCTGGCCAAGCAGAACTACAGTGGGCGGCATATCTCGTCAGCAGTAAGCGGCGTCCTTTCCTTTATGGTTGTGTCATTCTCGAGGGCAGTTCGGAACGCGGATACAGCCAGCGGCACAAGAACACTGGTGAACAATGACACGACTTCGAACGAGACCAGGCTATCGCCTTCGTCAGTGCACATCTGTGACGCAAGTTGCACGAAGTGGCTGGAGTTGCGCTCATGAGTCGCAGTCTTCCCGGCGAGTGGGCGAAGATGCGGTGCAGGAAATTTGAAAGGGCTCGGCACGGGGATGATGTGAAGTCCACGATCGGGGGAAGGGTGATGGCAGATTTGTGGATCTTCGGTAAACCGTAGAGACTAGGTGCGGCGCAGTTTTAGCAGATCAAGCAAAGATATAGAATTGTTTGTTTCGGGTGGTTCCTAAAAATCCCCGCGAGTAACTTGTTCAGCTGTGTCTGCGTTTGGTTTGTAGGATCCCTCTTTACTGCGTGTAGGCGTTTCCATACTAGAGAGCAGAAACCTTCCGATCGTAGTCCTGGCGGTCTAACACCACCGTAGAGTTGCCCTTGTCGGCAGGTAGGATGACGATGCTTTCGTCTTGTCGAAGTTCCTGGAGTGCTCGATTTTCCTCAGCGGTCAATTTGTGGCAACTTTCAGCGGCAATTTTGATAGGAGGCCAAACAATTTAGGTCTAAGGCAAAAATTTGAGCACAGAGGAAAACCGAGCACTCCAGGAACTTCGAAAATACGAAAGCATTGTAATCCTACCCGCCCACAAGCGCAACTCGATGGTGGTTTTAGACCGCCAGGACTATGACCGGAAGGTCTCCGCTCTCTTCAATGGAAACGCGTATACAAAGTTAAAGAGCGATCCCGCAAACCAAACGCAGACGCAGCTGCACAAGTTACTCGCCGGCGATTTTTAGGAACCACCCGGAACAAAAAATTCTATACCTTCGCTTCATATGCCGAAACGGCTCCGCACCTAGTTTCTACAGATTACCGAAGATCTACAAACCTGGCGTCCCCCTTCGCCCGACCGTAGACTTTGCATCATCCCCGGGCCGAGCCCTTTCAAATGACCTGCACCGCATCCTCGCCCCCCTCACCGGGAACATGGCGACTCATGTACGACACTCCAGCCAGTTCGTGCACCTTGCGTCACATGTGCGCATTGACGAAGACGAGAGCCTGGTCTCGTTCGACGTCGTGTCATTGTTCATCAGTGTTTCTGCACCATTGGCTCTGTGCGCGGCCAGAACTGCCCTAGAAAATAACGCGACCCATAAAGAAAATGACGCTGCTTACGGTTGATGACATATGCCGCCTACTGGGGTTATGCTTGGCCAGCAAATATTTTTCGCACAATGGGCAAATTCTCAATCAAGAAACTGAAACCGCAATGGGGTCCGCAATCTCTGTAACAATGACTAACGTGACGATGAAACACGTGGAAGGGAAGGCTTTGAGCTCCTTGCGGCCGCAACCTAAACATTTTCTTCGGTATGTAGAGGACTGCTTCTGCATAGTGAAGACCTCCGCAGTTGAAAGTCTAGAAAAACGCCTAAATTCCGTTCACCTCGCCATCCAGTTCATGGTGTAATGTTAACGAGACGGCTCCATTCTCTTTCTTGACGCCCAAGTGACAAGAAGAGGCAGGGGCCTGGTGTTCTCCGTTCAAAGGAAGCCGAAGCACACCGGCCAGTACCCGCATTTTAATTAGGCCCACCCCGCTAACCACAGAGCCTCTGTATTTTCCTCTTTCTTTAACAGAGCTGATGCAATTTGCTCGTCCCAATCCGAACGTAAGAAAGAAGTAAGCCTTGTATTGGCGGACCTCAAGAAATATGGCTACCCGAAAAAGTTCATTCATTCCGTAACCCACCGCAAAGAGCAGAAGAGGGTGACAAATTCTCCAAGGACATAAACCGTCGGACCTCTGAAACGCGTGCCGGTGCCGTATACCCAGGAACGAGCGGGGCCTTGGCCCGCATTTTCCAAGTGGTAGTAGTACGCATCGCCCACAATCCTACGACAACTATAGGCCGCCTAAGCCCCCGCCCCGAAAGTCCGGCCGATAATAGAGAAAGCACCCGGCGTCGTTTACTGCATTCCGTGCGCAGTGTGCAACACCTCGTATATCGGTGAAACCAAAAACCTCTCGGAGCGAATTAGGCAACACAAATACGACGTCCGGAAACGGAATAGAGTACGCAGTGCAGTCGCCGAACACTGTCAAGTGGCCGACCTCAACATTGACTTCTCCGGAACAGCCATCCTCGAAAGGGAAACGAACTGGAGGAATTGGCTTTTCCTCGAATCGTGGCATATTCAACGCACACCTGGGAATGTTAATCGCTCGCTTGGCACTCTCGCTTGGGTGTACACACACGGATTACGTGCCGCAGCGAAGGGCTTTGTGCGAGGCCAGCAAAAGTGAGACTATAAGACGCAGCTGCAGCGTGGCCACTGTCACCAGCTGAAGAAGAAGGCGAGCTGGCTTCGATACGTAAGGTTTTTCTCTATGTATTGGTTGGAGCACAATTAAATACCAGTTGAGTGAATTCGCGAACCGACAGAAGTCTGTCAAAATGTTCACCTTCATGGCTGGAGACTGTAGTTGTTGCGGGATGTCGACGTGTACCATATGGGCAGAAAACGCGCTTCGTACGCCACATTCTTTTTTGTTAGGTTAGATATGTCATGAAAGAATGAGTTGCGGCTTTTAACAGCTACACGAAAGGAGTTGAGCAATCGGAAATCATAAAGACTGTGTACTTTAACGACGCGGAATTGGGTGAAAAGCTTTTTGGTGTGGTAGTGATAGGGGAACTCGCAATGATTCCTATGGCCTTTTTCTGTAGGGTCAATAGCGTGGCCAAATATGTGTTGTGGTACCCCATAGAAGTGCGGCAAGATAAGTGAAACATATAGCAAACGTTTAATGCGTTGCGGAAGTATATACCGATGTTCAATGATTACGCCAACAGTCCTGCAAAATTTCCGATGCACTTTATTCATATGTTGGTCCCAGGTCAAGTTGCAATGAAAGTGGACTCCAAACACTTTTGTAGTTGTTATCAATTCTATGTTGTTTGTATAGATCGCAAGTGTTAGCGGCGAGATATTTTTGTTTTTTGGCCTGAGAAGAATATTGTGTTTTGTCTGTATTTATAAGTAAAGAATTTTGCTTTGCTCAGGCGGCAAGACGTGGAAACATACTATTACTAGTTTTCTGTTAATCCTCAGTTGTCGCACCAGTTATTAAAAAGGTCGTGTCATCTGCGTAGCAGACGCGCGAAGCTCTTGGGTTATACAAGGCGTTTAGAAGGTCGTTGACGTATATGCAGAAAAGAAGTGGTTCTAGAATGCTCCCGTAGGGAACACCTGAGCCGATGCGTTTAGATTCTAACAAAAATTCTCCGAGACAGACATATTGTTTTCGATATTTTAGGTAGGGGGACGTAAGGGTGTTAGCAACCCCCGTACGCCATACGAGTGAAGTTTATTCAACAATGTTTGCCAGTTTAAGGAATGAAAAGCACTTGAAAATCTATGTATATACCTAATGTGAGTTTATTTTTTGTTACATTATGCAGAATAATTTCTTTCTGTTTCAGTAAAGCTGTTTCTGTGGAGCAGTGCTTCCGAAATCCATGTTGAAAACAATGTAACGATAGGTTTTTGGCAAGAATATTTGATAACCTGGTGTGTATAAGCTTTTCAATTACTTTAGAATATACCGGTAAGATAGATATTGGAAGATAGTTCTCAGGTAAAGGTTTATCCCCACCTTTAAATATAAGGGCAACCTAAGCCATCTGCATTTTTTTAGAAAACAAGCCTGATGATAAAATTATGTTCAAAATATCGGTTAGACGTTGTGCAACAACGTCCAAAACCAGATGACCGGTTTAATTTGCATTTGGTGTACGTCACAAGCGCTGCTGTTTTTCAAGTTCATAATTGTAGTTATGACTTCCTTCCCAGTTGTAGGACCTAAATATACTGAGTTGGGGTTGGGTTGTACTAATGATGAATCTTGTTGCGCGCGAGATTCTGAGAACTGACCTACAAAGTGCTCATTAACGAAATTGGCAAAATGGTTTCTTCTCACAATTTTCCAGTTGTGAAAAATGGTGACAATCGGCAATTCTGGCTGGGAACGGTTAAGAACAGTGTTAACTACCTTCAATGTAAGGTCAGGACGGTCAAAATTTTGAGGAAATACGGTAATATTATAAGCTTTCTTGGCATTTTTGATTATAGTGACGAGGATATTACGTTCATGCTTGTACTCAGCCCTGATTGATCTTTTTCTTTTGTTAATAAATTTTGTATACAGACGATTGTTTTGTTAAATTTGTTTGTAACTATCCTTGCTTATCCAAGGTTTTCTACTTCGCAAAAAAGAGGTGATTATTGTTTTCACTCTCATTTGGGTGGCGTCAACTAGCACACAATTCGAGTCCCTGTCCGACAATATCGAAGCAATAATGGCGCTGAATAACAACTGCCGTTAATTGTTCAGTAAGCGGCGGACGGCTTTCACCTGTGACATCCTCTTCCTCTTTGGTGCTTTCAGCAGCGTCAGCTGCTATGACATCGGCGACAGTGTCTGCGTCTCAGGTGCTCACCGGGAAGGCAACCTGGTCATCGACGACACTCAGGAAATCCCCGAGGACATTCTGTGGTCCTTTTTGTTGTGCGCACTTGCAGTGATGAACCATTTTTAACTATCACAGCTTTCCAGTCGCCTTCAGTAACGGAACGTTTTAGGCATCACGTCACTTCATCTGAAGCTCAACGTCCCAACCACGCACGATCAACATCTGAATTACCGTAGTGAGACCATGCGTTTCTGCGGCCATCCCAGGTTAGCCAAGTTCAATGTATTCTCGTGACTCATTTATTTTTGTTTGATGTATAGCATAGTTCGCTCTATCCTGGTTCGTTATAACGGATGTTGACTGTAGTACACAGGCTATTTTGCGGTGGGACACCATTTCTGCGGTAGCACAGTGGTCTCGCGCGTCGCGCCAGCTCGGTCAACGTTGCCGGCTCTCTACGAAGCGGGGACAGCTTTTTTTGAGCGGTTTGTTATGGGGCATGGTTAGCATATCCAATTGCATTTCCATGGTTTGCATATTCATGGTTTTCATTTGTCCGCGTCCGAGGGTGCAGACAAAAAGTCCGTGCTGGAGCTGTCGCGGCTTGACATGACCATTCTTCGTGACACTTCAGTGGTGAAGCACGTGTGTTCGGTAGCAGGAGCCGAAGTAAAGTCGCCGCGTACCACAGCGCCGCATGGTAGACACACGTGGAAGAGCGCCCTGGCAACTGTGACGTCACTGCTTAAATCGGCGCCTAGAAACCGTAACCGAATCCTGTTCACATGAATCCTGCGATAATAATTTTTTACTCAGGATACGTGCAGGTGAAAGCATGTATCGTTCTTTCTCAAGAAATTTCAAACGTTTGCAACAAAAAATGCACAAGCAACAAATGTGGTGGCACAACACCTTTAGAGAAACAGAGAGAGAGAGAGTAAGTGTTTATTGAAAAGGGGAAGAGGTCGGTCCGGGAAATTGGTCTTAGGCCTCCTACTTGCCTCGGGGGGGGGGGGGGGGGGGGAGGGTACTTGGGGCAGGAAGAGAAAGAAATTAATATGAGAGGTATGGGAAATGGCAAGGAAAGCGACAAATGAACTTTGTACAAGCAGTAAAACCAATAAACGCCTCACAAAGATCGGGGCGCTGAATCAGATGACTACAGTTCACTTCTCAGAACGAGACTGCCGTCCACGAGAAAAAAAGAAAAAAAAACTACTGAGACAATATTTCGCAGTCTGTTGAATGTTGTCGCAACCTAGAGCCGAGAATCCAGAGAGGAGTCACCAAGAAATGTAGGCAGGTCTTTAAATGCTAGGCTTTGTTTCCTGCTGTCAGCCCACGTGCCCAAAATCTTTTGTTTTGACAGAGGGCGACTGTCCAAGCGTAGTAAAGCTCTCTCAAGGTTATTTCGCTCACTGGAGTACATTCGACAATCGCTAAGCAAATGTTCCAAAGTCTCAGGACAACCGCACAAAAGGCAGTCTTGGCTGTCCTCTCGTCCGATTGTGTGAAGATACTTCCGAGTCAATGCAACTCCAAGACGCTGCCTGTGTAGCAATGTCTTTTGACTCCGGCGAAGACAAAGAGCATGACTGTCCCAGACCGTGCGCTCCAGATCGAGCTTGTGAAGGCGTTCATGTCGATTCTGCGAGTCCGAGAAATGCAAGGCTGCAGCTTGTTTACGTGCTCTGTAGACTATCGCGTTAGCATCCTGCCTTGTTATCGGTGTAGACAGGAGAGGTCCATTGTGCTGTACCTGCTGTTCGTCTGCATCCGCCAACTCATTTCCAGCGATGCCACAGTGACTTTGTATCCACTGAAACACCAGCGTATGGCCCTTTTCATTCAACTCTTTAAGCAGGATAGTGACGTCAGTGGTAAGGTCATCATACACGCCTCGTTTAATTAGGTACCTTAGTACCTGCAGCGCAAGTTTACAGTCACAAAAGTTAATCAAACTGCTGTGGCCTTTCGCAAGAAATGGTACGGAGCGCTTCGCGTAAACCGACCAGTTCTGCTGTGGTAGAGGATGTCCTGTAGGCAATCACAAACGATGGGTCAGGTCCTTCCCAGGCATAACCAGACATACCCGACGAAAACGCCGCGACCAAGCCGTCAACAAAAACATGCGACGCCTCTCCGTACATTTCACTGATATAAAATAGTAAAATTTGTCTTAAGACCGAAGATGCAAATTGGGATTTGTTATCGATTCCACGAATCGACAACCGCACCTGTAGATCAGGTACAACCCATAGAGGCACTTCTGGTATTTTGGCGACTGCAAATGTACAGGGCATCAAATGTTGTTGCGGCGAAATACTTTGGGAGTACTTTGAATTCGGTCGGTTCCTGAAAACACTCGACAGTGGATAGCACTCATGTCTTGTCACCTGTGTCACATGTCGGGGGTGCGCACGAAGAGCTTCTTGCGTGAGGTAGACTTGAATTGGGCAGACTCGCGCCTCTGCGATCGTTCCACGTGTTGATGTGCATCGAGGCAACCCCAAACAGATTCGCAGGGCTTGTGCCTGTGCACCTTGAAGCACGCGTAATGACGATGGCCGAAGTTTAGACAGTATACGGGCACTGTACTGCAAATAGCCAATAAAGAGCGACTGGTAAAGGCGCAACAGATATGAAACCATTGGGCCCCATGATGTCCCTGCCATATGTTGAGGGACGTCGGTGAAACTTTGCAAGTCCTTTGTAGTGCCGAGAAATGTTTTGACAATGATAAATTTTGATCAATTGTCACGCTAAGAAATTTCTGATGCGGGACACATGAAATAACAGCTCCTTTGATCTTTGCGGGTCGCATGTCGTGGGTTTTCGTGTAAAGGCCAATGTTGCACATTTTGACTGAAATTTCAACTCCTTGGCGGCGTAGGTACGTCAAAGTGGTAGATACTGCTTTCTGAAGCATTGCTTGCACGGGAAGTCACCTTACACCTGCTGTCGAAAGGCATATACCATCCGCTTAGGAACATACTGACACTGGTTAAGGGAGCACTTTATTGATTCCTATGAGAGCCAGGGTAAATAGCGTAGGGCTGAGGACTCCTCTCTGTCGCACGAGAAGGGGCAGTAATACTGGCTGATCGAAAGCTCTCCAACAAACTGTTAATTCGAGACTTTGATGCAGTAATGTGGGCACCTGCGGGGGGGGGGGCACCGCATCAGTCACAGGTCCATTCAGATGTACACCTTCGAGGTAATCCGCGGTTTCATGACGGCAGATACCCCTGTGCCCTGGAAGCCAGACCAGGCTGATTTTTGGTATATAAGCGCCACGAGCATCGAGAGCATTCGGCAAAGACGAGTAACACTTGGAGAAGAAAGGTTGAAGCAAATTGACTAGGATTTCGCCACAATAAGCACTTTAAAATGGTATTCCTTGAATTTTCAAAAATCGAGGCCAATCGCGAATATCTCTGCCAAGAATATCGCCATGAAACTGCGTAAGCCCTGGGAGAATTCCCAGTGAAGTGACGGTGAAAGGATTCAAGTGCCAGCTTTTTTGTCCGGAACAGAAGCATCAGCGTCACCTACATGAGTCGACAACTCCTTAAGCGGTTCCTGAAAAGATCAGGTATCGTCTTCTGTGGCAAATATTTCTTATTACAGAGGATATATTATCAAAATAAATTTCTAGTATAGCATTTCGTGGAATCCAGAGGATGTTGATGTTTTATGGGGTAAAAACTGTACGAACGCCATATGCGGAAGATTGCACCAGCGCCATGGCTTAGGAATAAAGGACGATGGTGAGTAAACTAAGGCCATTAGTGACCTTTAAATTGGCAATTCCATTACACGACGGTATGGCTTTACTGTTAACATCCTGAATCAGGAAAATGAGAGCTAAGATGTGGGCCTCCAAGTACAATACCTGCATTGGGACATATTTGGGGAAACGTAACCACAAGCACTCAGCTTTTCGTTCTAACCTAACACATTGAATTCGGTTGTACAAGAGATTACTTCAAAAAAGATGGAGCCGAATTGATGATGGTTGGATGTTTATGGCGCAAGGCCAACTGGGGCAAAGAGCGCCAAAACAATAGTCATATATGAGGGGTGAAACCTTAAAACCTAAGTAAAGTCAGCAAAAACAAAAGTAAAATCACAAAAACGAGAATGAGCATGGCTGGTGTATAGGGCCAGTTTTGATTATGCGTGATAAGAAATGAGTTTTAAAAACTTAATGTCTGACAGATACTCAAAGACACGTTTAACAGAAACCATGGCATCGTCTCCAAGAAATAGCGATGGATGTAGGGGGATATGTTGTCTGTAGAGTTCTCTGAAGTGTTTGTGTCGTGTTGTGTGAAGTGCCTTGCATGTGATTAGTACGTGCACTACGGATAGGGCCTCTCCGCACCTGCTGCAGTGGGGTCTAGGAGATCCCGTCAGCAGATACGAGTGAGTTGCATGCGTGTGCCCTATCCGTAGCCTACCCAAGGCGACTTCCGTGTGTCTGTTGTGTGAATCAGATGTGTACCGTCCCAAGTGTGGCTTTATTACGTGTAGTTTGTTGTCTGTCTGTTCGTCCCAGTGTGTTTGCCATGTTCTCCGCAGGTGTTGTCTTATGTGTGGCTTGAGGTCTGTGTAGGGTACGGTTGTTATGTCTACAGTGTTCCTGAGTGCAGCAGCAGCAGCCCTCTCGTCTGCCAACTCATTCCCAGCGATCCCAGCGTGTCCTGGAACCCAGCAGAGGAGCAGCTGATGCTTCTTTGCATACACAGACATGATAGTGTTAAATACAAGATTAACTATGTGGTTTTTGGGCGGTGTATGCGATGACAGTGCGCGAACAACACTCAAGGAATCTGTGTAGATGATAGACTTTGGAATTTGATTTTCAAGTATGTGCCGTACAATCAGCAAAATCCCATACGCCTCTGCTGAAAAAATAGTCGTGTGGACGCTCATGGTTCTGGCTGCACAGAAATTCGGACCATGAGCAGCGCAGGAGACCATAGTGGAGGTTTTAGACGCGTCACTGTAAAATTCTGCAAGTGGGTATTTAAACTGCAGAGACAGAAAGTGCTGCAGTATTGCAGCCTGCGGTACCCGATTTTTGTCAAGTTTCATAAAAGAAAGGTCGCACGACACAGGACGAACTTGCCAAGGCGGTAAACTGTTTGAAAGGGATGACCTGTACACATCCAAAAACAAAGCACTGAGATCCGAGGCTCGCTCTTTCACTCTAAGTGAAAAGGGCAGAGGAACGGATGGGCGATTTACAAAGAGAAGAGATGTGGATGTGTCGTTAAAGACAGGATAAAAAGGATGATTATTCAGCGATGAAATTTTAAAAGCATAAAGCAAGTCCATGTATGTTCGTTGGTTCTCAAGGCTCCACTTATTACACTCAACATAAAGACTCTCAGCAGGACTAGTGCGAAAAGCACCCGACGAAAGACGAAGGCCCAGGTGTAGAACTGGGTCAAGAATTCGCAAGGCTGTCTTAGTCGCCGACCCATACACCACACTGCCATAGTCCAAACGAGACCCAACCAAAGCAGTATACAAGCGAAGCAAGAGTTCTTTGTCGGAACCATAGGATTGGTGGGAGAGAACCTTAAGTATATTCATTGTTTTGAGACATTTATTTTTAAGTTCCTTGATGTGGGGAATGAATGTGAGTTTGTGATCAAACACCACACCTAAGAACTTGTGCTCCTTGTTCACAGGAAGCGACATGCCATTAAGAGTAATGTCTGGGTCTGGATGGACCCCGCGCTTCCTGGAGAACACAACGCAGGAGCTTTTTGCAGGATTCAATTTAAACCCATTCTTGTCTGCCCAGCCGGCAAGCTTCTTGACGCCGAGCTGGACTTGACGTTCGCAGATGGACATATTACATGATTTAAAAGATATCTGTACGTCATCTACATACATGGAGTAAGAAATTGTAGGCGGCAGTGCCTTCCCAAGGGAGTTCATTTTTACTATGAAGAGAGTGCAGCTTAGAACTCCGCCTTGCGGCACGCCATTTTCTTGCACGTGTACCTGTGACAGTGCAGAACCAACTCTGACGCGAAAAGTTCTCTCAGACAAATAGCTAGCAAGGGTGTTAAACATATTACCAGAAACACCGAATGACTTCAGGTCAGTAAGGATCCCATAACGCCAAGCGGTGTCATAGGCCTTTTCTAGGTCGAAAAACACAGTTAAACAGAACTGTTTATGAATGAAGGCATCCTTAATATATGACTCTAGTGCCACAAGTTGATCATTCGTCGATCGCCCCGCCCTGAAGCCTGCCTGGCAGCTCTCGAGAAGGCCGTTATACTCCAAAAAGTACACGAGCCTCCGGTTTATCATCTTCTCGAGAAGCTTACACAGGCAGCTCGTCAGGGCAATGGGTCGATAGCTAGCGGGAGAAGAAGGGTCCTTCCCTTCTTTCAAGAATGCTACAACTATGGCATCCCTCCAAGACTTTGGAATGTGCCCCGAAAGCCATACCTTGTTGAAAAGGTGAAGAAGTGTTACAAGAGTGTCTGTGTGTAAGTTCTGTATCATTGTATATGTAATGTTGTCTGGGCCTGGAGCTGAGGGTTTACACGTTCTCAGAGCACCCCTCAGCTCATGAAGCGTGAACTCGGAGTTATAAGAGGTGGCTGACCTGTCATTGTCATGTAAAGGTTTCTTTTCGGCCACGAGTTTGTGTTTCATGAAGGTGTTTGTGTAGTGTGCTGAACTAGAAACGTGTTGGAAGTGTTGTGCGAGTGTGTCAGCCTGGTCTTCGAGTGTGTCCCCTGTTGTACTGACCAGAGGCAGGCTGTGTGTTTGATGTCCCTTGAGTTTGCGTATTCGTGTCCATACTTTCCGTGTGTCTGTGTAGGAGTTAATTGATGTTATGAATGTACGCCAACTCTCTCGTTTTGCCTCACGGCGCACACGTTTTCCTAACGCCTTGGCCCGTTTAACAAGAGGAGGTTACTCGACGTGGGGTACCGGCGAAGGATACCCCACGCCTTGTTCTGGGCCTCTCGCGCCCGCCTACAGTCCTCATTCCACCACGGCCTCCGCTGGTTGCGCGGGGCAACAGAGGCGTGGGGAATGGACTTTTCGGCGGCGTCGAGGATGTGCGCCGTGAGGAGTTGGGTAGCTTCTTCAACGTGTAGGTGTCCTATGGATGTGTGGTGTAGTTTGGATGTCTCTGTAAATGTGTTCCAGTTAGCTCGTGCTTCATTGAACCTATTATGGGAAGATGGACTGCTCGGGCCTTTACCTATATACGTTAATGAAGTGGGGAAATGGTCACTGCCATATGGGTCCGTGCCCACACCCCACTCGAGAAGAGGAAAGAGAACTGCGGAGCCAATAGCCAAGTCAAGACATGAGTATGTGTTGTGACCTATGTTATGGTATGTAGGCTGTTTATTGTTGAAAAGGCATGCTCCAGAGGATGTAAGAAACCTCTCTATCAGGCGACCTCGGGCATCCGTACGAGAAGAGCCCCAAAGAGAATTGTGAGCATTAAGGTCGCCTGTAAGAATGTATGGTTCGGGCAGCTGGTCAACCAGTGCCTCGAAGTCAGAGGTTGAAAGTGCAACATCAGGAGGAATGTATATGGAGCATACCGTTATCAACCTATTAAATATTATTGTTCGAATTGCCACAGCCTCAAGGACAGTGTTCAGAGCGACAGGGTGGCATGCTAAGGATTTTCGGGCAATTATGGCCACACCCCCAGAAGAGTGCGTGCAGCCATCCCTGTCCTTTCTGTATATCAAGTAACTGTTCAAGAAATTTGTGTTCTTGGAATTCAGGTGTGTTTCCTGAACACACATTACACTTGGCTGATTGGCATGCAGGATCTCATACACGTCATCAAGATTATTCAGAAGGCCTCTGCAGTTCCATTGAACAATATTTTCTCTTCCCATTATGATGTGTTCGGAGCTACTGGAGTGTGACTATTTATGTAGGGTCTTTTGGGGCTTGGACTCTTGGAAGGGGTTTTCTGGCCTTCTCTACTGACCTGGACGCCGCAGCCCGTTCCTTCCGCTGGGATGGAAGCCGGAAGGGCTCGACGTCCATGTCGTCATCTGAAGGCAAGGGGGTGACCAGTGGACTGGGCCCCCTTGACTTGGTACCCTGTCGGGTGTTCTTTGCCTGCGCCGCGGGCGGGGCAGGCGGTGGAGCTAGTATGGGCGCTGCTGTGGGCCCTCCCGTCTCCATCTCCCTGCCCTCAGGTGTCCCTAGGGCAGGCGAAGAGGAAACAGTGAGAGCGGCAGAGCTCCCAGCGGCGATTCCAATCGCCACATTTGCTGGAGTCGCCACACTGGGCGAGTCCTGACATCGCTGGACTACCGAAGGCAGTCCGGCAAGAGGCGGGGCCCCCGCAGCCTCTACAGGTGTTGTAGAGGCAGCAGGTGGCTGCTCAGCTGGGGGCTGGGACAGCAACACATCAGCAGCAAGGCTGCACTGTGTCGCTGTGCTGACCAAACGCCGCCCCAGCCCCCGGCGGGCAGCGTCTGCATAAGATGTAGCCGAAAGCAGCTTGTGCTTTTGGCGTGCCTCAGCAAAGGTGATGTTTTCTGTTACTTTTAGTTGTAGTATTTCTTTTTCTGCTTTGAATTTTGGGCAGGTTCGCGAATAAGCAGCGTGTGGACCACTGCAATTCGGGCACTTGACTGTGCTGTTTGGACAGTCATCCGACGAATGGTCAGACTCTGAACATTTAGGACAAGTCAGCTTTCCTCGACATGATTGAGTTCCATGGCCGTATCGTTGGCATTTAAAGCATCGCCTGGGATTAGGGACATATGGTCGTACATTGCAGCTTAGGAAGCCCACTTTGACCTTTTCGGGTGGGGTTGTGAAGTCAAATGTTAGGACAAGATGCTTTGTTGGGATTTCTTCATTTGCTCTGCGGATTACAATTCGTTTGACAGAAGTTACTCCTTGAGGTTGAAGCGCCTGAAGAAGTTCCACCTCTGTCTCAGACTGTAATTCCTTTTCTGAGATTACACCTTGAGAGGAGTTGAGAGTTCTATGTGGAGTCACAGTAACAGCCAGGTCAGCCAACGTGGTCTGTTTCAGGAGGGTTTCACTTTGATTTTTTCTTTTTACTTGAACAAGTAGGTCACCGGATGAAAGCTTCTTAGCATCATAGTCTGAGCCGACAACCGACTCAATGCATTTAGCCAAAAGAATGACTGACTTCTTGCCAACAGGGGTGTCCCTTGTGGAATGAACTACAAGATGTTTATAGAAATGTTCTGCCTTCTCTTTAGCAAGTACTTCGGTGCGGCCTCTTTTGGGAGGCCGATCATTGGAGGGGGGGGTTTGAGAAAATATCATACAGTATGTATAAAAGCAGGGAGACGGGGGTACTTTCTCCTTTGACGTTACCCTGGTAGTCAAAGAGGTCCCGGAGCTCCCTGCCTGGTAGACAGGCAGGGAGCCCATCGGCCGGAGCTTGACCAAGGCTCCGACGGCCACCGTTACAGGTTTCTACCCTTCACCTTAAAAACACATCACCACGGTAGGTCACAGCTTATGTTGGGGGGCTCGGGGTCCGCGGTATCGCCAGTACCGTCACCATGAATACTCAAGGTGCCCCGTGCGGGGGATGGAGCCGAATTGTAGAATAGGTCAATGCTGAGGCGGCACAATATTAGGAGAATGTCTCTATGCAAACCAACTTCTTGTTGCAAAATCTTGTTAACAGTAAAACCGCGATACCCGCATTAGCCACCGTGTAATCAACATGCGGACGCCAATTTAAATTGATCCTATACATCACGGCTTGATATTTCAGGGAAGTAAACTATAGTATTGTTTTCGTCGGCATGTCATATGAATTTAAACTGGGTCTTGAACCCAGTGACTGAGTTCTTGAGTTCTTGAGTCTTGAGTTCTGTGACTGGAATGAAGAATATGTATTTCTTGACGATGCAAAAAAGCTTGGTGGTCAGCGTACAAATATGTTATATTCTGGAATAACGGGCCTTCTAATTCTCTCTGCCTCACGGTTGAGATCAGGGGTCACAACTTGGCCTAAGTAGATATTTCGCTTACCACTTCCACTACCTGGCCCCTATCCCAAACTGCTGAGCGGTACCGAGGGGTGTGATCATCACTTTGTTTTCTGCATGTTAATTTTCAAGCCCACAGTTCTACTCTGTCGTTTAAGTGCGGAAAGTATGCTTCGAAACTCGTAACCCGAGTTGCTTTGCAAGGCGACGTCATCAGCAAATCTGAGGTTACTGAGCTTTTCCCCATTAACACTTACTCACACCCGTTCCCAATCCAATGTTCTGAATACTTCTTGCAAATATGTTGGGAATAACATCAAAGAGATCCTGTCTCCTTGCCTGACGCCCTTCCTTATTGGTATTTTACTGCTGTCTTTTTGGAGGATGATCCGAAATGTAGACCCACTGTAAAGATTGTCTATTATTCTTATATAATGCTCGCCTACACTCTGGTTCTCTTGTGCCTGAATGATTGCTGTTCTTTTGACCAAGTGAAATGCTTTCTCGTATTCTAGGAAGGGTGTTAAATCTCCCGCTGGCTATGCCCAGTCATGATGATCATCGTAGATTTACCGTGTCAGTAAACTTATCCTCCCCGCGAAAGGCAGCCATGGACCAGGTCTCTCTTGCATCGTTCTTCCGCAATATTTTTGCAAAAAGTTAACGGGCAAAAATGTTAACCGAAGAACGACCGAAGCGAGAATAAATCCATATTTGCCCGTAAAGGGGATCACCACTTTACTGACACGGCAAACCTACGAAGACGATTATGACTGGTGCATAGGCAGTGGTAGATTTAACAACCTCCTGCGCGTGCAATGTTCTTGTCTGCCGCAGTAGAAGCGCGCTACTGCACGTCGACAGTACGCTGGCCAGTCGACTCGCTACTGCACGCTGGTCAGTCGACAGCTTCTCCAGCTGGAACCACGACCACGTACCGGCAACATTGCCAAACGGCCCTCAAGTTTGTGTCTTTTTGGATTATATACCTGGGGAGAGTCTCACCGCTGATAAGGGAAAGCTTGAGCGTCATATGGGCTCTGCTCACTACGCGCCAATAAGGCTGCGCTAATAGTCTCAACCACAAACATCGTGGTACCAGTGTTTTCGCGAAGTGGAGAGCTATCGACCGACACCCGATTTTAACGAAAAGCTGCATTTTTTTATGAGGTATTGAAAGTGACATTTTCGACGCCGAAATGGCAAGGGTAAGCCTAACGCACTAGCGTTTCGCGAACCCGAACGTGACCAGTAGATGGGCCACCAAATCTGATGTGCGTGCAAGTCGAAGGAAAGGAAATATCGCTAGAAGTCTTGAAGAGCTCACGGTACGCTGGCTACACATCTGCCGTCGCGACAAGAAGAGGAGGCAGCGGCAGGACCAAGAGAAGCAAGAAGCCCAAGCTGAGCCGATCGACAGCACTCAAAATCCGAGCCAACGACAGGGCTTGGATAGGCACGAGCTCAAGAAACGAGGCTATAAGTACCACCCGTATGGCGAATGGGACAGTGGAAATAATTGTTATTGTACTGAGGCCCCGCGGCGGCCTGGACAGCGCGAGAAGAGCAGCCGCATGCGTCGTGGCAGCCATCATGGCGGCCGCGGGCATAGAGAGGCAGGAGGAGTTGAAGACCTGGCGTGCCCCAACTACCAGCGAAACATAACGGTGCTCATCATCCCGAGCAGAGAATGCGCAAACAAATAAGTCGGAATACGCGAGGTCGAAGTGCAGGGAAACAAGTACGAAAACAAAAAAACAACGCCTTCTGAACTGCAGCCAACGGCACGGTGAAGGGAGTAATCAGAGGGATAACAACGGAAGATAGCAAGACATAAATATTAGAAGAGACTCTAACCAAGCACAATCCGACCGCAGTGGCAGCCAAGGGCATTGTAACGTGTATGACAGTCATCGTCCTCTTCTAGAGTGAAAGGGGAAAAGATGGGTGAGATACCGATCGATGTTATACCAGTGCAGCCTATGCCGAAAACAGATAGAGGCGAGAAGTGCTCTGCAGAGTCGGCCTTCGGGGCGACGTGTGCCCGACGCCCAACGAAAATGTGTGCCTGTTGAGCGGAGTGAGCAACCCGAAAGACTCATACCAGTGCCTTTCAAAATGCGGACTGTGCGGCAAGGAACACCCCACCGGAGGTAAAAAATGCAAGGCCTTTCGTTATGAGAAGACGATGATGGGAGCGCAGAAACGCGAAGAGGCAGTGTGCATTATCACCAGCCTCGTTTCCTCAGCTCGGCGACGTGATTGAGGCTGGCATGAACGGATCGTGGCTTACGTCACGCAGCGCCTCGCTAAGTGCATCGCGCCTGTGCCCCGCGTCCTGCAGTCCGTCAGAAAGAGCGACTTTAAAACAGAATAGCTGCGCGGCAACGAGCCTCACCGACCCTCTGGGGAAAGGCAGAGCTGAGCCGACGCCGCCAGCACGAACAGGCAGAAGAAAGGCAAGCAATGCTGCTGACAGATGAGAGTGGCCAACGAGATGATGCCAAAGGAGCTCGAAGAAATGGAGAAGAAACTTCGGAGCATGCAAGCGCTAATACATCGACAGAAACACCAACAGAGCCAACACCGAGGAGCAGGGCTTCAACGAAACAAAGCGGGCCGGACATGCACTCCCCATACGCAGCAACTGCAACAGGAAAAGCAACCGGCCTAGCAGAAGCAAGTACAACCGTGGTAGCAGCAGCAGCAAAAGCAACAACCGCAAGTGAAGCAGCAAAAGAAATACACGGCCATGAAAATCATGAACGATGAAGACGAAGATGAAGAGACGCCAATAAAACCATCGAGACCCTCGACCAAGAAAAACTACGACTTCCAAAAAGAAACTCTGACGACCATGGTGGGCAACATTACGACCATGGTCAAAAACCAGGCGACGGCAACCAAACACCACTTCGCAAAACTGGAAGAGATGCTCTCCACACTGACGGCGTCCCACATGAACCTGTGCGAGCGCTTCTACTTCGTCTACCAGACGCAGAAGACAATAATATACAACCCGATATTCGCGGCGCAGTTCGCCAATTCTCCCTACGTCTAAGAGCAAGTGCGGCAACCCGCGATTCAATAATACTGGCAAGACAACCCACACTGAAGCCGGAAACCGAGCTGTTTACACTTTCGGAGGTTTCAAAAAAGCCGGACATGATCTTGCTGTTGGAGACGTTGGTGGAGGACTCGAAACTTACGGGGTACAGTGCCCACACCAGCACGACCGGTTGGCGATGGGTCGGCACCTTCGTACGAAAATGCATGAACGCAATAGAAAGGCATTTCAGTAAAAAAATACCAAGAACGAACTTGTCTGCTACGAACTCGCCCCCAGAAAAGGTTGCAAGCGGGCCACCCAACCCAACGCAGCGGGCAACAGGAACCCAAAGGACTACGGCAAAAATTTCCAGACCATTCTGACGGTGACGAAGCATCTGGCCAGAGGAGCCGCACCGATGGCGGTGGGAAGAGATTTCAGCGCACCGCACCACAAGTGGGGCTACAGCAGGGACACGGCGAAGGGCAGCACCTAATGCACGAGGCAAAGGAGCAAGGGGATACCCTATTTACGGACCACAAACAGCCCACGAGAGCGTTCCCGATATCCACCCAACGGCACTCCACACCGGACCTGACCTTCATCAAAAAAGAGGGGAAGCTCGCAACACCGGGAAAGGCCTGGAAAGCGGCCACTACATACCGGCGATCGAGCAGACGAACGAAAGGGAACGCACAATTGAACAAACATGGAGTGACTGGGACGCCTTCCGGCCGCAGAGACGGAAGGCACGAGATAAACGGACATCGCAAACATCGAGCCATGGTTGTCCGAGCTGAGGAAGGGGATAAAAATGCGACCAAAAGATAAATACGATTGAGAGCTTTGCGTGCGTGGACAGTCGCTTGGCGCACTTAAGTGAGGCGAAGAAGTCAATCCAGGAGCAGTGGAAAAAGCAGGGGTGGAAGCGCCAACTACGCACAAGCTAACCAAGCTGAACCGGTCCATCGAAAATCCAGTGCGATGACATGCAGGCAGCAATGGGACTAGGTATGCAACCGCATCGACGGCAGCCTGCATCACAGCAAGGCCTGGACCCTAATCAGACACCTACTAGAAGAAACCAAAACGAAGTCGTACCAGCGTAACTGCATTTCCTAGGTCATGCACGAATGTGAGAAGTCCCTAGGCAAGAAAGAGCTGATCAAGAAGGCCAAAACGTAGTACATGCCGAAAACGGGGCCCGAGAAACACTGGGGGTATACAGGACCCCTGAATAAAAACCTGGACCGAGAAATCGCGACGCCGGATGTAAAGCAAGCCATACGAGAGCTGAATGCAATATCGACAGCGGGTACAGACAGGATCTCGAACAAGGCCCCTAAGCACTGACAAAATACTACAACAAGCGGTGGCAGATCGGAAAACTACCGATAAAGTGGAAAATTCCAAGAACGACGCTCATCCCGAAGCCAGGCAAACCACCGAGCATAAAAAAAAACTGCGACCTATCTCGCTATCATCGTGCACGGGGAAACTCCTCGAGAACGTACTGGCGAAAAGGAGGCAGGCCTATCTCGAGAAAGAGAGGCTGTAGCTGGATTACATGATCGTATTCCGAAGAGGCTTACGCACTGAAGAGGCCATTATGCAACGAAAACAGGAAATAATCGAAAACGAAACCACAGAGAGTAAAATGCTTTGGGGAGTGGACATACTGACTTTCACAAGTGACCAGACTAGATATGGGAGAGCAAAGCTACAAGCACATTGAATAGTCTCTTAGCGTCCGCAAGATCGAACTACGCGCGGGAGAAATTGAAATATCATAAAAAGACGCGCGTTGGGCGGGAACTCCACAGGGGTCGTTAATCTCGCGTCTAGCCTTCAAAATCGTAATATTCGAGGTAGCCGAAGTGGTGGGGGAAATCAAGGGAGTTCGACACACCGTCTATGCAGACGACATTGCCCTATGGCTTCCTCGTTGTATGACGCGGGCTTCGAAAGAAAATGCAGAAGACGATTACGGACATCGAAATCAGCCTTGAAAGGACGGGAATACAGTGCTTACCGGTCAAGTCATAGCTCCTAACATACTCCCCCCGAATTCGGGCAAACAAACTGCACCCTCGACAAAATGCGACCGCCTAGAACTAATCACGAACACGTGCCAACGATTCCCGAAGTACAGGAGATAAGGGTGCTGGTGACACTCATCAATGGCAAAGGCAACAAGGAGAACCTCTCGAAAAGGCTTGGAGCCAAGACAGGAAGCAAATATGACTGCTACAACGAGTGTCATCCAACAAGAAGGCATTAGTGAGGAGCAGTTGTCAATACGGGTGGAGTCCTTCACAAGCAACCATGCGCCTACACGGCCGCATACCACAAGTGGACGCAAACTGAAAAGGACAAAATCGACATCATGATACGACAGATGCACAAGCGAGCACTGGCGTGAGCGAGTGAACGAGTACAAGAAGACTGCTACAACTAGGCACTCGCAACAGGGTGGACGAACTCTTCGAGATTGGACCCAAGCATTTCATTTTCATTATACTTCGGTGTGGGAGCTTTACTGACGTCCTCGTCAGTAGGGCAGGGCCTGCGTTTTCGTGTCAGAAAATTAAACTGCGCTAATTTTATCTCGTCCAAGTGCTCAACACAAGCGGGCGAGGTCTCGTGATGCAAAATATACATTCCTATTACCCCAAGGGTAGCCGCCTTCTCATCTGATTATGTATGAGGGTAATTTCGCAAGGACAGCTAGGCCAAAGAACGACTAGAAAAAGGTTTGATGAATAGGTGACAACTAAACTGGTTAGTGAGAACACGAATAAAATGAAGTAAAGAGTACGAGCATGGCTGCTGTAAAGGGCCAAGATGAAGACGAAGAGTGGGTAAAAGATTAATAGGGTGACTGGTGTATAGGACCAGGGGTAAAACTATGGGTGGTATGAGGTGAGCTGTAAGAACTGAACTTCTGAAATAAACTTGAAAGCACGCTGGACAGAAAACATGGCATTTATCCTAAAAAATTGAAGGATGTAATGAAAAATGATGTCTGTAGAATTCTCTGAAGCGTTTGCGCCGTGTAATGTCGAGTGTCTTGCATTCGAAAAGGATGTGTATCACGGAGAGTCGCTCCCCACACCTGCTACACAGGGGTCTTGCAGATCCCGTGAGCAGGTGCGAGTGCGTTACATGCGTATGGCCTCTCCGTAACCTAGCTAAGGTAACTTCAATGTGCCTGTTTTGTGAGTCAGCAGTGTATTGTCCCAAGTGTTGTTCTATTATGTTTAGTTTGTTGTCTGTCTGTTTGGTTTATTCTGCTTGCCAAGTTTTAGGGAGTTGTCTATTGTGTTGCTTGACGTCTGTGTAAGGTACTGTTGTTGTCTACTGTGTTTCCGAGTGCAGCATTGGCGGCTATTTATCCGCCAGTTCATTTCGGCCAATGCCAGAGTGGTCTGGCACTTAACACGCAGTCACCTCGAGGTTTGACAAATAAGATAGCATAAATGATTTGAGGATCATATTAACAACATGTTTTTCGGTCACTTTCCGGACGATAATACACGGCCGAAGCTCAGCGAATCTGCATAGATAAAGGATTTAAAAATATGATGTTCTACTAGGTGACATATAACTAGGAAAATTGTGTATGGCTCTGCCGTAATTATACTTCACTTTACATTCATGATTATAAATGCTTCAAAATTGGGTCGATGTGCAGCACAAGACACGGCAGTGAATGTTTTAGATGCATCACTAAAAAACTCTGCAGCCCTGTATTTGTCCTGTAGATACAAGAAATGCTGCAAAATACCAGTTCTTGGGGTCCTCTTCCTATTGTACTGAATGAATGACAACTCACACGACACACGATAGAGGTGCCATGGTGCTACAAGATCAGTGTGAGATGATATGGCTGTATCTAAAAAGGAGACCTCATGAATAGTCACTTGGTCACTCACTCTCTGCGAGAAAGGAAGAGAAATGGATGGACGGTTTAAAATGAGTTTACTTTTAAATGTTGGTTATTTATTGATAGGGTGGTTATTCATTGATGACATTTTGGAGGAATATAGAAGGACAACATTAGCACCATTTGTCACACTTATCTAAAGTCTTTTGACAGGACTGGTACGGAATGCCCCACTAGACAGGAAAAGCCCCGAGTGGAGCACTCGGTCTTGCATTTTCAGTGCTGTTTTGGTGGCTGACCCATACAAAAGACTTCCGTTGTCCAACTGTGAGCGTACCAATGCAGCATAAAGGCAAAGTAGAAGTTGTTTGTCTGCACCGTATGATTGCTGAGACAGGACTATAAGAATATTCATTGTTTTTATGCATTTTTGTTTGAGTCGGGTTATGTGGGATATGAATGTGAGTTTCTTGTCGAACACCATACTTAAAAACTTGTGTTTTTTATTTACTGGAATTGAATTACCATTGAGCTTTACGTCGGGATCGGTAAGGGTGCCCCACCTTTTCGAGAATACAACGCAGGTACTCTAAAATGATTACGTTTAAATCAATTTTCATCTGCCAAGCGAGAAAGTTTGTTCACCCCAAGTGGGACCTAACCTTAACATATGAATCTTTTACAAGATTTGAAAGATATTTGAACGTCATATACATACACAAGCAGGAGATATATGGCAGTGCACCTTACAGAGAGAGATTGTCTTTACTATAAACAAGGTGTAACTCAAAACGCCAACTTTAGGAGTACCATTTTCCTG
Source organism: Haemaphysalis longicornis (assembly GCF_048455015.1). Lineage (NCBI taxonomy): Eukaryota > Metazoa > Arthropoda > Arachnida > Ixodida > Ixodidae > Haemaphysalis > Haemaphysalis longicornis. The sequence goes on along the minus strand of NW_027526214.1, from coordinate 16,787,849 downwards.
CACGTGAACGTTTGATAGTGCCGGTCCAACTCTGACACGGCATGGTTGTGAAGACATTGAACTAGAAAGAGTGTTCAGCATGTTACCTGAGATACCAAAAGATTTTCGGTCTCTAAGAATGCTGTAGCGCAATGCCGTATCATATGCCTTTTCAATGTCAAAAAATTCTGTTATGCAGTATTGCTTATGAATGAATGCATCCTTAATGTAGGCCTCTAGAGAAACCAGGTAATCATTTGTGGATTGCCCAACCCAGAAGCCTGCCTGGCAGCTCTCGAGAAGACCAATGTAATCTAGAAAGTACTCGAGCGTTCTATTGATCTTCTCGGGCAGCTTCCACAAGCAGCTTGTTAGGGCGATGACACCATAACTAGTAGGGGAAGACGGATCCTTTCTCTCCTTCAGAAAAGCCAATAAGATGGCGTCTCTCCAATACCCTGGAAGGTGCCTCGATAGCCATATTTTGGTGCAGAGGTGCAAAAGTGTTTCGTGTGTCTGCATATAAGTGTCGTATGATGGTGTACGTAATGTTATCTCCACCTGTAGCTGAATGCTTACAAGTAGTGAGAGCCAGCCTCAGCTCATGAAGTGTAAATAGGGAGCTATCGGAGGTGTTTGAATTATTATGATTCCACAAGGACTTCTTTTTATAGATGTTTTGTATTTCGTGAAAGAGTTTGTGTAGTGTGCTGAGCTGGACGCGTGTTGGAAGTGTTGTGCAAGTGTGTAGGCCTGGTCTTTGAGTTTTTCCCCTGTTGTGCTCACCAGGAGCAGGCTGTGTCTGTTGTCTTTTGAGTTTACGTATACGTGATCATAGTTTGCGTGTGTCTGTGTATGAGTTTATAGATGTGAGAAAGCCATGCCAACTCTCCCTTTTTGCATCACGGCGAACGCGCTTCCCGAGTGTTTTTGCCCGTTTGAAGGATACAATGTTATCAGACATGGGGTAAAGGCGAAGAACAACCCACGCCTTGTTCTGGGCAGCTCGCGCTCGCCTGCAGTCCTCGTTCCACCAGGGCCTCCTTTGGTTGCTTGGGGCACCGGAGGCCTTGGGAATAGACTTGTCAGCGGCGTCGAGAATGTGCACAGTGAGCAGTTGGGTCGCCTCTTCTACGTGTAAGTGTTTTAAGGATGCGTAGCGTAGTTTAGATGTTTCTGTGAATGTACTCGAATTTGCTGTTCCCTCACAGAAACTTGTATGAGAGAGAAGTGCTTGTACCTGTGCCTCTGTAAGCCAATTTGGTGGGGAAGTGGTCACTACTATATAGGTTTGTGTCCACATGCCACTCAAAAAATGGGAAAAGAACTGCAGAGTCAAGAGTCAAGTCAAGATGTGCATAATTGTGTGGTCCGATTATAATATGTAGCTTGGTTTTTGGTGAAACGGCATGTTCCCGATGATATTAGAAATTTTTCAATTAGCCGACCTAGGGCATCTGTGCGGGAATTGCCCCAGATTGAATTATGGGCATTGAGGCCGCCGAAGACTAAGTACGGTTCACGGAGTTCATCTATCAGGGCCTCAAAATCAGTTTTCAATAGTTGATAATACAGTGGAATGTAGAGGTAGCATACCATTATTAACCTATCAAAATATTTGTTCGAATCGCAACAGCTTCCAGCATGGTGTTTAGGTGGATACTGTGACACGTCAAGGATATTGAGGCTAATTTGGCCACACCACCTGAACAAGTGCAAGAGTTCCCGTCTTTTTGAAATACCAAGTAGCAATACAAGAAATTGGTGTGTTTACTTTCTAGGAGCGTTTCCGGAAGACACAAGAGACTTCGTTGATGTGAATGAAGTATCTCATACACATCATCTAGATTGTTGATGAGGCCTCTACAGTTCAATTGAATGATGTCTGTTCCCATTATTTGCATTTAGAATGACTGGAGTGTGTGTGTGTGTGTGTGTTCACGTGTCGTCTTTCGGTGCTGTTTCTAAGAGATTAGGCTTCTTAGGCCTTTCTGTAGACTTGAAGGTCGGTGGCCGCTATTTGCGCTGCATTGCAGGCAGGAACTGCCAGACATGCATCTGGTCATCAGATGTCCGAGGGGTGCCTGATTAACCAGGCCACCAGATTTGGCACCCTTCCGGGAGGCCTTCATTTGAGCCGCCACCGCCGAAGGCGTCTGGGGCCCTAGGACATATTTTTTGAAGTGACGAAACAAATAAAACTGAGAGGAAACGTCTAGCGAAAGGTGAAGTGGGGTAAGACACGTGTGGCTATGGCGTAATCACTCTCACTGCCTTTCCCTCACATGTTTCATGGGTTGCCAAGAGGTAGCGCTCTCCCCCTGACTCTCCCCAAACGCTGTTCTAATCCCCGCTAATCTAAACCACTTCACGTTTCCGCGGCAGGTACAAACAAGATATGCAACAATCATAATGGCTGCTCCCTTGCGTGGGGCCAATCTGAACCAAGGGACATTTGCATGGGAGGTTCAAGCACGATTTGCAACATGCTGGCCGGCGGCAGCAAGGCACTGCGAGGTATCAGAAAATTAGCGCACGCCGCCGTACATTCGCTGATTACGCGAACACTTCCCGAGACGCAGCAGAAATGCGCCGAGACCGAGAAGAATGCTGATCACGCTGCGCACAAATCTCATATCAGGAAGTGTAGTAACCGCCAGTGCATTTTTTACGCCATCCGTGCTTCAGTTTGTTTTTCACAATCATCTGATGACCGCATACCGCCGTTGGCTGCCGACTGCACAACTTGCCAAAGGGGCATGGGTGGAGGTAAGGGGGAAAACACGAGTGAAAGAGGTGTTCACGGGGGTGAGGAGGAGCCCCGGAGCGGTGCCGAGTAAATCAATGACACCAGAATGAAAACTGGGGGTTAGACATATACTGCTTTGCAGTAAAAGTGACAGGGGACATCTACGTTTACGTCTTATTATGTATAACGTAACAGTGTTACCATGGCATAGAAGAAGGATTTCAGAACGGAAACTGAGCAACTGTTCTTAATCACCACGGCGCAGGAGAGGCATACGCCATCTACGGTTCTGTGATTGAAAATATCGGCACGCACAGTTTGGGCTGCGGGGTGTTTTCCAGTTTTGGTGATCAGGTGAGAGCAGCAATGTTTAAATGTGCTTGCCGCCGAAGCGTTATGGCCTGACTGAATGTTTTGTTACTTTTTAAGTTAGAGAGAAAGAAAAGCTTCTGTTGAGTACGATTTTGAAAAAGTTTGGAACACACAGCAGTGGCTCAGTGGGGATGGCTTTATGCCACTGATTCCAAGAACAGGGGTTTCAATCTCGGCCGCAGCGGCTGCTTTTCTGATGGAGGCAAAAGCGAAAACGTGGGCGACATTTCGCCGAAAGATAGATATTCCACATGGTCCAAAATATTGCGTGGCCCTCCACTACCGCGCGCCTCATCGCCTGTGGAGAATGGGCGCGTTAATCCGCGCAGCCTCGTCGGGAAAATTTGAAAATTGTGCGATAAGGAAGTGGTAGCCCCGGAGTGCTCAACCACGAGTCCAGAGCCAAAGAATCAGCTCAGGCTGATCTTCAGTTGACAAAGCGGACAGGTCAGCCTACCATGGATTGCCAAAACTGAAAAAAGGGCTGAATTGTTCACCCCAGAGCATATGCTTCGATAGGACGAGGTTGTGTAAAAGATAGTTGTTTCCTCTAATTTATCACAGTTTCACTTTATGGCCGGACGTTTTATAAAAAAATACTTTCTTATGTACCTTTCGGGAAGTCTCTTTTATTTCTATTCTTTGTATAGTTTGAAATTCTTTAGAATTGAGACACCCGTGTGGCGCAAGGAAAGATTGTGTTCCAATATGCGAAGGTTGGGAAGACACCTTCACTTTTTGTCTGGAGGGTATTCTGGTAGCCGTGCCCAACACGGAGCACAGATGCGAGTTTGCGCAAGCCTTGATCGGAGGCTGTAGTTCTTTTTCAAACCATTATCTCCAGGAGTACAGTGATTAAACTTTCGTACTTCTGGTTAAGCGAATTTTTCTTTGGTGGTTCAGGTACATTTCCTGCAACTAAAACACTCGTACCCTTCTGTGGGTTTCCAATGAAGGTTACGCAACTATTCCATAGTTCCGGTAAGCCGATTACGAATATGATGTGGTCGGATTTCTGTTCTTTGTTCCTGCACATAGGAGGGTATTGACTTGATAGCAATTGCCCCGGTAGTCCACTACGACATCAGTTACCTTTATATATTTGATCGTGGGTGTATGTCGTGTACTGCGTTTTTAAAGTTTTGTAACTTACGTAGACGCAATTTGATACTGGCTTGACACCCTTCTACGTGTGAGTTTTAATTTGTTTAATCTACACAAACGCGCTAGATGGGGACCTATCCGCCGTAGCGTCGAGCTGTTATTCTTTTCTGATGTTTTATACTGTATTCAATATGAAGACCAGTCCTATTATTACCTTTTCTCGGGAATTACCTTAGTGCTAGGAGAAGATTACTTGTTTTATCAAAAGGTATATATGATATAATAAACACCGTTGTGTGATCACAGAAAGTGGGTGGCTGAGACCTAATCTATATGCTGCTCTTGAACGCTGCCTACTGTAGTGCCGTTAGGTTTTAGTTATGCTGGGCCGCACGTTACCTTGCAACACATAACTGCCTGTATAAGTTTTTACTGTCTTTCACTCCCACCCTTACCCTATACAGGTGTATTACAATGTGATCAGTGCTGTATGGTCAATGGTTCCCGGTATGTTAGAGATTATACAAACGACTCTGAAGGTTATCTGTAGGTTCTTGTGCAGCATTCCTACGGAAAGGTTATCTGGAATTACAAGCCGGCCTGCTTTAGGTGCCGGCTTGTGAGCTTTCAGCACAGAGCAAAGCACTGAGCTTTGACTGGTGACAAGGCAGCAAGAAAATTCAAAAAGCCATATACAAGTTTGCCTAATTAAACGCCGTACATTCGGTTTAGATTTTATTAGGACATGTTTCCGTTCGCTTCTGGATATATTCTAGGCTTTTTCTGATAGTTTAGGCCCTGGGGTTAATATTTTCGCATATTGTTTAACGACGTGACATCATTTTCATGCCGGAAGTTTTTTCCGTCGTCAGACAGGTGGTTTGGCGGGGGCGTATGTGTCGATCTAGGCAGGCGTCAACGTCTGTCGAACATTACAGTGGACACGAAACCTAGAAAGAACGTCACTGCGCAGGCCCAGAGCCCTCTGAAATCGCGTACATTTCCTTTTTTCTCGGTCTCCGAACCATGGTCCTTTGTTCCCCTATATCCCTCTCATATATACTTACGGCAAGCCGTGGTACATGGTTGCATAGGTTGTAGTAACCTGTTGGCAGCGATGACGTACATACATCTGCAGACACTTGTTGAGCGCAGCTGATGACGGACAGCTGGCAGGACACGGTGAAGTTGCAAAATAAGCATAATAACTCTTTCGCGTTGAAAAGCAATCATATCTCAATAGTGGTTGTGAAGCCAACAGACGTAACAAGCGAAACGTCAAAAAACGTTAGGTAATATTATTAATCTGCAGGCTGGGCATGTAACAAACCGCGCGTAGCACAGTTCTGAAAAGAAAGGCGCGTGCATTGTCCGAGGCTCAATACGGAAGGCCGAAAAACTAGTTTCTCTGGCACTTGTAGAGGTGTATCAATGAATTGTCTGTATTTTGGCAGTCTCAAACTGCCACAAATAAGTCGCAGGCATAATATTTTCATGACCGGGAGCCATAACACAATCCTAATTTCGGCTGTAGTATTATGAGTCCGCAATTTGGGGACGGATGATTCGGGACTACAAAGCATCTATTTGTTAAGCCTTTAGGCGATGCGTAAAAACTGACTAGTCGAATCTTTGTTAATTTGCTGAAGTGACTTCCTTAATTATTTAGATTTCAAGCAACTCTTCGAGCACATTTATCTTTAATACTCATTCTTAAGGATACTACTGATGTTTGTGTATACCTTGATTGCAGCTAGTAGTTTTACAGAACAATTGGCAGAATACAACAGTATTTACCAGAACACCGCAGAGATAGGCGAAATTGATGGCGCAGTGAAGCGACAGAAACACTGGTGAGAGACGAAACCGCCACACACTAGTCAGAGACATCCCTCCTTTTAAAAAGAATTTTAAATATCCATCTTTTGGCGGTGTTTCGCTCACAAGCTGCCACGAAATTCCCTCGAAAGAAAAGCACCCCGACAAACTTTTTTGCCATTCCTTTCTCACCGCGGTTTTTAGGAAGACTAAGTCGCCGGCGGTTATGAAGGTCGTACACTGGCTCTTTATGAAAAGGAAGAAAATAACGCACCAATACTTATGCAGAAAACGCCGCGTGCATTTGAAATTGATACATTGGTACTTGTTTTAATATAGCTCATTTTTGCTCCAATCTGTGCATTTCTTTTTTGCATGACAAGTAAGAAATGTGGGTCATGAGAAGGAAGTTGAAATATGGGTGTGCATTACAGTAAGAAAAACAAACAGTAGTAAAAAAGTTCTGCTTTTGTTATGAATTTGCCTTTTTTCAAAAACCTGAAACGGCAGTTCACATGGTCTGTATCTTGTGTAGTCCGTTCTGGTGATGCGTTAAAGGTGCATTTATTATTAACCGAAAAATACACCTGAGCGATTCCTCATTTTTTTTTCAGCAATATGTAAGGAAGCGCTTTTTCCAACTAATGTATGTGTGCCCTTTGGCTAGAAAACACAAAATCCGCTTTTAACCACGCACCAGTAAACATCGTATAAGTCTGCAAAGGGAACAGCAACTTTTTTACCTGTATTAGACGCAAGAAAATTTTAAATAACTGAGATGCAAAAAATACCTTGAATATACTATAGACAAGTTGAACATTGCATAGATAACACAATACCCACACTCCCGCGGCGACAAAACGAAATCACTAACAATAACAAAAAGCTGGAAATGCGAACGTAAGTAGACATCACTCCGCTTGCTTAAAAACTAAAATTATCAAGCCACTGTAACTTGCACTTTTTGGAGTCTTTTTGATACGTGACGAGTCAAGACACGCCACAACTTTAGCCCAGTCTTCAATCTAAAATATACGGGCACCTATGTTACTACTGTTTATGATTCATGACTGGGCAAGAAACGGGTTCCAATCTATGAAATGAACAATGTAAGCGCGGATATTTAAGTGATCTCACACTTTTGTCCTACGCTGCGATGCTTATGGTTAAACCAGCCGGTTTAGCAGCTGTTTACAATAATTGATGTGCCACAACAAAGCAAAAACCTAAATGCTCTTGAAAGTTACCATTTAAAAAATTATTTATTTACGTGTTCGCATTACGTATTACAAAGTAATAAACGTTTCCCGGAATTTTAAAAGATTCTTACCGAGTGTCAAAAACCAATTTGGGAGTTATGTGCAAAGGACATACTTCACCTATCCTGATTTTATCGACGTAAATTTGAAGTCGCTTTAAAGGCGCCGCCATTTCTGCCCGATCGGCACTCCGCCATAAGGGCATTTTTTGGCACTACGGAAACTGTAGCAGACGCCCAAGCAGCATTGCGCCGTGCATTTAACTGCGTCTTGTGGTGTCTATTCGTCGCCAATGATGCCAATTACGCGGACTTTCCCCTAAAGCTTGCGGATATTACTTTATAAAGACGGTACAGAATAGTGAACGGGCTAGGAGATTTTTTGACGGGCCATATTTATGCACGGACGATTTGCGGCGGATACGTCACACAGTGTTTTGATTCAAAATCGTCCTGCAAATTCGTCTTGCACAATTTCTGTCCTCTAAAAGTACAGAAATTGTTTACTCCAGCAAGGTAGCAGATCTCCTGGTGTCTTGCTGCGGCCTTCTTAGACCAACACATCTGTGATGCGATCGCTTTCTGCGCAATCGGCGAACGCTTTTTGTGCAGGCCAAAACGGATGCGTTGCGATGCACCCAAGCTACAGACGTGGCACTCTCTACCGGTTGCGGTGAAAACGGGGAAGCTCACTGTTTCTACCGCCAGCAGAAGGGGCCGCCTTGTCACTCGCAGGAGTCCCGGTGTGAGCTGATTGAATGGCAAAGCAGCCACCCCGTTTTTGTTTTGTTTCACACGTCCGAATTTCCAGAGAAGAATGGAACGACTTCCGACTGCTTTGTGTCTAAAAACAGTTGTGTGTATTCTCGTTGTAAGCTCACTCTTCCTTTTGAGCTATGTCGAAAGTGGTATATTCGCAGTAGTCCAGGGTGGAGTGGTTAAAGAATCCCTTGCAAAACAAATGGTAAAAATCCATTGCGTTGGTGACACATAACAAGTTGCGGCCTGAAAGCACTGCGGCTATCTGCTTGGCAGCAGATATTCGAACCTGAAAGGTTATGCTAACAGCAAGCATCGTAGGTAACTGTCTGGCAGTTCTTCGATTTAAAAGCAACTGGGATTCACTACAATAGGGCAAGTCGAACAACGGAATTCCGAAAGCGCAGAGGGGCATTCTGATGTCCAGACTTGAGGACCACTCGAACCCCAAGCCATATCTGGTTTTCGGGTTTGAGACTAATGCTGACAACATGAAGGCTGAGAAGACCAAGGGGTTCTCTCTCCATATAAAGCTATGATGCGAGAATGCTGCATATGGTTTTTTAACACGCTAAGAGACAAAATCAGTCCGCGACTTTCCGAAAACATCAGAGTTTTCCAGAAGACGCCACTTTTATTGGTCGAAAACACTTTGTGTGTCTTAGAGGAGCCATTGATTCCTCTGCTGGAATAAATAGCAGTGCTCCCTGAAGCTATGAAAAAATTCAAAACCAGCGGATCAAAATCGCCCACGCACTCGTTCACTCCTGTAAAGACGCCTGCGGCAAAAACCCTATCGCCGAGGCGGACGGATTTGCCATATCGATGCTGTTGCTGCTTTTCTAAAATCCGTACGTAGACAGGATGTGTAGTCCGTTTATATAGCAAATTTGAAGCTGAGGAACAAGTTCAATGCTTAAACTACAAACACCATCCCTGTCGTAAGAGCGGGGTTTAGGCGACATAAAAAGAGTTTTTTTGACTACGAACTTCCTGTGGCGGTTGCTAGTGGAATTTCGATATATGGAACGTTTGTGCAATCATGTCAGCCTTCTCGTTCCTCAAGAACTACCAGCGGTACTGTGGAGATGGTGTCAGACGACGCCGGTGGGGACCAAGACCTCGACGTGTTATTTGTTGAACTGTAAGTTGTTTTTTTCTTGAGTTCGAACATTTGAATCTTTTAGAGTCGTGTGTGATGGCGTTGATCCATTACGATCACAACATTACTGAATCCGCCAGTCTTCTAGTTACACTCTTTCAAAGACTCTTTAAATGTCATTCCAGCACTCATAGTGTTGGGGGGCATTTACGAATGGTAAAGCGTTTATGATACAAAGTTGCATTGTCTTTTTTAATATTCCTTAGCGGGGAATTCAGCGGAGATGTTTTACAATCACGCGGAAATGGCAGTTTTCACGTTGCTTTTACCGAATGTCGGACGACCAGCGATGGCAACACTGTTCGTAGCGTAATGTCGATTTTACATTGACGAGTTTCATTTAGATCAAAAGGGTTAATGCTTTACATCGTTCAAAGTCATTCATCTTTCCAGGTTCCCTACAGCCACCGTCGCCGACGTTCCGCGTTTATTATATCGGCGGTTGCACGGATCTCTATTGCTTAGGTTCAAGTGACAAGGCGAGGCTCAAACACCTGTTTTGACGGCGGCGTATGAATCAGTGTACGCTTAGACACCTTTGCTTTTGGTTTAGAGCTTAGCACACAAGAAAGATTAATCTATGTGAGGGTCAAAGGACCGATACTGCGCTGACTTATTTTACACCGACGCACACAACAAAAACACAAGAGGCTTGCATGAAAGGCCAGGTTTGGCTGTACCTGCAGCATCGCCCCTAAATTGTTCCGTGTGTTTTTCAATCGCTAGCTTGCTGTTGCGGCTGTGTCTGCATGCAAACACGTACACACGAAAAGATAAATACAATCCTTTAGATGATGTATTTAGATAGCAGACAGCAAAATCTCTGGCAAACGCTCAACAAATGCATTCATTATGCGTAGTTCTTGGTCTTATTCGTACTAGGTATGTTACTGCAAAGCAGTATATCTCTAACCCCCACCCCCAGTTACCATTCCGGTGTCATCGATTTACTGGGCGCCGCTCCGGGGCTCCTCCTCACCACCGCGGACACCCCTTTCACAACTGCCCTCGCCTCCACCGATACCCCTTTGGAAAGTTGCGCAGTCGGCAGCTAACAGCGGTAAGCAGTTATCAGATGATTGCAAAAAATAAACTGAAGCACGGATGTAAGTAAACATTGCACTGACGGTTACTACAATCCCTACATGAAATTTTTGCGCTGAGGAAGCTGCAGTCTTCTCGGTCACTGCGCATTTCTGCTCCGTCTCAGGAAGTGTTCGCGTGATCAGCGAGCGTACGGTGGCGTTTGCTACTGCTGCTACTTCACAGGGCACCGCTGCCACCGCCCTGGATGTTGCAAATCGTGTTTAAACCTCCCGCGAAAATGTCACATGTTTTGGATTAGCCTCGCACAAAGGAGCAGCGACCGTGTTGTAGCATATCGTGTTTGAACATCCCACCAAAGGTCACGTGGTTTGGATTAGCGGAGAATGGAACAGGATCTGGGGAACGTGTCAGGAAGAGGGCGCCCCTTGGTGGCGACACATGAAACATGTGTGAGCGAAAGGCAGTGAGAGAGATGACGCCGTAGCAGTACGTTTCGTACTATAGTACTCCACTTCACCCTTCGCTAGATGCTCCTCTCAATTTTTTTTTTGTTTCATCACTGCTGCTCTTGCTAACTCCGTTACGCAGACATAAACAGACACCGCTCCTGTGAAGCCCAGCTAACGGCTGCCAAAGGGCTGCCACCTAAAACGACCGGAACCCACCGTCGCAGCGTATGTCCCTTCTACGCAGGCGTACACGACCGGTTCCCGGTTTTTGCGTGCGCAGTTTTTTAGTGAAAAATAGGGGTAAGAAGGAGGGAAGGGGTGCACGCGCAGCTATAGGTTTCATTCCGGTACTGATGGATGGTGTGTCTATTCTGCTCGTGCGAGATTTATACGCGGACGTTAAAAGGCCGAATTGGACTCCTTAGTGGTAGATCGGATTGGGTTTGTGTGTTAGGGTAAGTTCAGATTACTGCGCAAAACTCACATCGTGATCTACGGACGTAAAAAAATGCCATGTCACGCAGGTCGGTTAGCTGAGGCGTGAAAAAACGTCATTCTTTAGGTTGTTGCGACAGTTGCGGAAAACGTCTCAACCCGGCCTTACACAAACAGTCAGATGTTTACGAGGAGGTAGGGGCAAAGGCAGTTATATGTTTATCCACAAGAACAAAGCTTGGATCGGTGAGAGGGTCATTCAACTAATGGGCTAGGAAATATGTTCCAACGCAAATTACGACAAACGTGTTCTGTTTCGTGTGCTCCGTGGACTGCACGCATGCAGCTTTGCAGGTATTCCTTCTTCACAGAGTGGAAAGGCACTAATTTTTTAGAAGTGTCCATCCTGAACCAATTTTATTTCACCGGTCATTGTTCACACATTACTGTAAATGAAAGAGCGTGTTTGAAGTGACCGAGAAATGTTGGTATTGTAGGTTTGTTGTAGACTGTATGCGAGTTGACTGTATCTCGCATTGTTGTAGCAATAACCACCACCCCTGCTACTCCCTTTTGCAGTCCCAGTTTTCTCCTGGCTCATAGTCTTGCTGGGGTTATCACAGCCACATGCTTTTTACCTTCCTATCCCATGGGTCGGTCGTCGTTCCTTGCATAATACTGGCAAAATACGGTAGCTGGCCGTTTAATTAGCATCACTGCGCTGTTGTTGGCTCGTAAAGAAGCCAGTGTAAAATCGCGCTTTTCTCGCCGGAAATATATAGACGAAATAGCCCTGTTGATGTGCGAAGCGTAATAAGCTAATTAGGTTTCTGGGGGCCAGACTTTTGCTACGATGGGTAATTATCCTGAAATAATTATCCTGAAATAAAATATACAACAAGTGCGCTTGATTTCCGATTTTAGAACCACTGTTTTTTCACCAATTTCCGTCAATACCACACGAGTATTAGGGAAACATTCTGGGGAATCATTTTGTCGCACAGCCCTGCTAACAGATCATTCAGAAAGTTTACTTCTAGAAATCTAGCAACCCTAAATCGTGAACAGAAACTTGGGGGGAAACAAAATGGTCCTCGGCTCCACAAAATCTGAGAAGGTGGACTTGTCTTTGACGTCACATCCGTAAGAAAACATCTTGCAGAAAAACAAACGGCCAAAATTTTTACCCGCGGGGTCAAACTCTTACAACAAATATTCATAACACCTTTTACTGTAAGCTGAGATCACTCAATGCAAACACCATCAAAATCCAAATATCAACAATAGCAATAATACCTGAAAGAACTTTATATTTATAAACTATGTGTTTAATCCCAATCGTGATCATATTGCCCGTAGAACCGCAGTTTATTCTAATGACAGCGGTATCCCTTTTTCCTTCAACATAATAATTTTTGTCTTTTATTCTGCTGCCGAGCCACCAAATCAAGGGTTCACTCGGTGTTTTCATTGTGTGTGTTTACCAAGTCGTGCAACTGCACTTGACGAGTTTACATATTGCATGGAGTTGGGTTGAGATATGCGCGTTTTGGCGGGAACCGTGTGCATTGATCACACAAAAGCATTCTGGTCTAATAATGATAAAAATTGTAAAAACTGGTACGCTTCATACCAGCGGCTTAAAGAGTCAAAAAAGTGAGTTTGGAGCCTTTGTCTGCATTAGGTTTTGTTAGGCTTAGCTAATGCATCCTTTTGCTCGGACACCTGGTCACGTTTTGCTTGTAAATATGCCTAAAGACCCGGTTTATATTCTGCGTGTTGTCGTTAGCCCCCCCTATAACAACGATACATCGGGCTATAAAGTATGCACAATATAGGCATGTCAACTGACCGATTGGTAAATCTCCAGAAGTATCTGAGGAACAGCGAGTATCGTCGGTCAATAGTTTTCAACTCAGTTGGTGGCTGCCATTTTGATTTCCATCTGGCATCTCCTTTGGCAATTAATAAGTTGTCTGCTGTTGTCGTTTCTCTTGGCCTGTACGATCGTTTTAAGGGCGAAGATCGTCTTGCTCGGGCCCTGCCCCGGCCATGCACGCCGCATAATTGATGATTGTTGCAGGGTCCCCTTTGTTATTGGCCAACCAAAGATTGGCCGAAGAGGACAAAACTTTCAACGCGTTTGTTTCTACCCAAAAAGGAGGAGCGGAAGAAGAGGTTGTGGTTGATCGCCTGGAGGCTGAAAACACGTACCAGGGTTTCGTGACCCAAGACGCTCTGCAGCAGGCGATGGCTAAGGTGGCTAAAATGTCACACACCGACTTTCCCAATTTAGTGATGGAGATTATCGCTTTCCCAAACATGCCCTACATAATCATCACAAACATCGACGTCCTCGACGGCCTTGTCAATGGAGCGGTGATAAGCTTGACGTGTTGTGTCTTTATGTGATGTCTGGGCGAATGTTTCACGATTTTACCGGTAACAATTAGAGCTTCGGCCCTCTCATCATCATTCACTTCAGGGCGATGGCGGGATTTTTTTGTTCTGGCAATATTGTTTTTTTCACCTTGAAATCGGGATAGCTCACTGCAACTAGCGATTGAGCCAGCCACCCGATGAAGCGTTTCCAAAGCGATGCTTTTATATGTTCTATTGTGCGTTGCCGGGACACATTTTACAAGCACTGCTTGCACCACGTGTACCTTGCCTTGACAGGGGGAGGCGTGAGTCACACTGCAGCGCGGCGACAGTAGCAAAGGTGTTGGGGGCTTGCGATAACTTCATTACTGTGCTAGGGTTTTCTGTGCCCGGGCGCCGCAAAAGCACAAGCCTCTACAACATTACTGTTAAAACTTGAATCGCTTTATTTGTTTGTCCAGGCACCTTTCCCAATAAAAAATCATTTAAGCAACTCAATCCAGTTTTTTCAAATTTGCCAGTGCACCCCATCCTAAAACGATGCATGGGAAACCCCGACCGGCGCCAACTGCCGAAAACTTGAGGTGGTATAATCTCGAACATGCCCGAAGTCCATGCTGGAGAAGCAGAATTATAATGTTAAGGTCACTGGGAACCATACAATCCTAGAGGCGCGAAGTGGTTGGCGTTTTTCCCACTAGGGAGCTACCCTGATGCAGTTCGCTAGGGGAAGGAGCGGCATCCGGTTTTTCCAGGGGCCCTGTTCACCGAGTCTTACAAAGTCTCACCCTCAACTCCAGCTTGATTATTTACGGCAGACGAACCCGTCACCACACCACTTGTTGAGTCACCCGCCGTTGGCTGGCAACTGTGTTAGTTGGGAGGGATGTTGCATCCACCATTCTCCCTCTACCGGGCCAAAGCGCATGCGCGAACACGGAGGAGATGGATACGAAAAAAGCCATGGGGGTTACCACCCCTTCCGCAGCACCATCAGTGCGAGCCGTGGGACTCCAGACACCATTGTTGGTGGTGGCTGCAGCAGAGAGCACCCAAAAGCGTGGACGGTCCAAGAATCCTGCTCCGACGGGTATTCTGAGGACGTATGAGGACAAATGTACTTTGGACCATTATTGCCTACAGCGCCTCTCACAGAACGTGTTGCGGCACCAAATCCGCCCAAAAAGACAGACAAGCATGTAATTCCTGCTCCAAAAAACAAATAATAAAGAATATTGCTCCAGTAGCTCTTACACGTAATGATAGTAAGAGAAAATACAATTAAATGAAACTGTAGAAGATTTCCTAAAAACGTTGATATGTGTACAGAACACTGCGCTCTTATTAGCCAAGTTTCATGCACCTACCAGAAACACAGAAACTTTGAACATACCAACTCCTTGAACATTTACTTGGTATTTGCAAGAAACAGTGATCGCGGTGGTACAGCTTCCGGAGGTGTGATCATCATCGCTCAAAAGTCCTTGGCGTGTCACACTATCCTTTTACATTCTTTCCCTGAGACTGTTGGCATTCGTATAACAATTTTCAATATGCCAAAAAAATATCGGCCGTTTTCGTTCCCCCTGATTTCCAGATCTCGAGCTTTGCGTTCGAAGTGTTGTTTGATCAACTGCCCAAAACTTTCATTTTATTAGGAGACGTCAAGGCCCATAATCTACTGTGCGGCTATTCTCGCATTGATGCGCGAGGTCGCGATATAAAAAAATTTAAACATCATTGAGAGCATGCCTTACACTAAGACACTTCTTCATACAATATTATAAGACACAACAATAATTCACACCTGGAGTTTGCTATGGGCTCAGCAGTACTCTTTCCATCTCATGAATGGGATTTCGGCACTAACCCATATGGTTGTCCCCACTTTCTAACCACATTCACCTATATAGCTGAAAGCCCACACAGATTACTCTCTCTTTCCATCTCATGAATGGGATATTGGCACTAACGAAAATGGTTGTCCCCGCTTTCTAACCACATTCACCAATATAGGTCAAAGCCCACACAGATTACCTTCGCTTACTAGGTTCAAAAAACCAAGAGCGAACTTGAGCACATCTAGAGAACATCCCAACCACACATCACATCCCGAACCAAACTACACATGATAAGAGCCACCCAATTCTTCACGGCTCAAATACTCGACCGCGACGGCAGGTCCATTCCTTTGGTCTCAGATGGAACGTGCAACACAAGAAGACCCTGGTTAAATGAGGACTGTAGGCGGCAGGAGGGGCCCAAAACAAGGCTTGGGAAATCCTTCGTTGTTATCCCACGTCCAACACCGGTTTATCCTTTAAAAGGGTGAACATACTTTCTACGCGTCTGCGCCGTGGGACGAAACGACACATGGTGGGCACCCCTTTCTATTATTCATTCAGTAATACAGAGACACACGCAATGTCTGGCCACGTATATGTAAACTAAAAAAGACAGCCAACACAAAGCGTACCCATAGTTAGTAACAGGGAATACAATTTGAAAACAGGCTACCGTTCTTGCACAAGATTTGCAACCCGTGTCCAGTTCTGCACACAACATAAGCACTTTCATGAATCACAAAAGGCCCTGTGAAAAACGTCCCTCAAAAAACCCTTTGAACATCATGAGTTGAAGATAGTTCTTGGCAGGTTGAAATGACTGAAATCTAGGGAGTTTTACTTTAGTCGGAGGACCTGTTTCCTTGAGCGCGATGACAACAGGGGGCGTGGACAGGGTGGATATCAGTGCCTGTAGGACTGCTCAGTTCAAGGTGAAGCCCCTGCAATTCCAGTGGGCGATGTTGCAGGCTTCACATGTCTTCTTCCAGGTCATCGCAGTAAGTATAAGTGGCGGAGTAGGTGGGATCAAAGAGTGATGAGGCGTGTTTGGAAGATAGTACCTCCTTCATGCGTGTCGGGAGTTTTGTATGGAGAGCACTAATTGCCTTGCATTGCTGCCTGAGTGGCCACGATTGTTTGCAGGTGGTTTAGGCACTCTTGGCGTTGTGCCTTAAAGCTTGTGCTCGATGAACAGGGATTGTTTCTGATTTGTTGTAACCCTTGTCTGACGAGGGTCTCTCCGTTTGACAGGTGGCATTTGTTTGGGGACAATGGCTGGTGGAGGGTATGCTGGGGGGGGGGGGGGGGGAACTGCAGGACTTTCGGATTGGCTGTGTTGCTTTTGAGGGAGTAGTGCGTTTTCTAGTCGATTGGGGGGAACTCCGCTCGAGTGACCAGATTTCCTTAATCATTCCTTCAGATTGTGTGGGGACAATGGGTGTGGTATTTGTGTTTGCGTGATGGAGTGCTGAGTAATAGAGACCGCCCCAGGAGCTCAACCTTTTTAGAACCTTTTCGCGCAGCCTGCAGTGATCGGGGTGTGGGCCTCTCCGCAGAAAATGCATGACAGTTGCAGGGATGCTGTTCGACCAGACGGGCAGACGGACGGACAGGCGGATGGACGGACGGACGGATGGATGGATGAACGGATGGGTGGACGGAGGGATGGGCCGATGGGTGGGTGGACTGACGGAAAGATGGATGGATCGATGGACGGGCGGACGGATGAGTGGACGAATGAACGGATGGATGGATGGATGGATGGATGGATGGATGGATGGATGGATGGATGGATGGATGGATGGATGGATGGATGGATGGATGGATGGATGGATGGATGGATGGATGGGCGAATGGATGGACGGACGGACGCACGGACGGGTAGATGGGTGGATGGAATGATGGATGGACAGACGGACGGACAGAAGGACGGTCTGAGGGATGGACGAATGGATGGTTGGATGGGTGGGTGGGTTTTGGGTGGATGGATGGATGGATGAAGGAATGGATGGATGGATGGATGGATAAATGGATGGCTGGATGGATGGATGGATGGATGGATGGATGGATGGATGGATGGATGGATGGATGGATGGATGGATGGATGGATGGATGGATGGATGGATGGATGGATGGATGGATGGATGCGTGGGTGGGTGGGTGGATTCGTAGATGGATGGATGGATGGAAAGATGGACGGATGTATGGATAGATGGATGGATGGATGGATGGATGAATGGATGGATGGGCAGATGGACGGACGGACGCACGTACAGACGGCCGGATTTAGGTATGTGTGGATGCATGGATGGACGGATAGATGGATGGATGGATGGATGGATGGATGGATGGATGGATGGATGGATGGATGGATGGATGGATGGATGGATGGATGGATGGATGGATGGATGGATGGATGGATGGATGGATGGATGGATGGATGGATGGATGGATGGATGGATGGATGGATGGATGGATGGATGGATGGATTGATGGATGGATGGTTGGAAAGATGGTTCTATGAATGAATGGATTGATGAATGAATGGATTATTGGAGAGTTTATAGAAATCACATTGGTACGAGTGCTTCACTGCTTTCCGAGCAAGTGCTTATGATAAGGGACGCAGAACAGCCGCTTCCTACCAGAAAGGCAGTAAAGGTGAATTTGTAGATAGGGAACGTAGTACAAGCGAACATTAAAAAAAACTATTGTGACAACAATAAGCTGTTCACATATAAAAAAGAAAAAGAAGGCATCAAAACAAGCGGTATCAAATAAATGAACGCATACTAGACAGGTACGTTGAGAAAAAAAAAGGAAAATAGAGAGTTAGGTAAAGAAAAGAACAAGCAAAGGAAAGGTAAAATGTAATATCTAAGGCACTATACAGAAAACTGTTTTTGCACATGAGGCAACAGCTATCATAATTCATAGTCATCGAGAAGAACTGTGTCCTAGCAGGTTATGAAGAGAGAAGGAACAATTTGTAGGGTCTTAACATTGTTTATAATGGTTAGGATAGTCAGTTCCGAAGGAAGGGTAATAAATAAAAAAGCACATCATAATAATTTTTATTTCTATATATTGGTAGCAACAAGTGGCATGTAGTATGGCTCAGTTTGTAGCCGTAGCCTGTGCTTTTACACGGGTGATTTATTTTAAAGTCCTAATATTTATTTGCAACAACAAAATACCTGTAAAGTTGTTGAAAATGTAATATCTGTATTTGGTGCATTACCTCGGCCGTTTTAAATTCATGCAATCGTGATCCATGCATAGGTTCCTCAATATTCTGGGGAGAACCTTGGTCATTTTCACTCACCTGGTGGCAGGACAGCCGCCATATATTGTTATTTCATGTCGAATGACGTTTGCAGCTAAAGACTGGTCTACTCGGTATTGCGTTTGCATGTTGCAGCGGTCACGCAGCGTTAAATACATACATACAGAGTTGTTAACTCTTTACAAATTTGCGTAAGTTTTTCCTCCTAATCAAAATGCTGATCAATATATTGCCGCGAACTATGCATAGGTGGTTTGATTGTTTGTGTTTTGCTTTACCGCCCGGCTACGCCGGTCTGTGTTATCTCTGTGCAAAGGGAAGCGCGTGTTTCATTCTTTCTTTTTGTGCCACATGTTTTATCTGTTCTGATAGGGAGAGCATTCCGATCTAATGGGAACAACCCAGTATAATGTTCTTGGATCTACAATGTTGTAGATGTGAATCGACGGTTCGAGAACCACGCGCTCCGAAAGATAAAAAGCCTGCAGAGCAGACGCTGGGTATTCCTTTCGAAGACACTCGCCTGCGCAAGTAAATTTTTTACCGCTGCTTCGCCGCCTCTGTATTCTTTTAAATTGTTAGGGGAGCACAAGTTCGCTCCAATAAACGTGTATTCCTTGAAGATAACTCCGCCGTCTTTGGCCAGCGTGACATGTGGTGGAGGTGGTGGGTAAATGCACGCTACGCCCTCGTGAAGCCGACAAGAAAGCCCCACTCGTGCCAGCCGCCAACAGCAAGGTCTTCAGCCGGAGTTTGGGCTCCTTCCGAAAAAGTGATGAAAGAAGACGTCGTGATCACCACCATTATCAAAGCAGGCAACATGACCAGCACTACCCCCATTCTTCAACAGCCCCGAGAACCACCATTGTTCCGCGGATCACCCGGAAAACACCCTGAGGACTGGTTGGAGAAAGTGGAGCGCGTCCGCATCTTCAACAGGTTGGATGGTGAAGAAACTTTCCGCCATGTTTTCTTCTATTTTCAACGTACGGCCCGAACGTGGTTTGAAAACCATGAAAGTTCTCTAACCCACTAGGCTCTCTTTAAGAGGGAGTTCCTCAAAACGTGCGCCTCTGTTGTGCGGAAAGAACGAGCCGCCCTTTTCTTGGAAACGTGCACGCAACATCCCAACAAAGGGGTCGTGATCTTTGTTGAGAAGATGAAGCAACTATTTTGAAACGCGGACCCCGAAATGACGGAGGAAAACAAGTTACGCTTCTTGATGCGTGGTGTGAAGGAAGAGCTGTTCTCTGGACTTGTCTGCATCCCACCAAAAACCATCTCCCAATTCCTTACTTAAGCCACAACGATTGAGAAGGGTCTCGAAATGCGTGCTAAGCAGTATGACCGCAACTTTGTTGGTTCGGCCAATGCGAACTCCGTCGACAACATGCGGATTCCGGCAGACAGCCTACGTGAAACCATCCACGCAGTAGTGAGAGAGGAGCTTCGAAAACTTCTTCCCACGCCACCACAGCCCCACGTCGCTTCCCTAACCGACGTGATTAGGGAAGAAGTGCTACAAGCGTTGGGAACTTCTACCCAGTCCGATGTACCCAACGAGCCACTAGATATGTCCTACTCCGCGGCAGTTCGCCAACACCGCACTGCTCCAAACCGTCGTCTAGAGGACCCGCCGTACCACTGCCCGCTGTCGCCCGCCCGACCCCCGGTAGCCCGAAACCAGACGGCAAGGAAGAGCGACGTGTGGCGAACGCCCGATAATCGCCCGTTGTGCTACCACTACGGAGAGGCCAACCACATCTACCGTAGCTGTCCCCTACAAGAGGCTCGGTTTGCGAGCGTTCTCCGTCGACGCCCCAGGTGCCCGATGCGGTCAGCGCCTTGCGGAGATCAAAGAATACCAAACCAACACCAACCGAGGACCAGTCCGCTTAAACCGTTCGCCGTCGCCCTACCCTTATCAGTCACCGAACCACCGCAACCCTGCTGACTTCTCACGTCGAAGGTCCACAACTTCTGGAGGTGAAGCTGACACACAGCGGAGAAATGAAAATCCCCCAACGACGCAAGGACCAGCCGACGACCATGATTCACGACATGCCCTCAGCCAGACGACCCGATATAACCCGGAAGTGGCTGAGAAAACGACGATAACGACGACGCGTTGTGCACAACCGTCAAGACGCACAAGCCCAGATACGACGCCCCGACGCACCCGAAACTCGTGGAAAGCGGCGTCCGACGTCCAGTTGTCCATCGATGGCCTTGACGTAGTCGCCCTCATCACACCAGAGGCTAATACTCAGTAATGAGAGGGTCATTCGCGTCCAAGATGAAGAAAGTTACGACAAGATGGGATAGTCCGCACAAGCTCGCAGCAGGAGGTCATCTAGGAACGTAAGTGGAACGTGCACATCACGCGTCACCATGGACGGCACAACATACCCTGCGGCGTTCGCAATTTTTCCTAATTGCTCCAGTGACGTAATTCTTGGAATGAACTTATTTATAGAAAAAAGTGCAATAATTGATCTCCAAACAATGTCGATAACATTTGCCTCCGTTCACTCCTGGATGCCGGTACCGAACTCCGAACACCGTGTTGCTGTAAGGGTCGCCGACAATCACGTCACCCTGCCACCCTGCGCAAGCTTGATAATAACCGTCTACTGTGAGGATGCTGCACCTGACATCGACGCTATCGTAGAGAGTGGCCAAAGCTTGCTTCTCGACCACGGTGTCTCCGTCGCAAGAGGCATTGCTCGCTTTAACAAAAACAAATCCCACGTTTTGGTCACAAATTTCACGGAGGAGTACCAGCATCTAAACAAGGGTGCTGAAATTGCGTTCCTCGAAGAAACGCAAGAAACAAGTCAAGTGATCGCGGTCGCCGACTTTTAACGCACATGCGCAGACGTTTTCAAGCTGCCGCATTCTTTCGACGTGAAGCCAGAGCTGCCACTAAAAAACCCGGAAAAATAATTGGATTTGCTGCGTTGCTACAGCGAGTGTTTCTCGTCAAACTCACAATACGTCAAACACCCCTAGCGAAGCAGCGAAATATAACAAAAGATGGAGCCCGACCTACCCGACATTCACCGTACCGCGTCCCTTCACACAAGCGGGAATCCATCCGAACAAAAGTCGAAGACATGCTGAGCGACGACATTAAACAGCCATCGAAAAGCCCCTTGGCTGCTCCGGTCGTAATCGTGAAGAAGAAAGATGGCACTTGGAGGTTCTGCGTTGACTAACGGCGATTGAACAAGATCACCGAAAAGGACGTATACCCCAGGCCATGAATCGACCATGCCCTCGACCACCTTTGCAACGCGAAGTACTCCTCATCGATGGATCTGATGACAGGCTACTGGCAAATTGAAGTGGACGAGACAGATCGAGAGAAGACTGCTTTGATAATCCCGGACGGCCTATACGTGTTCAAGGTGATGACGTTTGGGCTATGCACGGCGCCAGCAATGTTTCAGAGAGTCATGGACACTGTGCTAGCTGGCCTGAAGTGGCACACCTTCCTCGTATACCTCGATGACGTTGTGGTGTTCTTCAGGACTTTCGACAAACACCATACAAGGTTGCAGTCTGTACTCGAGGCCCTACGTACGTCAGGGTTAACACTGAAGCCTGAAAAGTGCCGATTCGCGTTTAAGGAAGTCACGTTTTTGGGCCATGTCGTCAAGCCGCGGTAGTCCTGCCTGATCCGGTCAAAACTTTAGCCATAGCGAACTTCCCAAGACCGAAATATAAGAAGGGCGTGCGAAGATTTCTGGGACTGTGCGCATACTACCGGCGCTTCGTCGCAAACTCGCACGCATTGCAGAGCCACTCACACGCTTGATGAAAGACAGCACCCCTTTCAGCTGGGAAAACGACCAAGATAAGCATACTGCGAGCTGCAAAAACTACGGCAAAGCCCGCCCGTGCTCGCTCATTTCGATGAAAACGCCTAAACGGAAATGCACACGGACGCCAGTGATATACGCTTGGGTGCCATCCTCGTCCAAAAGCAAAGCATGTGCAAACAAGAAATCGCCTATGCCAGCCATGGTCTGTCCAAGAAAGAAAAAAACTATTAGGCACTGAGAAAGAATGCCTGGCGAATATATGGGCAATTTCAAAATTCCGCCCGTACGTGTATGGAAGACTTTTTAACAGACCACCATTTGTGACAGACCGGCATGCGCTGTGTTGGCTCGCCAATTTTAAGGACCCCTCTGGCCGCCTTGATAGGTGAAGCTTGGGCCTGCAAGCATTCGACGTTGCAGTAGTCTTTAAATCTGGGAGGAAACACTCCAACGCCGACTGCCTGTCTCGCGCCCCAGTCGACACACCACCACAACATTCCGACGAAGACAGCGCATTCTTCGGAGTCGTGACGGTAAGCCACCTAGCCGCCCAGCAGCATACCGACCCCGAGTTACGCGTAAGGATTGACTACCTCAAAGCACTCAACGTCGCCGTGCCTAGGACTTTCAAACGGAACCTACCAGCATTCAGACTGAAAAGCTTCGTCCTCGTGAAAAAGAATTTCGGGCCCAGAACCAGAACGAATTATCTTCTTGTCATCCCTACACACCATCGTGACGAAATTTTGGAAGGATGCCACGACGACCCGTCTTCCAGACATCTCGGCACAGCTCGCACTATTAGAAAAATCAAGACGAAGTACTTCTGGCCCCGCCTTGCATCCGACGTTACCCACTACGTCCAGAGCTACCGATACTGCCAGCGAAAAAAACGCCACCGACGAGACCCGCCGGACTTCTGCAGCCGATCACCGTCCCATCAAGACCCTTCCAACAGATTGGAATGGACCTTCTGGGCCCGTTCCCTACGTCACGATCCGAGAACCAGTGGCTTGTCGTAGCCACAGACTACATGACGCGCTACGCGGAGACCGCCGCTCTTCCGAGGGGGACTGCACAA
The DNA here is from genome assembly GCF_048455015.1 of Haemaphysalis longicornis. Taxonomy (NCBI): domain Eukaryota; kingdom Metazoa; phylum Arthropoda; class Arachnida; order Ixodida; family Ixodidae; genus Haemaphysalis; species Haemaphysalis longicornis. The sequence continues at coordinate 16,764,297 of NW_027526214.1, read as the reverse complement.
GTTTTTCTATAAGACAAGTTGTGCTGCGACATGGAGCCTCTGAAGTCCTCATCACGGACCGCGGAACGGCCTTTACTGCGGATCTCATGCAAGGAATATTACGCTACAGCAACACGGATCACCGAAGAACGACGGCTTACTAACGGAACGTTTGAATAAGGCAATTGCAAATATGCTGTCCATGTACGTTGACGTTGAATATAAGACCTGGGACGAAGTACTCCCGTGTGCCGCGTTTGCGTACAACACGGCTATCCACGAAACCACGCAGATGACACCGTTCGAGCGTGTCTACGGAAGACGGCAGACCAATGCTTGACGCCATGCTGCCGCACGTTGAAGACGACGACCTGAACGCCGACGTCCAAGGATAGCTTTAGCGTGCGGAGGAGGCACGCTAGCTCGCTCGAGTTGGTATAATGGACCAGCAGCTGGTGGATGCCTGCAGCTACAACCTCCGACGCCGAGACGCTGAGTTCCACACAGGGGATCGTGTGTATGTTTGGACTTCTATCCGGCGACGTGGACTGAGTGAGAAACTTCTGTGACGGTATTTCGGACCCTACCAGATTCTACCACGTGTTGGCCAACTTGCCTACGAAGTGATTTCGATGCTGACTCCGGCACATCACGACGACGCACTCGGCCCGAAGTCGTCCACGTGGTACGTTTGAAACCTTTCTACGGACGATGACAAACTTTTATTTTTATGTTCGGACTGTCTCTTATGTTAGCATCGGGTCGGTGCACTCTTAGAGGCGGGGGGGTAATGCATGCATGGGGTTTGTTTGTTTGTGTTAAGCTTTTACCGCCCGGCTGGGCCAGTCTGTGCTATCTCTGTGCCAAGGGAATTGCGTGTTCCATTTTTTCTTTCTGTGTTGCATGTGTTATCGGTTCTGATAGGGAGAACATTCCGATCTAACGTGAACAACCCAGAATAATTTTATTGGATCTACAATGTTATGGATCTGAATCAACGGTTCGAGAACCACGCGCTCCGAAATATAAAAATCCTGCAGAGCAGACGCCGGGTATTTCTTTCGACAACACTCGCCTGCGCAAGTCAATTTGTTGACCGCTGCTTCGCGCCTCTGCATTCTTTTCAGTTGTTATCGGAGCACAAGTTCGCTCCAATAAACTTGTTTTCCTTGAAGACAGCTGCGTCGTCTTTGGCCACGTGACAATATATACCCAGGTACTTTACACGGTGAACATACATTAGCGTGAGCACGAGCAATTTTTTCTGTTTCTTCTGCGTAGAAAAACATGGAGCTTTGGAAAAAGTATTTTTAAAGGCACTTGCTTCTAATTGGTGTCGTTTTTGTGGCATTCACAAATATATAGTTTGTCTACATACAAGTTAACAAGTTGCGTATGTCATCTTGCATAACTTCGATGATATATTCCTAGGAAGCTTGCAAATAAATTAACGCTTGGATGTCTGCCTATGGGTAGAAGTGGGACGATAGAAAGAGTACGTTTAAATTATTTGTAGAAATGTTTAAAAGCAGTGGGACAATAGCATAGTCTTGCTGAACACAATACCTTATGGTCTTTTTGTCACGGATTGTGTTATCAATTTTTACGGATTGTTGCCTGTCAGTAAAACATCTTAGAGAAATTGGTGAAGTACATCCTAAACCCCATTAGTTTCCGCTCGTTAATAAGTATTGCGTGATCAAGTCTCGTTAAATGCTTTGGTAATGTATAGAAATAAATCCATCCCAATTCTTTACTACCCAATAGGCAACCTACATCAATAAATTGTTCAAGTAGGAAAATTGTACTTTTGTTCTTAGTATATCCAAACTGAGTGTTTGGGAGTATTGACTATTTTGTGCAGATCTTCATCATAATTTCTAAAGTATGTAGTTAAATTATCTGTAATAGAACGGATACATTTGAAAAGGGCCTGTAATCACGTCAACCGCTATGCTACCGCTTTTATATTTCACTTACTGGAGCAATTTTTACGAGAACTGAATTTCACCTGGAAGCACAAATTCTATAAAAAATGAAAGTAATTACGGAACTACATTTATCGATATTTTTTGTAATATCACATAGCCTTAAGCAATCATACCCAGGGGCTTGTAGGTTAGAAATACAGTACAGAATCGAAATACAGTAAAATAAAACACTGAATAAAATGCCTTAGGCTAGAAATACTATACTGAGTAGATCGTTTCCAGTTATTTCTTTTAAAATGGCGGTCCTTATATTGCTTAAAAGATGAGTTGTGCCAAGCTGTAATGTTGCACGTTGTGTAGGCAACTTCGTCTAAGCATTGATAAAGCCAGAATTGAACGTATCCCAGACAGTTGTTGAGTCGTGCATATTGTCAAACCCCGGCTGTATTAAAAATCACGCACCTCCCAGTCAAGCCATTTGTAGAGTTCCAGAGTTTTGGGGGGATTTTCTTTGGCCGCTTCGGACGTATGTACAAAATACCTAGGTCTCGCTAATCTCATTTTCGCTGGCACCTAAATTTTTAGACTACAATTCTCTGCTTTTGGAAGGGATCTGTTGTGTTTTTGTTGTTCTTTTCTATGCTTTATTCTTAAGCTGCCCCAGTGCCAAGATATCGTTATCGGTCCATTTAGGGTGGGCTTTTCTCAGCATATTCGTTCCTATTCTGGTCGAATTTTAATAAATTGTGTTATGATAGGTAACTACTAGATACTATGTTTTATATAATCAGATGTATATAGGTTCGTCCAGTCATATTCTTGTACATTGCTTACTAATATTTATTCCTTATGTGAATGCACGGTGGGTCATTTCTAATGGCTTGAAAACCACACTCGTCTTGTAACCCTAATATATTGCCGTAGTTACGCTAGCCAATTTAATTGCTTGGATGCAGATACTGGCCTAAATTATATGTCTTAAATTTATTATGATCAATAGTGGACCTTGCTACAGTATCTTTCAAGTGCTCTTCCCTAGTTACTTCCGAAATAAGTTATCTAAAGTTAACTGCGAAAACACGTCAAGATACTCCGCGGTAACTGGGCTGGATAACTAAGTTGTCAATGTTGATGTCTCGAGTAATTATGAGATTTGTTCAACATTTATCTTTTTTCAGTAACGCTTCACACATGGTGCGGCTGAGTATGACATTGAGGTTTATGCGGCAGATAGTAATCACCTGCGTCGAACGACTGTCGAACTTCGAGGGATAATTCACGCATCTGGTCAGGTAGTTTGGGGGGTGGGAAACTAATATAGTTCTTTGTAGCCATTCACGGGTGAGTTTTACTTACAACAATTTTTCAAATACAAGCTTCACCATGGAGATTTCAAGGGGAATTTATTAACTTCGTTACATGGATATTCTCATGATAACAGGTTTATTATGACAAGTATTGATTGTATATATACATATATATATATATATATATATATATATATATATATATATATTTATATATATATATATATATATATATATATATATATATATATATTAGGATAGTCGAAGGGAACGCTTGAGGTCCGCTTTATTTGCGAGCACCAACCACGGATACAAAAGGACAGCAACCGTTCCAGCAGCGGAGATGATCAATCGACTAGAAGGAAGGTGACATGAGATGATCATGAACGCGTACAATGTCTAAACGACAGCGAAGAATACAAAAGATATATATATATCTATATATATATATATATATATATATATATATATATATTTATATATATATATATATATATATATATATATATATATATATATATATATATATATATATATATATATATATATATATATATATATATCAAGGTTTCAATCGTCATTGCCAGTGCTATTCGGGTTTTTTTTTTTAAATATTTAATAGGGCCGAATGACGTGTGCTTGTCACGTTTCTTTGATACATTGATAAATAAGCGAAATATAAGTCGAGAAAAAATCCGCCGTTTTCTCTATTATATTTCGCTAATTATCAATGTATCAAAGAAACGTGACAAACACACGTCATTCGGCCCTATTAGATATTTCGAAAAAAAAAAGCCGAATAGCACTGGCAATGACGACGCAACCTTGATATGTATCTTTACCGAGTCCCTCGTCCCGTATCTTTCTCTTCTGCTATATATATACATATATATATACATATATATTTATATATATAATAAATATATAAATATATATATATAATATACACGGTCTGGAAAGAAACAACATGCAGAGCGCGAGAAATTAGGGTACGTAAAGACAGAGACACACGAGAAAGACATTAAAAATAAACATTAAAGTTTACTGACGTTCCATAAAGAGGACTTACTTTCTTCAGAGTACAGAATAAGTTGGTTTCAGCATGATATATGTGCAGAAAATGTAGCAAGGGCGGGGCAGGGGAAGAGAAGGCAGAGTTCGTGCAATTGGATCATGGTTGGTGGGGAGAAAAACAATGAAAGAAGTGGAACAGAGAGTGGTAAAAAAAATAAAATAAAAAAAAAATTTATTATAAAAAGGCTAAGAAGAAGCCACGCTCACGCGGTACGAACATAAAAAAGAGCCAAACAAAAAAATAAACAACGGAGAAAAAACTTAACAAGGTAATTCCCCTCTCCCATGGCAACTGCGGTGCACAGGGGTAAAAACAAGATTGGCCCATGCACGTGTTAGACATGGGCAAAAAATCAGTCACACAGAACGAAGAAGGACCAAAGAAGGTATGCCCATGCACACAAAGGGCGAAGATCTGCCCATACACACAAGTTCTAAGAATCAGGGTCAGGTGATTGACGCATGAGACACTTGGCTTCGGTTGGTAGGAGGCAGCGGCCGCACCCAAAAGCAGTAGGACCGGCCGTTTTGACAGTAAATGATTGTACATTGGTATACAATGAGGGAAAAAGAAAACAGGGTCAAACAAATCACGAAACGAAAGAAAACAGAGGGCAGGTGCATGCGTAGGACGCGGCACCAGGTGCTATGCATATCGGCGGCGTATGGTGCCAGTTCAGGGAACGCCAAGGGGGTCAGCAACGAATATTAGAAAACACCGATACCAAAAAAGAAAGAAGACAGGAAAGCAATCACACATGCTCGCGTGCACAAATTGATTACAAGGTGAGAGTATAAAAGCTAACAATGGTACTGCAGCGTTCTACCGAGAATATAATGTCCAGACTTGCTTGTCAAATTTGCTTCAAAGAATCTATTGTGCTAAAAAAAGGCGGTGCTAGCACGAACCTATACACATCTACGAGAGCTCGCCAACCGATATTATCGAGGGAAAGAAATGAACAGGCATAACACTAGCCTGAGAAATGCAACCGAAATTGTAACCGGAGAAAAGACACGTCAATTTCTTTAAATTCATTGATGCCAAACGACGCTGACGTAAACTTATAGCTGAGGTAAGACTCACGAACCTCGCGATCGTGATGCGTTTAAAACTAATTTAATGAATTGTGGCGTTCAGTTGTTGAAACGAATGACAGAGAATATTAACATGCTTTGATAGAGGCAAAGAAGGGCAGGGTTTTGCATGACAGCGGTGATTGTAAACCTCAAACGAAAGGGGGTTTCAGTCTGGCCGATGTATTGTTTGCCAAAGAGGGTGCATTCCAGCAGGTATACGACGATGGCGGAATCACAGTTAAAGTTCCCTTTTTCATTACCCTAATAATGTCAAGCGGTGTTAACGGCGCTCTATGTGGTGGTCCTTTGTGTGGATACCCTGCACCGTGGTTTGTTACAAGGCATGCGTCCAGTAGTCTACGGTCGGCTGATGCTGGATTTGGCGGGAACGCCGCCAGAATTTTTGCTGCGTCTCCAAACAACGCTGGTGGCTCGGGAAATATTAGACTATTTTTAGACATTCACTTTGAGTATGGGTGCAACTTTCGGATGAGAGGCTGAATGAGTCAAAACGAGGTTTCTTTGTTGATTGCGTTTTCGAGATTTTTTGCGGAGAATGTCTGTGCGGTTCGGCTGGTTAGCTTGTTTAATCGCGTCATCGACCACCTGCTCTGGGTATTTTTGATTCAAGAGCGCAGATTTAGGTTCTCTGCAGTTACAATAGAAATCCGCCTGGGTTGTGCAGATTGACCTACAACGGTGAGATTGGCTTTAACTTATTGCAGTCTCTCAGTGCCGGACATGGCTGCTGTGGAAGTGCATATTCGGGCGCATGTTCGTAGGTTTCCTATACAGATTAGTCTGAAGTCTGCCCGGAGAAACTGTGACAGTAACATCCAGAACATTTATGCGGTGCCTAGAGTAGGAATGAGAGAGGGAGATAGTAGGATGCGCAAGACAAATCTGATTCCTTCTTATCAAACTCGATATGGTCGTTTTCGATCATATTTTTTCTGTTCCAAGCGAACCCACTCAGACCTTCTCTAAAACAAACTGCTTCATGCTACTAGTTAATGCACAGAATGGCTTCCATCAATCATTTTTTAAGCTCCGAAAAAATGTACAAGGCTTAACCACCCTTTCAACAGGGAGAGAGCACTTAAGAGATGTTCTTGTCTTGATAGACTGAAGCGTCTACATACCATTCCGTACGATGAACTTTATATTTTTCACCATGCCATTTTGGAGTTTTTTCCGCGTTATTAGAAGGGATGCACCAACTTCATTTTGGCAGTGCTCCTTTTTTTAGCTATTTTTCTCATGTGTGCATTGATATTGTCGCGGATCGCGACGTAAGAAAGGAGCCCGACAGCCTCTCGCCCGTTCGATGGGCTCGTCCACGCAGAACTGCCTTTGCGCCAGGGGCTAGCAGGGCCCGTGCCCCCGTTCCTTTGCAGCGGCCTCTATTGCCATCATGATTGTCGTTCCTCAACACCCTTCCGCGCCGACAAGGTGTGCACGTCAAGCCCGAAGATTACAGCTTATAGGCGATCACACAAATGCACGCATGTTCAAGAGATAGCACTAGGATTTTCAGGAGGAGAAATGCCATGAAAATGCAGCAGCCAAAGGTGAAGAAAATTGCATATACCCGGAACTTCTCCTTATCACCGAGCAGTTCGCCCCGATGAGTCGTTAATGGAGCTGCAATGGAAGGAGAAGCATAATAGGCTGTGCCCCTTAAGAGCATGGCGCCGGTTAAACAGAATCACCTTGGGGCATCTGTGCGTTTCTTTGGTGTCGGGATGCACCACATATTGTTTGACGGGAGGACCGAGCGACGGAGAGCGCTGTTCTCGGGAACAGCGGCCGGCAACGAAGAGCGTTGTTCTGAAGAGCAGCGGCTGGAGATACTGGCGGGCCCATGCCGGTGTTCAAGGGCGAATTGCCGTTGTTCGACGGCAGGATGCTCTTTTTCCCCCATTCGTCTTGCCGGCGCTATAGCCGTGATGCGCTGGTCAGCAGGTGCTATTCCTGAGGAACTCTTATTGGGCTGCAATTCATGCGAAGAACTCTCGAGGGCTGGAGGCTCACTCCCGGAACTCTTCGGAGCCTGCGTTACTGGGGTTGAAAGCTTTGAAACTTGTGATGCATGCGTTGAACTGTCGGGAGCCGTTAATGTACGCATAATGATGAGCGACCCAAACAGAGGCTTCGGCGATATCACAAACTTGAGTGGGGTTCGACTTCTCGGCGCTTGCGTTCGTGTTGAGCTCCTCTTCTCACAACTCGCTGGAGTAGCTCTTCTGGCTGGGTGACGCCTTGACTTGCGTCGCTGGCTCGGCGCCCGACATGTGCCGCGTAGGGTGGAGCATCCGAACCTGTGCTCGGGTATCTGTCCTCACTTCTCTCACAGGCCACGACATTTCTGACCGTCCTTGCGGTTGTCTGCGAGGCCGTGGAGGCTTGTTTTGAAGTGTACCGAACTTCCTGGCGGTTCTGTCGCTGACATCCCCGGTTCCTGGCAGCGTCCGACCAAACAATGTCTCGGAGGCAGTAATATAGGGACTCATGCGCCAGATTCTTTCGGACGACACTTTCTAGAATGAGTCGGAGCCAATGAGGATGCTAACTCGATCCTCCATGTGGGTGTCTGCCAGCCGAACGTCTGCAGCAGCCAGGTTCGGTCATGCCATCCTACTTATTACATCTGCATTTACAGGTAGACTTGTCACCGCGCAAATTTCGGGACTTCCAAAGCCTCAATGGTGATGGGTCTACCATCGTGCTGACTCTTCGAAGTAATTGCGACGCGATTAAAACGCACGGATAACCTCAGATGGGTGTCTCCGAAAGTAACGAGGGGCAAGTCCTCAACACCCCGAACTGGCCAGCCCAATGTACGTGACAGGCCACGCCAAATAAACGAGCGCTGACTGCCGGAATCCAACAGTATGCGGACTAGCAGCTTGTGGCTGGCTCCAATCACCCACGCCCTCCCGGTTTGAAGGTAGATCCTCGCCACGCTACATTCCCCGGACGACGCAGACGTGACACTGGGAGTTGCCTGCCCATCATTCAGTGTTCACTTCACCCGCTCCGGCCTTTCGCACTCGTAAATTCGCAGCTGCTTCCGACGGGTGTGCTATGTCGCAGAGAACTGTGAGATGCCCCCGGGACCAACGGACGCTAACCAACGACATCGACAGTCTGCTGCACCGGGCAAAGTGATCCTTCGAGCCGCAACGGAAAAAGCGTCCACCGGTTCGTAACTTGTGGCGCTTTTCTTGAGGTGACATCTGTGCAGTGCACTCTGCTATACGGTGGTCTGCTGCACATAGAGGGCACTGCCGCGGTGATGATTGTGACCGTCGTTCCGCCCTCGACGGAGGCAGCGAATCACCTGCTGGTAAGCCGCAGGCGATGGATGGCCTGAATTAGAAGTTGAGGCCTCGCGTTTTTCGTGTGGGTGCCGCTCTGGAAACCTGAGATGGTGGAAGTGGCCTTCCTCGCGTACTTCTACCTGAATGCGCAGGACGTCCAGTATTTCAGCAACTTGCTTCGCCTTTTTCGACGAGCTGGATCTCTCGCTTACTTTCCTCGCACTTCCGGACGAGCTGGCTGCTCCGTCCCACGAGGACGCCTCCTTGGCCCTCTGCCCGTACAGTATGCCGAGGTCGGTTGACTGGGCCTTCATCTCTACCCGATGGAGGACCACCGCGTACTCCGTCGCCGCAACCCCCAGGCTCTTCAGAGTGTTTACACGGAAGGATATCTAGTCGTAGAGGTCTCCTAGTTCTTCGACCTCTGAAGAGCTCCTCACCGGGGCAAGCCGAGCAAGCTGTCGATATTATTCTCAACGAGCAGGTCGGCCCAGCCAAATCGGGGGGTGAGGGTGCTTATCGCCACATCGTTGTTGGCCTCCGCGAGTCGGATCCCTTCGATTGCCGCCTTCGCCTTCCACGTCAAGTAAGATGTCAAATACTTCAATTTCTCGATGCGAGCGAAGTCGGGATTCCTGTGAATGGTAACAGCGAAATGCCCCAAAAACGCTTGCCTGCTCCGCCGGTCGCCCCAAAATGTTGGATGTGCAGCATTGGCAGCGCTGTGAAGCGTGTGCGGGTGGTTTATGTTACAGTTGGTTTATGTTAGAGAAATAATAGTTACCGCAGGGAAACACACGGAGGGTCAAAAGGGCGGTACGGCCGTTATGTGTTTCTTTATGTGTTCCTCAATTTTCTAGTTTTGCATCTCCTTGCAAAAAACGAATTGACGTAATTCGAGGTCGAGCATACGCGTGAGGCTCGGCCGCCAGAGAAACCGAGTGCAAGTGACAAATCTGCAGAGAAGGCATAAAACATTTCACAGCATCCCGCAAAACATGTTCCTACTCTCAAAATCTGTTATATGTTACTTATTTGCGCCCTATACTAGAGTGTGCTTTGTGAAGTAAGGATCCTGGATACACTAATACAACTACTAAACTTAAAGCTGTAGAAAACCGTTCTGTAAGATTCATACTTTGTAACTATCATCTTACGGTCAGTGTAACTTCTATGAAATCCAATCTGAACCTAACTCTTCTCGCTACACGTAGAAAACTGTCCCGTTTGTGCCTATTTTAAAAATTGTATCAGAAATTCCTTGTACTCGAAACACCCTGAACAGAACCCGCACGTTTCATATCTGAACGTGTTGGCCATCGTCACAAAATTCATATCCCGCACCCAAACACGGTTACCAACTCTCACTGGTTTTTGCCGAAGACGTTCCGCAAGCTGAACCACCCGTCTGCTTCATTAGATTGCATTACTAACCCTGACCACTTCCGGGAAGCATTGTCACATTTAAATTTGCTGTAAGTTTTGTTTTGCAATACTTTCTAGTAAATAGTGATTCTTCGTTTTTTGTTTATTGTTTCTTTCTTAGTACATTGTACGCTTGTGTCAATCCGCATTAACTGCGTTCTTTTTTGGCGAATGATGTGCGCTTACCATTTGCTTTTCTTTTCCCCAAGCGTGATTTCGTTTATGGCTGCGTTTATTGCATTAGCTTTACCAGGTTTTTTTAACCATGATTGGGTATTTTTATGTGTACAATCCTGAAACAGTTGTCATGTGCTTTTAACATCTTTTTTGTTTTTATGTGAGCCTATTTTCTCTTCAGTACTTCTATGCCCTGAAGGTAAAATACAAAAATAAATAAATATTTATTAAATAAATAAATAAAAAATAAAATAAATAAATAAAAATAAAATAAATAAATAAAAAATAAATAAATAAATCTATATGTAGTGGTTTTTAAAATCTTCCTTGGTCATCAACATTACCAAGGTGAAATTGTGGGGATTTTTGGTAATATAGTCATTCGCGTTGGTCACCTGCTCGGAGCGTAACAATGGGTAGTAATGCTGTTTTTGCATGCATTTCAATACTAAGAAAATAGTAAACTACGCTGATCCAATAGTGCAAGTAACATGTTTAATTTGATACGACCACCGAAGTCCACGTCAAGCCCTTATTTTCAACAAGGATCAAAAAGGCATCCAGAGTGTTTCGAAGTTTGTATATGGTACCTCTTGGGAGCCCAGAAACTATAGAAAACGGAGCACGTTCAAACCACAATCAGAATTTGGAATAAACTTGTAGCTTAGTTGGCTGTGTGTCGGACTTTAGGTACCTGCTCGATGAGTTTTCTAGGCAATAAAACAGACGGGCATACAATCTTTATTCCGACTATTGAGCTACAGGGGATTCGTTTTAGGAGGAATCGATGTGAGAACTGCATCACCCACATTGTTCTATATTCCTCACGGTACACCATGGAGGTGAGTTAGGGGGGCATCAATCGCCTGTATAGTGGCCGCATGGTCGCTTCATAGAGCAAAGTTGTGATGATGCTCCCTCCGATGTTACTGGTTTTCCAGAGGCTTGGCGTGCTGGTTGATTACGGCAGCGGAGGGGCGTTCTTTTTATACATCCTCCCATGGGTGCTGGCCTGACTTCGGTGGTTGCCATTTTCACTTTTCTTGCTGTATCTTACCGCACGTCTCCTGGTATGGAAACTAGTCGGCAGAGAGCGACGCGCCTAGCGTCTGGTATTGGTGTGCAATAAACTTTGGTGTAGGTGATTCTGCTGTTGTGAATTACTGGCGGTTCTATGCCGCCGCACAGGAAGGACCTCTGGGGTGCAGTTAGGCTTAGATCGCGTCAGTGTTTAGTCTTGCGTGCGACCCAGGTCGCTGGGAGTTCTTCAACTCTACTGTATGTTCTCCGGGCATAAAATTCAAAATTAGCACAGCCAAATAGAGAGGTAGGAGAAAAGACGAAAGAAGCATTATCTCCATCGCAACAAACATGGTAATATATAGGAGATCGAAGATGCAGCGGACATTTTAAATGACTGTTGCTTGTACAATTTTGTTTTCGTGTGGAGAACACCCCAGCAGTGAAATACCCTTAACGCGAACATTTCACTTTGATTGTGCCTAATTGCGGGTTTTTTTTGTCAAATATATAAGCTTCATGGTAATAAAAGGATAATGGATTTCGCTTCCTCTCCTAAGAAGGTGTCATCTTTTATTTCGCGATCATTATATGCAATAGCTTTTAACAATTTTGTGACACCCTAAAAATGTGTTATTTTCTTCGGAAGCTTTAGAAACACAGTAAAACCTTACGTTATTTTGGCGTGATTGCTGTTTACATGAACATTGTTTTGGTCCGTTGTTTCACTATAGTGGTTAGGGAGCACTGTTCTTGTCCTAGGGAAACGGGCGCCCACAATCAGCGGCTGTGGTGGGAGTAAATAAAAAAAGCCAAATGACATTTGATGACGTATTATCTTAAATTGACAGAATGAAGAGAGTACTGCATTTTAGCTGTGTCATCTGCCTTTTTTTCTATAATTGCCGTTGCTTAACAAGAATGGTGTTCATAAAAGCCGTGGTGTCGATTATTTTAGGCTACCCAATGAAAATCGTTGCCAAGAGGTTAGAGGACAAACAACCACAAAAGTACATATTAGTGCGTGCGTTGGTTGTCCTTACTACATGTTTAAGGTGCAGGAGGACCAAGATTTTCTTATATCTTTGCCAAAATGCAGTGTGCACGTAAACTGGCTGTAAAAGCACGAAAGCACACTTCAGAGCAGGGATAACCAGAACATCGCAATGCCAAGAAAATAACTGCTTAAACGATTACGACAGGGATAGCAGCAAGAGTTCGTTTAAAATTTACTTTCGAAAAACATGCGATGAATGAGCATCCCAGAAGGTTCGGTGTTTTTTTGGCCACTGCCGTGAAGTAGAGGCGGTGGTACTTTTATATTCGCGTCCTCTGATGTCACAAAGGGGAACTTTCGGAGAGTTTCGAATTCAAAGTAAGCTTATGTTTTGCACAAGCTATTTGTGTGCGCCCAAAATAAAACAATTGTAGTTGTCCTATTTATTTATTGTTTTTGATATCGCAAGAATAAATTACCTATAAATGTTAATATTCACTAGAAATTCATTTGTTCGTACCATCTTCAGCTGAATGTACGCTCAGTTGCGGATAGTATAAATCATTATCGTACCTTCATAAATGCCTTTATCATAGAGAAATAACCACCAGCAGAATCACCATCATCATCATTATCATCATCATTCTCCCCAGCCTATGTGCGTCACTGCAGGGGAAAAGGTCTCTCCCAGTAATCCCCTGTATCCCCTGTATCCCTGATGTATCCCCGCAGACGTCTTGATCTCATCTCCTCATCTAACTTTTTGCCGCCCCCGCCACGCTTGCCTTCTCTAGGGATCCACTTTGTTAACCTAATTGCTAACGGTTATCTTGCATTCCCCTTTCATTCCCTGCCCACGTCCGTTCCTTCTTCTTAACCTCTACTAATATGTCCTTAACACGCATTTCTTCCTTACCCCCACCACTCTCTTCTTGTTCCTTAAGGTTACGCCTATCATCGTCCGTTCCGTTGCTCGCTGAGTTGTCTTCAATTTAAGTTCAACCCTCTTAGTGAGCCTCCAAGTTTCTGCCCCGTAGGTTAGTACCGGTAAGATGCAGCTTTTATACACTTTCTTCTTCAGGGACAATGGAAGGCTTTATTCATTATCTGAGAATGTCTGCCGCATGCTTTCGACCCCATTCCGACGCTTCTATTTATATCTGCCTCATTATCGGGGTGCCGGGTTACAACATGTACTATGTAGATATATCGGCTTACTACTTCCAATTTTTCACACGTATCTCAAACATGCTCTGTTGTAGGGTATTGATCATTACCTAATTTTCAACATAACAAATTTCAGGCCCACGATTCTACTCTGGTGGTAAAGTGCAGTGAGCATGCTTCGCAATTGGCCCCCGAGTTATTCCATAAGGCAAGGCCATCAGCAAATTAGATGTTACTGAGGTATTCTTCGTTAGCCCTTGCTCCCTCCGGTTACCAATTCAATGTCCTGAATTGTTTGTGTAAACAAGATGTGAATGATATCGGAGTTATTGTGTCTCCTGCTCTGACACCTTTCCTTTCTATACGTTCAATGCTTTTGCATACACGCCTTCGCAGTAATTTAACTATGGATGATGATGAAGTGTCATTTGTCTGAGATACCTCGATTCACAAAAACCAAGTGGGATACAAACCTGCGTATCACCAAAAACATCCCAGCATTGCCTGTCAATTTACTATACATTGAGTCCCTCGAAGCGTGCTGAATGATTGTAAGATCGGCTATGCTTGCTCCTTAAAAACTTCTATGGAGTTGGAGCGTGAGATAAAAAAAGAGATTCGCAATGAACTGCACACATTTTTACTGTATTATTACTTAAATAAACACGAAATACATAACGCTTTCTTGTGCTCTTTTGCGTAATACACTGTATAAGAATACGTGGTGTAAGGTTTTGTATTAAAATAGGATAATGATCAAGAACATTGTTTTTCAGCATTGTGTAAGTTAAACTCTCTGTTCTCCAAGCCATGTCTACGTTTCTTCCTAACACCACTGACTACTATTGTGGCCATATAGTGGTAAATGTCTACACACATAATTCCTAAATAAATACATAAATATATATATATATATATATATATTTCTATATATATATATTATCATCACATCATCCCCACCCGCCTATCTACGCCCACTGCAGGGCAATGGCCTCTCCCATTCTCCAATTATCTCGGTCTTGTGCCAACTGTGACCAATTTATCCCCGCAAACTTCTTGATCTGATCTGCCCATCTAACTTTCTGCCAACCCCTGCAGCGCTTGCCTTCTCTAGGGACCCAATCTGTTACCCTTAATGACCAGCGGTTATCTTGCCTTCGCATTACTTGCCCTGCCCACGTCCATTTCTTCTTCTTAATTTCCTCTAATATGTGTTTAACACCAGTTTACTCCCTTACCCACTCTGCTCTCTTCTTGTCCCTTAATGGTACACCTATCATTTTCCGCTCCATTGCCCACTGAGTCGTTCTCAATTTAAGTTGAACCCTCCTAGTGAGCCTCCAAGTTTCTGCACCGTAGGTGAGTACCGGTAAGATGCAGCTGTCATACACTTTCTTCTTCAGCGAAAATGGTAGACTGCTATTCATTATCTGAGAATGTCTGCCATATGCACCAAACCCCATTCTGATCCTTCTAATTATCTCTGCCTCATGGTTGGGATCTGGGCTCACAACTTGGCCTATGTAGATATATTCGCTTACCACTTCCACTGCCTCGCCACCTATCTCAAACTGCTGTGCTGTCCATAGGTTATTGATCATTACTTTAGTTTTCTGTATATAAATTTTCAGGCCCATGGTTCTACTCTGTTCGCCCAGTGCGGAAAGCATGCTTTGCAATTCGTCCCCCGAGTTACGTAGCAAGGAAACGTCATCAGCAAATCTGATGTTACTGAGTTATTCTCCATTAACCCTTACTCGCACCTGTTCCCAATCCAACGTTATGAATACTTCTTGCAAGCATGCTGTGAATAACATTGGAGAGATTGTGTCTCCTTGTCTGACACCGTTCCTTATAGGTACTTTACTGCTGTTCCTATGGAGGATGATGGTACCTGTAGACCCATTGTAGAGATCCTCTAGTATTCTTACATAATGCTCATCTACCCCCTGGTTCCGTAATGCCCTAATGACTGCTAGGATTTCGACCGAGTCAAATGCTTTCTCATAATCTATGAAGGCTATATATAGAGGGGTTCAGTATTCTCAGCGCACTTTTCTTTCACCTGATTGATCGTGTGAATATGGTCCATTGTTGAAAAACCTTTACTACCCTGCTTTTTCTTTAGTTTGACTGAAATCTAAGGTTGCAGAGATTCGGTTAGCGATTAGCTTGGTAAATATCTTGTAGACGACTGACAGTAAGCTGATCGGCCTATAATTTTTCAAGTCCTTCATGTCGCCTTTCTTATGGATTAGGATTATGTTCGCGTTCTTCCAAGATTCCGGTACCACTGCGGTCATTAGGGATTGCGTATACAGGTTTGCCAGTTTTTCAAGTACAATTTCTCCGCCATCCTTCAAGAGGTCTGCTGTTATCTGATCCTCACCAGGTGCTTTGCCACTTTCATTTCTTTCAAAGCCTTTCTTACTTCTTCGGTCGTCACTGGTGGGATGTCTATCTTCTCTGAACTACTGTATCGTTCGGCTTTATCCTGTATGTCCCGGCTACTGTACAGATCCCTATAGAACTCCTCAGCCACTGTGACTATTTTATCCCTATTTGTGATGACAATGCCTTGCTTATCCTTAGTGCATACATCTGATATTTCCCCACGCCAAGACGTCTCTTCACTGCTTTCAGGCTACCTCCGTTCTTTACGGCGTATTCGATCCTCTCTATATTATACTTCTGTATGTCAGCTGTCTTGTGTTTATTGATTAACTTCAAGAGCTCGGCTAGTTCTATTCTGTCAGCTGCGGTGCTTTCGTCTCCTGTGAAGGTTTACCAGTATCCTGTCTAGCCATAGTGCCCCCTACTTCTACTGCACACTGCGTGATAATGCGTGAAAGGTTGTCGCTGGTTTCCTGTATCCTAAGCTCGGCTTCCTCGTTAGGGGCGGAATATCCGTTCTGCAGCGCGATCCTGAATTCTTCTTTACGTCTTACTGTTAGCTCATTTATCGGCTTCTTTCGTACTAGCTTGTTGCGGTCCCTCCTCAAATCTAGCCTAATTTTCGGACAGAAAGGATGATAGGGTGTTTATTGACCCGCCGCGGGGTATCAATTCCACGAATATCAACCACCAGCTGACTTCCGTGTGACCTACTTCGCGGCTTAAACTAGACAACCTTCTTGGCACCTCAATCTCTCCCCCGACACAGTCCCGAACCAATCAGCTTGCTCAATTTACCTTCCATCTTTCCCTCTCCTTTCACCTGGGGTCCTACCCCTATGTAAACCGTGCCTGACAGGCGAGAGATTGCCCTGAGGAAAGCAAGTTCCCTTTGCTGAAACGTAAGCCACAATCGTGCTTTTACCTTGTTCAAAGTTTTTCGTCTCTTGTGTTCTCTACTATCTTCTAAGTTCTACTACTCCCTGGATTTTATTTTATATATATATATATATATATATATATATATATATATATATATATATATATATATATATATATATATATATATATATATATATATATATTATATATATATATATACATATCCATATATATATACAAGAGACGAAAAACTTCGAACAAGGTAAAAGCACGATTGTGGCCTACGTTTCAGCAAAGAGAACTTGCTTTCCTCAGGGCAACTTCTCTTTGCTGAAACGTAGGCCACATTCGTGCTTCTACCTTGTTCGAAGTTTTTCGTCTCTTGTGTTCTCTACCATCTTCAAAGTTCTACTACTCCATATATATATATATATATATATATATATAGACTGAAAAGATAAAAACTCACACAGAGCGCGAAAAAAATAAGGTTAGTAGAGACAGAGACAAACGAGAAAGACTTAGAAAATAAAAATAAGTTTACTGACGTTTCAGGGAGAGGACTCCCTTTCTTCTGAAGAAAGGGAGTCCTCTCCCTGAAACGTCAGTAAACTTATTTTTATTTTCTAAGTCTTTCTCGTTTGTCTCTGTCTCTACTAACCTTATATATATATATATATATATATATATATATTATCACCCTACATAGGGAGAGCAGTAAAATACTAAAAGGAAGGGAGTCAGACAAGGAGACACTATCTCTCCAATGTTATTCACAGCATGCTTACAAGAAGTATTCAGAACGTTGGATTGGGAACAGGTGGGAGTAAGGGTTAATGGAGAATAACTCAGTAACCTCAGATTTGCTGATGACGTTGCCTTGCTAAGTAACTCGGGGACGAATTGCAAAGCATGCTTTCCCCACTGGGCGAACAGAGTAGAACCGTGGGCCTGAAAATTAATATGCAGAAAACTAAAGTAATAATCAATAACCTCGGGACAGCACAGAAGTTTGAGATAGGTGGCGAGCCAGTGGAAGTGGTAAGCGAATATATCTACTTAGGCCAAGTTGTGACCCCAGATCCCCACCATGAGGCAGATAAAATTAGAAGGATCAGAATTGGGTGGGGTGCATATGGCAGACATTCTCAGAAAATGAATACCAGCCTACGATTGTCGCTGAAGAAGAAAGTGTATGACAGCTGCATCTTACCGGTACTCACCTACGGGGCAGAAACTTGGAGGCTCACTAACCGGGTTCAACTTAAATTGAGAACGACTCAGCGGGCAATGGAGCGGAAAATGATAGGTGTAACATTAAGGGACAAGAAGAGAGCGGAGTGGGTCAGAGAGCAAACTGGTGTTAAAGACATATTAGAAAAAATCAGAAGATGAAATGGACGTGGGCAGGGCATGTAATGCGAAGGCAAGTTAACTGCTGGTCATTAAGGGTAACAGAGTGGATCCGTAGAGGAGGAGGAGGAGGAATAACTTTATTGTTTGCACAGGATGGGGTCAGGGGTGGGGTAGGCTAGAAGTCCCTTCTCCCCCTCCTCAGCCATCGGCCAGGAGCCCCTGCTCCTTGGCGGCGGCCTCGGCCATCCGGACAGCCCAAGATTGCGACTCGGCGTCCGAGCTGAGCAGTATCGTCTCCCACTGCTCCGGTGTACTTATCATTCTTCTTGCTTTATCTGTGGTGGTGATGGCAGGGCAGGCCCATAACATGTGTTTAAGGTCAGCCCTTCCTGTGCAGTTTTTACATCTGTCGCTGTGCAGATCTGGGTAATAGTGATCGTACAGTACGGGGTTGGGGTACATCCCCGTCTGCAGTAATCTCCACGCAACTGATTGCTTTTTATCCATTGTTTTGTGCGCCTCTGGGTATTTTAGCCTCCCCAGTCGGTAATGATCGATAATTTCTCTATATGTGACCATGCGTTCACTGCCGTTTCTGGGCGAGGGCTGCTCCGTGGTGCTTCTTGCACTAGCTCGGCCGGTTAGTCCTCGAGCTAGGTTGTGAGCATCCTCGTTGCCGGGTAGGGCTGTGTGACCTGGTGCCCATATTAGTTGTACTCTTCTGAGCCTTTCTCCCCTTTATCCATTCATAATTTTCAGCGCTTCAGCGGATATGCGTCCTCTCGAGAAGTTTCTGATTGCCGTCTTGGAGTCGCTGATTATATACCTTGCTCGGGTGGAGGCTAGCGCCAAGGCAATGGCAGCTTCTTCCCCAGTCTCAGGTGGGCTTGCGCGGACTGAACCTGATGTTATCAAATGGCCGTGCTGGTTAACCTCCGTTATTGCCATGGCAGTGCGGTCCGAGTATTCAGCAGCATCGACGTATATCGCCTCCCCGATTTTTTCAAAGCGCTTGTGGATAGCTTTGGCCCTTTCTTGCCTGCGTGCTTGGTTATGCACTGGGTGCATATTCCTGGGTAAAGGAGGAATGTGCAAATGTTCTCGTGCTTCGGGGGAAATGTCAACTTTATTTCCATGTTGCGAATCATAACCAATGCTTAGGGATCGCAGCACATGTCTTCCAGTCTGACTTTTTGTGAGCCGCTCCAACTGGGAGATTTGTTGGGCTTCGATTAGCTCGTCGAGCGAATTGTGCAGCCCTAATGCATCGAATTTGTTGGTCGGCGTTGTTATGGGTATGCCTAAGGCTTGTTTGTATACTTTTCTAATCATATTGTTGATCTTTGTTCTTTCGTATATCTTGAGTGAGAGGAATGGTGCTACGTAGACCACCCTACTGAGGACGAAGGCCTGAACCAGTCTGATTAAATTGGCTTCTTTGATTCCTTGGTGTCTATTGGCGACTCTGGAAATCAATCTGGTCGTTTGGAGTACGCTTTTTTCTAGCATCCTGAGCGCTTCGGTGTTGTGGCCATTCGCTTGAATTCGCAGCCCCAGGACTTTGATCATCGGCACTATTGGTATGAGCCCACCTTTTGCTTGTAGTTCGATCGTAGATATATATGAGCCTTTTCTTCTCCCCCTGTTTGCCTGATATAGTAGTATTTCTGATTTTTCTGGCGAACATACGAGACCCCTTGGTTCGATGTACGTCTCTATAGTATTGATTGCTTCCTGTAATGTGTCTTGTATTGCTCCATCACTGCCGCCGGTTACCCAGAGCGTGAGGTCATCTGCGTAGATGCTGTGGTGTAGGCCTTCTATTTTCTTCAATTCCGCGGGCAGTCCGATCATGGCTATGTTGAACAAGAAGGGGGAGAGTACAGACCCCTGCGGTGTTCCCCTCGCCCCCAGTTCGAGTTCGTTCGATTCAATGCTACCGATTTTTATTTTTGCCGTTCTGTCAGAGAGGAAATCCCTCACGTAATTGTACGTCCTAGACCCGATTCCTAGCATCCCGAGGTTTTCCAGGATGGCACTGTGGTGCACGTTATCGAATGCCTTCGTCAGGTCTAGGCCTAGGATGGCTTTTGTGTCTCTCGATGATGTGCCATTTCCGTCTACGATCTGATGTTTGAGCTGTAATAGGACGTCTTGAGTTGATAACTTTGGCCTAAAGCCGATCATAGTGTGCGGGTATAAATCCTTGTCTTCCATGTATTTATTGAGTCTTCTGAGTACGACGTGCTCCATAAGCTTTCCCAAGCACGAAGTCAGGGAAATGGGTCTTAGGTTCTCTAGCCCTAACTTCTTTCCTGGCTTGGGAATCATGATTATGGTGGCCGTTTTCCATTGCTTCGGGATGCTTCCCATTTGCCATCTTAGATTCAAATACTGTGCTAGTGCTTCTACGGAATCGTCATCGAGATTTCTTGTAATTTTGTTTGTAATCCCATCCTGGCCCGGTGCAGATTTTGTACGAAGGTACTGGATGGCTTCCCAGACCTCCGCTGTTGTAATGGGGCGGTCGAGTTCGGGGTTTGGAGCTCCCTCGTACGGTTTGAGGTTCTCCTTCGGGTTTGATCCTATGTATCTGTTTTTGATTTCTTCTAAGAGGTCCTTGTCCGATCTTGGATAATCATGTATGATCTTGCTCAGGTTGTGTCTCTGGGTGGTCTTGCATTCCTGGGAATCTATCAGGTAGCGAAGTATATTCCAGGTTTTCCCAAGTCCCATTTCCGAGTCCATTCTATTGCATGTGCTGTACCAATTCTGGCGGGTCAGTTCGTTTGCATACTCTTCTATTTCCCTATTTAAATACGCTATTCGTCTTCGTAGGTTGCGGTTTAGCTTGTGTTTGCTTAACCGTTTCTGAAGGCTTTGTTTCGCCTCCCACATGTGCAAGAGTTTGGTGTCGGCTTGCTGGAGCTCAGCTTCTTCGGGTATCGTTTTCGTCGCCTTTCTTGCATGTGTGTGCAGCTGCTCTACAAATTCCTCAATGTCTGTTATACACCCTGCCTCCTCCGATATCTCCCGTTCGGCTGCCCTGATTCTTCTGAATTCATCCCAATTTGTAATCTTGATTATGTTTCCTCTTTTGTGATTGGGTGGGCCCGCTGTGACCTGTGTGGCCACTATGAAGTGGTCACTGCCCAAGTTTTCCAGCAGGTTGATCCACTGTGGGTCGTTAACCAAATTTTTTGTGAAGGTCAAGTCCGGTGTCGTGTCCATGCTGACGCTGTTGCCTAGTCTAGTGGGGTACGTTGGGTCGGTGGCTAGAGAGAGGCCAGCTATTTGGGTGTCTTGCCATAGGTTCCTTCCCTTGGTCGTCTCCCGTTTGTAGCCCCAGGGGGAGTGGTGCGCATTAAAGTCCCCCGTTATGATCAGGGCTTTTCTCTTGGTTATGTTTATCACCTTACGGAATAGCTTTGCAAACTTGTGGTTATTACGGGGGCTGCTGTACACGTTGAGTATAAACATACTTCCTTCCCCTCTTTTTTTGGTTGGAATGATTTCGGTGAGGACATGGTCGATTGCTTCTATGCCTGTGTCGTGTTGTATTACTGGTAGATTGCGCTTGAGGAGGGTGGCGACCACCGGTTTCTTACCGCTATCGCTACAGGAGTGTTCATTTTCCGGACCGAAGGTTTTATAATTTGGTAGTTTGGCTGGGCGTCCCGTTTCTTGCAAGCAGATTACATCAGGTCTTTCCTCTATGTGGCTATTAAGTATAAATTGATTTAGATTTCCTCTCTTCCTACGGAAGCCCCTGCAATTCCATTGCCATATAACGTATCTGTTGTAGCGATTATTGGACATAAGTGATGGGTTGAGCGGCTTCAAGGTGGATTCTGGTACTTTCTGTCACAGGTGGCCTGGCGTAGGGCTTGGTCGTTTTGATGGGACCGATTTGTCCGCTGCCTCCTTCACTGAAGCGGGCATTTTCTAGTGCGAAAATTCTCGCTGTTATGCTTCCCTCAAATTTTGTAAGCATGTTCTCAAACTTTTCCTCAAACTGTCGTAGTCTACTGTTTAACACTTCCTCGTCAACAGTCTTTGCTTGAAGGGTAATGTCTGTTTCTTCTGCTTGCTTGCTGAGGGTTGTGGCCCTCCTTTTCGGAGGGGGAGATTCCGTACCTGGGTTCTCTTCTGTCGTATTTATCGGCATGTGTCTATCAGGTTGCGTTGCAACTTCCATCTTTGTTCCCTCCTCGACAGACTCAGTTGATGAATGATTCTTGTTGGCTTGTTTAAGGCTTAGTATCTCTGCCTTGAGTGCCCTGTTTTCTGCCATCACTATCTCTAACATTTGTCGAATTTTAGTGATTTCCGACTGGTTATCTGACTGGCTTTGATTATTGATGTGTGTGTGCTGTGTGGAGCCGTGGGAGATGACACCAGCCCAGCTCACCTTATTTTGTTGGGGCTCTTCTTTTTGTTGACATCCCTTCCGCGCCTCGCTGGTCCCGAGCCTGGTCTTGGATTTCGACCTTGACCTCGACCTTGATCTCGAATCGCTCCTCTGCCGGGTCCGGTCGTCATCTCTCCGCTGTCTGGACGTCGACCTCGAGCTGCGCCGATCAGGAGCCGCGTTGTTGTGTGTGCCGCCTGCGCTGCTTCTCTTCTCCGTGTTCCCGGGGCCTCCATTGCCGCTTGCGTTTTCTCGGGAGGGTAGACGTGGGAAAGAGCCAGACCGGTCTCTTCCGTGGTCTTCTGTAATTCCCTTCCAGGCACCGTGTCTGAGAATTCCCGAAACGCCGTCGCCTGCGCTGGGCTGGTTGTGCGGGTTTACTTTCTCTTCCAAGAGTTTGTTCCTCTCCCACTGCCGCTTCTTGAGTAGAAACGGCATTTGGTAGCGTTGGCGACATTTTTTGTCGCCAGTTCGGTGGTCTCTGCCGCAAAGCGCGCACTTGGGGTCACACTTGTGCTTTTCTTGCGGGTTCTTGGCTCCACAGTCCCTGCAGATCTTGTTTTCCGGAGCGGGGCACACGTCGGTCCTGTGGCCGAGTCTTCCGCACGTCTCGCATACCTCGTGCTTCTTCTTATGCAGATAACACCGATATTCTGCGCCTCTGTAATAGACGTAGTATGGCACAGCCTCTCCCTCAAACACGATGACTGTCGAATTTGTTCGGCCCATTCTTCTAGCCTGAAGAATCTTCGGGTTTCGTTTATTAACCAAGCTTCGAGTAATGTCGTCGTCACTGTCGCTCTCCGGTATATTGTGGATTACGCCCTTGGAGGTATCTTCAGGCGGAGCTGCGTATGCCATAACTTCGTGAAGGTGTTTGCCGATCGGGATTGCCTTGATTGCGTTGTATTTCACAGCCCTCTCCATGCTTGGGGTGCTTGCGACGATTATGTTTTTTAGCGCGTTGATTCGAAGAGTATCTTCCTCCGCTCCTTCCGCCGTTAGTTTCGTGGCGCGAAGTATTCCGTCGCGGAGCATCGCTTGGCTGATCTTGGAAACATCTAGGCCTTCCCTCGGTCGAAGCACGATCTTGATGTCTTCACGCGGTAACTACGGCTGCCGCGCAGGGCGAGGCGGCTTGCGTTGTCGTTGTCGAGAACGCGAAGCCCCGCTGGAGGATTCGGGTTCGGCGGCCTCCTGTCCCTTGCCTGTCCCTTGCTTTGGGCTCAACTGGAGTAGAGCTCGAGCGCTTCGTTGTCGGTGGCTCGTCAGCCAGCCCGCCTCACTTGTAAGCTCTTCGGGTGAAATTGACTCACCCTCTACTTCGACGACTTCCATTGGCCTTCCGGTTCCCGGGGGATGAGTTCCAAAGAACGCTGAAGTCGTCGACGACACTCGCAAAGGCGAGCGGCAGCCGCGGTGGCCGCCACCCTCCTCGTGCGGAGCCGATGTTCCAAATAGGCGTAGCGAGCTCCGGCTCGCCCGGTGTGAAACTGCCTCGCAAATGTCCAGCACACGGCTCAACCTTCACGAAACATGTATCCACGGGTAGCATTTACCTTCAGGACACACTATTCAGTTGATGTTTGCAGGTAGATTCCAGATTCACGCCACGCAAATGCAAAAAACTGCAGAGCCCATGTGAGTTGCGTTCGCTCCAATCGGCCCCCTGGTGGCGTCTCCTCTGGATCCGTAGAGAAGCCAAACGTTGCAGGGGGCGGCAGAAAGTTAGATGGGCGGATGAGATCAAGAAGTTTGCGGGGATAAATTGGTCACATTGTCACAGGACCGAGGTAATTGGAGAATAATGGGAGAGGCCTTTGCCCTGCAGTGGGCGTTGATAGTCTGGTGATGATGATGATGATATATGTTTATATATATATATATATATATATATATATATATATATATGTGGGTGTGTAGAAAATAAAGATTTGCAGCCCAGAAATCCTCGGAAAGCAAAGGGGAGGTTGTGATGGATCACAAAAACAGAAGAATTTTTAGTGTCCGAAAAAAAGTGGTGAAATTAGAAGATGAAATGGACGTGGGCAGGGCATGTAATGCGAAGGCAAGATAACCGCTGGTCATTAAGGGTAACAGAGTGGATCCGTAGAGAAACCAAACGTTGCAGGTGGTGGTCTGGTGATGATGATGATGATATATATATATATATATATATATATATACAGCCGAATCCACTTATAACGATACCGCTTATAACGATATATCGGATATAACGATGGACAACGATTGCACCGTCCCATTTTGTATGGTTTCTATGGTAAAATAACCCGCTTATTACGATGCTCCCGAGCCGCGATATCGGATATAGCGATTGAATCCGCTTACCGCGCGCGCCGGAAATGTGAGCTGCCGCCGGCGCTGACGCCGGCGGCAGGCTTTTAGCCCATGGACGCCGGCGTGATCGCCAACTTCAAGGTGCTATATCGCCGGCGCGTCCTCGACAGGCTTTTGCTGACCGTGGACAACGCCGCACGGGGAAGCCAGGAACCTGACCTGAACATAACACTGCTCATGGCCACGGAGTTTATCTTCGGAGCGTGGTGTGGAGTTCGCGCCTCCACGGTGCGAAACTGCTTTCGGCAGGCTGGCTTCGTTCGGCGACGTCACGAGGAGGAAGAAGGCGAGGAGGAAGCGATCCCAGGGGAGGCCACAAAAGCACCCGACGATGAAGGGGTGCCACAGTTATGGTCGGCCCTTCACGAAGACGCGTCGGGTCTCGACGATTTTCTCCATGCCGACGATGGTGTGGAAACGTCCGAGTGCCTCAGTGACGAGGCGATCGTTGCGAGTGTGCGTGGTGCAGCGGACAGCGGTGAGAGCGACGACGACGACGACGCGGCTGAGCAGCCTACGCTGGTACCGTCATCGCACGAGGCCCAAGGAATGAAACAGTCCCTACGGGACTTCATTTTCGCGAAGGACCTCCCGCTCAGCTATGTGGAGCAATTAGATGCTCTCGAAAAAGATGTGCGTCAGCTTCGCGAGAAGCAGTCAAAGCTGACTGACTATGTTTTTTCTGCAAACGAGTAGTTGCACTACCTCACTTGCATGCTAATAAAATGTTTTGATCTCTCTTGTGGCTTTTTTTTCTCGACCCGCTTATAACGATTATCGGTTATAACGATGGGATTTTCTTGGCACTTGGATATTGTTATAAGTGGACTACACTGTATATATATATATATATATATATATATACATATATATGAATATATATATATATA
Source organism: Haemaphysalis longicornis (assembly GCF_048455015.1). NCBI lineage: Eukaryota > Metazoa > Arthropoda > Arachnida > Ixodida > Ixodidae > Haemaphysalis > Haemaphysalis longicornis. The sequence goes on along the minus strand of NW_027526214.1, from coordinate 16,738,526 downwards.
TATATATATATATATATATATATATATATATATATATATATATATATATATGTGTGTAGAAAATAAAGATTTGCAGCCCAGAAATCCTCGGAAAGCAAAGGGGAGGTTGTGATGGATCACAAAAACAGAAGAATTTTTAGTGTCCGAAAAAAAGTGGTGAAATTAGAAGATGGCGAAATTAGCCCTGCCACGCGGGCTCCGAACCCACCCGGCAGGAATTTTTTCACCACTTTCTTTCAGACTCAAAAAAATTCTTCATCTGTTTCTATCAGTTTCTCGACAAAATGCCTTTACAGAGCGAAAAGGCCTTCTACTCGGCTGGTCCGGGGGAAGCAGCTACAGATGCCGTCTTCTCAGTGTGAGGTGAGAATAATTCTGCGCTTATTACGTGCCCTAGGAATAGCAGCTGTTTGTAGCCAACGTTGTACTTCTCAGGTTTTATGGTTAGGACAAGCTACTCTACTGCGTCTAGTAACAGCTGCAGCCTGTGTAGATATTCTTTAAAGGTCGCTGAGAAGCCATCATCCTGGTAGACAAGACATTACTGCCATTTTTGACCTACTAAGGCAGCGTTCATCATTCGCTGAAATGTCACGGGTGCTGAACGAATACCGAACGGTAGCACTTCAATCTCCGTCTATCAGGTCTGACAAACGCAGTGTTCTCGCGGGCCCTGTCAGCTACCGCAATTCATAGATACCCACTTATGAGTTGTAATTGGACATATTACTCGGACTTTTACAACCATCCAACGCGTCGTCGATGCGTGGAAGTGGGTACACATCTGGTAACGCGGTACAGCTTCCGGTAATCAACCCAGAAACCGACGGCAGTAATTTCATAACAGAGGATGCCCAACAACTTGTTCACGGTTGAATAGCGTCATTTTGTAACATTTTCTTCTCTTGTTTCATGATGGCTTCCCGCTCCTTATAGGATACAGGTTACGTGTGTTGGTGGATTCGGTTGGTCGTTTCTTCAACGATAATCCGATGTTTTGAAACAGGAGTTTTGCCATACCATTGACGAAGTAGGAAAACGCTGGGAAAAATACTTTTTGGGGTAATGACAGGTCTGGGTTGATAAGGGTTAGTCCCACAAGGTCTGTCGGACGCAACCGCTCATTGCAGTCTATCGCCAGGCTTCTAAAAGTTTTGGATCAAACCAACTTGTGCAGACAGTTTATGGTGGTTCCTGGGTGGACCTGGTCGAGCTGGTTCTCAAAATGTGTCAGTGCAGCGGCTGCATAGAAGTCTTGCATGCGAACACGGTTCCTCACAAACTAAATATTTCGTTCTGGAAGCAAATACCTTTACCTTCAACGAACCGTTCACATCTTCGTGACAAGTCGCCATTTACATCGCTGCTTCTCAGAAGTACCACTAAATCTTCGTTCACTATGCCGAGGGCGCGTGCTTACCCTAGTTCCTGGGAATTTGCGGCGATGTCTTCTTTTGTCGAGAACGTTACAGTAGACGTCCGCGTGTCAATAATGACGCTGTTTGCTTGCAAAAAGTTTATGCCTCGTATAACATACCTCGCACGGTGAAGACGTACAGTGAAATCGTCGACCTAGGTGTACCCACGTATGCTACAGCTTATGTCCTCCTAATGCATGGCATCGCTCTCATTTCGACGCTGTACTCGCCAATGATACGCGGCCTCAGTGTTTTCTCCTCAGTCGGTTCGCGCGCAGCTATCCAGAAACAAGTACCTGTAAAGGCAATCAGATGGCCATCCAACGTGCAAATGTAAGGCCTATTCCACTGCAGTAGAATCTTCTTGAGCTGCTTCGCCATGTTGTTAATTAGGGCAATAGTAGTCCGCCCCCGTATCCACTAACGCAGTGACGTTGAAATCGTCGATATCCATGGCGACGTTAACTGTGGCTCTTTTCCTGCAAATGTCTAGTTGCGTCGGTCGAGACACTGCCATGATCTTTGCTGGCTGCTGCATCTGCGACCCCACCTCCAGAGGTGGCTCTACTGAGTTTTCCCCACTGGGAATGGGCAAGTGGCGCCCAGGGACGTTCGACGGAAGACGAGGGCCCGGCAACCTCTAAGGTTTATGTGGTACTGTATACCCTTCCGGATGGCTGGACGTCGGTGGCGCACGCTGTGCAAACATGTATTCCTGAATTTTCGCCGGCGTTTTCTGTTCCGGTGGCACCGTGAACCCTGAGGGAGACTGCGAAGCCCACCACGACAATATGGGCCCGACCGGTACATATGACCAGCATCACCACGGTGACATCACCATGGCTGGTGGTCTGGTGAACGCCTCACATCTGTATTTGGGATGATCGCCTGTCCACGAGGCATTGAGAGCTAGATTTCAAGCTGTCAACGGGTAATAATGCCTTGTCTGGGCTACCCATACATGGCGGGTGGTACAACGGCGACAGTCGAAGAAGCTTATGGAGTTGCTTGTTGCAATGCAGGGGGAGCGTACGAAGAGGCTGTTTGAAAGCTGCGGCGTATGTCGTCCTGTTGCCTGACGGCGGCTGCCGATCATGCGCGCCTTGCTCTTGAACAGCGTGCCAGAATTCTGCTCGAATAACGTGTGCTATACACACGTCGGCGAAGTCTGAACAAGTTCAGTTGGGGACAGTTCCTGACAAACTAATTTGCGGATGACCTCTTGTAAAGCATGAAGACTGGTATTCAAAACAGCAGACATCATGTTGGCTGACACGCAGTCCTAGTTTCGGTAATCTACTTCGCGCGCTGTTCAAGTGTCCGTTGAGGTCGAGGTCGAAACTGCCACGATGAAGTTGGGGACGGTACGTGTGGGATGCGCATAATCCCGGGAAACAATTCTTTTTTCCCGCCGCGGATAAGGTGGCGCACGTTTTTGTCCTCGGCCATGCTCCGGTTGGTCCGTCTGAAGTGAGAGCTAATGTCCTCATAATGCATGGCCTCGCTCTCATTTCGACGCTGTACTCGCCAATGATACGCGGCCTCAGTGTTTTCTCCTCAGTCGGTTCGCGCGCAGCTATCCAGAAACTGGCACCGATATACATCTCTGTTTCCGACCTCCTGTTCAGGATTTTTCAACCAAGTATTTGCGCACTCATCTAGTGTGAAGTAGACGTTTTGAAGAAATTCGGCCTGCTCTCTTTTGATGACCTTCGCGACTCACTCATATTGGTCGAACCAGTCCCCTGCGTCTTCAATGAAGTTGCTAAGAAAAATTGGTCACGTACGCGGCTGAAGAAACATGACCTGACCGGGCATGATGTCGTCGTTCACCTCCGTTGCAGTGCTGAAGATGTATGAGGACAGTACACTCGCAGCCGTAGGCAGCTGTCGAAACTCACGAGAGACGCCCTGAAGTCAGCAACTGACAAGTTGGTGTAAAGCCGTCAGCTCACTCTCCAGCACTTGATCTTCGGCAGTGATGTCACACCCATGCATGTCGAGATCACCACACGACCACAGGTAGGCACCCTCTCCACCAGCACTGTAGCGTGAAACCGGCAGCCACTACGATTAATGAGCCATCACTTTATTAAGAAAATAGAGAGCTCGATGACTACAGTCCCAATTGCGACGCAACCAGCAAGCAGGGCACTAACGAGTCTCTTTTCTCTGAGCCAGCGCACAGACAAGGCCGCTGTTTCTCAATGGAGGGATTTACCACTTAGCAGACCGTCCGCTGTTTAAATGAACTTGAGCAGTGGCAATATTTCTGCCTTCCCATGGGAAGAACACACCCTCAACTGTATTATACAGTCAGCCACTAGGCTTAGTATAGCGTTGTTTTATAGCGACAGCTGAAACTAGAGGAATAGGCAATTCAAAGCTGAGCTACCCTCCTGTGAACAACCATATTCCGCCTCTTGGCGACAACAAAGTCATGACGAAGCTTTAATCGACGAATCCTCCTTCTTACTACCCCTTGGAGCCCTGAGACATTCCTTATGTAAAATAAAATATTTAAAACAATGATCAACTTGTCCCCGTGTATCCACTACCGTCAGGTGGCCAATTGAAAAATGTTTAAAGACAATAGTCTTTCATTGGCTACTTGAACACAGAAATCCTGGTCTTTCTCAATCTCTGTCTGTGTGTCTGTCTGTAACTCAATCCAGCCACCCGGCGAAAGTTAAACAGAAGGTGCACAATAGCTTTATATAGCTACAGCCAAATAAAGTGACAATGTTTACACTTTTATACATTTTTAACAAGAAATAAACATTAAAGAAATATGAGGTCGAAAATCAATACATAGGTGATATTTGCAGTGTTTATTTATTTAAAAAATCACTGACGCTTGATTTTTCGAAAGAAAAAAAATACTACATTGACTGCAAAAGACCAAATCAACTCATTCTCTCGGGGTCACCCGCGCCACTACAACTCCTGACGGCATTTTAAGAAATCATACGGCCCCTGTAACGAAAAGTTCAAAGGAATTGGTTCCATTATCCCCTTGAAATACATGTACACTCAGAAAGCGGGTTTTTATAAACCTTTGGGAGTTGGATGCCTTGATTCACACGCTTCTCCGCCGTACGGCGGCGCTGGCATAGCGGCACACAGTCTAGTGCAGAGGAAAGGAGTAAATTTAAATTCACTTGTTCAAACCTCTAGCGTGCTTATCTCGGGCGGAGTCAGACAGGAGAGGAACAGCGTGGTGAGCGGAAAAAGGAAGGGAGGCATTATTTGGCAGGGGTGCCAGACAACTATCGTTTTTCTTCGGTATTTGCAACGAAGCGAAGCAGATACTCGGCAGTTGTTACACTGCACGCTTTACGCGCGACCTTACGCTAGGCAACGGAAAGTGAGTTCTACCGCCGCCGTCATCGCCGTGCTGCAGCAATAACACCGTCAATGTTTCACTGAATTATCAGGCTCTATGACTGCCCACCGTCTCAATGCTGCCTTCTTAAATACTGCGTTCGGAGTTTGGCTTCTTCCGTGCCTTTAAAATGAGTATATTTGGGAATGTTCCGGATGTCATTCAAAATAAAATGCGTTTTTGATGTACTGAATTGGACGCACAGTTACACTTCACATGCGCGTTTCTGCTGCTTTCCTCGGGCTCGTGATCATGATTGGGACTGCTTTTACTTTTAGGCAGCATTGTGTATATTCTAGCACTGCCTTGTGCTAGTCCTTAAATCTTGCTCCACCAGTCGAACTTCCAGTATTTTAGGCCTGCGTCCTAGCGATTCAATTTTGTGGTGTCTGATTCGACCTCCTTCCTTGCTTGACTTTGTGATTATGTGAATGATTGGAAAAGGTGTCGTTTTTTTACCCATATTGGGTGTTCACCACGAGATCGTCTGTTAGCCTTTTTTTACTGATTCGAATCCTTTTGTGCTTTAGGTACTTCTTCCGTTGCTTGCGAGACTGCACCAGATCCGGATGCTTGTTTTTGCTTCTCTTAACATTTGCTCCATTGCTCTGTGCCAACATCATATCAAGCGTATGTCCCATCTTCACCTGTTTTTTAAGGCTGATCCCAAAACTAAATGACATCAAGGTCGCCTTTGGGGTCAAACGTTTCTCTCTGCACTTTTGCTTGGCGTGGGAGTAGTTGCCCAATATTCTCTTAAAGAGTCCCCTCCTCTGGCTACACTTACTTGGCCAAATTGCATTGGGAGTAATTCAGACGACCATTTGGAGCTTTAACTTAAAGTCGATTGAGATTGCCTCAATTGACAAGCCAGCACTCAGGCATTTACGGGCGGCGAAGGAGGGAGGTCTCTTTGCAATCGTAATCACGACACACCAAGGCAAGCAATGGCCTCTCAGTGTTCACTTGTTCACCTTTTATTCTTCCAGACGATTCGTAGCAAGCTCATTGTAATTTTCACCGTCGGCCAACAGGCATGTGTAGAAATGGGCGTAACAATTCTCTCCGCGTAGACGGAGACTGCTAGGTGAGTTAGTTGGTTCCACGGGGATGAAAAGGTGTCGGATAAGCGACATGCACACGTGACTCCTACTGTGACAGCGAGCAGTGGCAGTTAGCCGTGATAGAACCTAATTACGTTCTTTAGCCTCTCATTCGCTACAAAGTGTCCAGCGGACTTGGTGATCAGTCTGTGACATAAGCCGCGCTTCCTCAGAGGCTTACAGAGGTACAAGTCCATTGGTTCTCAACAAAAGTGCAGGTGTTGCCGAATATGACGCCGCTTTGAAGACTGTAAAGGAATGAAAGAAATGGAGCGATATCCGGGCTGCATAACCTTCCTACTAATTTCCCTTCCTTGATTCGGCTAATGGCAGCTGGTTGCTTTTTATACGGTGCGCATGATCACCTTGCCTTCACAAAGATCCTAACCTCATTAACGACCCGCTTGGTGCATACAAATGCCCCAAATATAAAAATTAAAACGTAATTTTTTTCAGGCTGTAAAAACATAAAACGCCAGGCAGCTACTGGCAGCAGCCTACCCCAATATCACCATCATTTTGGAGTTCAAACATCATTAGGCAGTTACCTCCGTGTCGTAGCTCCTGCCTGTGTTTCTTACACAAAATGGTGGCGTGACCAGGATCAAAGGATGATGCAGGTGAAGATCTGTGTAGGTACCTCACCTGAACGCTGAAGAGTGTGACGGCGATGGTGGAATGTAACTGATACCAGTTATGACTGTACTGGGGACGGGTAAGGGAAGAGCCAAGAAACAAATGAGGCCATGACAAAAGGTTTCGTGATCTCACGTCCCCAATATATTACCGATTCTTGCATCCTCCCCAGCTAATGATAAACAAAGGAAGATATTTGAGACGAACTGACTAGAAAATATTTTCTACTTGTTATCCCCCCCCCCGTTCGTTGTGGCGAACAGCAAAACTCTTTCGTCGAAGGTCACGTAAGTGGTTCATTCTGATAAAATTCCATGTCATTTCCCCAATAACCACACCGACGGGCGACGCCTTCAATTCCACCAATCAGGACCGTTCTTAAGGATCCACAGACACTAACGACGCCGGACACGAACGCCAAACCACATACAAAATGGCACAAACGCACTGGTTGATGCTTTGGAGACAGAGCGAAAAATCAAGGTTCCATCGTTTGGTAAGCTGCTTTTCCCCAACAGGGCGTGTAATCTGAAATAACCTGAATAGCGAGATTTGGAAGCTTGGTGACCCGGATGAATTATTTAAAGAAGGTGAAGCCGTATATGAATCAGAAGGCTATCACCTGGCAACCAAAGTTTTATTACACATAATGTTTCCAGAGATGCAAAAAACATTTCATTAATGTCATTCCAGGAAACCACGTTACGTGGTGCAGATATCCTGGACACGTCAGCAAACGACGCGGCACGTGTCAAGAAGACGTAATTTTAGGATCGAAATTACATATATTAAACGTTGCTACAACTGCAAAAGCCCATCCAAATCACACAAAGGATATTGTAGAATAGACCTCTCATGGTATTTTCATATGCTGTTTACAACACATTACCTTAGAAGTACATCTCATGGATATTGTAAGTGGTACGCATGCAAGACATACATAGATGTCTTTTCTACACTGTCATTTGCAAAGCATTAGTTTGTTATATTCATGACTAGTGTACGTTAGTAAGATATATTGAGATTAACCTGTATGCTTGAAATATACATCCTTTATAGGTTTTTTCGGAGTTTGGCCAGCCCCTTTTCTAAGGTTGCCTACGTGTTGCGGGCATTTATACTTCAGATACAAGTCTTCCTAGCTATTCAGCCCCGTTTGCTGTTACTTGGCACCTGGTTTCTATGTGTTGCCCTTTTTAAGTGCTGCATACTACATGAAATCTCATATGTGAAGTGCAAACCTGACCACACACTCTTGCAGAAGCACAGGAGCACAGCCCTAAACAAGACATGTCGTATCAAAAACAAGTGGCAGTAAGTAACAATAAACCAGTCCTGATCAGCACAACCGCCCTTGACACTAAGGCAATCACAGTAGCGTCATAGAACACAACCAAGGCGCTCTTTGCCCTTGTTGGCCTTGCACCATAAACATCTAACCATCATGAGAATTGTACCACACAGCACGGCTGTACAGGCCTTCTGGAAATAAACTATCAGAAAAATATTTTATAAATTATTACAATAAAATGAGTCTTGCCAACCAGCTGGAAGTGCAGCTGGGCAGTAAGAAAGCTTTCAAAGTACACGTAAATATCAAAAGAGTTCAGGTAAAACAGTTTTTATTGCCTTCCATGTTATGTAGTGTGCTTTCACAGCAGCACCAGTTATTTTGATTCCTATCTGCCCTAGTACAAAGGGCATGCAGTTTATAATTACAAGAATAGTACAAATATTTATGACTATAATTAGGTCACACACACCATAAAGGTTGACCAAACATAGGAAAGAACCAAAGATGGAATCCCGGGGTACGATCACAAGATAGTTATCCAACCTAAAGTATCTCACATTAAGTAAAATGGGTGGAAAACAACGCAAGCAAGCGAAGTGTGGAAACAAAGAAATGGTGGAATGGTGGTTACAAAAACAAAGCACATTTACTAAAATCAATAGTTCACATGTAGTGAAAAGTTTCTGAACAATAAAACCAAAGCGCCTTGGAAACAGAAGTGCTGTTGAGTGGTTGTTGTAGTGCCACAAAAATTTAAGGTACTCTAAACAAACCATTATCTTGGGAAATGGTTATGAGCACTACAAAATGTGCGTATAAAGAAATGACTATACAGCGGTTACAAGAGTAGTAGAAATTTACGTGATGAAGTGATTCACACTTAGTGAAGTTGCAGGACAACAATAAAAGAACAAAAACTTTAGAAACAAATTATTGACTTCTGGTTAGTAAAACAATACAAAGTTACACTAATTCAATGTTTCACCCAAAGTGATATCATTTGAGAACAAAAGAAAAAACGGGAAACAGGGAAATGAATAAATACAAGAAGATAGATTCACACGACTACGTGATTCACACAAACTTAAACGCTCAAAAAGCATTACCACAAAATAAAAAGGTGTGAATGCACGGAAATGATTCAATGGTTGTTCAATGGTGCATGCCTCCATTATCAGTTATGCTAGGGAATCTTGAACAGTTTGCGGTCTTCGTTGCGGTGCCAGAAACTGCCAAAATAGTCGCAGACGGGATTGGTTGGAAAGTGAGTAAAAATTTCATGGTCCAAAGACTGAAGGAAATTTAATACCCCTTCTAGCAATGAAAGCTACGAAGCCACCGGTTGTCGACAATGCTGATATTTGCGCAGGATGTGGTTGCAAATAAATATCTGGGCCCTATACATTGTCTAGTGAAATAATTTGATGTCCGTAGCAACACGAAAATATCTACTTACACACAATGCAGGATGTCACTCGTAGGTGGAAAAAAGCGTGCTTCTCTTTTACACAAACCAGGAGAACTCCTGCGCCATGTTGACCATCTACAGTAGCTTGAGGAGGCGCATTGCTAAGACTGTTGCAGTAGCACGTGCCTTGCAAGCCATTTCTTCAATCTGAGAAAGGGTACAGGAAAATCTGCGTTGTTAATACCGCTTCTAAGACTGGTATAATACAGAATGGCCACCTAGCAGTGTCCCTGAAAAGGGCAGTGCATGACAGGGGCATCTCACAGAAACTTCCAGGCTTAATCAAAGGGTCTTACTTAAATTTAGGACGACTTAGAAGGAATAGAACGCTATGTGACGGGTGTAACATTAGGAGACAGAAGAGAGCGGGGTGGAAATATTATAATGTCAGCTTTGGCACTACTAAGGCAACCTTAAATTTAACTATGACGGCTCATTATACCATTACCACTATTTATAAGAACTGTTTCGTCAATGGAGCTCTGAAGATATTTACACCACCTATTGGTACCATCTGAAGTTGCAATATATTTTTCTGTGTCTATCATAACAGCTCGGTTGATCGAAGTGAAAATATTTATACGGATGAAGCCATTTCCCCAAAATGTGGCAAAAGGGAACACGCACAAACTCGGACAGCGTCAATGCCTCGGACGTATACACCCTGCAGCAGATTGGCGAGGTTGGCTAGTGTGTATATATGCATAGCTAAACCTTCAAAAAGCACATAACTAAAAAGTCGTTCTGTTGTCCTGTTTGCTTGTCCTGTTACGCCAACATTTTTAGTTGAAATATACGTTGTACAGCAGGAAGCATCAAAGTAGTGCAAGTAATTTTTACTGCCCAATCACATTAAAACACAGTGTTCCCCTAATTTAAACTCTATGTCGAATTTCCAGTGGTCACTGTGTTCGAATCGCCAAGGCTAGAATTCGACAGTAGTCAGTTGTTAGGGAGGCTTTTAATAAATTATGTGCATTTTGCCTATGTTTTTTCAGTGGCCTTTGCGTTTAAAAAACGGCCATGTGACGGCGGTGGCTGCGGCATTGCTTAAGAACCAAGTAGGAATAAATTCAAAATAATCGATCCCCCACTCACTTTGGCTACTACTGCACCTACTACACCCTGATGCCAAGCAAGCTGAATATTTTTGCAATTTAACTATGCATCAATGCCCAGTATTGATGCCACATAGGAACACCTACCGAACAATTTATACAATGCAGTGCAGGGTGGGCCATGGTACGGCATTGGCTTGTACCAGGAGCTACATGGGGAAACAATAAATCTTTGTTCCAGCAATGATGCAGGTGCAAAATATAAGGACATGTGTGGCATTTAGATAACACATCGGACTGTCAGACGGAATAATCAGGACGCAAACAAGCTTTTCGGGAAGTAAAACATGATACACGCAAGTTTTAATTGATACTGGCTCCGTTTTATAGCATGCAGCATGCTTTGTTTGTTGTATAGGTGGGATGACTTTACTGTATAGCATGCTATTCGGGGTAGGTCTTTCCCAAGTAAAAGTTGGCAGTCAGTCTTGTTACGAGTTCAATGTTGCATTTGCAGTTCAGCGCTAGACATAAAAGAGACACCAACTTCTGCGAAAACAAGGTTGCTATATTCAGCAGAATCGTGTTTAAAAATAAATATGTCACAATTACATTCTTTTAAGCTGCTTATGCTTAAAATTCTTAAGAACTAAAAGTTAGTCATCATCATCACCAGCCAATCTACGTTCCGCTGCAGGGCAGAGGCCTCTCCCATAGATCGTCAAATAGCTCGGTCCTGTGCTAACTGCGATCAATTTACACCCGCAAACTTCCTCATTACATCTGCAAATATAACTTCATTTCTGCCCCCCTGACGCCCTTGCCTTCTCTAGGGATCCACTCTTTTACCCTTAATGACAAACGATTATATTGCCTTCGCATTACATGCCCTGCCCACGTCCATTTCTTCTTCTGCTAACGCGTGTGTAGGACATATTAGAAATCTACTAATATGTCCTTAACACGCGTTCTTTCCCTGATTTACTCCGCTCTCTTCCTGTCCCTTAATGTTATACTATCATCGTACTTTCCATTGCACGCTGAATGGTTGGGCGTTTTCGTTCAATTGCTTGCAACTAACATCGCACAAATTTTTCATTTTACAGTTTCTTCTCCCAAATCACAAAATACATACACACAGGATGTAAAAATGAAAGTGACTGCTATTCGCGTTCATTACATCCCTGCCGCACCTCAGGGTTTCCGCGTTCTGGTGAACAAACTCTCGTTCTGTTTTTGTTACTGACTGTACAAAAGGCGCCTTCGATGCTGCGAACACAAACAAATCCCGAAAGCACTTCTAAGGCGTTGCGCCTGTATGCACGAGTGGGAAACGAGGCTGCGCTAAAGAATATAGACAACACATCCACTCAGCTAGGCCACTTTGGCAAATGAGCACTGCGCAGCCAGTAGGAGCAAGGGGTGTAGCTGGCAGTGCGCGAGATTATGTTTACGTCAGGTGGTGTAGCCATTCCCGTCGGATGTGTCCAGGTTTATGTCTTTCATGGCCTAATAAAACTGTTACTGTTCAGCGCTTTGTCCTATCTTCTTTTCTTGTTATGTCCTTGTTTACGGACGCTGTTATTCCTTTCAAGATCGCGTCGCCAACAACCGCTTTTGTTGAGGCACGCTTCAGAAGAGTTTGAACTTCGGCTGGTTGCTTCGAGACAAGGCGGCAGCCATCGAAGCGGATGGCGCAGAAACTAAAGAAACGAAGCGCAAATGTTTACCTACTTATCGCTCCGTCCCATCTGTAATGCCACCGCTTTATTTCGAAGGAATGTTTCACACAACACCAGCAACAAAGTAAAACTAATATACCTTTTCACAGATAGGCCGGCAAAACTAATAAAGCGTGATATTTCATTAGTAATGACGTTCATATGCACACTACTCAAGAGGGGAAGGCGATGAACTAAGTCGCAACTGCAACGGTCTAAATAGCGTTGCATCGGTGACAACTGTGCCAGTTTCCACTCGCTGAGCTCTTCCACACGAATTGGGTTCACAACACAATTCGCACGGCTACAGACAGTCTTAATTCCTTCACAGTAATAACAGTAGGCATTTGAGTAAAATTTAGGGCTCGCATCCTGTTACACGTTAAAACCGAACTGCGCTGCACGAGTCTGACAGTTGCATTTGTTGCACGCCTAAGGTTATGACCAGTGGATTGGATCGGCTCATATGATCGGGCTTTATAGCACCGTCGTTATTTTTCAGCCTCAAGGCAGCTTATCAAACAATAAACTTTTGAACGGTGCAAACTGTAGCGTTTGTATATATTTTGTGTATTTTATGTAGTTTTTATCTCAACGGGAGAAATTCATGCCCCACTTGGGGCATCGCGGATATCATGCAGCCGACGGTGCTCGTGGCTATGATACAAATATAAGAACAGTGTTGGTCGCGAACCTCGAACCTTAAATAAAATCCGTTATTTATAAGGAATTTTGCTGAATAAAATAAAATAAAGATGTTTTATCTGCCTTAACATTGCTTTGTAATGCGTAGCCGAACATACGCAAATGGTGCAAAATACAAACAAATCAAAAGCGCGCCGGTTGTATGTTTCACATGTCAATACATTAAGTGTGTATAAGTTTAATTGAAACTATAGCGCATAAAGCTAAGCTCTTACTTCATAAACCAATACTAGGATCACCCGTTTCCTATCTTAGCAGGTTTTTAAGCCTCGCGAGAGATCCCTCTGTACACACGGTTCCTTTTTCAGGGAAGCGCGCAAGCTTTATTATCGGCTCCTTTTGTTTTTAGAATTTGTGAAACACACGTGTATGATGCTTAGGAATGCAGTATTTTTCTACTATTAGGAGCAAAAGGACAGAAGCTGTCAGATTTTGGCGAATCCCACATTAACACTCTTTCTTTTTGTGGTAGCAAGGACTTTATTAAGCCGTGTGATATAGCTGAGCCAAATAGAGGGAGTGCATGCCGTCATGAGATCACTTACCAAAAAACGTTTGCTTCACTTGGTTAATAAGTGACCACTCCAGTTTGTGTCGCAAAATGTTTTAATATTGAAGCCAAGCTGAACAGTGGTGCATGGTTAGTAAACTTTAACACTCACACGGAACAATTTCAAGGACAATACGCCTTCCAAAGTTGAGGTAATAATTGCGATGCTCCGGAAGTGGAATAGTACGGCTGAGAAACAAAATTAACTCCAACGAATCATAAATGCTCTGAAGTTACGAAATCCTAAAGTAACTGCCAAACTTGAAGCTCTGCTAATTTTTAAATCCAGCGATGCCTTTTTATAATAGCGAATTTCCCGTGCCTTAGAGCACGTGTTTTCGGCTGGGTGTTGCTAGTATTGCTTTCAAAACAGGGCAAAGCTTTTTTTTACAGAAAAACATTGACAGACCTAAAAATACGTTTTGGTATGATTTACTATAATTTAGGAAGTTTTCACTGCCGGGCTGTTCAAGAGCCTGTCCAAGAGGACAGGCTCTTGGTTGGAAGAGAAACAAATACCAACAAAATTAGGCGCGCACGTAAGCGTGCATTTCTTGAAGAGCGCACGGCTTCATACAGACTTTTGCGGGCTCCGCCACATCGCGGTTTACAAAAAAAATACTGAGCGCAGAAAAAACAAGCGCATCTGAGCGTCCATCACGTGAGGATCCCACCGCATCATCCAGGCTTGCGCGTGGCTTACGCCACGGGAGGGGCTTTCAAAAAAGAAATGAAACTTCCGAGTGCACGTAAGCGTGCCCCTTGGGACGAGCACCCAGCATCATCCAACTTGCCATTCTAGAACACTCTGCCCAGCGATTGTGATGTGATCTCTCACGTGCTGTTCTGCTCGCCAGCTCACGTATGCTCGTGCCGGAAGTAGGCAGCACCAAACAGCTGGTGCTGCAAACGCCGAGTTCGCGAACCCGGTAGCCGCCGTTTTGAGCGCGCACTAGACGGTCAACCTTGTTAAATATATTTAAGCCAACCGATGAAACGATCCCGGCTGGACCCTCTGGGAGAGCTTTCAGGAGCAAGTTAGGAAATCTATGTCAGCTGCAACAGCCGGGTCTCCGACAAAGGGAGAGAGAAAGAGAGAGAAATCACTTGATTTTCCAAGCAAGTTGAGTGGGAACGCGTGGTGGCTGCCAGCCGAAGGCTGTAGGTGGCAGTGGCGGCTCGTTAAAGCAGAAGTAGCTGCGCCCCAGGTTGCGAGCAGCCGCGCGCGTCCAGCAACTGCTCTACGCTGGAGATGGGGTGAAATGGGCTAAGAGGACAGGCCCACATACCGTGGCTTGGTGCGTCCAGGGAGTCACACAGGGGACAGTTGGGCGCAGTGTACTCAGAGGGGTGGTTTGAGAGGAAAAATCGAACTGCGATGGAGTTGGTCTAAAGGAGTCACAACAGGCGCTTCTGAGCGTTGGTGAGGGATGTGCGGGCACTGAAAAACG